>NC_089680.1:24423839-25108839 GCF_037042795.1 Molothrus aeneus
GTGTATTTCTAGTATGTATAAAACATACCTACATGTCTTCAATCTGTTGTATATGGGAATAATTGTTAACATGGAAGACTTATCTGAAAGGAGCTCTTGAAGACTCTCTCACAAATGGGAACTTGTGGACTTGCCACAGTTGCAATGGCTAAGAGGAGGAGGACTTTCCCCTGTGTGATAATCATAAACACTGATGGGAGAATAAAACCACTTACAAACTAGCTCTGAGCTCATCAGAGCACACTTGTGTAAGTAAAGGTAAATCTGGAAGGAGAGGAGGTAATTCAGCCCCATGTGAGTAATTTACTAAGTGTTGTACCTTTTAGTCTTTGGAAAATACTCAAAACACAGCCTCAAGTTTCACAGAAAATGAAATTGTTAATCTAATTCTAAACCAACCTCCATGTGAAGAATAGCCAATACACTATCACATAGCTATCATCCTTGATCAGCAATCTGTACTGGAAGACCCCAGGAGACATCCACACAGTTTGAAGATTGAATTGATATGTCAGTGAAGGATGATTTTTCGTGTGTGTGTATATTTGTAGGTGTGTTTCAAGGAATTTGTGCTCATAAGCTACCTTTTGCAATATTAGGTTTCATTCTTTAGGGCTTTTATTTTACTTTAAATGAAAAATTGCAGAGAACAGGTATGATTTGTTTTTTTCCAGTCCTGCAGTTTGTATTTGTACAATTGTCACACTTTCATTTTTGGATATATCTTCTGATGTTGTTTGTTAATTGAAAGAGGGCACACTCTTATGACTGCTAGATATTTTTCTTGTTTAGTGTAACATATCCTTTCATGGCACATGCTTTTGATTTCCTTTTTTCCTTTAGCACCATTAACTGACATTTTTTTACCATGAGGAATAAACTGTCTAACAGCTCCTGTTCCTCACCTATCTACATCAAGTGAATTTTTATTGCTCCTTTGTATTGACTACATTACTGCTGCTTTCCATTAAGCTGAAATTTTGCCATATTTCTACAAGTTCTTTCCTTAAGGTTACTGCTACATAATCTCTAACCAATTCCTCCTAGCTCTCCTTCTAGGCTCTTTTCAGATGTATGTCTTTTCTGAAGATCTGTGAGCAGTTCATAAGTACAGGGTACCTTTGATATGAAAGCCAATTCCTCTCACACGCTCCAAATACTACACATACACATACTACATACACATACTAGTAATTAACCTTTTCTGACTTCCTTCCCAGAATCTTTATTGCTCCTGAGAATAGCTCTTTCACCACTGGTAACCCCTTTTTTTTACTACTTTAAAAGCCTTTGCATGTTGTGCATGATCTATCATTTAGTAGCATGTATTCCTGATTTTTAAGGCAATGGACAATTAATGTTTTTTTTTTTTTTGGTACAGTTCCTCAAGCACCATCCATCTTTGATTCTTACAGTATATTCAATTGTAATGGATAAAAACAGTGTGCACTAAGATTTGCAGTTTGCCTGCAAACTGAAATGAACAAATGTTATTATACCAATGAGGGAAGGACAGAGTTATGGAGAGATGCTGAAACTGAGTGTATGGAATAAAACTCAATATAATGCTAAGCAAAGAACAATGATCCTAATTATTAATTGCGTAATTATTATCGGTTTAGTTGGTATAAGTGTATTTCCAACCACTGAAATCATAAGTTGTGGGTCAAGATTTTCACTGTAGCACAAAGAATACACTCAATCAATATATGGTTCTGACTGGAGATCCATTGCTGTTAAATAAAATCAGAACATCCTAATGGCTACAGGTGGACAAACAACAAACATGCCATTGGCAAAGACAGACTTAGGCTTAACTAAGTAGCCTTCTGCTGTTCTGTGAGCATGAGTTGTAGGACTTTCTGCTGAGCAGAATGGTGATCCGAGACTACCCATTTAAGCCCAATGACATTAAATCAACTTTGTATCAATTCCCACTAAGCTTTACTTGATCTGTTCTTCACGCTTGCCCTGCAGAGGTGTAGCTCAAAAGCTAGGCAGCAATATTACAACATCAAGTAACCTGTCAGAGCTTCCCAAGGTTGCTCAGGCACTTTAAAACCAGCGCAGGTGTTAAGAAGCTTGTTTGTGGTTTGTTTGGTGATGCCAACACCATTGCTCTTGCTGTATGAAGAATCTCACTTGCCAGTGCAAATCTGATTTTGTTTCTCCTCAGAGTCCCCCTTTCTCTGCCTTCACCCATCCCATCTTCTCCTCCATATCTTTCTCCATTTTTCTTGGTGATGACACTGGGCTGGACTAGCCAATCAGTCCTTGTCACCCCTACACAAACTTTGATCAAAATGATTCAGTAGAATTTTGTAAGGTTATAGTAAATGTAAACTATCAATGTCTCTTTTTTTTTCTGTTTCATATTTCATTCTTCAAGCTGAAGATTTTTAACATCAGGAAAAAGGGCAAATTCCTTTTTGTCCCCCAGCAACAGGAAAGAGGTCACCTCCCAGGCTGTTTCTCTCACTATTCTCTTCCTTTAGCCTGCAATTACAATTCTCTTCTTTCTGCTTGAGCACACATTAACTACAGCATTCAGGAGAAACCATTTCTGCAATCATTCTGTGACTAACATACAGAATTATTTGGGAAAGGCCATAATTATCCATCAGATTGAAAAGATTGATTTAGAAGCACCCACCCAAAACTCACACATTCATTTGACAGGATTTCTTCCCAAGAGGATTCTATATGCTTGCAGGGTGCTCTAATGCTCACAGTGCTTGCTCAGACTAGGCATTCATACCTCAAGCTAAAATAGATTGAAAATAGCTTTTGAAATCAGTGTACAATTCATAAAATATAGCACTTGCTTCTCATGCCATGGCAACTCTATTGGTTGCACTTGTGATTTAGTTCAGGCTGAACTCAGGAATAGCTCTGCTTAAATAGTATTAAGTGCAACACATAGGTTGTCAAGTGCCCTGGGAGGTAGCGTGCAAACATTTATTGTTTGCTCTTATCTCTATCCTTTTGCTGGTTTTTGGGTTTTTTTACTTACTCTTTCATTGCCAGCTTTTTCACTAAGAGGCAGTCCTCAGAGTCTGACAATATGTCAAGAATTTCCTGAAGTATTTATGGGGAGGGTGGGGGTAGAAAACTTTTTCAAGTTCATGATTATTTTTTCTTGGCATTATTGTCTGGGTTCTTCCCATCCACTTCAAAGCAATTTCAAAACTTGTTAGCTAAAACACTGTGTACAATGCTATGGCTAAAATAATTGTTCCAATAAATATCTTGGCAAAATGTACACTCGCTGTGCAGTAGATGCTTTGTTTAACACAGTTTATTTTGCATTAGAATTCCTACCTCATACTACCCTTACTTTCTGTCTTACAGGTTTGCATGTGTGCATGTTCTCTCTGTGATGTAGGTAAATGCCTTCTTTAAAGATCAGGCTGTTTCTTTTTCTTTTCCTCTTCTTAACAATAAACTCTGAAACCCTGAATATTATGTCCAGCTTTGAAACTAATGATGTCAGGCCAAGTTCAAACTGAGCAATATGTGTGACCATGAGATACTTTTAAGGATGATTTGCCAAGTCGTGACCATCAAATCATTATGTTTTAGAGACTTGATATTGAAATCTTGCCAAGGAAAACAACTTCATGAGCTTTTATTACTATCTGTTCCTAAAGGAGGAATGACAGTTCCATGGATCTTACCTCTAAGCTCTTCTAATCATCTTTACTTTACTCGTTGCCGCCACAGGCCTTCACTATGAAAACAGATGAAGCAGAGGTGGCATCTGCTTTTCAGATATAGAGCAGATCAGACTAATCCATTCTCTTTCAAAGAAGGATTCTCTCTATAATGCGTTAAGTCTGGTACATGGAACAGCTCTGGTCATTCATTAGCTACTTTTTTTTTACACTATACTACAATTGCAACATTTTTTATGAACAGCATGTAGAAAACAGGCATATTCCTGTCCCACTCCTGGATAGCAACAGAAATCTACATTATATATTAGCCTCATTCCCACCCTGCCTACATTACTCTTATACATTTCAGAATTCACAGAACTATATAGAATTCAGTTATTAAAACATGTGGTGGTTACATGAAAATGAACAAAATCTAATCACAAGAAGAGAAGACACAAATTTATACACGCTCTTTCCCCATTATCTAAACAGATCTCAACATAATACATGCATTTTTAGTGAAAATGAGCATCTGTCAAAATGTCTGAAATGCAAGGAACTTCCAAGAAAAGGCAGTAAGGTGAAGAGTCTGGATGCTTAGTCGTGTGGCAGTCTTGTTGCAAGGCAGAAGCCTGGGCACTGGGACTCCTGTAGAGCCTACCTGTTGGGAAGCCAGGACCACCATCAGTCCCTGAGGGCCTCCTTGGTGCCTCTGAGGGGTCCTGGGTATGCAGCTCTTCTCTCAGAGTGAAAGTGCAGAGCATGAAGCCATGGCTGAACCAAGGAGTTTATAGCTCAGTCTGACATCACTGTTTCCTTCCAGAACAAAATGTGCATTTTTTTCAAAATTACTCTTTTGCCTAGGTGTTTTTCTTCAGAAAACATTTCAGATTTTCTACTCTGTGCTCCAAAGCATAGTCCTTTTCCAGGGTGTTGAAGTTTTAGAATGGAAAATGAGATTTTGGAATAGTGATTTGTTAACTACTGCCATTGTAATGGTTTTGTCAGGAAATCCAGGGAGTGAAGATACCTAGATCAAGTCTGAGGGGCAAAGAAAAAGCAAGGAAGATAAGAAATGAATGGTATTGGTGTTGTGTAAGCCCATGAATACATGCTGTGTTTATTCTTTTGGTCTATCAAATCAACACCATCCTTGTATATTTAGTTCAACTCAACTTCATGCCCACTCTTCTTCTTCAGATAACAAATAGAAACTGCACAAAATGTTAAAACTCGGTGCTAATCAGAGAATAAGACAGTTCAAATCTAACAACAAGGGGATGACAAATACCCAAGGAATTACAGCTACATTCTGTGGTGTAGTTTTCTACAAGTTTTCAGGCAGGTATGTGATCACTCTGACCAGTTTGAGTGGCCTAGGCTCAAGCTGCCTCCCATGTGGGGGACGCATTGCTGAACCCTGACACTGACGCTCATCCCTCACCCCCCCTTTCTGATTTTACAAGGCTGATGCTGGTCCCCAAATTTCAAATCACATTGTAGAGCTTGAGCCTTGTGGTTTGTCTTCACATCCTCCCCTTTCTCATGAGTGTATTCTGCAAAGGAACCTGCCATTCTTCCTGCTGAAGAGATGGTCATTGCTCTGTGCTTTTTTTCTCCTTCTAGAAACCTCCATTATCTGCAATGCAGTCCATTCTGCTGGAACCAGCTGCTCCTTGCAAATGGATGAGGCAAAGATTTATTATCATCAGAACACATGGAAATTAGAAAATGGACTAATGGAAACCATTAATGTCCTCCTCTCAACAATCAGATGAATGGTAGATCAATGAAGTATATTAATGTATTGGAAATGATTTAAGATGATAAAAACATTAAGTCTCCGATATTTGATGGTAAGAAAGCAAGCAAGACAAGGACAACACTCTTACACTCTGCTGCACCTATGGAAAAAACCACACCATAATTTAAGACATATTTCCTGTCCAGGATTTTGATATCTTTAAAGAGATAATATTGAAAAAATACTCTGTATCCTTCCATAATAGCATCTAACTTTGATGCTTCCATAATAGCATCTAACTTTGATTAAACAGTTTGTCTCCATAGAAAGCAGACCTTATTTCCTGTAACATGAATACATGAATAAATTATTTGTATTCTATGGGTAAAATAATAATACTCAGAGTTTGTAGACAATAATTGCTACTTTTTTAATCAATGACTCTTTTTTTTGCAGCTTGTGTATAACATTGTAAAAATAAATTACTAAATATGATTGTCATAACAGTTGCAGTACTCACACACATTCTACATAAACCTCAAAGGAAATCCTCAAAGAAGGGAAGAAGAAAACTATAAAGGAAAATAACTGCACAAGTACTTTATATTAACCTGGCGTCATGCATAAAAATAATATAATGTCTGTAAGTGAATGATTCTTAAGCTTTAGGGAATAACTGAATTTTTTTTTTTTTGTGGTCACATTTCTTAGAAAATATCAGAAGCCTTAGGATTCAAGAAATTTTCCGTCTCAGCTAAAATTTTGCAAAGGTCAATCCATTCCCATTTTCAGGACTCAATCAAAATTCCTCAATAAATTCCTGTTGAATTGCTTTGTGTTGTTAGTTGTGGGAGCATTTATGAAGGCCTGATGATGATTTGAACTACCCACAAATCCCATAAATGTGAGGTCAGAAAGGTTACACCATGGCACTTCAGTGAAGAAATGAAAACAAACCATAAATTATCTCCACCAGGACAATGTGTTCAGCCAGATGTCACAGGCTTTGTTTTTCAATTGCTCACTGCTCTCCAACACTCTATCATGTTGCTTGGTTTTAATCATGTGCACTGTGATCAGGAGAACTCAGGACTCACATGAACTTGACATGCCAAGCTATAGCTGGGTAACTGGGGAAATTCTAACAGATTGGATACTGCAAAATATGTTGCTGACTATTTTTTTCAAGTTGCAACTAGTAGAGAAAAATGTAGAAAAAATATCTATGGTTCACTTATTTGGAATGAGGTAGTTGCCAAAGAGTGGCCAAAATAATCTTGTCTGCTAGTGTTCTTAGTGCATTCAGAAAAAAAAAATTAAGATAGCCAATTTTAGAAGCTGTTTTTTATTATTTCTGGAATTTATAAAAAACACAGTGGGGAGGACCCTGTCTAAAGGAGTCAATGTCACACCATTATGAGAGGTACTAATTTGTTTCATAATAAGGTTGGATGCTATAAGTGCCTTCATTGTTGTTAAATCATACTTCAGTATAGCTAAGTCTGCCATTAAAGTCATGTATTACTGACAGAGACAATATTTTTTAAATTTAATATTATGGCACATATTTCAAGCAGGACAAGAAGAAATACAGTCAGACCTTCCCCATGGTCAGGAAGTTTATTAGCCTTGTCAAAGAGAGTCAGAATCAAACTGTACCCATTAACACCAAACCCACTAGTATTATAGGATGTTTTATACTAAGAGAGAGTAGACAAAGAACAGAAAAGACATGGAACTCTTCTGGTCTGTGGAAAGCATAGTGATACCAAGAGAGAGAACTCAAAAGTTGCAGTAGAGATTCTGGAATATGTGGGTCATACTCCAGAGGAATTCATATTCTATTGAGGAGCCTAATTCTGGTTCAAGGAGGATGAATAAAAATTTGGAAGAAAACAGAAAAAACCCCAGAAGATTTAAGAAAATATGTAGTGATAAGAGGAGATGATAAGGTGTACTGAAGTCTCAAAAGGCTAAAATATTGCCTTTCATCTCCAGGTCTTTGGTTCAAATTCAAACTAAGGCGGTTGTGACAAAAAAATATATTGCCATCAGATGCTGGCTTCTACAAATGAGGAATTTGGCCCATGTTAGGATGCTGTCAGAGAGGTACCGCTGCAGCCACCATTAACCAGTCCATGCTTGCATGCTGCCTTACAAAAGAATGCAAGACCTGAATGATTTGAGCAAGGAAAGAGCTTTTAGAGCTGAGAGTGTTTTTTCTTGTGGACTTGGGGTATCCTATTTAAACAGGATTGGGAAAATTTGCAGTGCTGCCTGCACTTGTTACTCCCTGAACAGATGATTTTCAAGGCTGTCAAAATGCCAGCTTCTGCAAAGGTTAAGAAAAGACAAATCAAAGTCTGAATCACTGAATATATTAACAGAAGAATGGTGAGATGAAGTTACATTGGAAATGAAATGAGCGCAGCAAGACCACACTAGGTAATTGCCTGTGCGTTACTCTGACAGCAAGGAAAAAAAAAGGCACTGGACTGCTCATATATGCTGGAGGAACATGCAGAATGTGAAGCTATGTTCTGTAACATGGATCTGTGACAATTAAATGTGATCATAAGGCAACACTGACTTCTTGACTGTCAGATCCAGATGTCTGAGTGTTTCATGTATATTTGCTCCCTTTTTAAAAATGTCATTGTTGGTTAATTTCAAAAAATAAAGCAAGATAATCCAGTCCTGATTGTAGGCCAAAATATGAGAGGAAGGATTATTACTGAGGGGAATGAGATCCAGAAGGAAAAACTATGGACCAGTGCCAGTAATTCTCATAGAAGAACCAATTTAAAATGTGGAAGTTAAAAAGGAGCAGCCTACTAGCAATTCAGTCAGGATTTAAGTTACAGTTATGCAAGTTCTGGGCTTTAACTGTCAAAAAAAGACTTGTTGATACAGGTTAGAGGAAATGAAATGAGTGTTGGTTGTGTTTCACATCTTTACTTAGACATGTGAGGACAGATTTGTAAAGGTATGTAGGTACCTGAGGAATCTGATAAGAGCCTCCTCTCTGAAAACACACAAGGGCCAAACCCACAGAAATTAATTAGATGTTGACACGCAATTAAGATTTTTTTAATTTTACTAGAGACAGGTAAATACTAAATGTTTCCAATGATGTGGGGCTATGTGTCTATCAGCATCTGTGGCCACCTAAACATCTTGCAAAACCTGGCCTCCACTGGATAATTTCTGCTTGCACATGCCAATTACTGAGCAGACTCAGTTCTTGCTCACATCTCTGGTGCTTTTGGGAGCAAAGAGCTCCACATCATTTTTTTCTCCATTTGCATAGAACCGGAGCTTATTCCCTTCTCTGAATTATTTCTCTACCTGCTTTCCCTCTTCTCTCTTCATACCTCTGTGCAGTCCATGGGGATGTGAGAGGAGCAGAGTACAGTGCTAGTGGCTGGCAGTGCCTTGCCCACAAGAGAGCACATGGCCTATTCCTGTGTCCCAGGCTGCATCATGCTTACAGGATCAGCAGGGTGCTGCTGAAGAAAAACATCTTGGGAGAAGTAGCAGGCAGGGTCCTTGGCAGAGCTTGCCTGCCGCCTGGGCTGGTCACCAGAAACTTTGTGCTAGAGGGAGACAGAAGAGGTGAGTTTCTGTGCACTTCTTCAGGTGCTTCCTTGGTAAAGGAGAACCTGCATCCTAGCATTAAATACCTGAGCACCTTCTCCCTAAAATGTCCCTAAAATTAAACTAGACATCACCAAACAAGAAAAAGCAATGTGGGGCACTTAATACAGATGAATAGCACAGTCTCACCAGTTACAGCTTCAGGTCCCTTAGCACAAAAAAGGGAGTTTTTATGTAAATAGAATAAAGGATCCTTTCAGTCATATTTCTGAGATTTACACTAACAAAATACCAACAAAATCTTTTCTCTTGTTCCTTTGATGTTTGATACTGTGTTTCTGAGGTTTACCATGCTCATTAAAATAGGAAAAAGACAGCCAAATTAAAGTCATTATTAGCTCCAATTTTTTTCTTAAAGATGTTTTTCTGTGTGTTTAGGAATATAAAATTGCATGCTTATACCATGTGTATGTCTTTTACATACTAGCAGAAAAAACTGTAATTGACTAAGTGCTACTGAGCTGTGTAAGTTATTTGCCTTCTAGAAATTACCATCTGGGTAAAACCTGTCAAGACTTACTAGCTATGAAGTCAGGCCTTCTGAAAATGCTGTAGATGGAGAACTATAACATCTTCATGCTTATGCTCAGTCTTTACCTTAAGAGGTGATATCATCTCCCTCTGGCTTCTGCAAGATGAACACCTTTGGGTAAACTGAATGATGCATTTGCCCATAGTTCCATCAGACACTGCAGAAGACCAGTCTAACATATTCTGAATATTTCATGTCCCTCTCTGTCTATCTTACACTTTGAAAGCTGATGCTAAGCCTTCCAATGCTCCAGGCAAATCATCAAATATCTGTTCTCCCCACAGGCACCCAGACAAAAATAGTCATGGACTGCTTTGTTGATCCTGCTGTTTGGCTGCCTTGGAGATAAAACAGTTTTTGCAGATTCAGAAGTGATTTTGTTCTAAGCTGTGTTTAAACATAAGAGAGGGGTTTTGTTTGGTTGTTTTTGGGGTTTTTTTGTTTGTTTGTTTGGTGGGGTTTTTTTGTTTTGTTTTGTTTTTTTGAGCAGAACAATCAAAAGAGGAGTTAGAATAAAAATTATGATAGTTTGAAAACCATGATGTCAACCTATTTAGTGACACAATGCTTTAGGGAGTTGAGACAAGCACCTTGAGGAACAAAGGACATTTTTGCTTTTTGTTTTACCTTGGAAGTCCCTAGCAAGTTTCTTCCACGCAAAAATTCAGCCTGCCTCACCAGGCTGAATACAGCTGCAGCTTTATTTTGCAGTTTTTCCTCTGCCACTAGACAGCCCTGTAAAATGCTCATTCACTGAGATATTTCTGTTCTGTTGTATTAGACCACTTACTAGGCTAGTTGGCTTATGATGCTTGCCAATTGTGAAGTTTTCCACTAACTATAGAAAAGACTCTCAGAAAAAAATTTGAGACCTGTTTTCTTGCCTACCCCTTTGTCATAGATCCCACCAGGCATTAAAAACACCCTAAAATCAAACAGTTCCTAATCTAGCTGAGGCTCTTGAGTACTAATTTGTTTAAAAATGAATGTTTTTAAAACTCTTGTCTATATCAGCTACCATTGAATAAGGCTGAAAGGAAAGCAGGCAGACAGTGATTTACACAGAAATAACAGTTCATATTTCCAATATCTGAAAGAGATGCTGACTGAGATATCATCTGGCTTATTTGTTACCTGCCAAATATAATATAGGAATATATTTTTAAGTACAGCATGGATGCAGAACCTGAGATTTATTAAGTTGAACAACTGAGCTCACTTTGTGGATCTGTGGAAAGCCCTATTCCTCTAATTATAAATCTGCTCACCAGGAGGTAGTTGTCAGCTTTGTCTTACCTGCAAGTCTCAAAATGTGTGAGTTTTTTGGTGCATGCTGGTTCAGTACAGCTGACACACAACAGATGGCACAAGGGAATCCCTAGTTAGAGGGTGCATATGTGCTCATCCCCAAAGTCAAATCTATGTTGTTATAAACCAGGGAGTTGCCAGGCAGAGCCTATGAACACGTCAACAAGGTGCTAAGAGAAACTAGATTACAGCTACTGACTAACTTTGCCTTATTTCCCGTGGCCTAAGGGATGCTGTAGTTTAACCAGCTGTGCTGACTCATTAGAGGTTTGCTTTCAATTCTGCCATTGTTCACTACAACTAAAAGTATCAAAAACTAGGTTCTGTGGGACAGCACAGCGGGCAGCTTTTAGCTCTTGGCTATTTTACAACATCTAGGAGCAAACCTCTGCAGGAAGCTGAAGGGTGAGAATTAAATTTGGAACATACCTTGCAGAAAAGGTAATTTGACTTGCTTGCAAAGAAGTACCTAAATAGAGGCATTTCCCGTTCAAAAAGAGCCAAAGACATTCAAAACTTAAAATTTACACAGAAACCCAGGTGACTGCATGTAACCAGGAAGCAGGTGCTAGTTTTAAGCAAACCTCAGGGCTTGTTTAATTGAAGCACATCTGGTCTTTAAAAGTCAGCCCAGGTGTTTGCATTTTAATTGCTCAAATCTATCCTGCTGCCCCATGTTATACCCCGGAAAAGTCAGAAGTCAACTCTGAGATAGCTGCACTATTAATACAGGTGTTGCTAGTTGATCATGTGCTGGTCATGAAATAACAAGTTCAGAACTATGCCATTGTCTCTGTTTACTCTTGGGGTTCTTCGCCATATTTAATTTCAGAAAGATACGCTTGTTAATTTTGTACAGCTTTGAGTTCCTTTGACTTTATAGTGTCAGCAGTATCTGCTGTGATCATAATTTCATTCTATGGCTTGGCAAAATGAGTGTCATTGATTTTTAGAGAGTTTGTGAAAATTCTTTGGCTATTTTTGGATCCCTTTGTGGAATAAGCTGAAAAATATGAGAGAAGGAGAAAAACATCTCTAAGTGCAAAACTTTTGATAGCATGTTGGGAAATAAGAGAAGTAAAGAGCCATGACTTATTTGATGAAGATTATTAAACAGTCCTAAAAATAATGAAAGATAGATACATTAAATAAAATTCAGTGATGAGCAGTGAAGCTGCTAATGGAACTAAAATTCCTCGGATTAAGATAAAAATATTCACTAAACCTATTTGAACCGTTACTATGTACTTGGGAAGGAAAAGTGTCTGTTTATAGAATCATTTGGACAAGAACAAAGCAGGTATTTGTAGGGAACACAGGAATCCAAAAAATTGAAGGCTGGAAATAAAAGGAAAAGTTGATAGCTGTTTTAGTCAGAAGGATACTTGCATGCTGCCAAAGACTCTAACCTAAGAACCTAGAATAATATTTAAAAAAACCCAGCTAGTTTATGGATCAAAAAAACCCACAATAGTGAGGTCTGGATTTTCTGTGGATCCCTTAGTAAGGGGACTAGGGATTGTGGAGTTTTAAATTATCTAGAAAGTTAGGATATCAATGTTAGGCTACACTAACATTGCATGTTTGAAATGGGTTTTTCTTGCTTTCAAGGTTTTGTTTGTTGGGGGCAGGGAAATTGTAGGATATTTTTTTCTTTAAGTTTCAGCTCCTGAGCTGGCCTTCTGATTGCAACATATTTCTTGGAGCATCCTGTGCAGGTGGCATACTTGGAATTGAGCCGATTTAATAACTGAGGGATTTAAATCAGATTTAGAGATAAAAATAAGGATAAATTAAATTAGGTATATTTCCTTCCTGCCTTTATCTATGTAACACTTCACTATAGAAAAAAAAATTATGGAGGAATAAGACATTTTCAGATGAGAGTAAAGCATCCAACAGATAAAACCATAAGTAAGGAGGGAATATATATTTTTTAAAATATACTTTTAAAAAATGTATTCTCTTTTCAAACCAGTCCTCTGCTGAGAAGTAAAGCCAGGTGAAGGGAAGGTTTCCTGTTGAATTTAGAGATAGCAGAATCATCCTGAGACAATAAAAAATGCTTCTCACAGGAATATCAATCACTAAATGCATGAAACTAAGAGAGAGTCTGACAAAATCAGATGATGTTTTAAGACAAATAAATATATTTTATGGCTGAGAGAAGACAGGGGCAGGATGAGGAGCTATGCTTATATGAGAAGTTTAATGAATCTGGAGAATGCCTGACAGGCACTGAGCAAAAAAAGGACTGTGTTAGCCATGGGGACCTCATTGTGAGGTTTTGACAGCACAGCAGGCTTTTTGAAAAGGATAGAAGCTGAAGTCAGAACCAAATTTAGAACCAGATTTTGGTTATTCAGCACAGTTATCATCCCAGTGACAAATGTGAGAACCGAGCAAGCACAAATACAATGGAAGGTATTTAAATTTGGATGGGTCTGAAAACAAAAGCTTGATGAGGTTCATAAATGTCAAATGAACAGATGGAGCTGAGAATGAAATCAGCAGGGAGATAAGGCAGAGATTGCTGTGTGCAGGGGTGGAAAACAGGAAACTCCAGTCGGTGGGTTACACTGTGAGGATAAGGGACGAGGGACTGCCAAGATAAGAGCTGAGACAAAGGCAGTCTTCGTGCTGCAAGGAAGAGCAGAGGTCAGCAAAGTCAATTATGGGAAGAAAGACCCCTGTGCACAAATGCTGGGGCCGGACAGGCAGGTCAGGAGTGGGATATGTGTGGGATCCAGCTCAAGCCAGGGTGCAGGTGAGTTTCCCTGCAGATCCCTTTGGCAGTTTGTGTGTGGGATCATTGCATCCCCAGGTTTCATCACCAGCCTGTGGAGGCCCATATGTCCCTGACAGGATGCTCCTGCCTTACACACACCTGTTGCTGTGGGGTAGATTTATAAATGGCTGTGCTGCCAAAGCTCCTGGAAAGTAACAACACTTGGTGGACTGTGCTTTCATTCAAGGTCTTGTGCAACACAGCTGTGTCCTGCTCCCAAGGGCCACATTGTGCCAGAAGCTGGATAATAAACAAACTTGCATATTTTTGTCCTGATGAGGTGAGGCCTTTTTTGGTGGGGAGGGGTTGGTTTTGTTTGTTTGTTTGTTGGTTGGTTTTGGTTTTGGTTTGGTTTTGGTTTTAAAGAGAAAAAGGGAAAAAAGAAAAAAAGGAAGTAGCAACTTCATTTCCTTTCAGGCCATTTGCTCCCCAACACCATGCCCTTTATGAGGATCTCTTGATCTCTTGAGATTCACCTTTAGTTTTGTGCTGTCTACCATAAAAATTTAGCCTAATGAGTGCATATGCAATGCAATGAGCTGCTGGTATAGAATCCTCCCAGGGAAATGACATCTTCACTGTAAAGCTGAGCTACCTATAATCCCAATGGTCTACCTTGATGATGCTTTCCAGTAACTCCTGTACAACAGAAGCATGCTACCAGCACAGATGACTATTGGGGGTGGACAACTTTCCTTCGTGTGGATTGCAGCAGGTTTCAATGGGATGTTCACTGGCTCTGAAAACTAGGCTAAATGCACAAGTATATATTGTCTTCTCTCACAGCGTCAAACAGCAAGGCTTTGTCTATGTGTTTATATACTTTACAAGCAGACATACAATTTGTAGATTAAATTTATTGTTTGGTTGGTTGACTTACTTTTACAGTCTGATTGACCATAGCACAAAAAAAAATAGATGAGGGTACTGTTCCAAACCTTTACCTTTTAAAGAGACCTGCAAAATTTATATTAATTTTTCATCTTCATATTAATTTTTTTACTTTATTCTTTTTTACTGTGTTACAACCACATTGCTTGAAAATAATGTGGCCAAAGAATAAGATGGTCATAAACGTCTCTAGATTGTTTAACCAAATTAAAGTACACTGGCTATGAGCATAGTTGTTTGCTGTCTTTGGACACTGTCTAGGAAAGAGTACTTAATTCTCAAGCAACTTGTAAACTGCACTGTTATGCCTTCTGTGTCTTGGAGAATCAGATATGATTTTACATGCCTCAAAACTCAGCAGGTAAGAAATTAGGATACCACGCTGATGAATGCTGTTCCTTCACACGGTTACAATATTAAGACATGGTACTCAAAGCCATTTATTTTATTTTCTTTTCCCTTTTTTTTAAACATGAAATTGCAATTCTGACAAAGTGCCTGGTTTTTATATTACACACACAAAGTACAGAAAAGTAAGACAGAAATAAAAATGTGCTTAATAACTCCAAACACTTTTGTGTTCAACTGCTTCTGACACAGGCATGTTTCTTTTAAGTAGTAGTGTATTAAGGCTTCTGTGATATTCTAGAATAATCACTGTATATTGTGACAAAAAATTAAGTTTAAAAAAATGTTCTATAAAGAGTAAATGTTTTTTGCATCCAGATAAAAGCATATGTAGATGAAGGCTGCCCCGGAGTTTCTATTTCACTATAAATTGCTCTATTCCAATATTTCACACTCCTTACACTCATTTCAAACTGAATTAAAATTCAAATTAGGATTAACCACCTATTGAGTCTGGCACGACAATAGAAGTAGTCACTACTTTTTTCCTACATGTTATTAGCAGACAGAATTTAGGTTAAAGAGGTTTACTTAGGTTACAAAAATATGATTTTTAATTCTTGACTACCTGCTTTTTTTCACTTTCTTCTCAATGACTGAAGTTTTCACACACTGCTGTAGCCCAGGGTGATCTTTATTCAATAAATATTTTAAATAGTGAGTAACAGACATACTGATAACAAATGGAGAAGTGACACAGCAGGACGAATAAATTAGTTTGATTTGCTGAACTGGAGTCTAGTACTGGGAGAGAAAAAGAAGTAATTTCTCATCTCTCAATCTTTCACCTTTAATCATCCAGTCAAAACTGTTAAAATTGGACAAAGACAACAAATATTCACAGATGTTTACAGTGTTTGTCTTCACATTTAAGAGAACCTTTTCCTTCTTTTTTTTTGAATGGTATTTTGAATTGTTGTAGCAAAGGAATAAAGAAAATATTAAAGTCTGAATTATCAAACACAGAATTTAATGCACTGAATAGTGGGTTTTAGTCCAGCCAAAGTTTCAGATGTTAATGTGTCAATGGATGGCTGAAACTTGCATATTTCAGTCAACATTAAACACAACTACAACATTAAATATAACTACATAAAATTGCTGTTATTATTCAGAAGGAATTTAGCCAGGTTAATCAGGGTATCTGCTCATAAAATATTAATAATTAGATTATAAAGGAAATTTCTCATATATATAAATATCTTCAGTAGAGTTTGTAGCTACAGTAGTGCTGTAGCTGCAAAATATTATAGCCTGAAAATGATATGAAATGGTCTGACAAACTGCTTTATTTAAGTGATATTTGATTTATATTCAATAAAATCCCAATTGTTTTTAATAAAGATGAATTTTACCTTGGAGACAAGTGCAGTATATTATTTCCCCCAAACTGCAAGGAAACCATGGCACTACTCTGTGTTAGTGAATGGACTGTTTATCTTAATCTTCTCATCTTCAGAAGAAAGCACTGATGAGGGCATTGCCTCCTGAAATGTGATTGAAGACCTCATCAGAGACTGCATGGATGTGTAAGTATAGGCTAGCAGTAACACAACACTGGGACAAGATGGAAATAATGGGATGATTAAAACAGAAGTTTGAGAGAGATTTACGATTCTTGTTTTTATTGTATTATCCATGACTTTCAACCAAATTGTGTTGTCATACATAATTTCTTACCAACGTGTAAAAAGGTGAACTTCTTTTGAGTTTTAAGCACAACAGAAATCCCTAGCTAGGAGCTTGGTCAATTTACAAGGAGTTTCCTCCCTTTGCAGTAATAGCGATGCATTTCTAAATCTGTTCCCTCCTTTCTACTTCCTAGGTTTCTGCATTCCTTTTTAATTCCTTAACAGCTAATTCTCAGTGAGGACATATATAATGTGGATACAGAGGATATGAGAATGAATTGTATAAGCTGTGACTGGCATCACTGAAACTGTGCAGATGGAGGGAGACTGTTTTTGCAGAAGTGGAACTGTAAGTAGTATCACTGAGAATTGTCAAGGGAAGATTTTGTGGCCACATCCTCCTTTCCACCTTTTTTTTTTCCTACAAGGCATTATGGTAAAAGAAAAATAAAATCATGTCTCATTGGTAAAACCAGATTTAGAAACTAATTCTTTCAATAGCTAAATTCCTAGTTAACTATGAACCACTCATCTTTCAAGTTACCTATTTCACCAACTTAAATTTTTTTTCTGAAAGCTTTATTTGCTAAGACATAATGTTCATAGAATCCTAGAATCATAAACAGTCCTCTGATTTAAAACTAAACAAATGCCCCACTAAAACTGATTTCCTTAGTTTTCTCTTGGCAAGACTGCTACATTTCTATAGAATTGCATCCAGTCCAGGGAACAAACTATGCAGCAGCACTTTTTTCCAAGCATTCATAGCTTCTATTGTCTTTGGATAAAATTTTCTCTTGTGCAATGAGCCTGTTTGGAACCTTACATTACCCTATATTGATGTAATATTTCTGGGGTGAGTGGTCAAACAGCACAACAGTCTTCAGCAGCATTGCTCACACATGGAAGAGAAGCTTCAATATTCATCATTTAAGAACTGAGAGCTTTAACTCCTGCTTCAAGAATGAGTGGTGTGTCATCACGAGGGATAAGGCCAACATTCCTCTCCTGTATCCATGGGCATTACACATAAATTTGTTTTCAACTTTACCTTGCTTTGCATTTGCACTCCTTGCTCATTTTTGCCTCAGATTACTGCTGGAAGTTACACATTTTAAGTGAGTATCTCCAGGTAACCAAAAAAGACTGAACTTGCAAATGTGAAATCTTTTCTGTGATGGTTGAACACAGATGAACTTAACATATTCATCAGTGACTATGTGGCATAACATGCAAGATGCAAGAATGAACAGTAGATATGACTCTTAAAATATGTAACTCTTCCTTCATCAAAGTGCAAGAATTGGTTTGAGCAGCATCACAATATCATAGAATAGTTAGTATTGGAAGAGACCTCTGGAGATCATGTAGTTCAACCCCACTGCTACAGGAGATTCACTTAAGGCAGTGATGTTTGATGGCCGCTGGCAGGGGTACTGACTGCCAGGTGAGATGTGCCTTTCCATTTTCCATCCACAGCCGAGCTAGACATTAGCACAATTACTGCATGAATTGCAAGGCAGCTGAAAGCAGGTCATGACCATTGCACTTTTGAATAGGATCTATGGTCTTGCTAGAAACCATTCAAACACATAGACTCAAGACGGTGATACCTGGCTAGCCCTAGTCTTCCACCATCCAGTAATATGTTTAAATGGAGAATTTGGAGGATGAGTTGAGCTAGCCAATATTCTTCAGTGTCATTCCTGCACATCTGACAAAACCTGAACAGGACAATTTGAATTTCACATTGCTAAAATTATAGAGGTCCAACTACTTTCTGTCAGGTGAAGCACAAAGAAAGTATTACACACAGGAACAATTTGGGAAAAACTTTCCCGGAATGCATATGATTGCAGGACTTTTGTAAATGGCTAAAGTAAGAAATTTGCCAAATGAATGTTTTTCTACAAAGTATTTGCTTGTTTCTATTTAGTCTTATAAGCTGGTTAGTCCACTTGCCTTCCAAGCTCACATTGTATTGTGGACTACAAACAGACTGAAAATGGCTAGCTAGTTAGAGACAGATGGAATACAGGGATTTTTTTTGTTCCTCTTTTTTTTTTTTTTTAATTGAGAAACGGGTATCCAAATTAAGTGTTCAAATTACCATGACCAACTCATGTATGGTATTTGCATGACTTGCTAAGGCTTTTGCAGGTTTCAGGAAATTCATTTGCCTTTCGAAATGGAAACTTCAGTGTTCAAATAGAGCACTTACCCTTCAACTCAGTAGGTGCTTGATGGAGCTGAACAGCTGCACCAGCTTGAAAAGAGTTACTATTGTGCATTGAACATTATGGTCCTGAAAGCAAGAACTGACTGCTGCCAACCCACATGGCTCTTCACATTCACTGCTGGTAAGTACCCTCCAGTTGAGAAACTGATTCTACCGAGCATTTTTCTCTGGCTTGCTTTTCCCCATGGTTATATACCTCTATGGACAAACCTTTTCTCCTGCAGTTACCATCCTGGAGCTGGGAGAACTGCAAAGGATGCTCTCATGGGTGATACACGTGCAAGACAAAGTGCTGACCTCTGATACACAGCCATTTACTCCTTGCTTTTACTCTGGCTGTAATCCCTTGATGACACCACTGCTTAGGTACCATTAAATACTCACTATTTAGTGCAGACAGTCCATCCAAGGACATTGTATTGCAATGGTTGACTCATTTTGAGTGCCAAGCGCAATAGTGCTTGTCACAAAAAAATAATGCTATATTCAAGTGCACTCCATGTAGTCTTCTACATGCTCTTTAAAGCATTGTATTCAAACTAGGCAGGAGGCTCATATCTGATGATGACCAATGCTGGCTCCTTACTCTGCCGGCTGGCAGGTGCGGGTAGTCCTGTGGAGGCAGCACAATCAACCCCTGTGGAGGAAAGAGTCCTTCACACCACTCAATGGCAATCTCTCCTGCCAATTAAGGGGATTTGTGGATGAAGTCCAAGGGGAATTGCAACCCATTTGCCTTGGCTGGGAGAATGAAGGCTCTGGTCTGTGCAGGCAGGGCTATAGACAGGGACAAAAGAAAAGAGCTGTTTGCAAACAGCTCCCTTTTGGGAGACATAGATGAACTGGAGGCTGTTTTAAGCTTAAAAACAAAGCAGAACTTTTGAAAGGACAAGAAGAAATTTTTAACCCTTCATCTCTTGCTACACTAGCAGGCACTTGGAGCAGAGTACAGCATAGTATTTTTAAATGCTCATGTCTCCATTACAGTACATAAGTGAAACTTCACTGAGAATTTGTGCACTGTTCATTTGCTTTTGGTCATAATGACATGATTTTGACATTCACATCATGAACACAAGTCTGGAACAAAATACAGCATCAAGGCAAATGAATAAACAGCAAAATTAATGTCTTCTGTGGGTGTAGGAAGTAGAGGGGAGCCCCAAAAGACTTAAGTTGCCCTCTGTGTTTTCCACCATCAGTCAGGGCAAAGTGAAATATCATTTAGTGATTTTAAGTGTATGCATGGAATGTATCTGGAAAATGCAATATTTGACAGTCTTACCCCAAAAAAGGTAGGATTTGTACTTTTTTGGAGGTTATATCTTTACACTAGCTCTTCTGCTGTTCAGCATCAGAAGAGCTGGGCTGCGCTTCTTCTGAGGTAACATCTTGGGTTAAGTGAAAACCAAGTAGAGAGAGAATTAAGGCTATCTCTGCCTAAAATCAGAAGTGTTATCCCTCCTGCTCATTTTCACAGCTTGGCTTAGTCAGTGAGGCTGTTTTGTAGTGCTGCTCTCTGATAGATCAATAATCATTACTACTGTATGTTTTACATAATGTGAGTTTTGAGATGGCTAACTCAAAAAAAAGCCTTACAAAAACAGGCATGGTTATGACAGTTTTTACATTAACTGATTTTTTTCACTTTAAAATACTGCAGGTATGGCTCATTTGTCATGAATCATTGAACCCTGTACCTTCCCTTATGCAGTCCTGCCATCAAACCACTCTCTCTCTCTCATATCTAGCAAAATCAGTGGAAGTAATTTGTCCTCAGTCAACCCCAAGATGTTCTGTTGCTCAGTGGCAACGTTTTTCTCTGTGTGAATGAAGGAGTAAAGGATATAACCTGCTAGTGGTTCTACAGATTTAATCCTGTTCTCTAAAAAGGCTTGTCTCATTATATTGAATTTTAAAGTTGAAGAAAGTATACCTCCTAGAAGTTGCAATGCATAGAGGATGAATAGGGTATCCATTATACACTTTAAAAAAAAATTGAAATGGTTTTGCAATTTTGTGTCTTCCAGAGCGGAATTCTGCATTTGCCATCCCTGCAAAAGGGATCTCCCCTTATAGTGATCTCCATCATTTTGGCTATTGAGATCTCAGAAATCCTTTTCTATTCATGGTGAGGAGTGGAAGCATAAAATTAATATTTTAAAGAGTTAATCATAATTTTATATCTCTATCATACTTGTATATCTCTGTTGGCACCAGGTACTAGTAGAATTAGGTCTAGTGTTACATTCTACAGTAGCATATCTTGGCTTCTAAGAGAAATATAGCTTGTATATCTGCTGTTAAGAAACAGGATGTCCTGACACAGGACCTCTAGAAGGTATCTGGACTGCTCGAGGATGTGCTTGTGCGCAGGAAAACTGCACTGTGAACACGGCATGGAATCAGCTCCTCAGAAATTCCTAACAGTGATCTTCAAATGCTCTTTGCTGCCCTCTTCCTCCACACATCCATCATCAAGTATGAGATGACTAGATTTTTTTTTTCCCCCCTATTGAAGTGCACTGTTAATTACAGGATTATCCTGACCACTCCAGGACATGTAGGCAGCTGGTCTCACTGCTGTGTGTGGGTAATAAACACTATGCACATTTCCTGTTTCCTGATCTCACACTGAGTATATTTATAAGTGTGTAGATTTGTTGGTTGATTTCAACATTTATCATTGTTTCCCAGATCATTTCCGTCTTTCCTTCTCCCCAAAGAACATTCCTTCCTGAATTGTTTCAAAGTAAAGTACATTTCTGGGTGGTGAGCATTTGTTTCCGGACAGGTAACACCCAGCAGAAACAGATAACTCCATAGAGCTGATGTTTTCAGCATGCAGATATTTTTGCAGAGCCACTAAATCCCAACACTGCTCCTGCACATCCTACTAATGTTGGCATAAAACCAACTCATTGGCAGCTGGTATGGATCAAAGTTTTTTACTGTTCATTTTACTTTGAGCTACATATCATATGGCAGCTAGTGGTGTGCTTAAATGCAAAGAAAGAGCAGAGACTGACCCAGACAGTGAAGTTACATCTAATCCTTCATCTTTGCCTATGCACTGTACTTTCAGAGATTCATCTAGTTTTATTTCATGTCTGGCATAAATGTGATGGTTCTTCATTGCACATTGGATAATGCCTATGGCACTAACAGATGCGAAGAAGTTTTGTTTTATTGGAAACTTTATTGTTATAAGCTCTGCATATTATGTTTTGTTCTTTTTTGGGATAGGTTTTTTCATACTCTTCAAGCTTGGGGCACTCTTTTATCTTGTCTTAGGCAAGTTCTTATATTTAAAAGACAATTGTTTTTTTCAAAATAAGCCCTTGTTTCTGTAGAAAAAAATCTTAGTATTGGCAGAAGATGATATTTTGATGATAGTATCCACTGTCTTCTTTTTCCTAAGTAAGCTCTTCTTGTGTGGATGGGAGCCAGATCAACATTCATGACTCTGTATTGACCTGCTTCTGGAGGTACAGCTTTCAAAAAGAATTTCATTTGCATTTCATTTCACTTGGACAGTCTTGTTGTGGATCCAGCTTGGATATTTAACAGTTTTTTGCCTAGCTTGGAGATCTGAGAAAAGCCCATTTCATAAAGGTCACTGATGCAAATTTGTTCAGTACTGCATTCTGATTTAATTGATTTAAACTCCACATGAAGGACTTTTTAGGCTATTAGTTTTCTCAAAACTTTTAACATTCAGCCAACTTGGCTCTTCCTACTCCTCCCAAAAAAATAGTTTTCTTAACTATTCTGTCCAAAAATTGCAAAAGTAGTACTACTAAGTTTTAGTGACAATTTTTCAAGTAGTGATGCAGGGGTGCTGTGTCTAGGTGATTATTGAAATTCCTGAGGCATTTGATCAAATCCCTTCTGAAAAATATTTTAAAGTTTATGCAACAGTCAGTTTAAACCAACAAACATAAATCTAGAGCAAAGAAAACTTACTCTTGCTGGAGGGGGATCTGGATAGGATAATTTAAGTGAATTGGGCATACACAGGTTCTGGGACCCCACAAAATGTACCTATGAGTGCTGAGAGAGCTGGCCCAGGTCACTGTGAAATGACTCTTGGTTGTCTCTCCAAGATCATGGTGATCAGGAAAGATCCCTGATGATAGGAAGAAATTAAATATCATTCCTGTCTTCAAGAAGGGCAAGAAGGAGTATCTGGGGAAGCACTGCTCAGACTCACCCTTAATCCCCGAGAAGATTGTGTACTAAAAACTCTGAAAATTTTTTCAAAGCATATTGAGGACAAGCAGGGTATTTGAAGAAATCCATTTGGATATATAAAGTGAGATCACGTCTGACCATTTTGTAGTCCTCTACAATGGTAAAAAGTGCTTTATGGACGAGGGCTGGGGTGGGGGAAGAAGTAGATGCTATTTAGCTTGATTTAACAAGGGTTTTGCCACTAGCACAGAAAATGCTGACAAAGCTGAGGAGGTAGGAGCTAGATAAATGCACAGTGAGGTGAATTGAAAGCTGTCAAAATCTCTTTACTAGACAAAGAGATGTAAAGGCAGCAGGACCTCCAGCTGGAGGATAATCATTACAGGTTTCCTACAGGAAACTTCACTGCAGAAGTGGGATTCAAGGAACTCTATGAATTTAAATGAGTGAAAAGCAAAGTCTTTATCTGGTAAGGAACAATTCCATTCAGCAATAAAGACTGGGAGCCAACTAGCTGGAAAGCAGCTTTGCAGAAGGGGCTCCTGGTAGACACTACTCTGACCATGAGTCAGCAGTGTGCCCTTCCCATGTGGAAATCTGACAGTGTCTGGAACTTCATTAGAAAAAGTGTTACAAACAGACCAATCCTTTCTCTCCACTCAGCAATGTGAGACCCTCCCTGGAATGCTAGATCCAGTGCTGGGCTTTCCTGTACAAGAAAAAAAATAGACATACTATGGAAATTACAGTGAAAGGTCACTAAAAATTTGCTGTACTGATGCATCTGTCATATGAAAACAGGCTGAGACTTCTGAAACTCTCTGCCCTAAGAAGACTCAGGGGACACTAATCTATAATGTGTGATGGGGCACTAAAGAAGATGGAGACAGATTCTTCTCAGTTTTGATCAGTGACAGGATGAGAAGTGATGGGTACAAACTGAACTGAAATGCAGTAAATACTGCTTAAATATAAGTTTTAAAAAAACCTTTTTTTTTTTTCTTATGACAATCACAGTTGAACACTGATGAAGAGCCCACAAAGGTTGTGGAGTCTCTGTCTTTGGAGATAATCAAACCCTACTGGACATACGCCTGAGCAACATGCTGCAGCTGTCTCTGCCCTTGGTGCTTTGCTCTGCCTCTAATAAGAAGAGGTGGGACTGGGCTCTCTTTACGGGTGCTGGCTAGCCTCAGCCACAATTTGCTTCTATGATACTTCTACTGGAAGATGCCTCTGACCACAGCACAGATGTTGGAACTAGGTGACCTTTAAGGCCCCTTCTAACCCAAAGCTTTCTGTGATCTTATGATTCTGTGACTGAGACAATTAAATACAATCAAAAATAGTTTTTCTTTAAGTTTCTAGTAAATAAAAGAAAATGAAGTTTAAGAGCTGGTGTAACTGTGTGGAAAAAAAAATTACACAAGAGACAGAATTATTTTTGGAAGTTGTTTCTGACCATGTTAATTCCAGTGAGAGAAGCAGCAGTGAGTAAATTGTAAATTCAACTCCAAATGCTGTTGTCTCTGTATTATAATTGTGAAAAAATACTTCCTTGGTTGAGAAGTCCTTCTTAAGTCTTTGACATTCTGCATTTGAGACCAAAGATAATAAACTAAGTGCAAAACAGAAGAGATACTGTGTGTCCTTTTAGTGACTCTTCCCAAAATACTCACTGAATGTGTTTAAGAACAAGATCACAGGATTCTGGTAGATTACTTCTGCGTTAATGCCAGAAAATTGCACATCCCGAGAAGGTGAAATTCTCCCCAAACTCAGTGAAATTATTGCTGCCAAAACTGGGTTGAATGTTTTCCAAATGTATTTCCAAATAAAACTCCTCCATTACTTACTTGGATGTCAACAAGCAGGTCAAATTTAAACTTTGGGGCTTTAAATGCAGTGAGCTGATTTGCTACATTTTCATGATGAATGATTTTTTTTCTATTGTGTTTTAGCTACTAGAGGACATTTTCTATATTAAGAAATAAGTTGCTTGTCCTGGCTTTACTGAAGTTATCAAACTTTAGGTGATCTTACATTGAAAAAAAAGAACTGGAAAAAAAATTACTAAGATTAATTGCCTTCTCAATTAAACTGGTGGAAAAGAAAGGGTCATAATTTTGATCTATACTATTGTAACTGAGAAGATGATGGATTTTTCATTTGGAAATTTATTGTGAGTGCCTAGAAATCTAGTTAGCCTTTCATCCTTTTTTTTTTTTAAAAAGTGAAAGTTGGTCTAATGATTAAGTGTTTAAGTAAATTGACTCATGACACTGCCTGTATCAAATACAACTTGTCAGGCATTGTGTGTATAACTTTGTGAGTGGAAGATTCTACTGAGTAAATGTAACAATAAAAAATAAGAATATAAATTCAAATTACATAATTAGGAAAAAAATAGTAACCAGTTATGCACGCAATAATTTTTTATTTTTAACTCTCACTGTACTTCAAAAATTTAGATCTCTTATGGGTCTTTGGTGTCTACCAGAACACTCTGTGCCAGATTTTGCTTTTGTGCTACTTCACTGACTCTTACAAAAATACTCAGGAATACATTTAGTCCCCTATGGGACACCTTTGGAAGTGGAGAGGGCAGTTGACTTTATATAGTCATGCACATTTAGCTGTGAAATTTTTAAATATGGAACACTAAATCACATTATACATGTCATGTGTTTATTTAGATAGTATGTATGGGTGTTTATGGATCTGCTGAAGACCAAATGGCTTCTCAATGACAGTTCTGTACCCAGCAAATGACTGCAATTTTCAGTCTGTGTAGATGCATTGTTTTCAATAATGGCAATCTGTGAAAGAAAGGCTTTTTAATTCCAAATGTAGTGAGACTTTCAGGACAAAAAAGTGAAAGGTAGAAGGAGAGAGATTGAACTAATCCCCTCTCAAAAATGGAATTGAAATGGGGAAAAGGTCTTCACAGAAAAGAAGAATTCTGAAAAATCTCAAAACACTTTGAAGAAAAGACTAGTGAAAGGCTGAGAAAAATGATTCACCACTATTTAAGAGGGAAAAAAGCAAAATAGAATAAAAAAATCTGCCAGATGTCTGGAACAGAAAAGTAGGATGAAGCCAAATGTCCTTAATAAAACTAACTCTAAACACAAATTGGAAAAAGAAATATATCAAAGAAATAGATAAAGGAAAGACAAGGAGGGGAGGGAGGGAGTGGGGGGTGGAATTCAGGGATTAAGTTTTTATAACTTATATACAGTCTGCCCTTGATTTACAGAATGACCACACAGAAAAACCTCTTTTCTTTAGATTCCCACAGTGCAGTGAACCTGCTAGAGATCTGAGATCCACATCTGTTCTGTGATCTCAAACATAGCAAGATTTTATAAAATTTTCTATCTATCCATCATATTCTTCTTATTTGTTGAATGGATGAACTGGGATTTTAGCTACACCTGGACAAGGGCAAAAAAAATCCTGATCTATCCCTGCTCTTTCTTGACCCTTGTCCTTAGAAAATGCTAGCACAGCTTTTTGAAGGGCTGATGTGAATTCTTATAAGGAAGTTTGCTAATTCTAATTCTGTTATGAAAGAAAACTGTTTCATAGAATGAGGGGAAAAAAGGGTAAGGAGACAAAACTATGAGGAGACATATTTCATGTGAAGCATGTGGGAGAAGATTTTGGGGTCTGAAGCAGAGTCAGCAGGGAGCATTCCCCAACAGTATCATGCCCACCATATGGAGTTAACCACAGAGTCTGCTGCTGCCACATCTCTGCACCCATGCCTACTTAAGCACGTGTCTGCTCTCTTTTCTGCTTGCCAGGCTCTGATCCATAAATCCTCATCCTGATAATAGAGAAGGATCAATCCTTTCTGTTACTGGCCTAGCTCCCACCACTTGCTTTCTCCAAAACTCATATGGAAGTCTGTCCCTTGTTGCCCAGCTAGGCAATTTCAAAAGGATATCAAGTTCCCAGTCTGTGGTAAGAATCCTGATGCCAGCAACACTATAAAGTATTCATGAAAGCATCTGGAGGGCAAAGAAGCATGGCTGTAGGAGGAGGAAATGGGAGAGGGGTCAGGAGGAAAGTGCATGCAGGGCAGGCAGGGTGTGGGAGATATGGTTAGCTGTGGGAAGAAGACCAGGGAGAGGAGTTATGTATGTTCACAGTGCCTTGCTTTACTAAGTTCAGTGTCATTTTGCACAAGTATTTTCTGATTTGTTTGTTGTGACAATTTTCTGCAGCTTTATATGTGTGTTTTGGTTATAGCTGATGGGACACACACCAGTCTGCTAGGATCCCTGTGGACTAACTTGTTTATTGTTTACGGCTGGCTATGGATTCACAGATAAATACAGAGCAGTTTTTGAAATGAAATTTCTTTTTCTTTTCAGTATCTTCTCTACGTAACTGAACCTGACTCCAGAAACTCTTCTCCACATAACTGAATATTTAAAAATATTCAGTTAACATAACATTGATATTTATTTGATATTTAAATATATAACAGTGGACTGAATTACTTTTCACATAAAAATTATTCTGATTTTCCTATCAGTGATATTGTCCCTGTTGGCTGTGTCTCAATATTCACCTTGTCAATGTTTATGGCATTGTATATAATTTGAGCCTATGGAAGTCTGTGGAATATGGAAGTAGCATCTTGGACCTTTCTTTATCATCTGTTCTGCTTTGTGAATTTCTTTTCACAGCCCCAGGCCAAGAGGATTTAAAAAAACCACAAAAAGTGTGTCTGTTCCCTGCACTGCTTGTGTAAAAACTGAAGTGATTAATCTGAAATAAAATTATTTTTATTATTATTGCTGTCACAGAGAAATTCTAACTATAGTAGAGATTTATGGTAAGGTCATTCAGCTATGCCATAAATGTCCACATACAGACAAGCGCTGAAACAGAAAGCTGAGATATAAAAAGATCTACCCTTGCAAACCCTTTGTGTAGCTCTAGCATCTGTTCTAGGCATGCCTGCCATTGGGGACCTCTAGAGGCTACTCATGGCCTCATCCTCCTGTGCGCTGGCATCCATCATACAGGAGATGCAGCTGAATACTGCACCATCTGTGGGACAGCCATTTGCTCCCATGGTGCATACATGAAAGTCCCACAGCTTTCCCATTCTGGACCATATGCTGCTCTCATTTATATCCCATGGATTTGGAACTGAGGCATAATGTAAATGGGAAAGCTTAGTTATCAGGATCTGCTGTTTAATTTATGCAAAACTAGGACATTGTTGTTCTGCAAATCATGTGGTACACATTTTAGGAATTCATCATTTACATTAAGATGGGGGTGCTCTCAAAAGTAGTATGTGTGTGAAGACACATATCAGAATCCCAGAATTCACATCCAGATTTCTATTACTACCTTACCTCCATGCTCTGTGAGGTTCATTTCTCACTTTTGAGTTAGATCGTTACAGACACAAAGACAAAATTTGCATCTGGGCTAGGTTTCCAAATGCCTTCAATATTTGCTTGTATCTGTACTTATCAGTCAGTAACTCTCTCTTTTAAAAACCCCTTTTCATCAAAATTATACGAAGACTCTACTTTCTGTCTTTTAAAACTATGTTTTATTCATGTTTTTGTGAATTAAAATATTGAACTGGCTCTACCATGGATATGAACTACATAATCTGCGTGTCAAGTCAGATGATGTGTATTTTTTTCTTTTTATGTATTTGCTTAATGGGTCTGGCCAACATGAGCAGCCAAACTCATCTTATTACTTCCATCGATGCAAACTCATATGCAATTCTATTACTTTCATGATGCATACTTTCAGTATGTATAATTCTAAGTATTTTAAACTGTTTATACCTTTGGTTGATGCCAAGCTGTTGCGACCATAGAACTGCAGTCCTGAGGGCACCACTATGGAGAATGAGAGAAAACCGTGAACATTGCACTTTGACCAAGCTAAACTTGCTCACTCTTGCATGTGCCAATCTTTATTAGTTCAGCACCTGGTACTGGCTAGAAAAGAAACAAAACCAGGAGGCTGCAACAGGACAAGTTCCACATTGTATTTACTACCAATTTGTTTGTCCTTATGGTTCTGTCAGAGGACATGGCTTTTTTTCTGTTGCCCTGAATGAAGACTAGTGTTTAATTCATCAAACTGTTAGAATAATAGAATCATAAATTATCCTGAGTTGGAAGGGACTTACAAAGGTTGTTAAAGTCCAACTACTGGCCCTGCACAGGACAACCATCAGAATCTCACAGTGAGTCTGAAAATGATGTCCAAACTCTTCTTGCACTCTTTCCCCCATGAAAGAGGGGAGCTCCCTGGGGAGCCCATTCCAGTATTCAACCACCCTCTGGATGAAGAACCTTTTCCTGATATTCAACATAAACCTCCCCTGACACAACTGCAGGCCATTCCCTCAGGTTCTGTCACTGGTCACCACAGAGAAAAGATCATTGCCTATCCCTCCTCTTCACCTCACAAGGAATTTTTAGACTGTAGTGAGGCCTCCCTTCAGTCTCCTCCAAGCTGAAGAGACCAAGTGACCTCAGCCACTCCTCATCTCTCTTCTTTCTTGTTCACATATCTGATCAGAGAACTTAGTGTCACTGAGGCATATTCATCCCAAGCTCTGTAACCATTCTCCTGCTCTGCATATTATGTACTTTATGCATCGTAATGTCAGCTGTCTGGTAGCGATCAGCAATGTGGGACTGACTATTGGCCTTCAGGAGAACTGGGGAGATGGTAAATAATACAGTCTGGTGAGTTTGATGAAGAGATGTTAAGCTATCTATGATTCATGAAGCCAAGAAGGATGTTAGTCAATAACACACCTCTTCCTGATTATCCTAGCTTCTTTATTAAACATTGTGCATTTCTCAAATGATTCACAAAATATTCCACCTCATTACAAGAAACTGATATTTGTGTACAGACAAGACACAGAGAACAGGAGTCAGGGAGGAGATGGGAGCATGTAGCTTGGTGAAACATCTAGATTTCAACTTACTCTGTTTTGTATCCCATTGTGGGAGTTCTAACACAAGTTTCTAAAAACCCAAATAAGTAGAACAATTTGCCCATAATGAATTTATTTAACTTGATAGTAGCTTGTACTAGTTATGTCATGGTTTGATGCTGGCACAATGCCAGCGCCCCCATGAAAATATATGCTCCCTGGTGTCTGCTGTGAGATGCGACCAGGAATAAGCAAAGCAGGCCCCCACTCAGAAATAAAGAAAACAAAACTTTATTAACTAAACTACAACTCTAAGTAACAAGAAACACACCGGAAAAATGAAAACTTTCCAAAAATATTTCCTCTTCTCCCCACCAAATTTCCAATACATCTATCCCCCAAATCACCAACTCTCAGTCCATTACCACCTTTCAGACATTCAATTCTCAGTTCATCAAGAGGAGAGGAGTCCTTGTGCCATAGGCTTCCCCTGGAAACACAGTTGAAACCTCTTGTGTCTCCTGTCACGCGTGGCACCACCAGGAGAACATTTGCCATCGTGACCTCTTCCTTCCATGTCCAGTGCTCTCACCACTGCACAAAGACCAGAGCTGCTTCTAGGGTTGTCCTTTTAAGGATGCTTTGTCTCGTTCCAAAAAGAGCACAGTCTCACTTGTGGGACACACCTGTCCCCCACAGATTTCACCCACTGGTGCCGAGGGGTCTCAACACTGAACCCTCTTGGCTCTGAGCCATTGCCTCCCCATGGATGCAGTCTCTGTGTCACAAGGAACATGGTTCTGTCCATGGCTATAACAAGAAGAGTCCAGTTAAAACCACTCCATCATCTCTTCCCACTTAAGATTCTTCTCTACTCTTCTGACATCTTTCACTTGCCCAGACCTTCCCACTTGCACATTTCCTTCTTCCATTTCATCTCTATCTCTCTTCTAGGAAAGGTTAATGTTCTGCAAAGTTTTCATTGTCCAAAAAAGGGTTAAAAGCTCGGGCTCTGACCGCCATGGAGACTCCCACAGTGGCCGGACACCTTCTCGCTGCAGCTCCCCCCCTTCTTCTCGGCCGTGCTGCCGGCACAAGTTATCAAGTTTCAAGGTAGCAGTCTCAGGCACAGGCTGTACTCTCTCTCTCTCTCTCTCCCCTGAGGGGGGGCTGCCCGGTGCCTCCTGGTGCTTCTCCCACCCTTCCATGCCGGGGCCTCTTCACCTCCCCTCTCTGTCCAAGCCTCGGCCTACCTCACCCGGCCGCATGGCTCCCCTGCCCCACCCAAGAGCAGCTGCTGGATGGGGGAGAGATCCGAACTCTTTCCTCACCGGAACCCAAGAGAACTTCCCACGGGAGTGCTCTGCTTTTTAACCCCTGTGTTCTCAGAGGTGTATCTATTGTCCCCAGTGGCCACACCAGGTACCAATATTGAAATCTGAAGACCTATTGGTGACCACAGCATAGCCCAGAAAACCTTTCTCTCAAACCATGACAAGATACTTTAAAGGTCTAACTATTTAACTGTTAATATTTTTTCTTCTCTCTGCTTCTCCTTCTTTGGTTTCAGGTAAACATCTCCATGGATTTCATTCTGCCATGGGCTTTGTTTTTTGGAGTGAGTTTTGTGTTTCTCTGTCAACAGTTAATGATGTCACGAACATCTAAATGATCATGAAGAATCGAATTTTCTGCTAGAAGTATCATGACTAGCATCAGCTATTGCAGGAAAAAATAAAGAATCACAGTCTTGGTATTTGAAAACTTAAAACAAGGAAGAACAGCATGGTAAGCTATTTTATTTTTTAATGATATTCTAAACTTACCTGCCAAATTAACTTACGATATACGCCACCATGCAGTTCACTCAGCTCTGGACTCTATCTAGAAAGATCAGAGAAAACCACACTTATCTTTAATAAATTGTAGCTGTGCCTTTGGATGGATAATCCTAGGTTGTGTTTGGAAAAAGCCAAGTCCCAATATCTATTTCTGTTAATGCTACATATTTATGTACATTCAATAGGTTTTTGGAGAAAAAAAAGGAAAATTAGAGAATTAGGGTTGCTGTTCAGAAAGTAAAGATGCATCTGACATTTTTTGAACAGAAGATCCCTTCGAGCTTCTGAAGCTATAAATGAAACATTGTAAGAAAAACAGACTCAGTATTTCCCCAAACCATCATACTGTTTCATGATGTAATTTTTATTAGTATACTTTCATTTGTCTGCAGTAGTGAATATGAAGAATATACCCTCTTATAGTTGAGTTCAATGGTTACACTGACATCTACTGGTAAAATAATATTTTTAACTATTAAGGGTAATGTTTAAGGTAAAAAATTACAAGTCACATAAAAAAATTAAATACTACTTGTGGGGTAAGAGAACATCATTTTGTGCATGTACTTAATTTCCTTTGCCCTTTTTTTTCTTTTAAGACAACTATGTTGTTGTCCTCACGTCTTGCTAATAATAATGGAATAGGTTTTAAGAATTTATATTTTGATTGTAATTAAATGTAAAACATATATATGTCTGTTATGGATGTATATGGATATCTGTTATGGATTTATAGTTAAATATACCACACAATTTGACTGTTTGGACTAGTATTTTTAGTAGGCTGATATACTGAGCAATTTGGCTGGTTTTTTAACACTCCATACTGATGCACTGAAAGGAAATGGGGATGACACAGAATAATTTGGTACTACACAAATGTCATTGCAATGACATAACAGCTATACAACGCAAATTTAACATCAGGCATGGTTTTTCCAAGTCAGGTTTAAATAGCCCTAGTTAAGGCATCAGAACTGCTGTATTATGACTCTGACAGTAGAAACATCCTGCACCACAGTGTCTGCATGAGCACAGAAAAACAACAAACTCTCTCCTGCCATCACATCTGACTGAAGTTGTTTTGACACTTCTTGGATGAGTTTTTAATCTACAGCTGCCCAAGCACACCATGAACTGGAATGGAATGCCATTAAAAATGAACGTGCTAAAAAGCTGATAGTCAGGGAACAGTATACATGAATGTTCACAAGTCATGTCCTTAAAGCACAGAAAGAAAAACAAGACAGAACTTTAAAATGTAATAAAATTTCCAAGGGAACGTGTCCTAAGCTATTTAAGACAGACTGACATACTGTCTTTTATATCTTTTAAACATCAATTTGTAACCTCAAAACAGATTTATTTACTATATTTTAGATGTTTTCTTCCTCAAAATCTGGGAAGTGATACATTTTAAATAATATTTCCAGCTGTATTTCTAAAAATGTCCAGTGTAGGGAATGTTGTCTTTGATTTTGGTTGAGCCCTCTGATTGCATACCAAAGTTTTTTATCTTGATTGGATGAGGAAGACACATTGGGTACTCTGCCAGTTCAGGATGGGGGAAAAAGACTAAGAAATAAATTCCTCTGAGATTTTAATAGGAAATTTATATGCTTTGTCTTTCTACTATTCTTTGGAACAACTAGTGGAATAGCCCCCTTAATAGTGAAGTTGCAGGTTTGTAGAGCAGCTGTTTCTTGATGTCTGTCTATGGTCATCATTAAATCTACATGCACAAAATACCAACATAACAGAATAGAGGACTACGCTAAGTTGGATAGAGCAACACTTAAAAGTGCTGAGTTATGGTTTACCTGCAGTCACACAGGAACTAGAATTTTATACACTTCTTAAACATACTTAAAGTTTTTATCTTGTGTTTTGGACTTTATCAAAAGCATAAGAAGTCAGTGATGAAGGTGCAGTAATCTTGATAAGTGATTAGATGCTTATTTTGGGAGGTGAAAATGCTGACAGATATCACAGAATCATAGAATTAACTACACTGAAAAAGACTTTGAGATCATCAAGTCCAACCTATGGCCAACCACCACCTTGTCAACTAAACCACAGCACTAAGTGCCACATCCAGTCTTTTCTTAAGCACCTCCAGGGACAGTGACTCCACCACCTCCCTGGGCAGCCCATTCTAATGCCCAATCACTCTTTCTGTGAAGAATTTTTTCATAATGCCATGTCTAAACTTCCCCTGGTGCAGCTTAAGACTGTGTCCTCTCATTCAGCCAGTGGTTACCTGGGGAAAAAGACTGACCCTCACCTGGCTACAGCCTCCTTTCAGGCAATCAGAGTAATAAGGTCACCCCTGAGCCTCCTCCTCTCCATGTTAAACAACCCCAGTGCCCTCAGCCATGCCTCATAGCACCTGTATTCTACACTCTTCATCAGCCTTTCTGCCCATCTTCAGATGCATTTGACTGTCTCAGCATCCTTCCTAAGTTGGAAAGTTGATTATCAATAGCTTTAAATGTGAGGTTATTTTGAATGTGTGAAGATATCATATTCTTTTAATTTAAATATCATAACCAGATTCAATAAATTCTTTATGTTTCAGTAATTACAAGAACACAAAACTCACTGAGTTTGCCCAGAGAAACTGCTGACCAATAGCCATGTTAAATGTTTTCCCTCTATCACGTGCAGCTTTCTAAAACTACAAAAATGTACAAGCAATCTGGCTGAATCTAAACATCTTGACATCACATGCTCCCATTGCAGCATTAGAATAAGGCATTAGGAGTGTAAATTAATTTATACTAAATAACTATTATTTTTAAAGTATTTAAAAATAATTGGAAAAGTGTGTAAAACACTAATTTATTCTTCTTATAGATGGTAACAGTATGAAAGCCGGCTTTTAGTTGGAGCCATCCAGCTAAGTAATTCACAAATATTAGTTAAAAATATAGATCTTTTGCAGTGTTAATTTGTGAGAATTACATTATTTTTATAATTTTCAATGCAAAATAATCCTTACACACAATTTCATAATCCCAAAGGTTGTGGTAATGGAAAAACAAACTGATATTCAGGGTGCAAATAGTGAATTTATTTAAGGTATTGTTGTCATCTTATTGTAAATCTCCCATACCTTCTTGGTGATTTCTCATGGGCAGCTCCTCGCAGCACTGACTCCTTCTTCTTCACAGTACAGCCAACAAACTCCAACTCTCTCCTCACCCAGCTAACCCACTCTTTTGTAGCACTTGTCTTCCCAATGGACACAGCTGTGGCTGATTAAGGGCAGGCCTGTTCCTAATCTTTGGGGATTAGTACAGCTGCAACTCCTCAGGTGTGAGACTACCTTTTGCACTATCTTTATTTTCCTACATTCTATCCCTCCCCAATTCCCTCTTTTCTTTTAGTCACAAAGTTGCAACATCTCTGGAAAGATATGTTTGATTAAATTGATATTATGACATATTCGCATATCTCACTTAGGACTAACAGTATGCAAATGTTCAGGCAACAGGTCACAGCAAAAACATATGTTCCTAAATTCTGATTTAGTTTTGCTTTTCACAGTCTAGAACATCAACCTAAGGCTTTTCATAAACTAATGTTGTCTTTACTATCTTTTGCAGGGCCCTTTGCAAAAGACAGTAAACCCAGTACAAACATCTTTTGCGTAATTTCCATTTAACTTCAAAATGCATCTATGTGGCTGACCTTGATTCATTACCCAAACTTACATTACATATCATCGGAAACCCTTATACTTCTAAAATATTGACAACATCAATACATGTATAATTTTATAAGGCAACTCACAAGAATAAGTTAAAGGCTATATTTTAGGCTACTAACAAATTAACAGTTACATCATTTTATCAATAGCTATACAACTTGAACAACATCAATCCAGTATCTCTTGAGTGTACTTATGCTATGGAATATAAACTTTTACACTTTTGCCTAATCAAAGATTAATAGCTGCAATTCACAAACAAAACGCACGTTTCATCAGCAGACGAATACACCATACTGAATGATAGAGCTACTCTGTCCCCAGCTCCAACTGCTGCTTTAATAATTCTCTTCTTCCTCTTAAAGTTCTTTGTTGTATTAATTGGCCACTGCAAGCCTCTCTTGCCCTGCTCTGTTTTCCATGTAGATGAAACAATCTGTTCTTCACTTGATATGTTATTTCCCATTGTATCCCCAGTGGCTCACCTATGCTCCAGGTGTCAAAATCTGTCAGGTCCAGACCAGGCAGCATGCCCTGCTGCTCTCAATGCTTTGCATCCATCTCTGGCTGCACTTTGCCCTAGAGCCCAATCCCAAATCACATTGGGTTACTGTGGAGATAGCCACTGTACAGTTTTAGAGGACTTCTCTTACATATTGCCTGTGCAGCTCTGACTCTGCCTCTCAGAGCTCCATGTTGCTTTTGTTCAAGCGCTCATGCAGCAGCAACTTAGCAAACCTCCCCCTCTACTCCTCAGGGGCCATGCTATTGCTGAAGCACCGGCTGCTGCTGTGGCCACGCCATTTGCCACTTCTATCACGCCACTTGTGTCCTGCTGCACACTCTGCTATTCAGGGGGAACCCGGCACTGTCCTGGGTCCCCTCTGGACTGTGACCATACCTTGGCAGGGGACACAGGGCTTGCTCCAATGCACCAAATAAGCAAAGTGTGTAGCACCCGCTCCTCATATCAAGCACTCTTCTTCTTGGGGGTGGTGCCTCATACATTGTCCAGACTGCTCAGGTCTGCTTGGCTTGCTTGGCTATAATCTGCTTGGATTTTTAGGCTCTCAGGCTCTTGGGCTGCCTGACTCCACCATCTTATTTCTCTTAGGTCTGCAATCATCTTCCTGAATCACCTTAGGATCATATCACTTAATATTTAAGTCCTTTTTCCCAAACCACCATAGGACCATGTCACAATCATGTCCTTACTGCTCTCTCTACAGTTCTCTACCCAAAGCACCATGGGATCACATCAGGCTTACCAACTGTTGCCATCTTATTGCAAAAGCTCTATACCTTCTTGGCGATTTCTCATGGGCATCTCCTCACAGCACTGACTCCTTCTTCTTCACAGTACAGCCAACAAACCCCACCTCTCTCCTCACCCAGCTAACCCACACTTTTGTAACACTTGCCTTCCCATTGGACACAGCTGTGGCCTATTAAGGGCAGGCCTGCCCAATCTTTGGTGATTAGTACAGCTGCACCTCCTCATGTGTGAGTCTATTTTCTGCACTATCTTTATTTTCCTACATTCTATCCCTCCACAAGGTATTATGGAAATGCTGCTGTAAATAGAAAGCCTAAATATTTGAAAATGAGACTTTATTAATTTAGACTTAGATTTAGAGTTTAGTCTAGTCTAAACAGACCTAGAGATCTTTTATTTTCCAGCCGTAATTGTACAGAGACAGAGCATGCTCTTTTCACAAAGAGACTAAAGTGAGAATAGTGGTAAGTTGATACAGATGCTTTTAGAAACTTCTTACCATTAGATACAGCATTCAAATATTTAAATTAATAGCTTTTCCATCACATGCTTTAGGTATTGGAAAACTTTGCCCCCTGTGGCCAAGCCTACCATGACGTTATGACAGTAGACTTGATAACCCCATTTGATGGACTTTCAGTAATCAAAACAAGGGTTCCAGCATGAACCCTTGTCAAATCACTGATGTTGTGAAGGTAATCCTTAGGAAGATAGCCCAACTTTTTCTGTAATCTGGGGTGTCAGATTCTAGATCTTTTAGAATGGGTGCAGAGGAGGGCCACAAAATTGATCAAAGAGCTGGAACATGTTTTCTCTGAAGAAAGCCTGAGTGAATTGTGATTGTTCATCCTGGAGAAGAAAGGGCTCTTAGTGCAGCCTTCTAGTACTAAAAGTAGAGTTGCTTGGCAAGATAGAAAGGGATTTTTTAATCGGGCCTGTAGTGAAAAGACAAGGTTCAACAGTTTAAAACTGAAAGAGGTTATGTTTTGCTTAGGCATGAGGAATAAATTATTAATAAGGATAATAGGACACTAGAACAAGCTGTCTAGGGAAGTCATGACTTTCAGTTTCATTTCATGTGTCCTAGTACTTGCAATCAAAGAGGCCATGATCTTTTGTTTTCCACTTTCCCTTTTTATCCTCTTCTGCTCTATAGTGTTCCTCAATCAGTGTTGGCTCCCTGTATGCAAAAACTGAAGCCACTATTACAGCACCTATTGCAGAAAACATTGCACCAGTCAAATAATTTGTACATTTACAATTTCAAGAATTTTCATTGCAAACATGACAATGTAATTTACAGTATTGTAAAACAGTGATTTGAATTTTTCATTCCTTGCAGCGCATATTTCATAGTTATGTGTGTTTACGTTATGCAACCACATGGGTATCAGGAGCAGGATAATTACATTAGCACAATGTCTGCCTGGGCTAAAATGCTCCATTGCCCAGAGCTAACTAGCTGAGTCATAGAATTATAGAATCATAGAATACCTTGGGTTGGGAGGGACCCACTCCAACTTTTAGCCCTATAGAAGACATTCCCAAGAGCCAAAACATATCTCTGAAAATGTTGTCCAGATGATTCTTGAACGCTGGCATGCTTGATGCTGCACTACTGTGCAACTAATGTCTCTGGTATTGTCACAGACATGTTTTCTGAAAAATCCTTTTGCTAGGATCTTTTCTCCTGAGAAGCTGGGAAATTTCATCTTCTCCATGTTTTGCTACTTTGGAATGTGATTTAGAGAATTGTTTACCCAGCATGTGAATTGTTTTTACTTGATGACCAATGACAGCCAGTGGTGTCGAGGCTGTGAGCAGTCACAAGATTTTTTTTTTTTCATTCCTTTCTTTGCTAGCCTTCTGATGTCTCCTTTCTCTTTCTTTAGTATAATTTTAGTATATAATTTTCTTTTAATATAATCTATACCATAAAATAATAAATCAGCCTTCTGAAACATGGAGTCAAGATTCTCACCTCTTCCCTTGTTGGGGTTGCCTGCAAATTCCACATGGTATCTCAGCCATCTCTGAATACCTGAAGATGGGATCTCTGTCTCTGCAGGGCAGTGCATCATGGCATGTGGGCCTATCTGAAGTGCTAGGTAGCAGCAAGGAGTCAGGACTGATCACAGCGGCAGCTTGAGCCACCATGGAGTCAAGCTCTGCAGAGAAACTACTAGGGACCTGAATTCCCTCCTGCTCTACAGACTTTTAATTGGCTCACCAAGCTGCTGTGATGGATACAATAATGTTTAATGCCACTCTTTATCTGACACCTGTTAAATGTATTCCTTGACTCTTAGTTTCTCTTGGGTGTCCATCTCATTTTTTTTAAAGTTTGACTAGAAATTAAGAAACCCTTATTTAAGCCATCTGCCAAATTAATTTGTAGCATAAATCTATTTTTTACAATTCTTTCAAGTTTGTATGCCAAAAGTCTATCAGATTTATTATTTCACTCCTTGGGGAAATGCTTACTGAGTTTTAAGAGGTGTTCAAATTCCTAAGAGTTTGCATTTCCCCCCCATGCCCCAGTTTTAGCAAGTGTCTTCAGTACTTCTGGATTACAAGGCACTTTTGTTCCCACAGGAAATTGGATTTCTCAAATCTCTCATCAAGGCTGAAAAATCACTTATGTTTTGCCACTCATGTAAGAAAAGTGCACTTACAAGCAAGGAATGCCTGTCATTGCTGCACTTGGTACACAAGCTAAAATCAGACTGCTCATGCTTATGGCTTAATGAAAGCCTGAGGCAGCTGACAGTCAAAAGACAAAACTGACATTTTTTCTCAAAGCTGATTATAACTAGATATAAAAATACAGTTTTTGAATAAAATTGGAGAGGCAAAATATGTCTTATTACATTATTCAGAAGATTGCTTTTCCTGTTAAATAATTTCAAGGATTTTCTTTACAATTCACACAAAAAAATCAAACAAACAAGTTAAAGATGGTATTTTCTAGCTAATAACAGAATATTCTGAGTTGGATGGGACTGACCAGGATCATCAAGTCCAACTCAAAATTGAATGGCCCATACAGGGATCAAATCCAGGATCTTGGTGTTGTTACCATCATACATATTAACATCATACCAACTGAGCTAGATGTCTATGACCTTGCTATGGCTTTCAAGGTCTTCATGGAAGTACTGAGGTATAGGCAGAGGTCATTTGTTTTCTTAGAAAATAGTGGGGGCCCTAAAGCAGCCTTAGCAAGGAAGAACATAGACAAGATTACTCAGATCTTTCTCACTTGCTGGACCGAGGTATTTCTTATTACTTCAGATTTATATATTACAAAATTCTCTGGTTATTTAATCCCTGAAATGAAGGCTTGTTCCTTTTTGTGTGGAGAAGGCATCCACATATACACAGAATAGCTTCATGGGCAGACTCTCCAGCTGGAGTGTAGCAGATTTGATCAATTTTATTTCCTCCTCTTGCTATGACTGAAAGTTCTGTTGATCAAGGACTCTACTGTGATGTTCCTAGAAGGAGTTAGGGAAAAGACATTTTGATTTAGATGTCCATAATGCCATGTATGAGGAGTATGATATCAAACAGTCTTGGTATCAAATGCGCCCAACTCAGCATACCAATAGGATAATGTAGGTTATTTTTTCAAGAAATTTAAGTTTTAGCCCCTTCAAAGAGGGATGTCCATTAATTTGCCTGTGCTAAATTCTTTCTCAAAAAGGAACACATAGGATTCCATTTGGTCCTTGTGGTACCTGTACAGGAAGATATCTTCTACCCAGAGAAGTCTGGGTACAGTCTCCAAAATCAGATAGAAAAACATCTAGTTTATGAATTCGGCAGGATTTACCTGAGGGTAGACAAAAAATATATGAGGAAATAAAAATGGATTCATCTAGGTAAATTCAATATCCCAAATACAACGCTAGTGGCTCTTAATATGTGAAAACTCAGGCACCAGACTTGGATGGGGCTGGGTATTGGGTGTAGCAATACTGGTAGGCTTCTCTCGGTACCCACACAGATCTGAAGAAAGACTTTTGAATCTCTCCAGCTTGAATTAATTCTATAAGAACTCTTTCTTTCTAACTTTTCTGAGGATAGTTTCAATATGCAAGTCCATCATTTATTTCATTACAGTGGAATGGAGAGTGACATTATAAGTAAAATCACCAGCAGAAGTCATCTGCAGTAAGGGTGACCTTGCAGGCATGGATGTCTGAAGAGCCCCAGAAATGTTCTTGCAGTGAAGTCAACCTGAAGACAACCTGAGTTGTCATGCATTAAGATTCTAGAAAAGGAGGACACATACAATGACCTGGAAGAGGGAAGGAGAAAGGCAGAGTGTAATGAGTGTAATGATGACCTCTGTGTTGCAGGGCAGGGGGTTATATACAAACTAGTGGGTCTAAGTTTGTGTACAGCTATTTTATGCAGAGAACAGGCTTAAAAACTATGAGCATTTTTCTCCTGATGTTTTCTCCTTACATCCAGCTTACAAGATGGATAGGGAGGTGTAGAAACATTTCTCTTGTCAGAAGCAGCTCCTTTCAGCTGTTTGAGTAGCATTTACAATGTTTATCATGCATTGTGCATTCTTCATGTTCAAGAAGGTATGCTAAGGCAGTACTGGATTATGAGTCACAATAGGTTTAATGTTTCTGTTTTCTTTACCTTTGTATGTTTCTGTAGTTGCCTGGGCATTTATAGTTTGTTTTTCGAAGCTCTAGTACTCAAATAATAGGGGCATGAAAAAGAAAAGCATGAGAGGAAAAGAGTGATTTTTTGCTTAGCTCTTTATTTTTGGAAATGACATTATTATTATTCATTCCTCCTACATACAAATTAGATTCAGATTTCAAATATTATTAAGAGGAGACTTAAAATTCATCACTCTGCAGTTGTTTAATCCATTTCCTCTTGGCTTGTCCCCTTGGCAACAAAAAATAAAGGACAACCATATAATGAAAAAAACAAATTGCACTCATCTGAGCCAGTCTTTGCATAACGCATTTTGAGATTCTGACTGGATGTAGGCAAATGTTGTCTCAAGTCATAAAACTGAAGGAAGTCTATTATAGCTTGAGATCTCACCCTGTGCTCTGCACATTGTATGAATACTTCAAAGGCTAGAGAAAACAACAAAAAAAGTGATACTTAGCCAATAAGAACAGCTAGACCATCTAGCTAGAAAACAAACTATATTTTGCATACAAGGTTTTGAGTACTGATAGGTAACTGATTAACTCCTGAAAATGAGGGATTGGGTGGCTTGGATGAAGTATTGATTCTTATTTTTACTTATATTGCCAGTTTCTGGCACTTAATGACCAGATGAGGGCAAATTTGCTCATTGAATTTCAAAGTTTTTAAGACCTCCTTATGACAATATCACTATGAGAAGGAACCTTTATCTGTAGGAGAAGCAGCTGACCTAAACCAAAGTGTATTTTAACAGAAAAAAGGCATTTACTGAAATAGTTTCCTTCTCTAACAGAGCTTTTAAATGTTGCAGTTGGACTAAATCTAAATTTGTTTCATTTGCTAAAATGATTTTCACTTAGTGTTAAATTCCTATTTAAGAACAAACTAAAATGAAACTTCTGTTTGTCAGATATTTGTATAAATGAGCTTATTTCAGAAACACCAACCATTTTTATATCTTCTGGTCTGCTGAAAACTCTTTTCTCTCTGTGTTTTTTCATAGTGTTAGTACTTTCTGGTGGCTTGTAGGAATGGTGAACTCTATTGCAGCACTTGAGTATCCACAGAGGAAGGAAAGACCTTCCACGTATCGAAGCAAACTGTAATGAATTTATATCAGTGAACATTATTGAGGCTCCAAAAGCTTTGGCCAGTTACAGACATGCTCATATCTGGGCCCATAGTCTGTAGCACAATGCATCAGAAGTTTCCTCCTTACATCCATCTGGCTAAATAGGAGATATCCTCAATGACAGAAATGTTCTCCCCACTCTTCTTCTTTTTACAGGTGCCAATCTTGCTAGACAAAATAGCTTTGATATAGAAGGACAGGTATAATAGCTAATAAAGCCTTTTTCCTGGGAAGTTCTTCAAAAAAGCAGAGTGGCCTTCTTTGGACATATCATCTGCCATCCATAAATGACTTGGCTGATGTGAATGAGCAATATTTAGTTTTCAAGTTCACAGGCAGATGGATATATTCTTTGAATGTTTGGATTTTGGACTCTCTGTACTTAGAGTCCAAAACACCAAAACACTGGTGTTTGTTTAATGCTGATAATTTGTAGACTGTAGTAATTACATTTTCAATGCAACTCTGTAATTGTATGAATGGTGGTTAATAATAGTGGTAAATACTAATAGCTTTACTTCTGACCCAAAGCTCACCTGTTCCATAAACAAGATGAAAGGACACAAATGTACATTTCTGCCTCTTCTCTACATGTAAATTAAAACTAAGAACATGCAGAGCCATGTGGAATCAACTCCTTCAGAAAAGCAATGGAGCAGGATTGTTTGCTTGGTCTCTCTGTTACACACAATGACTTGGCAAAGCTAACTGTAGAACTTTACTGCCTTCTCAAACAGACTACAGCTCCAATACTAGTCCATGACAGGGACAGTGTAGTGATACCACATTGATACCACTTTGATGGTCTGTCTTGGTTTGAAAAGACAGGTGTCTGCTAAGGAAGGCAGGAGCATTCCTTGAAATGGAAAATTTAAACCCCTTCCCTCTGAATTATTATTATTTTTAAATTAAGGGGCTCTTAGGAAAAGATATGGGAATAGGAATAACAGTTCTTTACTAGGAAAACTAAAAATACAAATGTAATAGTACAAAAAAAAAAAAACAAAACAAACTACTGACAGAGTCTGAATATGGCCTGACACCCTGTTGGTCAGGGTGTTGGTAGTAGTTTTGATTAAATGGTGATTGTAGTCTTTTTGGAGTGATAGATGTGGTTTTGTTGAAGCACTGATTTTGTAGAAGGGTGTAGTTTTCTTTTGAAGGTCTGGTGGTGGTGTAGAAGGGTCTGGTTTTCTTCTGGGAATCTAGTGGAGAAGACAGCTGTTCTTCTGCAAATCTAGTGGGAAAAGACTGTTCTAAATATCAGGTTATATCCAGGTCAGAATGCTTGGCTCCTCCCCCTGGGTGGAGTATCACAGTGGGATGATGCAATTTTATCAGTCATGCAGTGAGACTCAATGGCCCATTAACAGAAGATATTTCTTGGAGGTAGGGTTGTTGGTGGAAGAGATAAAGAAAACTGCCTAATGACAGAGGATAACCGGCCCACTTCTAACAGATGGCAAATACATAACCCAGCTAAATCTTTCAACCTAAGACATGGTCCAATATGTAGAGAACTACTTATCCAAAATGGGTAATATCATGACTCTTTCTGGGAACAAAAGACCTAAGACTGAAAATTCAGAGATGTAATTTTTCCTAAGATTTCAACTCTGAACACCACTGAAAGCAAAACATTTCTCCAATTTCACATTTGGATCAGAAGCAGAGACTTGAATGCAATCTGCATTGTACACTGCACAGGGCAAGATACCAGATACTTTGATTGGTTAAATAGTGCATACAGAGGTAAATACTATTTGGACAATGATAAACTGCAGAGGCATACAACAAATCATTCTGTACATATTGCTGTGCTTTACTTTAGTTTTACCAATTCATCTGTCCATAAACTCCTGAACTAGACAGGTCAGGTTCCTTCCATTCTAAATTTTTTAACTCTAAAGAATATGTCATGCAGGACCTCCCAATATTGCTAACACAAGAATTGCTAATAAGATATTGCCCTATCTTTTCAAATATTGGAACAACTGTTGCATTGACAAGTATACCAGAGCACATGTTGCTCTGGACAACATCCCTTGAAGGACTTCTGAGGAAAGCTTTTAAAATTAGATTGTCTGAGAGTGGGGTCTGTCAAATATGTGGCAATCTTTAGCAAAATACAACATTTTAAAAAACCAAAACCACTATAATCTGACAAAACCAGACACTCCTTGTAGGTATTATGTGTCTGAAGAATTATGATAAGGTTAATATGCTTTGTCACTTATTTGGCTTCACTTCTCTTCTACGGGCAAGGCCTGTAGCTTTAAACAATCCTGTTTGTGTGTAAATAAATGCCCTTTTAATTTGTCATAATTGCAAGTATTTTGTTTTGTAGTTATAAATAATTAATATACCTTCTATGATTTTTTTACTCTGTTTTACCTTACAGGGCATACTTCCCCTTCTATTTGTATGTGCAACCTCCAATAGCAATAATAACAGTTACGAAGTATGTCCGCAGGGAAGACCATTTCCCAAAGAATCTTTAAAATGTAAATCTATGCACCATTCTTGCCAACATGTATGCTTCGGTATGTGAAACTAATATTCACTACTTGCAGCATAATAATCCAAAACCCGTAAATTTCAAACATAAAAATTATGAGAAAGTTTCCGATTTTAGCTCTGTATAACAACATACATGGTGCTACCTCCAGTAACAGAAGTAACTGTGTAGTTATACCATCTGACTTTTGAAGTGTAACTTTTATGTTGAAATGAAGAAGAGTGTTATATTTAATACTGAATGCTTCTGCTAGTATAACTTATTCTACTCTTGAGAGCTCCATGAAAAAAGATGGTGATCCATCCTCGTTTGGATAAAGACAAAATGCATAACCACATACTTAATATATTTAGATTAGCAGCTATAACAGTTAGGATCATAGTTACCTTTGATCTCAGATTGGTTTTCTACAGCTTAATTCCACTTAATGCAATGGATTACTCTTGCATTATAGAACCAGGACTAAAATTTGATCTATAGTAAATTATTACCATTCTCTAAAAAGGAAAATGGTAATTCGTGGTTTTTAACTTGAAATTTGAGCAAATGCTGTAATGAAAAGTTTAATATTGTGTCTATGTATGTATATATATACATATGAATATACATTAAGAAAATTATGCTGTAATATTGAAGAGTAAGGCTATAAAAGAGAAGTACATACAATTTTTAATCACGGTGGTACTTATGAAAAGTGTTTATTGGTCCCTTTTCAGGTTCTTTTCTAAGTTCAGGGATGGAATACTTCAAGCATAAATAAAAAATTTATAAATATTCCTGAGTCCTTTCTCACAGGGTACTTCTAGGTCCCTAAAATATATATTCTACCCATTCTTCAGTGGAGCATGCAATAACAATGACCATGCCAAATATGATACACACAGTGATGAAACGAAACAATTATTGTTATGAACACTTTTTTTTTTAGGGAATAAATAGTTCTGTGTCAAATAAATGTAATCAAATGTGTTTCATAGTCAAAATCTTCTCAAAGTGAAGTTAGTACTTGTGACTCAGAGCAGAATCAGACTCTTATTTCATTGGCTAGATCCTGTTCCCATTACTATTTTAAAAGGCTGCATCCCCAACAGCAGCCTAATGAATGATTTAATGGACACACAGCCTTGTTTCTGGTGACCCTGTTATATCTGTAAAGACTTTTTTTCTCAGTTTACTTCTCCTTCATGTTTTTCAATAAATCTAAGCAGTGAATCATTAATATTAACATTTTATGTATTTAAGTAAATCAGCAAGGCAGGCATCTCATCCAATATTGATACTTTGACCATGACTATATTATAAATTGACCAGAGAAATGAAATATATCAGAATGTTAATACTAGAGAACATAAAATGAGGGTCTCTTTAGATCCCCTTCATCTTCTCCTTAAGAGTCCTTTCTGACAGAATATTTTTGTCGTCATAGTAGTCTTTTGAGGAAGGTTTATGATTTAAAAAGTTGCTTGCAATTTTTATTTACAATCACTTGAATAACATGTGTAGACACATCAACCATTTGTAGCTTGTTAAAATATTTAGCCTTGAAACACAAAGTAGATTCTCTTTTCTCACATTTGAAGGATCCCACAAGATTATAAAACACCAATGGCCACACTCTTTCCACTAATAAAGCTGTGACATAACTTAAAACATTGTGTGTCACTGTACATGACTTAACCCACACTAACAAAATCATTGATACATTGTGACCCTCTTTTTCTAGGGAGGGGCTGGAGAGGTCCTATTTTATAACAAAAAGAAGAAATAATTAAATATGAATGTTGGATGTCTTTAAAATTAACTTTCTAAAGCTAGTACCAAATATATCCATGAGACCAGTTGTGTACTCTGAACCCTAAGAATTTGCTTTGCTATTTGCTAGAACTGTGCCTGCATGGCTCTTCATCAGTGTCATCAGCTACTGTCTGCAAGAGGCCATTAGATTACTGTGATGCCAATTCCCATTACAATTTCATGTTTATTGTATGTACAGTTGTATGTTTACTGAAAGGGCTCAGTTTCTCTGTACAGCTATGTTGGCATAAATATACTCATGCAAATATTTTTAATACAGGCAAGGCCTAATGGAGCACAACGCTCTGAACTTCACTAACTATCATCTACTTAATATATACTCCAAGGATTTGACAAAATCTGAATAGAATTTAAAATGTATGTCTACTTTAGAAAAGCAGTCTGTATGTTAAAAAACTTTCTGAAAGGTATATCCCATACAAAGACAAATTGCACTGGGAAGAGTTATTACACAAGTGATGCTGTTGTACATCGTGAGTACTGCGGCACTTTTGACCATTTTTTTTGTCCAAAAAATTAATAGAATCACTGCATTTTGTTTTAGTCATAACCCATAGTTAAATCCTGAGCAACAGGAAAAATAACAATAACATTCTCATCTTATCTAATCAACTGTGGCTTATTCATTGAACAATGATATATGGAAACAAACTGTAACTTATTTTTTAAATTTTATTCTGGATTTAATAAAGGCTCATGTAATACACAAAGTTGGCGGGACAGTTATAGAGCATTCAATGTCCTAGCTATAGCAGAGCCTCTGTGTTTGATTAAAAAAGCAATATGCTTTTAGCACATGCCAGACTGAACAATGGAACCTGTGAATAAAATCTTGAAAATTACTTTTCCTAGTTAAAAAGTGGAAGAATTATTGTTAAAAATATATATTATATAATACAAATATGTATAATATAAATGTGTATATTTGAATATTCAGCCGAGTGATTCAACCTTTTTTCAGGATTTAGTTTTCCAAATAAAATAATAATTAAAAAAAAAAAAACAACAACAACAAAAAAACAAAAACAAAGCATGCAATGTACAAAGACCTGTGTTTCTTAAAGTTAACATGTAAAGTGGTCTGCTTAAGAAAGTGTTGGTACTGGGATTGCATTTATTGATACTATTGAAAATAGATAGGGCAGTACTCCATTCTAGCTTCATAACATTAGGTTTCTTTAAAATTTTTGTGTGAGCAAAGAAAAAAAACACCAAACCACCAAACACTCAAAGAAGCTCATCAACCAAACAACACCACCACCCCTCAGCCACAACTACCAGAACTTTTGATGACACTTAAGGTTAACCTCTGTTTGGAAAAAGAACCAAGCCATGCCAGAAGGCAAGCAGATAAAAAGCTCATAGAGTCTCTGCAGAGCCAGAGGAGCAGCCAATATGCCTAGTGGAGCAGCCGTGGTCCATCTGCAGGGGCTTTACCTCAGCTGAGCTGCCTGAGAGCACTGACACCAAAAAATTATCTTATGTAAAGGAATAGGGGAAACCATGACCCTGATAATATTAGTAGAAGCAATGTCAACAAATAGCAAAATAACCTTTAGCTGAACTTATGTTTTTGGGTATTTTGTGGTTGCTGCAAACATCTCTGCATTATGTCCTTCAGTCTTAGACATATATCTGTGAAACACACAGCATCTTCCTTACTTCTAGTTAACACAACAACCAGCTGCTGCATTGAGGGAAAAGTCATCCCTTTATAAATTCTAAGACTTTTTAAATCATTTTGTCTAACTTCATGACGTGTTGTTTGGTGAACTTGTTTTGTTTTTGGTTTTTTTTTTTTTTAACATTTCCAAACATTTCCCATTTTCTCCCGTTCCAGGCCAGGCTCATCTTGTTGCACCAGAAGGGGTACGGCGGTGGCTGGGCTGGGCTGGCAGCAAGCGGGGCCAGGCCCGGCCGCAGGCGTCACCGCACCGCTGGAGAGAGGCGGGGGCCAGCCTGCCGCCGCCTTCACTTCGCAGGCGAACCGGAGAGCTAAGCCGGACCAGCCCGGCCCCTCGGTGTCATCCCGGCACGGCGTGTGCTCCGGCAGCCGGGGGGAGACAAACTCGGCGGCAAGGGCCGCGAGGCTACAGGCCAGCAGGGACGGGACCGGGCACTCCGAGCGTACCCCGCTATCCCCCAGATACCCCCGCCCACCGTCGCTGCGGGCGGCCGCCCAGCCCACCCCGGTGAGACCCGCGGGCGGAGGGTGCCGGATTAGGTTTCAGGCCGCCGGGGCGTGCCCGAGCGCGCTGCCCCCGCGGCGAGGCTCGCTCGGCGCCGCTACTCGGGGGCGGGGAGGGCGGAAAGCCGGGCCGGTGGCGGGGCCCGCCGAACCGCTGGGGTAAGCAGGGTGCTGCTGGGCCGGGTGGCGGGGAGCGGGGAGAGCCCTCCCGAGTCGTCCCGCGGGGATGCGGGCCGGGAAGGGCGGGGAGGGTCCGCCGCGTCGCTGGAGTTTGAGTGACCATCTAAAATGCGTTTGCCTCTCGAAGTTTTATTTATTATTGTTCATTTGATCCGAAGGGTTTTGCCGGCGGGGGGGGGGGCTGGAGGAGGAGAGAGGCCGCGGAGCCGCGGGCCGGGGGGATGAGCCTGTTGCTGTGTCCCGGCACATCCCCTCTTCCTCCGCCTCAGCCGACCGCGGGCGGCGGGAGCGGGTGTGGGGGCCGGGCTGGGCCGGGACTCTGGCCTGCGGCGGGCGGGCGGTTCGCGGGCTCGGGCGGCCTGGCGGGGCGTCGTCCTCACGTAAACAAAAGCCAAACCTCCCCTACCATCTGCAGGGAGCCCCGCTGCCCGTTCACGCATTCCTTATATATCTCCCGCGGGCATTTCATGACGGGAGGCGGTCTCCTTCTCTGCCCCCGCTGCCACCGACCTTAATAGCGGCCGCGGCCCGCGGCCGGCGCTTGTGGGCGGCGGCGTTGACTCTCGCTCGGAGCCACAGCCGGACCGGAGGCCCCTGCGACACTGGCCGTGTCCTCGGGCTCCAGGCGGGGCGGTGGCCGCGGTTCTTCGGGACCTGTTGCCGTGCTGGTGTCGGCGCTGCCCGCAGGTCCGACCCCGCCAGCAGCTCCCCGGTAACAGCTTTGGCTGGGTGGAAACGGAGATGTGCTCTTGGATGAGCCTGGGTGCGCTAAGGAAAGGGATGGTTCGTTTCGCGTGTCCCCCCTTGCTGCCAGCACCTCCCTGTGTTACTGGAAAGAGTATTAGGAGGAAGGAAAGAAAAAGAAAAACTCACAAAACCGACCTTTTGAACTCCGGGTACAGCATTTAAGAGGTTTGATTTGCCGTTTGGCTGAAAAACGTTGGTTATAATTTTTTTCCTTTTCCTTGCCTTTTGCTTTTATAAACACTGTATCGTCCAGCTATATTTTTCTGTCCTAATACGTGTAGAAGATTTTTTTTTTTTAATTACCAACTGTTGGATAGGAAAGGTCCTTACTGGCTTTGGTCCCTGAAAGGGTGTTAGGAGTCTGTCGCAGTAGGAGAGCAGAGATTTACTGAGATAAAGAGGAAGGGTCTGAATTCTGCAGTTGCGGAAGTTCTATTGTGTGATGCCCTGTGGTTTTCGTATCACTTGTGCGTTTCCTTAGGAAACAGCAACTCCTTGGTAGGGAGGAATCTAAACTGGAAAAGGGGAAAGTGGTAAAATGCTTTTTGGGAGTGTCACTTGATGCTTCTGTGGAAATTGAAAGTAATTGTCGCACTAAAAGAGAAGAATGCAAGTGGAAAAAAACTAAGGACATACCCACCTTAACAAGCAGCATTATTAGACAGAGAACATAATTAAAAACAATATCAATTTTTAGTTGCATATTTTTATGTGTCGTATCTTGTTAACAGTAACATGCATGTAACATTTACTGATTAGCTGTGGTGTTTCTAATGGTTTCCTTAGTGCTTTGAAGAGGCTTTTCACTAGGAAATGGGTACATTCTCCCCCCTTCGTGCGGGAAGTGCACTACGGAAGTTAGATAGCTGTCAGCACTAGGGAAAGAGAGCTGCACTACGTAGATACTAATGGATCTTTTTATTCCACCTGGCCCTGATGGGGCCCTGGTCTGTGAATTCTTCAGGCAAGAATGCCTTACATCTTCTCAGTCATGCAGATAGCTGTAGATGGTTTTGTTTTAACAAGTAGCACTTAATTCAGCATATTGAGAACTATTGTAAAGACCTTTTTAATCTCTGCTCCATGTTTCAAACACAAAAAAAAAATTAAAATTTTGTGAAGTGCATCCAGTACATTTTCTAATTGGCTTTATATTTGAGCATCCTGGTGAAGCAGTTTTGGCTAATATAATGCCATGCTGGCAGGATACTATATTATCATTGATAAGGACAGTCTTGTTTCACTGCTGGTGTTCCTGACAAGTTGATAGGAAAATGCGCTATTTTTGCCTTGGCAATAATAACATATTTCTTTTGTAGGCTTTTCAGACCCTGTCCTTATATCTGAAATCCCTTGCCCAGTGGTCTTGTTAAACAGTGTTATGATTTTCTGTATAAGTCACTTGTTATTGTCACAATACACAAAGAGAAAGTTCTGTTTTCAGTTTGTAGGGAAAATGATGACTCTTTGTTGATGCTTACTAGCAGCTGTTTGGAGAGGCTTTGCATTTATTCATTTATGTATGCAGTTGTCACCTCTGTGAAGAATCCAATACACATTGAGGTGCAACTGCTGTAAAATCTGTGCTTCATCAGGTTTAATTGAATTTAATGAATATGGTTATCATTTGCCTATGCTTGAAAACATAAAGAGCCAATATTAACCATGCCTGTATTTCATCAATTCAGTATATTCAGTAGCATCCCCTATATTCTGTATATGCTAAAAGTTGCTTTTCAGTTCCTGAAGCTAATGTGAAAGGATGCCAATTGATCTTAATTTAAGATATTTACTGAAAAAAAAAATTTTTAAAGATGATCCGTTTGTTTCATTAACAAAAAAAAACCCAACAAACCCCACCAGAAACACCCTACCTTCTATGCTGTTGTTTTTGAAATGGTCTTTGCAAATCAATTTCAAATACACTATATCACACACATTTGTCAGTAGGTGCAATCATTATGGATAGTTTAGTCCCATTTCCCAGTTGCAATTATTAGCATGTCAGTTACCATGGATATTATATCTTATGCTGATGTACGGCTTCTTACATGTTACAGAAAATTATTAATTATACACAAGGAACAGATTGCCAGTTCATGGAGAAGGATTTTAAGTTTCTTTAATACATTAGAGTGATGCATACAGAAGGTTAAAAGTAGTTGAATGTTCAAAATTCTGTTTTCGTAATTGATTCAAAGCACATGGTGCTGTTCATCAGCTCTATCGCAGAACTTTCCTTCAACATATGCACCACTACCTCTATATGTATTTTTGATGCATTCAGCATTTTGCTAAATTCAAAGAGGCAAGTAATGTTTTTTCAAAGTACTTAGAGTCTTAATATAGGCTGTGCGATACTGCCTTTTTATTTCTGCTTTGAATGTTTCAGAGCAATTTTCATTAGCATTCTTATCAAATGTAGATGTCAGGCATCTCTTGTTTGCTTGTTACATTCCAGGTAGTTGATGGAAATCTGCTTTGTTCCTTGTGGAACAGTGCACATTAATTTTGCTTTTTCTTTTTGTTCTCTTTTTCCCTGTTGGTCATTGCTGTCTTGCATTTATTTTCACACCCTTTGTGTGCTTAAAAAGTACTGTATGCAACAGCAAAATTGCATTTGTAGAAAAGTAGCTAGGGAAAAAAACATAGAAAAGCATGAGATCTTTGAATTTACTGTGAATAGTTTTCACTGCCTGAATTTTCACAAGACTGCTCAGTGTCTGGGGATCCACCTTAGTTTTCCTCCTGGGGTTAGTAGACATCTTTAAGGAAGTAAGTGGGAAAAATGGAAGAGCTCTTAGAATCTGCAGGGAAGGCAGAAAGTTAAGCAGTAATGAGCATCTTTCACTTCCTGTGTGGTTTGGTTTCTGTTCCTGCACCGCATGGGTGCTAACATGATATGCCTATTTGAGTGATAGCCAGAAAACTGGGGAGGAAGATGACATGGGATAAAAATCATGTACTAAAGGATATCTTCAGCCCAGACAAACACAGGCCAAAGTGTTGGATTAGAAGTTCCAAAATACTCTCTTTAGCAGTTGTAAAATGCATGTTGTAGTTACTTTGCTGCTTAATTGAAATAGATTTAATTTTAATCTCATGCAACTCCAAGCCAGAGTTTGGGCCTAGAGATCACTCTTAAGATAGGCATTTCTTCTGTATACTCAGAGTATTTCAAGTAATGCAGGAGCTATGGGGCAAAGCCTATTACTATGTTTTCTATCTTTGGCATTGCATGTTTCCTAATCCATGCTATGAGCATTAGTTTCCAAGGTATTACCTAAAATGGCTTTGTGAAACAGTAGATGGAGTATCTGTCAATGAAACAGAGTAGGTTTCCTTGTAGAAACTAAGCGATAGATGTGAAAGAATGATCAATGGAAATGGGTTGCCTTACCATTTTCACAGATCTTTTGTCTGTTTAGCTAAATACGTTCTGCAATTGTAGTGGAAAGGAGGTGATCAAATAAATTTCAGAAGTTAAAAAAAAATCTGCCACCTGTGCATTTTAGTGTTTCAGAAGTGGACAGATAGAAACCAGAGTTGCAACATGCCACCTGTTTTTTGGCAACCAGTGTTATCAAAGAAGGGTAGCATGGAGAGTGGTAAAAAACCCCATTTTTGTTCATTAGCATTGGAAGAATCAAATTTTGAAAGTGCAAGCTTGAAAAGGATCATCTTTAACTTTGGTTTGTTCTTAGAGTGAATATGGTGTGTTTGTCACCTTATACCTTATTCCTTGTGTTTTCTATTCTAATGTTCTAAAACAGCAGAAAAGCAAGAGATCATGAGGTTTCATTTTTTTCCTTTTTTTTTCTTTTTTGGTTTGTTTGGCTGTTTGTTTTTTGTTTACATCACAGCTTTTACCTGTGTGTTTAGAACTTGAACATAGATTTAACTTGCTGTTTGCTTAACTGTCTTTCTTCGATTTGCTTATAAAGTCTTGACTCAGACAGCCGGTGTTCTTATTACTGTGAAGAGATTAATGAACTTAGCACTGAAATACAAAAATAGTTAAATCTACTTTGAGCTAAGCTCCTAAGCTCTTTGAGGTGTGAAGATTGTTGTATCCTGTATAGAAGGGGTGGTTTTGGCTTCAGGTTCCTGTGATACAGGAACCTGTATCCTCCTGCCAGGAGATTGCAAAATGCGGAAATCAGAACTAAACTCCCCACTCTGCATCTAGAAATGCCATTATAAAAATATCCAGTATAACAGAATTAGGCCATTCAACAAGTGATCATGCATTCCATTCTACTTCTCACTAGCATGTTGTTGCTAAAATACTTAGAAGCAAGCTGGTTTAAAGGCCAGTGTGTCCTGTAGTGGGTGGGGGTGTTTCTGGATACGTCTCTGCAGTGTATTTTGGAGAGATATGTGGTTGCTTCTCCAAGTACTTCACTATGTTAATGTGCCACTAAGCTGGTGCTGGCAGATCCCACTTGTTAGCATGGATGCGGCACAGCAGGAGCAGTCGTGTGTCTATATGTCCGTTCAGAGTGCAGGGAGAGCGAATAGGGGTCATCTTGGCCTCCAGCACTGTAGAGGCAAACATGGGTGTCCCTCAGTGCATTGCATCTGCCTCAGAGGAGGTGTCTGAGGGAAAACATTCTGATGACAGTTTTGGTCTTTCTCATGCTTATTGGTGATGTCGACAAAAGCATTAAGCTGACCAGCTGGGAAGGGATTCCCTACTAATATAAACCCAAATAAAGCGAATAAATGGAGAGTTCAAAATGGATTTGCTGATACTAGCATGGTGCTAGAGCAGTATTCACTCCTCTCTAAAGCATGAGATGAATAGAAAGTAAGTAATGAGTGTCTTAGCAGAGCTAAGGACTTCTTTTCATTGCAAATTACATGGCATAATCTCAGCCTATAGATAAGTTTAGGACTTGTGTCTGCTTGTAGAATTCTCTGCTGTAAGTTGTTAGTGTTCATATCTTCAGAATTACATGAACACAAAGATGATTGTGGGTACTGTCACTTGTAAAATTTACATTTCTCGGCACAAGAAGAATGAAATTTTAGTCAAATTGAGTCATAAAATAAAACAATATCCAGCTACCCCAAAAGGTAGAGACATTTTAGAGCTGCATCTCTTCTCGAGGTTCTTGCAGAGCTAAAGCAGAACAGTGACCCTCTATTTTTTCCTGAGTAGTTTCATCTGTGGAACGTAAGATGTTATGTGCTTATGCATATAGTGCTGTAATAAATGAAATAACTGAAAAAATACTCAATTTCTTATTTTTTGCACAGCTCTCTGGTTCCATCCACTACACAGCCCCAAGGGTAGGTATTGAGAAAGAACTGGAACAGTAACACAGGAAAGAACTGCTTTGATTTGAATTGGTACTGAGGAAAACATCTACAAGCATGGCATAAATACCTCTGATTTTAAATAGTGGCTCTGAATAGAAGTGATAGTAGTTTTTAATCTAGAAAGAAAAGCTATGGTTGATAAAGATTTGGGGAAGTCAGCTTCTTTCATAACATTTAAATAATCTCATCCAGCCCTTCCCATGTAAAATAGACTGTTTTGTCCTGTTTTATAGAGTGACAAGGTGAAAAAAACAAGATATATTTGAGTAGTTTTTCAGATCTGGTAATCACATGTTGGGATTTTCCTTGCCAAATAAGAAAAAAAAAAATTATAAAGGCTTATTTTTATTTAAAAGCATAATTTGGACCATGGAGTAACATTACTTTGACAAAGTCAGGTTTAAGGGGTTTAATAATAATCCTAAAAAGGATGATCAGTGATTCTGTATCAATGTATTGTCAAATTCAAATGTAGTCTTCAGAGAGGTTATGTACTCCCCATTCTTTTACTGGGCTGGACTGGGCTCTTGAGTAACCAGATCTAGTGGAAAGTTCTCTGCCCACGGCAAGTTTGGAACTAGGAAGCTTCAGGCATATTGAAACTAGGGAAGTCATATTGCTGGAACTTGAAACCATTTTAAATCCATTTGGTTTGCTTTTTCTGCACAAACTGCAAACAGTATAGGCTTTACAAAATGATCAGATTCTATAACTAATGATCCTGTTAGGCTGTCTTATCTAGTGATCTCTCAACATCATTCCTTTTCCTCTTTTTATCCAATGTCTCAAGAAAGAATTACTTTTCTTGAGTGCTTTGAGGTCACAGTTCTGCATGTTTTTAGGTTCTCCAGATTCAAGAGGGAATGCTGTACTGGTTTTTTCCTACTATAAAGAAAACAAACTATGAAAGATAAGATCAACAGTTCATACACCTGCAATGATATTTGAACACCTCACTTCTCATCTATCCATCTCCATCAAACGTGTTCTGTCACTGCAAATTTCTGAGCAATTGCAGATGTACATTTTTAAAAAGCCCCAAACAACCATTAAGAGCAGCAAAAAAGGATAAGCAAAGCAATTTCAGAATTTCTTCCTCCCAATGTGGAATTTCCTTCCTGGAAACCCACACTGATAAAAACTCAGCTATCTGAGTGTCAATTCCATTAGATGTTAATAGTAGAGGCTCTAGTGTGAGAATCCTACAAGCTTGTAGCCTTGTGGTTTATATGACCTCTCTTTCAAAGGTGACTGTAAAAAGTGTGCTGTGGCTCATGCGCCTGAAATTGTCAACACAATTGACAATTGAGCTTGAAAACTGATCCCGCAGGGAATGTCTTTTTGTGAATCACTGAAAAGGAAAGCAATGAAACTGTAAAATTTCAGTGGCAGCTATGATTCATAGTGTCTGATTAAAGCAGTGCAGGACATGTTGTGCAACAGTATGCAGACAGCTACTTTGATATGGAAATGCAAATAAATTACAAAGTATATTCCTAAAGCAATTTTCAGGAAGATTTTGAACACCAAAGTGAGTCAGACTTTGACTTTGAGGTTATTTTAATTATCTGTGAAGATGGGTTTTTTTCGTGGATCATTATTTTGCAGTTTATTGCTTTCAAAAGTCAACCTCTTTTCTTTCCCTTCAGAGCTTAGTACTTCTATAAATGTGACCTTTTTTTCTTTCTGTTACTTTTCAGGGAAATATTTACAGTCTCTTTCCAGTGTTGAAATTGAAGCTGAGAAACAGAAAACATGTTGGAAACAATTGGTAATTTTTTTTCATTTGTATTACAATATTTTTGTGGCCACATTGAGTGGGTGTGATAGATTTGGGATAAGGGTGTATACTGCTGAAAGAGGTTTTGAAAAAAAAATTATATACTGTGCTTAGAAGTGCTGTTGTGTTTGGGTTTTTGTATTTGAAAACAAAATTTGTACAACCATATGTTTAGTGTATTTGAATTTGAGCCTGTTGTCTTGATTTCATTGTTTTATTCTTTTCTTGAATTAAAAATTTGCATAGAAAATAAAGATGTTTTCTATTATGACTATCTATGCCCCTATTTATTTGCAGTGGACTGTAGCCACAGTTCCTGTAACTGAATTTCAATTAAGGCTCTTTCATTTTGTAACCCACTTCTTGATGGACAAAAATACAATTTTCATTGGCTTCTGATTTATGCAGTCTAGAAACTGCTGCTGACTAGGAATGATTATTGCTACAGATACTCATCGGGCCCTCCAGGCCATGGACCGCTTACAGACAAAACTTCGGGATCGAGGTGACATTGCAAATGAGGAGAAACTGAGCCTATTAAAATCAGTGCTGCAGAGTCCCCTTTTTAATCAAATTTTGAGCCTTCAGACTTCTGTTCAACAACTGAGAGATCAGGTAGGAAAAGTAGTCTTGCAAGTGCAAGGGGAAACTTGCTAAGGTAATGCAAATATGTTTGTGTTTCTGCTTTTTGAACAGTGAAATAGCTTAAACTAAACATCTGATCCAAAGGTCTGGGGACATACCACATGGACTTTTTGGGGCTTTGTTGAAGCTATATTTTGTGTATGTGATTTTTATGTGTATGTGATTTTTATGTGTATGCTCATTACTTAAAATGTGCAGTGTAGGGAAATGGTGATATGGGTGGGGGGGTAACATAAAGCTTTTTTTCTCTGACCTTCAAAAGGAGCATGCTTTCTATGAGGTCTAGAACTTGTTTCCTAGGAGCCTTTTATTGCTCCTTTGTGTCTTACCCTGCTAAAATAAGGATGTAGAGGGAAGCTGTAGGATGGTTGACTTCAGAAGGAAACGAAGATCTATTTTGTACTTTGTATAGGAATAAAAGATCAAAGAGAAGCCAGAGCTCTTGCCTCCTTTTTGCTTGCTCAGGGTATTAAGTATTAATTTTCTACAAGTTTTCAATGAGCTTGAGAAAAGGGTCAGCAACTTGGCTAGATTGACTTTATTTGTGGCTATAATTTTCTTGTCAGCAGAATAAGAATTTGAATAATATAGAAAGTAGTTCAGTAACTGAATTAGGACTAAACTATGTATCTGGCTTTGCAAATTGTCATTCCTGTTGACTCCTCCAAGATGGCCAGCTCTGTCTGGTATGCAGAATTGCTGGTGGGAGGGAGCAGACTCTGCACATGGACCTTATCATCAGTGTGGAGCCTCATCTGGTCTCTGACCAGACTATGATGAGACGGATTCCTCACAATACTCACAGTACTTCAGCTGTGCGGCAGAAGAATGTACTGTAGCCCTTTATTGCTTCTTGTGGAACATCTTGATGCTATTTTGCAAGACAAGAAATAAATTAGAATGGTGTCTATGTTGTATTCATCACAATGGTTTTCAAATTTTGTCTGTTTAGTATTTAGAGACTTAATGACATTGGAGTAATTTAAAAAATCTCAGGAAAAAAAAACTGTCCTGAGGGTTTGCTTGCACTGCCATTTGGAAATGAGAATTTAACAGTGACATCCAGAAATTGTGTGAGTTACATGAAGAAGACCCTAGGAACATGTAGTGAGAAGTAAAAGTATGCCTGAAACATTAATAAATATTTTTTAAATGGCAAATTAAATTTTCACTTTTGGACATTAGCTGTGAAGTTAAAGGATGGCTATCTTTTTAAGTACACTTTCCTAAATTAGAAAATGAAGCAGAAGATGCTAGGATACGTAATTTAAGTCATGTATTTTTTAAAAAGCAAAGAATAACTTCACTTTCTGTCCTGACTCTGCAGGTTTGTCTGTGAAGTAACTTTAGTGATCTGTGCATGTTGCATGGTATGTACCCAGGTCTATTTGACAGGGGAGCTATTTGGATGTGAATTCCTTTCTTTTTTATGTGTGCTTATATGAACACTTACACGTGTAAATATGTGTTTCCAGCATTCTTAGATTTGTGTCAGTTCTTTATCTTATATTTTTTCTGTAGAATTTCTTCCCTACAATATGACATGAGATTATTTGTTTTTATTTTGTGGTAAATATTTACAAGGCATACTGAAACAGGACAAAGAATAAAAGCATAAAATAGGTAGTTATGTTAAGAAAACCTGTGTTTTCATAGATGCACTTTTGAGGACACCATTCAAGGACACCCTTTTTACAACTGTCAGGGTACTGTGCTCTTGAAGCTCTTAAGCAACAGGTTGATGAAAGCTGCAAGGCATGTGAGTAGTGACCAGTTTTTTTTGGCCAAGCTGTGTCAGACTAAGGAGAGAAGTTGTATCCCTACAGTTGCAGTCAGAGCCACGTTCGAGACAGGATGACAAATGGTGCTGACTTGTGCAATGACAAGATGTTGCAGCTTCTACCCACTGGAGATAAGGATGGCTAATTTTTTTTATGTATAATGATGAGCTGCAGTGACAGTTTAATGGCCATTTGATTCTTTTCGAGGTGAAGTGTGACAGTCTGTTTAACTGCCCCTCTCTTTTCAATGAGTTTTTAAAGAGCTACAAGACTACTGCAAAATTCTTGAGGAGGTCATCTTTTAGGACAGTGTAGTTTAAAAGAGGGGATGGGAGCAGGGAAGACAGAATGGCAGTTTACTTTACAAGTCAAACAGATTCTTTGCAAGTATCCCAGCAGAAGTAGGTCAACCAGTGAGACTTCATTGTGGACCTCTAGGGTCATCAATAAATTTCAAGGTAAAAATGTATTCCTGGCTTGAGGCATTGTGTCTTGAAAGCACAGAGATGACAGTGGAAGTCCTGCCCTCTTTTTGGGCAGTGTGTGGACTGGGTGGTATGTTGCTTTACCTTGAGGCATGGTCTAAAGTCAGCAAATCTGATGCCTTGATTCTTATTAGTCGGCTTTAATGTTGAGGAGCATTTTTTTTCCCTAAATGAGCAAGCAGGATTTGTTTGTACTGCTAAACTGTCATTGTGAAGTTAACTGAAGTGAAAAAGTCTAAGCACAACAAAGGGATTTTTTTTGTGAATTACTGTTTTGACTTCAGAAGTCTCTTGAACTGGGGAGCACTGAAGGAAAAAAACATTTTTTTCTTGTCTCTTTCTGTCCTTGTTCTTCAGTTAATGCTTGTTTTCTGATGTTGAAGAGCAGTCTTGTTGTTTGAAGATAAGACAGAGACAGAGAAGAAAAATAGAGATTGTGGTGTTTAAAATATTTTAATAATATTTTATTTTCTTTATGAAATATTTTAAAGAAAATGGTTGGACTATGTTAGCATCCCTGTCCCCCTTCTTTTCTATTCCTTTTTGTCTCTCAGTTGTTCACCTCCTCCTCCACACCTTCTCCTATCTCTTTTCCACTCCACAGCCACATAGCTGTTCCTGAACAAAATATCTAGTGGTTGGCTCAGATGGCAGGGCTGCATTTCTCAGTTTTGGGGTTGTTTTTGTTTGATAGTTTGTTTTGTTTGGTTGGTTTTTTGTTTGTTTTGGGTTTTGTTTTTGTTTGTTTGTTTTTCTGTTGTGTTTTTTGGTTTCGTTTTTTTGGTTTTACTTGTGAGTTTGACCATAGTTTTTTCTTCACAATGTAGTGAGGAAAAAGGTAGTGGGTTGCAGCTGGGTGTCTGTACAAGAGAGGATTTAGGGAAGAAGTGGGAAACTGTCTTTTCCTATTGCTGGTGAACACTTAACATTGTTAACTCAACTCTGTATTTTGGACAACTAGAGATTTTTAGTTCATGTTTTGAGCCCCTCTTGGCAACAATACTGTTTGTGCTTTTAAATGAAGTGATAACAAGAAATGCTAATTTGGGATCTACTTCATCTACTCTGCGGATGGAGCCATAAAGGTGCAGCCAGCAGAGTGGTGCTGGTGCCAATTCCTGTTCCTGGCAGCTCAGGGCCCTTTCCTGCTGTTGTGCATGTTCTCTGGCTTGTGCTTCCTCCCTTCCAGTGTGATTGCAGTTGCAGCTGGCCTTCTTGCTACTCAGGAATCTTGAAATCAGTCTCGTGCTTCTTGGGGTGTCCAGGGTTGCTGCTCAGTGGCTGCAGTGCAGAAATACTGAAAATTTCTTTTTGTTGAATAAGTTGAGACCTAGAGATGTTGAGGACACTGCTTTAAGTTTTGATACAGTACAGACATGGCTTGTGTTGCTTTTTTGTTAAAGTATTTTGAGCTACTGCCTGTAAGCACTACTTGTTTGTATTCTCTGTCTGTGTGACTAAAACATATATTTTGTCATAATAAGTGGTATTTATGATTTTTTCTTTTTATCTTATGCAATTTTTGTCCGTGATGGAAATGTTTATACCAGCAGAGAAAGCCAATCAAGGAAAAACAGCATAAGCAAGCTTATAAAAAAAGGAGTAATGTCTCATTCCGTAATTATACAATCAAGGGGCTATAAAGCTACTTTTTAATGGAATTATGGTAGTTTGCAAAAGTAGTGCAATTTGTAAGTTAAGAAAAATATTTCATTTTAAGATTTGCGCTTGAGGTTTATTGCTCCCCCTGGAATGACCTATACTGCTGTGGTTAGCAAGAATACATAGCAGTTGCTCTCTAGTTTTTTGTGCTATAAGCCTGGATTTCGTGAGGCATGTGGAAGAGAGTGGTCATCACATTTCTGCTTATAAATATGTCTTGGAATTCTGAACTTCTACATTAAGAACTACCGTAAATATCACTATAAATGTTTTTATAGTTTTTAAGGTGTAACCATGTCTGTTTCAGAAGAGGAGATGTGAAATGTGAGGTTTTTGCACAGACATACAGAAAACTTTATTCTGTTAACAGTTTAACTTTTTTTTAGTTTAATTGTTTCTTGGAGTTTTTGAGGTCAGATGAAATTTTATGTGAGGTTGGCTTCATGCACTAAGCACATTCTCCATTAAATATGAGCTGTGTTTGTTTAAAAAGGGTGTAATGAAAATGAGATGTTGCTGTCAGTTGCTGTTGATGTGACTGTCTTCAATACTGTGTTGTAACTGTGCGGTTGTACTGAAATTTTGAGGAGAAGGTTTTAAAGTTCTAGTTAACCTAGTCTGAACTGGAAGGTTATTTTTTCCTTTTCCTGCAATATATATAGTATGCAAGACTTCCTTTCAGTGGTATTTTAACCATTGTGCAAATAAATATAATCCAGTTTTTTTCAGAATAGTGCAGTTGTTACTTCATTATGTGTATTAGAAAAACAAGAACAGCTTCCATCTTTTGCTTTGAAAAACAATGGGAAAAGTCAGTCTATTCCTGTATGTCTATATACTCAGAAAAGTATGGAGAAAGGATGAACTTTCAAATGGAGGAAATAACCACTGTATTTGCCAGTTTGAACAGGACTTGGTCAGTGAAAACATACAATGTAGAAACTAAAAAAATTAATTGGCCTGTAGCTACTTCTGTTTCAGCATGAGAATGTGCAAATTCTCTACCAGGGGGAAATCCAGAATTCCCTAAGGACATTGCCTTACCTTTTTTGAAAAAGTCCTTCAAACTTGAATAGAGAAAAGCACGGTGATACTGGACAGATGTTCAGGTGGAAGTTGAAGTGCCCATCATGACTACTCTGCTCTTAGAACACTGCAAACAGTGCAATGAGCTGCCTAAAGCAATCAATCCACTGTTCAGTAGTACTAGGAGAACATACTTAAATCATAGTACAAGTTTGAGTGGTACAAGTAGTATTTTGGTTTCAGATTAAGCATGTAATACTAGTCATAACGGCAATATGTCATACTCTAAAACCTTTTATTTTTGATGTGTAGTTCCATTTGTTCTTTGGTGATTATAGATACAGAGAGTCTTTTATGGTATACTAGAGAAAAACAGTATCATAATGCAAACACCATTTATAACATCCATACTATTTTAAAACTGACATAATTTTGTTTACTGTGGTTTGATGTAGATTTTTATGCATGATTTTTCTAGTACAACTTGCTCCCTACACATTTTTGTGTTAAGAAGTACTTTAGATTCATAAGGAACATAGGCTTTTTATGCCAAGAGAGGTTTCGCAAACTGGGACTGTCTCTGCATTAGCAGTCTGAAACATTGTGTGGTGTCGTGGAATAAATTCAAAGCAGGGGGCTCCCAGCTACAGTCAATTTCTGTGACATAAAATTCTGTTTCTCTCCTTTTTGGCCAGTGTGGCTTGTGTTTTGTAAAGTAGAAGGTGCTCTAGCTTTCTGTACATTTCAAATTTTGCTTTTATCATTATTACAGAATTTTCCCTCTTTTGTCTGAGAAACTGACTACACACTCTACTCAAAGTGGGGAATTCGCACACAGTTGGGTTTTATAAGACTATCAGTAATACCAATGACTTTCTACTTTTGCCACCCTGAAATGTGAAACATCCAGAAACTCCTGGATGAAGGAGTCCCCAGGACAGAATAATGCAGTTAGAATGGTGCTAAATGAAATTGCAGACATTTAATGTATTTTTCTCTAGGTGTAATCATACTGATTGAAGTCAATACCATGCTCAGCTGCTGAGCCTGGCTCACTTAGTTTGAAGTTACCACTCCAAAAGCTGCGCCAAAATAGTTTAGTGAGCCCTCACTAATGGACATTGGATAAAATTGGTAGTTTTTACTTGTACTGTTCTGTTCTTTGTTTAGGCTAACTTTGCTGGCTTTGCCAGAGCAGGTGATTAGTTCTCTAGGGACTCCTTTAACCAGGAGTGCTCTGAGGATGGTAACTTACAGCAGAATGGGTAACTCTGTGCTATTTTCTGCAATGACCACTGCGATTTAGAAAGAGAACTTGAATCTAAGACTTACTAACATTTGTGATACCAGACCCTGTATACTATGGCCTTTAGGTGCACATGAAAGGTAGTTTAGGTGTGTATCTAATATACTCTTAGGCTGTTTCATATGAATGGTTAATTGCCATAATTTTAGATACTCCTAGGGTTAATGATTTCACCAATGACCATTTTTTGTGGGAAGAAGCATAGCAACAGCCTCTATAAGAAGATTTGAAGATGGAGGAGAATAAGAAATAAAGCACATAATTGACCAAGTTCAGCTATACAGTTTTACACATTGAAATGGACAACATTGTGAAGGTGGAAGTGAATTAACCTATTATATGGCCTTATGTGGATAAGAAACACAAGTATGTCGTAGACTTTACTAGTTTCAAATCCATTCATATAATGTAAGGGGAAGTCTTGTATTCTCAAAAGGGTAGAATTTGATTATCTCTCTGTGTTTTGTTATGTGTAATGAACTGTGAAACAAGGCTTATCTATCTGTGCATTACAAGCTTTCCAACACGAATGTATGCGGTCAAAGAAAGTGCATATGTGTACATTTTAGGTGTTATAATTTGTTTGAAACATAACCCAAATGATTCCTCACAAGTATGGATAAAGAACATAATTGTTGGGATACAAAAATCACTGCATTCCAAACATCAAATTTTCTTCTTTACAGTTTTTTTAGGTCAGAGCAGACTTAGAAATGCTAATGAAAACTCTTCTTTTTAATGCTGACTTGTGGTATTTTTTCTTTAACTTGAGGGCCTTCCCAGCCATATAAGTTGTTCAACAAATTATGTTTGTTTTATTGCATTTTCCTAAAACACTCAGATGAGATGGAATTGTATGATGAAGAACAATATTGACCTTTTAATAACTGGACTGTTGGAGAACTGATATGATAAACCCAATGGATGTAACATGCTTGAACAATTGAGACTGGTGCAGTAGATATTTCAGAATAAATTTACTGTTTTGAAATTTTTATGGTACTTGAAGTATAAAATATGACTTTAAGGAAGGAGAACCTTAGGTTTCTGTACTGTGATGCAGAATGCTAGAAAGTGTGCGTTGTCAAACTGTGAAAAGCATTTGAAGTTGCCATAATAGTTAGTATGCCAGGCCAGTAGGAAGCAAATTTATCTGGAGTAAAGCAGTACCAATTGAAAGTCAATAGGCACGTGGGACAAAAGACAAATGAGGGTTTCTGCTTTACCTGAGCTTTATATCACCAGCAGCTATTAGATTAGTTGGCACATATCTGCTGGGAAGAGGTGATTTACTATGGCTGTGCAAAACAGTTTTTTTTCTTTTCTGTTCTGAGAAAAGTGGCTGTAAAGTCTGTGTAAGTGTATGATTGTGACTTACAGATCAGCCTGGTGGTTTCAGACTTGTTCACTAATCTTGTATTTAATCCTAGCTCATGCAGATAGTAACATTGGTAGGTGTAGTACATAGTGATGCAGAAACCCTGACCAGTGAAATTTGTTCTCTATGTAGCTGTGTGATTTACTTATTTTTTCATCAATTTGTGCATGCTTCTTTTTAAAATTGTAAAACAACTGATAACATTTTTTGTTTTGTTTTTTGGGGTTTTTTTCCTTAAATACTGATGTTGTAGAAAACCTTTGTTCTTGTTTACCTCTAGCATAGTGATGGAGTACTTCAAGATGCTATGGTGATGGGATGAAATGAATTTTAGACAGAGTACAGAAAATAATTTTAAGTTACTCTAATCAATTTGTTTTGTACTTGTAGTGTGCAACTCAGTTATACTCAATTGGGTATAAATATTGAAGGTAATTTTTCTCCTTAAAGTGTCTGTTTAAAATTGCAAATTGGAATTTCAAGTACTTCTGATGGGCAGTTGGCTTATGATAATGTCCTTACCTAAGGAGGTTTCTGCTGTGTCTATAAATCTGTGTTGCCTTCAATCTTTTACAGGTAAATATTACTCCTTCCATACATTCCAGTGGTGAATTCCCTCAGCTTCTCCATCATGGTGTAAACATGGGGTCCTTGCCACTTAATGAGTCATATTTGTTGGCTCAGCAGAATGGCAACCCAGCTAATGTGTTAGAAACATCAATGAGATCCATTACTCCTCAGATTAATGGCAAATTCTCTAGTGATGACTTCGAGCAGCTGATCAGAAACATGTCCCAGGTAACCCTATCATATAATAACTACAAAATATGAATTACTGATTATATGAAGATTAAGATACATGTGTATTTATTTAAAAGCAATTGAGTTACTGTACAAACCACAATACCATTTATGTATAAATAAAAGTAACCTTTTAGTTTGAAAAACAATTAGTAAATGAGAAAGCAGTTGAAAAACTAGCCCTAACATAGTCATTCCTAAGCTGTCCTTAGCTGAGCAGTGTGTGTATTACAGATCAGCATGCCATTATTTTTTCATGCTCATTGTAGAGCTGCTGCTCTGTGCATGAGGGAGGTACTTTGTCAGAGCATGCTCTTGTATGCATAATTAATGAAATCTATCTGTTTCTTGGAAATAAAATGGAAAATTTTGACCTTGCTGTGTGCTGTTCTCTAATCTTACTACTTTCCTGTAGTAGGCAGAAATGGTGCACGAGTCCCTTCAGTGGCTGGAGCTGGGAAAGCCCAAGCATATTTTCTAGGATTTCTCTATTTAATCTGTAAGAGAGCAGGATAGGAGAAGTCTAATGGTGTTCAGGAGAGCCTTTTTGCATAGTCCAAGTTTTTTTCATCTTTCTGAAATTCATCTGTTTCTAGTTTTGCTTGAAAGTTGTCCTGTATCCTCTAAAATAGATATACATATATATATATATATATATATGTATATATTATTCAGTCACTACTAAACCAAAACTTAGTATATTTATCTTTTTTCCCTGATTTCCTCTTCTGGGCTGTAACAATATTTATTTCTCAAACATTTTCTGTATGATAGCAAGAAATTGGAAAGGAACAACTGTGTTTCAGTTATTAGCTTGTACGGTTTTGCCCAGCTGTAGGTGTCATTAATTAGTGACAACTTATTTGTTTCAAAAATTAATTTCCAAGTTGTTTGCCACGTTTATTATTGCTGCTTTTCAACATTTTTAACCTTTGTTCATTTTTAACCTTTTAACATTTGTACCCTTTTTTTAACTTCTGCTAAACAGGGTCGTCTTGTTGAGATAATTGACCTTATTAAACCTCTAAGTGGTGGTCTGGGCTTCAGTGTTGTGGGACTCAAGAGTGAAAACAGGGGAGAACTAGGAATATTTGTGCAAGAAATCCAGGAGGGAAGTGTGGCACATAGGTAATATTACTACTGAATATTTTACTATACCAAGTGTGCATATGACACTGCAGTTCAGTTGTGTTACTACTGTTTTTTTTATTATTTTGTTATTTTTTACCTTCTGGTACAAGGAGATGTTTACATGTTTCTCTCTTCATATTCTGAGCATCATCACAGATGTAAAATTACTTGCCACAATTGATGTGATGTTGAAACAGTCATCGTATGAACTGTTCTTAATTTACAGAAATTACAGATGACTTTCTCTGTGGTTTTAAATAGGGAAAAAGAGGAAGCTACTGTTCTGTGTCATGCCTTTTAAAGTAGAAATACATATTTTGCCATTGTTGAATGCACTGAAGAACAATTTGATGCAAAAAAGTCAGCTGTATCTGGCAGTGTTATTTGTTAGGTAGAGTCCCATAGAGCAGGTGTGAAACCCAGATTTGAGGTCAGGCAAGTCTTGCCCTAAAGTCAGGGATATTCACAGAGATACTCAGCTGATATTACAGAAGCTCAGCAATAATGGCTTGCTGAATTATGCTTCAGACTTAAACACAGATTCCACAGCTAATGTTGAGAGAACTGCCGAGGCAGCACACAAACTCAAAGGTAAATGGCAGCAGCACTGGTTCACTGCGGACTAGTAAAGTGTGTCACTGGTCCAAGCTGCTTTGTGGTGTACTCTGTACGTTGTGTGGAGAGCCTGAGTCATGTTGGTGCTGTTTCTCACTGTGCTTTAGGGAGATATTTTTGGATTATTTGTGATCTGAATATTCACTGTAAGTCTAAAAAGAACATGGGCAAGAGAGACAAGAACATGGTATACAGACTTAATTGTAGTTAATCAGGTACAAAATGTGGCTTGCTTTATACCCTACAATATGTTTTAGTCTCCCTAATTTCCACTTTCTCTTTTTGTTTTCGTTTCTTTTGGTTTAGGCGAGGTGGCTTTTTTTTTTGTTTGTTTTTTGGGTTTTTTTTCTGTTTGCTTGTTTCTTGCAAGTTGAAGCTAGTTTTTCCCTACCTTGGTGCTCTACCTCGGTTTCTTGAGTGGGGGTGCTCACAAAGGGTGTTGTAATAGAGATTCTTGTTTTCCTTGCTGCCCTTTTTTATCAAAGCATTGCCACTTTGGGATGCAAAGAAGTAGTGGAAGAAAGAGAGGGTAATCCAACTATGTAGGCTTCATTCATTTCCTTTGGAGTAGATATGAGGAAGGACTCAGTATGTGATTTTACAGTGATGCTTTCTTTGTCAGAAAGTGATGAGGTTTTTTTAATTTGTTCAGGACTTTTGTTTGGTTTCTTTCTTTGTCCTTTTTTTTCCCCTTCCCCTCCCCCTCCCCCCCTTGTTTTCCAGCAAAACAAAATTTGTTTCTGTAACATAGTGATGAAAGTGTGTTCCGCTCCATGGTTTGATGAATATTTAGAATGGGTGCACTGAACAAAGTGGAGCACTTGGTCTGTAAAGCAAGATGCTCAAAGTCTAGGATAAACATAAGTTCCCAGGCTGTGGTTGGGAGCAACTGAGATTAATATACTTAGTCTCGCATGGGAGTTCAGGGAGAGAAAGCTGGCTAGGGGGTAGTCACCAGGGGAAAGTAGCAGTGGGATTAGCTTCAAAGGGAGCCATCACCAGGATGCCACATCAGCTCCTTTCAGCAGCACTGCAGGGGGGGATTAAAAAAGTCAGGGGAATTGAGACCAGGTTATTAAAAATCCTGTAAAGTTGTCAAAATACTGCAAATTCTGTGGCAATGCTTCCTTGATTTTTCTTTTTTGTTTATTTTGTCATCTGTTTACACCTGTGTGACAGAGATGGAAAGCTGAAGGAAGCAGATCAAATCCTTGCTATTAACGGACAAGCTCTTGATCAGACAATTACACATCAACAGGCTATCAGCATTTTGCAGAAGGCAAAAGATAATGTCCAGCTAGTTGTGGCTAGAGGCACGTTTCCTCAGATCATCAGTCCTGTAGTTTCCCGGTCTCCATCTGCTGCTAGCACAGTTTCAGCCCATTCCAACCCGGTGAGTATAGCTCAAATATCTGTGTATTCAGTTCTAGATGTGCATGTACTTACTGCATATAGTCTTTTGAGTAATTTTTTGTAACTTGAATGTACATTTCTTCACAATTCTTGAGGTTTTTCTTCTATTTATCTTTATTATACCTTTTCCCTTTAAAGACTAGAAAATATTCTGGCTTGCTGGGGGAAAAATCTTCATCTTGGATGTATTCCCTGCTCCCATCTGCCAAATTATCTGTATCCACCAGTGCAAATGCAGCATGTTTACCTTACTTGATGAAGCATTATTTTGAGGTTGCACTAAACAGGATATTTTTTTCTTTGCATTCTGCTTAAGCAAACAATTTTTTGAGGCTTTGTAATCTGATCTGCACCACCAGCTGGATGGGTGCTTTTGTGTTTGTTTCTCTGTTGTCTGTTAGCATGGGAGCTCCAGTGAAATTACAAGATGTGCTTAAGGACTCCCTAAAAAGCAGCTCTACTACAATTCCTTTCTTATGAGAGCTTTTGCACATCTACGTGTAGACAGCACAGTTCAGAAGCATGGTGATATCAGGCTGATATTAACTGTACTTTCTCTTCCTCTTACTTCACTCATGTAATGGATTGTCCTGGGATGAAACAGCCTATATTCAATTTTTTTATATTCAAGTTCAGTCTTCTGTGGCCCTTCTTTAAGGGAGTCAATTACCAGAAGTGTAGAGAGCAATCATTCTGGAAAAAGGAACTGTTTAATATTATTATTATTATTATTATTATTATTATTATTATTATTATTATTATTATTATTATTATTATTATTATTATTAATAATAATAATAATAATAATAATAATATGATTATTTATATAATCATTATATATATCATTATATTATTCCTTTAGTGGAGGAATGTCAGAAATGTTCTTTATATCTGTGTACAGGAGGGCAGCTGACTGACCTAACGTTTCCTGCCAGAACGTAGGGGAAGCCTGCTCTTTTCCAGTATTGCTGTGACAAAATTGTTATCTATGTGATTGCCTCTGTATTCGCTGAACAGCTTCCCTTGAATGAAAAGATGTTCCTTACAAACATTCCATAGCTGCTTCTGGTTTGTTTAGCATACCTTTCCCAGTTTTCTTGTTCTCTTTGCTTTCAAATGCAACATACTAGGAGCCATTCTTTTTCCTTCTGGCTTTGCTTTATTATACTGGCTTTATGTTAACACTGGATTTCCAAACAGGTACCACAGGGCTTTGAGTTTGCGATACCTTGATTATTCAAAAAAAACTTATTTTAAGATTATACCTGGTGTAGCACCAGCTGTGGTTTTAAATTTCAGACGAGTTTACTGTGGAAGTTCTTGTTCAGAAGAAAGAGTACCATGAGCTTCCAGCTGTCCCTTCAAGGAGTGCCCCATGTGAGTGAGATAGGATTTGCCTTTCTTTCAGAGCAGTTTTGCCCCTTTCAGAGTACAGTCTGCCATCAGAATGACTTCATTCTCATGCTGTTGCCATCAGACAACCCAGAAGAATACTACATGGGGTATTTCTGTTACTACCTGCCTCACAATATTTAGTTCTGCTTTCACACTTAGAAGTACTGAATTGGGATTTTGGTTTCTCTTTTGCTTTGTTGTAATGGCTGATGTGAACATGCCTGAAGAACAGACCTGAAAATTTTAATTTCCAGTCCTGTGTGGTTTTCTAGAAGCAGTATTTACTGGCTGCAAAGGGGCATGAAGGTGGGCAGCGCTAGGCTGCTGCCTGTATTCATTCAATGAGTTCTTGGAAGTTCTGACTCATTATTCAACTCTGGTTTGTATCAGAGAAGCTCCACCTGTTATAGAATTAGTAATTTACTGATTAAATATTATGTAATATCACACCTAATAGTAATTTTTGAAAAGGTATTATATGTAAATCTTCCTCCAACTTTCCATTATTAAAAATATACTCAAGGAATACAAGAAAATATGCTGCAAATTCCTATATGCATATGAATAGTTTGACTTGATAATCTTAAAGGCCTTTTTACACCTGAACAATTCTATGATGCTATGTTTTTAATCATTTGCAAGCTTTTATTTATTCCTTTTAGGTTCACTGGCAGCATGTGGAGACCATAGAGCTGGTCAATGATGGCTCAGGTCTGGGATTTGGGATAGTGGGAGGAAAGTCAACTGGCGTGATTGTTAAAACCATCCTTCCGGGAGGGGTGGCCGATCAGGTAAGTTCAACCTACCTCTCTGTTACTGTTCAGTAAGGTGTGAAATTACTCATTACTTTTATGATCAGACCAAATAGTAGTAGCTTTTATCCAAATAAATGAAAAAAAAGAAACAGTAATTATGGAAAATTTTCCTCTGTAAAGGTGTCTTTAATGCAGGAGTCTGCATTTGAATGTTAAAGATGAATTAGGTTCTAAATTACATTTTCAAATCTAGTAACATTATACATGTTGTGTGGATTTACAGTCTTAATTCTTTCACGAGTGTACTTTCATGAGTGTATGAGGTTGTAATCAGGGGTGGTGAGGATTCCAAAGATTGACTTTCTGTGTCCTAATAGCTAAGAGCATCTGCTTTTCTCTGCTGAGCTTACTGAAATTTGGAGCAGGTATGTGGCTTCATGTGTCTTCTTCAAGACATGGGCTCTGCTCTTGCCTGAAGGGGTCATGTGAATTGAATTTGGTTTTCACACCTGATTTCAAGCTTGTTCATTGGACAGGTACCTTGGGCTGCATTTATGATGGTCAAGGATTGGGTAGGCACAGAGACTGGTCAGTCTTCCAACAATAGTAGTAGTGGCCTGATAACAGGGCCTGGAGAGGCATGGACAGCATTTACTGCTGTCCTGTTTCCCCTGAACAGGTAGATAGGTTCCTTTTACAAACCTGTCTTTTTAACACTCATCATATGTCCTAAATTCATATGAAGCTTTTTTATTAATTAAAGGTTAATCAGTAAGAGACTAAACCAGTGTAAATCAGTTTAGATAGCTGGATCACAGGAAGAGAGAAATGAATTTTATTTTGAAGTCATGGTTAATCCTGTTACTACTAGTAGTAACTTTTTAGTATCAGTGCAAACCTTAATATGCATTTCTATTCTGTTTTTTGGACGTGTGCTTGAAAATGAAACCCAAAGTTCTGCAATCTACATGCAGTTGTTAAATACCAGTTTTAAAACCAGGAGCTGGTAGCTGTAGCACATTTTTTGTAGCTAAGCACATTTTTTTCTCTGTGCTTGGGTGATGTCTTGAAAAAGGATCTCCTGGATATCTCTGGGAAAATTCCTAATAAAACTTAGGCTGCCATTAGGCAGCCTTCTTTTCTTCTCCATGTTATCAGGATATTGACTTGGCATCCAAAAAAAGTCACCTGATTCATATGTCATAAGTGACTAAAGCTATGTGCTATTTTTCTAGTTGAGTAGTACATGGGAGAAATGGCATTTTTTTGTATTATTTTTCCTTCAGCATGGAAGACTGTGTAGTGGAGATCACATCTTGAAAATTGGTGATACAGACCTAGCTGGAATGAGCAGTGAGCAGGTGGCACAAGTTCTAAGGCAGTGTGGAAATAGAGTGAAATTGGTAATTGCAAGAGGTCCTGTTGAGGAACCCCTTCTACCTGCAGTTCCTCCAGGAACACCAGTACCCACCTCTACACCAGAGAAACAGGTAAGCAACAGTGAACATATGTAACACATTGCAAACTTCCTTTCTTTTTAACTGCTCTTTGAATATCTTTTGTATTAATTTTGTATCTGTTCTCAGAAGCTAGGATTTTCTTCCCCAGTAGTGCAATTCTGGGAGAATTTAAATGTAATGAGTCCACAGTGCAAGGAACTGTATTCTTGAAGACTTTTGGGATTAAGGTTTAGGACTTCAGTAAGTATAATCTGATTAACAACTTGTTCTGAGTTGCTTGTAAGGGTATGTTATTACATTGGGACAACTGAAGCAACGCAGTCTTTTCTTCAGGACTGAGCTAGTTGAGTCTTTAGCATTTCTCTGTCTGCCTTTTTTCTGTATAATTTCATCTGTTCATCAGAACTTTTCTCCCTGTGCCAAGCAGCACACAGATGCTAATCCTTTCCTACATCACCTGTCACTGCTCATTTGCTAGATATTTTCTAAAAAAAGTAAGCCAGCTGCTCCTCTTACTCCCCTGCTGATGATTCTACTTCGTATCTTTACTCCTCTACAAGTGTCAGCCACTTAAAAAATGCTGTAAATATTATCATGACTTGTCAGCTCAAAACCTCTACAAAACTGGTAATTTGCATGTTTGTAACAAAGTCTGGTTTCATGGGATTTAGAAACAGTACTGTTTTGCCACATACTGCTATGGCCAGATACATTAAAATGTAAATATATCAAGTAAATTAATGAGAGAAGAAAAGGTTTGTTGTTTTTGAGCGTATCCTTATATAGAATTTTTTGTTTTACTTTTTCCTGTTGTTTTTCTGGACATTTTCTTCAGTTCCAATGTAGATTTGAGTCAAGTCACATATGAAGAGAAGTCCTTGCAATTTATGCATGGATATTATGTAACAATTTAGATGGTGTTACCATCATTTTGTCTCTGTCCATTGTAGTGATATCTGTGAAAAATTAACATATATTCATCCCCTATTTTGTGGCTATAAGGCAAAGAAAGTTAATTTTAACATGGAGATTTTTGAGCATTAAAGATAAGAAAGAAACTAGTACTTTTGTGTCTTTACAGCTCAGAGATATAAAATCTTTCTGCATTTTAGATAGAGATTAGTATTTAACACTAGTATTACTTGTCTGAAATGCATCTCTCAAAATAAAAGCTGAATTTGATAATTTAATCTGTGCATTAATTCTGCAGTATTTGCCTTTTTGAGGTTACATGATGCAGTGTTAGAAGATGTATCTGCAGCTGCAGAATATATGCAATTTCGAGTACTGACAAAATAGCAAAGGGGCGCAATTTGAGGTTTTTGCCACCTTCCCAATTTCCATACTTTTCAAAACCGTTTTCCTGGCAGGAGGCAGGCTATTTTTAAGCTGTTCCTGCCTACACAAAGTCATGTTCTTGGAATGAACCCCCGTGTTAGCAGTCACGCAAAACTCATTGATTTGGGTCTGGAGTAAAGATGTTGATTCAAACAGCTTGATTTTTAGTTTCTTCCTATCAGGTGCGATGTAGGTGAAGTCTTCATGATGCTCTTAAAACTATTATTGGGACCAGAATGGCTTTGCAAAATGGGCACTTCTTGTCATGTTACCTGCAGATGTCTATCTTGTATAAATTCAGGAGGCTATAAGAATTGGATCTTTTTTTAGTGGCATTACTTGTGGCCAAAATAATTAATCATCAATGAGAGGGATGATTAATACATTAGAAATTTTCTTTTTCTTGTGTTCAATTTGGTTTCTGGTGGAGTCGCTTGGATAAAGAGCTCAAGTCAGATTCTGTTGGGAAGTAGCATCATAGTTCTCCTGAAACCTTTTTTGGTCCATACTTACCTAGTCAAACTGGCTTTAGTTAATATCTGCCTGGTTGCCATATTGTCACTTAAAAAAAAATAGCTACTATTTGGCATGCAGAAGGGGCAGAATAAAAACTTCTAATACAAATCCCCATTGTTAAAATAGGATTTTAATATGTATTCCACTTTCATTAACAACAAGTAATTAAATAGACCCAAAATCCATTGGTACTGAAATTCAGAGAGTTATAGCAGGTATTAATGAAGATTGTAATTATTTAGCTAGCTGGAAATATAATTGTTATATGCTAAAATGAAATTTTTAAGCCTTTCAAAAGTAAAAAATACAATTGCCTGACTAGTGATAGCTTTTAGCATATTTTAAATTTGCAAGTTTTTAAAAGACACCTATAGTTAATGAACAGAAATTTATACAAGTAGAATAGAAAATACAATTTAGTTTTTTTTTCTTCTTTTTAATAACACAGCAGTCTAAAGCTAGTTCTGAGGAGATCCCAGAAAATCAGCAAGCTACATATTCATATACATATATATGTAACTTGCGGTACAAGAAATGAATTGTTCAATTTGTGCAAATTTTACCAATCATTTTATCAATTAAATAATGATTTGATAGGTTGAAGGTAATATCCCAGAGTAATGGGGTGAAGGAGGACATGACCTGACCTGCATTGCTTTACTGTGAGGAATGTTACCTACCTCTTGTTTGACAGATGAACAGCAAATAAGAACAGAAGCAAATTTCATACTTCCTTTTTTGTGGTTTTATCTAATTTTATGTGTTACTGACATTAAAGAATGTGGTGAATCTTTAAAGAAAAAGAGCTTCCTTTCTAATCCCCCTTTTCTTTTTAGGATGATGCTTCTGCTGATAGCTGTGAGGATGGGGAGAAATTCAATGTTGAACTCACTAAAAACAACCAGGGTTTAGGAATAACTATTGCTGGTTACATTGGGGACAAGACATCAGGTAATTGTTGATTCCTGCACTTTATTATGCAGTCTATTCCATACTATGGTATATGTGCATCAAAGACTTAATTTTGATATAACTTATCTTAAAAGAACCCTTAACCATTTAAAATCTATTTGAAATTTGAAAAGGAGAAAAAATGGTTTTCATTTTTTAAAAAGGATGTTCAGAATAAAAGCAATTGATATTATTAAAAAATCCCACCTCAGTATTTTTAAATCTCTTTTTATCTTCACTTTTGGCTAAACTCATAGTTGCGTGTTTTTGAAAAGCAATGGTAAAATAGTTTGAGCCCTTTCTGTTAGAAGTAGCCTTCTTACAGGGCAACACAGTAGCATTCTGAGTAGTTTTTAGAGATTGTTACTAATTTTTAAACAATGTCCATAATGCTACTTGCACATCCCAAATTCTTTACTGACTTCTGGATGTAATAACTGTTTCTTCATCTGTGTGCTATGGCAGACAATAAATAAGTTTATTTAAAGAAATAAATGCAGAAATGTTCATGGACAGTTGCTTATTTTTACTTCGTAATTTCCACTACATTTTTCACAAAAATAATTCAGATCTCTCTTAGGCTTCTTTAGGGGAAATTTGGCAAATTCAGTGATGCTAGGAAGGGATGTCTTTTGAACGTGTCATAAAGCTTCTCAAAGAGCTGTTGCTTTGATTTGTATATTGTTTGAAAAATGTATGGATTATGGTACATTCCATATTTTTGGCAGTTCTAGCTATAATTTTTTGGATCAGAGATAACTGGACTTCCACGGGACCAGACAGTCAGAGTTCATGAAAGTCCACTCTTTAGCAGCTTCCAGTTGAATTTCAAAAGACAAATTTAGATGTAGAACATGTATAGATCTGAGGGCACATTTTGACTTATTTAGTATTTGGGTGTCATTGGTCTTCAGTTTGAAATTACTGTGTTGCATGTAGCTATGTTAGAGAATATCCGTGTCTCAGGAACTAGTTAGGTAACTCAATTTTGTGGCATAACAGTTACGGAACAACTTGGCTGTCAGAGAAGGAGTTGTCATGTTATCTTACAGCTGTTACAGGATATAAGAATGCTTGGAAGTTAGGAGGACCAGCTTTGTAATTATGCACAAAGCCTGGGCAAACAAAAACCCACCCCAACCCCCTGCCCCCCCAAAAATAACCCCAAAACCTGACAGAAATAGAGAGACTTCTCAATGAGATGACTTGAATATATATGTAATCTTATTTTTCCTAAGCTGAGTTGAGTCATTAACCCTCCTTCCTTATAACTTTTGTCATATTGAGGGCCATTAAAAAGATAGCTTGAGGTCTGCAAAAGGTGTGACAGCTTTCAAAATATATTTTTTAGTGTATTATGTTCACATCAAGTATATTCATTTAATAGAGTGAGAACATTTATTGAGAAAAAGTAGATGCTGTTTAGATTTCTGATACCAGTGTTACAGGCCTGAGACCATCAGAGTGATTTCATGCCTGTTTACGCTGTTATTTTTCCTGATTTAATGTAAGCTGTGCAAAATGTTCATGTAGGAACTCCATATATTTGTATTTTATTGAGCTGTTGAAGTTATTTCAAAGCAAGTGTGTTTTTCTTGAAATGTTTTCTTTTAGTAAAATGTCCCATCTGTGGGTGTTTTCTATGTATTATTTTCCTTTTGATTCAAAAGTAGTAACTAGTTAGTAACTAAAATGTTTTTGATGGATGTTTTTTTGTTTAATTTTGTTGTTCTGTTTGAGTTTTTAAAACTTTGTGACCTTTTTATTAAATAGTGATAACGGCAGTTAAAAATTGGTTCAAACGTAAAGTTGTGTTCCTGTTCATTTATAATTTTATCAATATGGCAATCCAAGCATGCATTTTTTTTAAGCTGTTATTAGGTGCATAGAAAATTCAGAAATTGCCGGATTAGTGTACTCAAGCTGAATTTTCTGTCCAAATCTGGCAAAAGTCAGAAATATGTTTTTTGTCTATGCTGGTTTCAACATTTAGATTAAAGGAAGTTAGAATATTTCTTGTTTTGCATCAAGAATATTTCTTGTTTTGCATCAGGAATTGTGTATTTGGCATTGTAAGGTTTTGAATTAAATCTGATCCAATGCAGACAGACAATCTGGCTCATTGTTTAAGATAATAATATATATGTTTTTCTTAAATCATTGCCTTCTTTATGATTCTTTTATTATCTTATTTTGGGATTGTTTTTTCTTTATCTCCTTTATTGATTGGTGCCTTTAGTTGCATTATTTAAATTGTTTCTTAATAAATCAGTTAATTTAATTTTCCCTGTTTTTTTCATCCCAGAACCTTCTGGTATCTTTGTGAAAAGCATTACAAAAGGCAGTGCTGTTGAACATGATGGCAGAATCCATGTTGGAGATCAAATTATAGCTGTAAGTAAACGCAGGATGAACTGAGATCGCTTGTCTACAAGACTCTGCTTCCTGATGTTGCAAAGAAAAGCTCATGAAGTACTTGTTTAAAATACTCAGGATCAGTGTTCTGAGTCCTGCAGTTCTGAGTCCTTTCCTGACAGAGTATCTCACCACAAGTTTTCTGATTATGCTACCTGCATGTAACTTATAATTCTTAAAAAAAATCTTGTATGTGAGGCTATATCATTATATATCGTCCTTATCAGTAGGAGGTTGGTAAGTGTGAAATTTCAAAATCTGATTCAAATTGAGCAACTGTTTTCAAAATTATTTTAAGAAGTTATGTTCAAAAGTTTTAGGTGTTCAGAGAAATAAGAACATATTTTCATCTATAAACTCTTGGTTTTGTGGTGGAAATCAGGTCCTGAGTGCAGGGAGTGCATTTTTGTGTCTCTCATATATCTGTCCTTGCATTTGTGTGAAAACAGCTCTAAGAACAGGTTATGGTCTCTCTCCAGAAGTGCCTGCATGTTTATTTGTGGAAGTACATATATTTTTTGTAATGATTTACATGCTGAATACAAATGGCTAAAATGGATTATTCCAAAGTTTGTTTTCTTCTTCTACTCCAGCTGCAGAAGGAGAAAACTATTTGAGTGATCTCAGACACTGAAGAATGAAAAATGTTTTTTAAATATGGTTTTAGTGTGGAGGAAAAATTAAATAGTCACACCTTATTTTTAGTTACTTTAGAAGAATTTCAGAGAAGGACAACAAATGACTAAGGGTCCAGGAGATTCATTCTTCATTTAGGAGGACTTAAAATAATGAAGGATGTGTTTTGTGTAGATAGGCAGAAACAAATACAGGAGTCAGAGAACATATTATTGTAAGAAGTATTTGAGACATTTAAGGCACTGTGAGGTAGATGTAGGAATAATAGAATATAATGGAGTTTGCAGGGAGAAGAAGAATAAAACATGGTGGGTGCTAGGTAGGGGTAATGGGATAGAATTAAGAAATGTCAAAGTTTTGAATTTCATAAAAAAAACCCAAGTTAATGAGATAATAAAATAATTCGAAACAAAAGAGGCAGAATTTTATTCTTTAAACTCTTATAATGATGAACCAGCGATAATGTCTACTTGCTTGCAACAGTGTTCTGTTTCTAAACTGGAATTCATGGTGTTCATTGGTAGGCTTCTCTCTATCTAAGTTTATTTGACCTCAGAATGACTGCACTCTGTAGGTCTTTCTGCCCTAGTGGATCGATGTGTGTCTCCTTGTTTCTCCAGAACTCCTAGCCATGGCTGTGTTGTTTATTCACCCAGTATTATCCCTCAGAGGTAGGGATGGCTGAAGTGGTTGAGTGACAGGCCGTACAATATGCCCTGCACAGCACATGCTATATCCTCTCCCACCTTGCAGAGCAGATCTGCCTGGCTGCATCATGGTGGATGCTCCTCCCCTCTTTGCTGTGGTGCTGGTTGTCACCTAGCTCTGGGCTACTCCAGTGGGTGTGCTTAGCATATCCAATTACATAAAACGGTATAGGTTTTGTTCTTGCCCCTCCACTTACTTTTTGCTTAGGCTAACAAATGCTTAGAGCTCACTGCATTGTTTTGCCCTGAACTTTTTCTCTGTGGGTGAGCTGAAAAGCTGCTTGATCCTGCAGGTGGATGGAACAAATCTTCAGGGTTTTACTAACCAGCAAGCAGTTGATGTTTTGCGGCACACGGGACAAACGGTTCGGCTCACTTTGATCAGAAGAGGTCTTAAACAGGAAAATCGTATTCCACCCCAGGAAGACTTCAGTGCTCCTGTTGAGCAGGACTTATTATTCCAAACAAGGGATAGTACCACAGCCAAAGGTAATTAAAACTGGCTTTGCTGTTAAGTTGGCTTGAAACATTTTTCTTTTCAATTGCAAACTGTAAGTAAATGGGCCAGATTCATTCTGGTTAGCCATTACAGATGGTAATGGTAGCTGCTGTACATAAGGGTGGAGTTTTGTCTGCAATGGTTTGATTAATCTTTTAGATACAGTGGTATTATTTGCTGCATTTTCAAAGTGAGTGTTGAAAGTTCTTTCCTGCATTGCACTTCTGTCTGAATTGCTTCAAGCCTTTGATCCTGCAAATCTTTGAATGGTAAGAAGGCAGCAAATGTTTTATTCATACTCAGGAGTGAGAGCTGCATTCAAAAGCAATCAGAGAAAGACCCTCCTTGATGAGCATAATCAGTCTCATCCCCTTTTACTTTTGCTTGTTACAAGGTAGAGGAATGAGAGGAGTAGCCTGTATTTAAGGGCTGATAGGGTATTGACAATGCATGTGTAAAATGTTCAGATGCCAAAGACCAGTAGTAATTTTGCTGCTGATGACTTGAGACTAGTGCAGCTTTATCTTACATATTCTGCACATACTTAAGTATATGTGCCATGTCTTGAAAGTCACTGTTTGAATGAAAGTTATGTATCTGCACAGGGGCTGGAAGCACAAAATAGCTGCTTGTGTTATAGTTTGATGTCAGTGAAAGTATGTCACAAGTAGTCAACAGAGGCTTAATCTCCATCTTGCACAAGATTTGCAAAGAGCCAGTAGCATCTTACATGTATTTCATCCTCCCACTCCCACCATTAACAAGAGGTATAGGCCAGTGTTCAGGATGCTGTTTCTCCAGCCAACAGGTGTTCGAGACATCTGACAGGTCACAACAGACATAACAGAATTTGATGGAAGGAGAGGTTTTCTACATATGAAAAGTGTGCCAGCTATACAGCTCTCCAAGGCTGAAGCATTTTTGTTTCCAGTGTCAGCTTTCTAAATTGCACAAAGGAAAAAAAAAAGAAACAAATACAAGAATGTTAAAGAATGTTATATTTAGATGTATTTTTAGTTAGTCATAGAAATGCAGGTACTGATGGTTGTGGTGGGTTTGTTTGTCGGATTTTTTCGTTGAACTCACTGGAGAAGGCAATGCATTAACAGAAGACAGTGTCTTTGAAATGTGATGTTTCTTCTGGGCCACACATGCCAGATTCCATTTGCAAAATATGAGTACTCTGAAGTCCAGTGAAGGAGAGAGTTGGTGTCCCAGAGCATACCTGTGAGCTTGATAAGTATTATGACATATAAAATAGCTAAATAGCTGAAAAGATTTCTTCTTTTTTTCAGATAACAATGAAACAGAACAGAGATCCCCATCACTGCCATGCAGTGCCAGTGTGGTAAATATGGGAACTGACGAGAAACAACAGGAAACAGGTTCTCAAGGTTTAATATTTTATTCTGTGAAAATGCCCTTCTATGTGCTTACACAAAGATCAGGTGTTTTGTGTGTCTTTCCATCTTCTGCAATCTCTGTAGCTGAGGTAGAACTAGAAAGTCAGAGTAGTCATACATTTAATCATGGGCTCTCAATTGTAAGTTTTGTCGGAACAGGACTACTGTATGTGACTGAAAATAATTATATGCTGAAGATATCACATGAAGCAGTCTGCTTTGGCTACTTGCTCAACCCTCTCCTAGTCTAATTTTGCATATCTCTTAGTCTAGCCTAGGAAAAAAAATGTTTCTTTCCCATTCCCTGTTATCTTTACAATTGTCTGCAGCTGTGCAGCTGCATTCCAGCACTTCTGCATCTTCTGATGAATTTCCTTTTCCCAAATTCTTGAGCTTACATTTCATTTAGTATTCTCTGGTAATGTCTGAAATTCAGTCAGTTCTGGTTTACTGATACTCTCCAAATTTTCCCATACTTTTTGTCAAAATTCCTATTTTCTATGTTTTTCCTGCTTGATCTTCTAGAGCACTGTTCAGCATTTTCAGAAGTCCTGTGTGATGATATGCTTTTCAGATTTAGACATAACTTGATGTGTCAACTTGATGGGTAACATTTTTGTGCTTCTGAAGTAAAAGGAGGAACTGAAAAGTTCTGCGATATATATCTTTTCATAACTCATGCTTTCTGATCTTCTTGGATAGCTGATGGAATTTCTTTTTAACTTCCTCCCTTCAGATACTGCTGTGTCTTGGCTTTGGGGAAAGTATTGTCCTCCTTGAATACAATGCAACATCTGACTTTATATTTAGTAATGTCTCTGGGCAATGACTAGACTTAAAACACTGTCTGAGGCTCCTAGTCATTTTCTTTTCTTACTATAATTACTTTGAGATTTTGAGAACTTTGTAATGAAGATTCTTCTCCTTGCTTGTGATAAGCATTCAGATCTGAAGAGTTTATTTTGATACTTACTGTAGACACAGCCTAGACCATGGACCTTGAGTATGTAGGATCCTGCTAAACTTGCTGTGTTTGCTGGCAGCTGTATCTAAATACTGCTTTTTATTGGTTTCTGCCATAGAGCCTAGACAATGTGAATGAGGGGGAAATGAGCAGAAAGAAAGCATTTCTCTGTTTTTAAAACCTGCAAATAAACTTTCAGTCAAATTAAGATTTGCCACAGTTTACTACCTAGTCTGTCACTGTATCACTGTACTTCTCCCACTTCCTTCCTTTCCAAGTTTGTTACTATTCTTTAGCTATTAAAATAATTTTTTTAAAAAAAGCAAAGAACTTGGACTTCTTGCATTCTGTTACTGACCTTTAGGGCTTACAGTTTCAGAAAGGTCTTTCACAGTTGTTCTCATGGTTTTAAAAATAAAAAAAAAAAAGATCTCCAGATTGTGTTTTTTGGACATTCTCTGTAAAATACAGGGTCTGTCCAAAAGGATCAGTGTGCATTTTTAAGCCGTATTTTAGCCGTCCCCCTGAATTAATCTGACCAGCACACATGTAGTCTGATTTGACATAGGGCTTGAATACAACATTTTCATTTCCTTTGTGTCTATTATCTTGAAAAATTGCAAATACTTGACTTAACTCTGAGGCTAGTATGTATCTTTTTTCCCAGCCGCCAAACTATTTGACTGTTCATGTCTTTCAAAATACACAGTTTTTCATGATTGGAATCTTTATACTGCTTTGCGAGTTTTTGCTGTGGTAACCCCAAGCTTGGTGAGACTAAACATGCGAAATTTTTAGTCATATTTAGGGGAGTTCTGACATCATGGGAATGATTGTGTCATTGTGCATGTTCCATATACTTTATCAGTTGTAGGAGTTTACTAGGTTTTTTAATTTTTTGTCACAATAATCTTAAATATAAATTTTAGATTTCCAGCTAACTAGTACAGAAGAAGCAGCTGCAAAGATAAAATGGCAGAGGATTATGGGTTCGAATTATGAAATAGTGGTAGGTAAATTTTGTTTACTCTTGTTAAATATGCATCTCTTTCATCTGTGCATCTATTATCTTGACAACATATGGATAGAAATATGCTTGTATTGCATTTGTTCCTTCATGTATGAAAATTACACATATGCTCCTTAGTATCTTCAGAAGATTATTCTAATTATAGACTTTGAATATAGATATGTATTTTTCTGTATTTTATCAAAACCATAGCAGACTTGTATGATTACTGTGCCCATGACTATTGTTTCACTTATTTTCTAGCTTCAGGAGAATAAATGTTTTTAGAGAAAAAATATTTAATGTGAACTTCAAAGCTCACTTCATTAGCTAGGACTTGAACCTTCATTCTCATTCTGCATACTGAGTAAATGATTTCACGTAATGATCTAAATAATGCATAGAACACATACTGTAGATACAGAAGAAAAGTAGTATCTGATTTTAGGAGATCACGTCACAGATGTAGGGTCTGCAGAACTAGATATTATTAGATACATTGTTGTCATAAGCAGTTCCCACTTGTGTATTGCAAAGTGGTCAACGAGTCAGTTTTTACCTGACTCCCTATTTTATGTGATAGTACTTCTGGTTTCTCACTTCTGGAATTTTGACCTAATTGCATGTTAATTGAAGTGGAAAGTAACAGATCTGGCTGTAAATATGACAAATGTAACCATTTCTTCATCTTATTTTAGGTGGCTGTGGTTAATAAATTTAGTGAAAGCAGTGGGTTAGGGATAAGCCTTGAAGCTACAGTGGGTCACCATTTTATCAGATCTATCTTACCTGAAGGGCCAGTCGGACGAAGTGGCAAGCTGTTCAGTGGAGATGAACTGCTAGAAGTAAGAATAAGTACTGCTTTTTCTTAGTCTGCATTCAGTAAAGTTTTTGAGCAGTAAGTTTGTTCTCATAGGCTATGACCATGGGAGTGATGTATGCCTAACGGCATGCCAGTTAGTGGTTGAGTAGTCACTTCATATATACTTACATATATTTATGTGAGTACATGTGCTTACATACATACATTTCTTAGCTGACTTTTCGATAGTCCAAGGTCTCTCGCATAGTCTAAGCTCAGCTGGCCAGTAAGCACCATGCAGCCACTTGCTTACCTACCCTACTCACCCCCAGTCTGCTGGGATGAGGAGGAGAATCAAAAGTAAGACCTTGTAAGTTGAGATAACGGCAGTTTAATAATTGAAACAAAGTAAAGTATAATAATAATATTAGAAATATTAGTAGAAAGGAGAAAAACCTTCAAGTGATGCACAGTGGAAGTGTTCACCACCTGCTGATCAATGCCAGAACCTGTCCCTGAGCTCTGATCAGTGCACTTTCCCGTTAATTCCCCAGTTATATACTGGGGACATGACGCTCTTGGGTGTGAAATATCCCTTTGGCCAATTTAGATCACTTATCCCTGCTGTGTTCCTTCATAGCTTTTTTTTTCCTTTTTTTGTACCTCCTCACTGGCAGAGCATGAAACATCAAAAACTCCTTGATTCAGCTTAGCAGCAGCCAAAACACTGGTGTGTTATCTAATCCAAAACTGAATCCAAAACACAGCACTGCACAACTAGTGAGAATAAATTAACCCTATCCCAGCTGAAACCAAGACAGTCACCAAAAAAGAATATGTAGCAAAAGTATTAAGATTTAATAGGCTTATCCCAACTCAGTGAATGGACTATACATCTAATTACTTTTCTAAATTATTCTTTTAGAATTAAGATGCGAATTTCGTTTATATTAATGCAAGAAACATGAAGGTACATTGTATATGGTGTTTGTAGGGCAGTGTCATGCAATTTAAAAGACCGTACATACATTTAGTTCAATACGTATCTTGGTACTGAGAACCAAATTGAGTAGAAATTAAGGGTTGGAAGTGTCTATTAGCATGGGGATTTTTGTTGCTTTTATTTTACTTTTTTTTAATGAGGTGATTAGTGAGTTGGGGTTGGCTTGGGTTTTTTTTTACTCATTTTTGTTATTGTGCTTCAAATGAACACTGTAGTTCTAATCAGTGTGTATTCTTTATTTTTTGAGGTGAATGACATCTCTCTGCTTGGAGAAAACCACAAGGATGTGGTCAGTATCTTGAAAGAGCTGCCTATTAAGGTGACAATGGTGTGCTGTCGTCCAGTAGCTCCACCTGTTACTCAACCAGAAATACTAGAGAGTCTAAGCCTATCTGAAGTTCAGCTCACAGAAAAGGTATTTTGTCTTTAAACAATCACTGAAAATGACAGTTTCCTTGAGAAAAAAGAAGATTAAGTTCTTCTATATGATTAGAAATATATTTTAATATTTTTGGAATTGGAGCCAGTCTAATAGGAAACAGCAAATAATGTTTATATGCTATTTTTAGGCCCCCAGAAGATATGAATTCTGGCTGGTCACAGGCAAAATATTCTAGGATGTGGGGCTTTCTCTCTAAGTACTGTACTTCTTGTCCTGTAGGCAAGATACAGGAGTATAGCAAATTGAACTTGGGTTCTTTAGAATCTGAATGTATTTAATCTAGGTTTGAACATTACTACCTGGGTTTGCATTGCACATAGCTGTGTTTGCTTTCCTTGACTTACGCTTCTGTCACTTGTAAGTGCACAGCTCTGGGCAGCCTGGTGAACTAAACATGTAGGAATAGCCTAGGGTGTAGTATACAAAGCAATACCATTTGTATGAAAAGAGAAACAGTTAACTCTGAGTTCTGAGCAAGGCACCAAATTCAGCTTATAGTTTCTAAACTTCTCTATGAAACCAAGTGAAGAAAAGTCTGTGTATGTACATATTTGTTTGTTTTTACTTTTATTAAATATTCTGGCTACTATCAGTATGATTACATTTAATGAAGGCATATTTTAGACATAATATTTAATAACATATATTTCCCATATATTTGAATGCATATACTAAAAAGGTTTTTTGAAGATTTTCATTCGACAGAATTTTCTAAATATTTTTGTCGTGAGTAGTTTAATATACTTGCATCTTGGCTATGAAGGATATGAATTTTACACGAGGTTTATCAGTGTTTGTTAAATCTCCTGAGTGCTTGCACTTCTTCTGTGTTTAGAGATATCACTTAGGTTTTATCATTTTTTTGTAAGCAGGTTTTTGTCTCTAAAGATTCTCAAGTGTTTACATTTTATTGATGAACATTTACTGTTTTTCTCAGGGTCATATAGAGCTTGGATTTGTCGGCTCCTCAAACACAGAGGGAACAACTTTGGAAACAGCTGATAATGGTCAGAGTATGGAAGAGGTGCAAAGCTCATCTCTGGCAATGTGGGAAACAGAAATACAGCACATTGAGCTGGAGAAAGGGAGTATGGGGCTTGGATTTAGCATATTGGACTATCAGGTAATTTCTGCACTTCTTTGGATGGAGGACAAAATACTTCATATTGTTTGGATCTTGCAGTATGTTCTATGCATTTTAAGGGTCAACATTAATTGAAACCAAGCAATAAAGTAGAACTAATCACAACTGGTAGGCATTCCAGTAATTATATTACATATTTGTCTCATTGGATTAAGACTACAGTTTTGAATGATAGTAATACCGGTTCAGAAAAACAGATGATCCATTATATGCTAGGGTTTTCAAAAACCTGTCTCCTAGTGATCCAAGGACAAGAAGTTATGTAGACAGCATATTTAGGCATTTAGCCATATATTTTGCACCTGCAGTGAGGTGTTTAGGGCAAGATCCAATAAAGGACTTAAATGCTTAAAGCAGGATTTACTAAAATCCAGAACTGTAATTCTGAAATCCCTTGCTTAGCTGCTGTGTGTCGGGGACATGCTTAAACATCCCCATTCATTTTGTGTTTGACTTCAGAATTCCTGGATATCTAAAATACGTTTCTTGGTGTGTCCCAGTCAACAGCTTACTGCCTGTCTCTTGCCTTCACTTGGTAAGGATGCCAGAACAAATCTTCCTCCTGTTCCCAGTTTTCCAGTGGATAATTTTTAATTGAATATCAAGTAATTTCTCCCTGAGGTCAATGTAGGCTTTTGTGGGGGTCACATCTCTTTCCAGGTTTCTGCTCGATCTTGTCCATAGAAATGCATTTGCTTCTGGAGATAACTTCCAGGGGGAAATTATGGCCCCAGGGCACTCCTTACAATTAAGCTATGGCTTAGATTTTGCATTTGCACACTGATAAAATGAAGAGCAGTGTAGTGTAATAATGTGAAGGATAAAGGCATAGTAAAGTGTCTTTTATGAATGCTGAGCACTGACTACTTTTTAAAGTGTTGCTCATGATGCTCTGCAGTGAGACATCACAGATGAGCCTGAGTGTTTAAGTCCATGTCAGCACTCAGTAGAAGATCTTTTTGCTTCAGCCTCTTTTGAGCATTAACACAAATGGTGGGTGCGTATGTGGTTAGTGACTGAAGTTTGTTTATGGATAATAGTACTATAGGCTTGTGGGAAGTGCCTTAAGCTGGTTAATGTATTTTTCAAATATAAGGTAGTATAACTTATATTTTTCAAATAGAAGTTAGTCTTCCAGCTTTACTCAGCTTTCTAACACTTAGCTTTTTTTTGATGTTGCAATATTTGGGTACTGTCATGTGTTCTCTCCTTTGATGTGGCAGTAAAAAAATTCCACTCTGTCACTGAAGTTTTTTTTCTTATAAGACTGTGAACAGTAAATTTACAGGGAGATTTACATTTCTATTTTTCTGTTTCCATCAAATTCTCAATTCATTTTCAGTGAAGGGTGAACTAAACTTAAGGAGATTTGTGCTCGTACTAATGCATTCCTTATGTTTTATACAATGGCAGGCCTGTAGAAAGGTCTGCATAATTTCTAACCCTAAAGAGGACTGTCACATAGACGAGAGAGGCTTGTTTCTTTTTTTTCCCCCAAAAATATGTCATGCAGTGCCATCTAAAGTGACAGTGTAAGTATTTACTGTTAAAATAGTAAGGAAAATGTCAATGCTCAGCAGCACTGCTAGTTACATTTTGACTTGGGAAGTGTTTTATTGCTCCATGGCATTTTTTTTTTACTGTCATCAAGTGCTAAGGGTCTTCTTGATGTCCTTCCTTCTTTCCCTCACTCCCTCCGTCCCTCTCTCTCTCCCTCCCTCCCTCCCTCCATCAACACTTCTCTCTCACACCAGCTTTCAGCGGTCTCCGTATTCCTGTGGCATTTTCATGTTGCTTTGATGGTGTCTGTCCTTTCAGATGTACATCTTGACATAAAAACTTGTTACAGCTGCATGCTGGTCTGTTCTCTACTTTTGCTTTCAGTAAAACTGTTACAGGGTTACATTTTTTGGGGTTTTTTTTCTGTTCATGCTCTTAAGTGAACTGTATGTTGGAAGTATTAACATGATGTTCCTTGTGAATGTAGTTCTGTAAGAATTGCAGAAATTTTTTGCGTATGTGATAATTGTTATAGAAGAATTATATATCCCTTTTAATAGTATTTGATGCTAGTTTTTTTTTAATAAAAATCAGTATATTGGAGGATGGTCACTTAAAAGCAGTTTTCTTCCTTAAAAGCAAACATCACTTTGTTTTGTCTTGCTGATTAGTCCTATATATTGGTATGTTCTTCTCTCATATAAGTGTTTAATTAGGCATGCACAAGACCTTGCTTCTTGAAAACTACTTTCTCATTTGAGCAATATCATGAAGTACAAGTCAGTTATTGAAAATAAGTAATTCATTCCACTAGAGTGTATGTGTTACATTTGCCCCCATCTACATTCCCCACCTGCATCCTCTGAGTGCGAGGGAGGATGGAGTTTGCAACACTGTTGTTACAGTAGGAAGTCTATGAATTTCTGATGTGCATGAATGACACTGTGCACATATAGTAGTATTTTAAATTGGAGATACATGATGGAACATCACTTAGACAGGAGTAATAATTTTTACATTTAAGAATTGAAATTAATGGAGGTCTAAATGTATGGAGTGTACAGACAGCATGGTTTGCTCCTACTGAGGGTTCATCTAGAGGAGAGCAACACTTCTTAATAACACAACTCTAGTCAATAAAAGGTCATGAATAAAAATTGTCCTCTCAAGATATAAAAGAGTAAAAAAAATTAAATATTTTTCTTCCCTTTTATTTAATTAGGATCCTGTTGATCCAGCAAACACTGTAATTGTAATTCGCTCATTAGTTCCCGGAGGTGTGGCTGAGCAAGATGGCAGACTTCTTCCTGGAGATCGGCTTATGTTTGTCAACGATATCAACTTGGAAAATGGCAGCCTGGAAGAAGCGGTGCAAGCACTGAAAGGAGCCCCAACAGGAACAGTTAAAATAGGAGTTGCCAAACCATTGCCTGTAAGGATTTGGGAATTCAGTGTGTATTGTTCATATAATTGAAGCTGGTACACGCTGATCCTGACTTCTCCATACATTTGTGTGTTTTGAGGTACAGTTGGGTGGCCCAAATATTACCTCACATGTAGGAGTAGCCTGGGTAGTATATTGCTGGTGTAGTGATTGCAGGACCTAGCACACCTGTCCTGCAGATGAAAAAACAGCAAAACACCTTGCAAACAGCGGAGTCTTTCAGGGATGAAAGTTGCCATAATATTGTACACTGTACACTTTACATGGTTCTCTGAATGTGTGAGATGGTGACATAAAAGTTGGTTTTGATTTGTGTGGAATTTACTGATTCTTTGCTCTACAAGGTATAGTATTGTTACAGCTGCTATTCTGCTTGGGGAGGTTGTTTTATTTATTCTGGGTGTTGTGTGGGAGAAACAAGAAAACATTCCAGAGGTTCAATAACAAATTTCTACTTGCAAGCTTAAGAACCTTAAGGTAGAATAATACTTGGCTAATTTTAAAATGTAGGTATTTTAGTTAGAAATGCAGCCATATAAAAGCAAAAAAATAACACTTCAGAAAATGTATATGGGAAAAGAGAGAAAAAGAAGGGATAAGGGTAGAAAGGTATGTAGTCACCACCCATGGATCCAGTGACAAGACTTGATTATTGCAATTTCAGTGCCCCTTCAAAGTGCTGGTCACAGTCTTGATCCACTGGGGATGGGGGAAACCCTTGAAACACAAAGTTCAAAGAGTTAATACACGCTCAGGCTAGGTGAGAATGCCCAACTACCTCCCATGAGGTGGAGAGTTTTACACTGTCTCATGTAACACCATAGATCATGGGGCATTTCTCCCTTTGATGGCTTATGACACCTAAGATGTTACAACTTCCTCTCAGGTTACCATAATGGAGCGAATTACAGCCCATGAGAAGGCATGAATACCTTCAGGCTTTATGTGAGTGTCCTGGTAGGTCTCTAGAGGGGAGTTTCACACCTGAGCCACTTGTGTAAGGACATGGATATGATAAAAAGCACCCTGGCACCTTGCAGGATTTGCTTTTTACCAGCCTCTTCCCTTATCTGGCTCAAAACCCAGCTTGTAGCCTTGGGTGGTGGGTGTGCACCCCCTCTGTAGCTGGGTGGTTACTTTGTGCTTGGTCAGCAAAGTGCCTGCTGCTTCTGCAAATGTTTGATGCGTTGACGATTAACATTCCAGCCCCTCACACGTTTCTATGCAATCTTTGTATTTAAATAGCACACTTTGTTTATGTTATATTGTGTGGTCTTCACTTTATATACATCTAACTGGTTATTTCAGGTTTGGTTTTATAAGGCAGTCTGGAAAAATTTGAAAAAGGAGGTTAAAGGTTACCTATGGTCACTGAGATAGTATCGCAGTAAGAATGCTAGTGAACGAGCATCCCTGGTGGGTTAAGTTCAAATCAGGAGAATGGCATTAGTTCATACATACAAGGAAGATACCTTTCTCTATATTAGTAAGTGCAAGTATAGTTTAAGAGGTTCATTTTTGCCTTTCATAAATTTATAGTCTTGTAACCCTTGTGGATGTAGATACCAAATTTTCATTCTTAGTAGATCTTTGTGGAGAGAGTGGGAGGGAATGTCTATTGTTTAAGTTCCCAGAAACCTTGCTTTTTATAGTAAGAGAGTACATTTTAACTTGCTCTGCTAAATTAATTTTTTTTTAATTGGAGACTCCATATTAATTGCAATTGAAATTTCATACTCTAGAAGATGCCACTCTAAAAGAGAAAATGCATGTGGTTTTGTTTCCCTAAAGTTGTAAACATATGGCATTTGCACTTCGATATTTCATGTACTAAGTTTGCCAAGTAATTAAATGTTGCAAATAATCCCTGCTTCTTTTGCAGTACTGGACAAATGCACCTACTATCAAATTATGTTGGAAAAAGGACTTGGTTTGTAGTCAGATTACATTTTGTCCTCTAGAGGCTGACAGATACAATTGTGAAACACAGAGAGTAGATGAAGTCTTCCTGCCTGCAAGCAGGATTGCTCTGTGGCTAGCAAGATTATAAAGACCTCTGCTGTTAGGTTCTTTCTCTGTTGGCAGCTGTGATGGCAGTTTTAATTTATCTTTATTAAGACCAGAAATTGAAAATGAGCCTAGACTTAACTTGTGGGCTCTCTGGTATACCTGGACAAACCTTTTTCATTATTTGGGGTTTTAGAATGAGGTGTGAAGCTGAATCAATTCAGGTAAATTAAAAAAAAAAAAAGTCTCTTTACCCACTGGATACTGTGACTGTGATTAAAATGATCTCTTTGCTGCATTTGGAATCCATTTGCTTTTCTGAACAGCCCCCTGCCCCTCTCACAGAATGCACACTGCACCTGCTGTGTCCAGGCCACTCATCCGACTCAGAGCTTCGTTCTTTCTGCAGCTTTCACCTGAGGAGGGCTATGTCTCTGCTAAGGAAGATTGCTTTTTCTACACTGCCCAGTCACTTGAGGAAGAGGGGCCAGTTGATGCAGCCCTCTTCCATGCTGAGCTGGCTCTGGTTAGTGGCCCAACTTACCACAGATTTCTTCAGTCTTTGCATTTTGTAGTGAAAGGAGTTGCCTTGTCACTGTCCATGCTTATTTTTAGTGTGCACTGTCTCCACATTACTCATCCACCATAGGTGGGATGGATTCTGACTTTGTAGAAACTGGTGTCTAGAGACTTCGTCTTTTTGCATGAGCTGTGAATCTGGCCTCTGATATGTTCACTGCTGGGGAAAAAAAAAGTATTTTGCTGATGTTTTCAAAAGTGCATGGCTATCCCCTTGTCCTTGCATGCACTGAACAGCCCTTTGGAAATCTCACCTTTTCAGATGTGCACCTTTTCATGTGCCTATTTTTCTATGTATCGTAATACATCACTTTTCTACTGTGGAAGGTTTTTGATATTCCCTTTTTGCATGTAATCCAGCGTTACAAGGAATACTCTATCTTCAAAAGCTGCAAATACTTCCTCCTAATAATATTCTTCAGCCTTCAACATCAATCAGTGATTATGAGATTTACAAGGTCAAAAGGTCTTCACTTGTACGAACAATGCGGCTTACCTGAGCATTCAGTGCCTTACATAGCCCAGAAGTTGCCAATAAGAACTCAGATTAAAAAGACACAGGACCTAGGGCACAGCAAAAAATCCCCCAACCTCTCCTCCCACAGAATAAAATAAAAAAAAACAATGAAGCGACAACCCAGAATACACATGTATATGTATGTATTCTAAGTGTGTATTCTCATGGTTGTTTGTCCTGTTCTGGGTCTGATGTTGAAATTATTAGGCCCTCATTTTCTGGGCACCTGAGCAGGGAAGCAGCTTCTAAACATGAGAACTTAGTTCATTAGAGAAAAAGTCAAAATTGAACAAGAACCTGAAATGTATCCTGTCAAGGAGAAAATCTCTGCATTACTGCTTCCAGCAGTTTTGCTGTTTTTTCACATTTGTATATGACAAGCTGATTAATAGCTTGCTTTTAAACAAGACTGCCTGTTTTTAATTCTTCAGTTTGTTACCTTTAGCAGTTAGGTAACAGTATTTTTCTTGCTCCATTCATTTAGAAGAAGCACGAGTTTTGTATTCTGAATAGCCTTTAATTGAAGATATGTTGAAATGATCAAATTCAAACTGTCTAAAAAATTTGACTTCTATCTGTGCTTCGAATAAAAAAAAACTTGTGAAAAAAGCAATGAAAATACATGGCTTAATAAAATTGTCAGTCAAGTTTGTCAGTTGTCTTAATTAAATGTGCAAAATGGGAAATTAAATGTGTAGTCACCCAGCTGAAGATATGTTTTGAGAGTGCACATATGAGATACTGTTTTTCATAGACAAATCGGTACTCAGATTTTACAGATATGTTCTGAATTTTCACAATATTTTTAGGCCATAGCTTTGGTAAAATGAATATGCATTTTCAAGAAGATGAACTGAGAGTAAGTTACAGCAAAGAAGCAGTTTGGATTAGCAGTTAAGTCTGTGGGCTTGAAATAATAAAAAAAAAATAATTCTTTTTACCCTGAAAAGGAATCAGTGTGTTGAATTACTGCAGATTGTTGCTACTGCTATAATGGATTCATAATATGATTAACCACAGGGGCTGAAAAACAAGTTAGATCCCATCTCAGTAGATGGGTGCACTCATCTGCTTCATACAAGTTTATCATATGAGGATGGCTTTTAGTCCAGTGATCATTTTGTTGGCCTACAATATGTTCTTGAGCTCTGCCAGGGAGATGAAATAATAATCAAAGTCTAGTGTATGAAGCACCATAAATTAGGGGTTTTAGGGCTTAATTTTATTCTCGTATTTAAAAGAATATGAGTCTTTGAAAAAAATATGTTTCATTTTTAAAAAAAGGCAAAAATACTACCCATGTCAATGTCTGAAACTTTTAAAAATTTTATTTCTCATGTAAGCATAATAGAAATGTACAAATCCTTATTGTAATTTTGTTGTCAAAAGCAAAATAATTTAAAATCTGTTAAAAAAATCACATAAAGATTTTTTCTTATAAATTCACTTTAAAGCTCTGTAGTTTTCGAAATTGTTTTTAAGAGAGTTTAAAAATAACTGATCCTAAGAAGTTGAGTGAAGAGAACATTCCTGACATGTGGCACCAAGTGAAGTTCACTATTTTTTCCATGCCAAAAAAATATTAAAAAGAAAAAAGAAAAAAACTCTAAAGAAATCAAAATATAGACACTAAAAAGTACAGTGGAATTCTACCAACACTTTGTACTTCTAGTAATAGGCATGAGCATGCCTCAGCCCCACAACTTACTCTGGTTCAGACTCTTGCATTACTTCAGATATTCTTTGCAACCTTTGAAGAAGTAGTAACACAGATTTACTGGAAGCAGAAAGTTTTTCTTCTGCACTGTGCAAATGTAATTTCAATCTAAAACATGGAATGAAAAAGAAAAAGATGAAAAGTCTCAGTATGTAGTGGCTGGTGTGCATGTGTTTGAGGCTTATGTGATGTGATGGCAACAGCCTGGCTGATTGAATTGCTTTTGTTGTTAGGTGGACTCTGGCGAGGCAGATCTAGCGGATGAGTCCACCTTAGAATCACAGTATTCTCTGGAGAGAGACGTCTTCCAGGACTCAGTAGCAGCTCTGCATGACAGTGCCTGTAGCAGAGAGGTGAACGACAGCTTCTCTCTTCCATTATCAACTCCCAAGGTAAAATTGAGGATGGTTTTATTGATGGCAAACTTTGATTTTAAGTGTGAGCAGGCTGTATTATCAGATAGAAATATTTTGTGTCATGCTGCTTCAAAATGCTCTATTTGCTAGCAGGGTAAAATTTTGTTTAGAGTAGTGCTGATATCTTGCAGATGTCTTTGTTGACGAGAGAGGCACATAGAAGGCACAAAGCTTGGATTTTTGCTAGATAAAGCATGATTTAGCCAGAGTATGGTGAACTGTTTATAGTATTAAAGGTGTGGTGAGCAGTCTGCTAGAAAAATATAATTGTCATTCAAAGTATAGTAAAGAGTGGTAACACAAAATTACTCTGTTGCTCATATTTTAGTATGAAAAGCAAGAGTAAATTTTCATCCTTATTTTTACTTTTATGCTTCATAATTTGTTTGTTTCTGTGGTTTTGAATGAAATTTTCATAATGATGCTGTCATGAAAAGCAAATCCTTGTATGTCAAAACTCTGGTAATAGTTTTTATGTAAAGCAATAAATGAAGATTTATTTCAGAGTATTAAGAAGATAATAGCTTTTTTGGTTCTTAGTCACATACCTATAATCACCTGATTGTGTTATCTTTCTTTCCATGGTTTTTCATGTTTTTTTTAATCTTTAGATTTTAATATCACTAACCTAGAGCTTTCCAATTCCATTTTCCTAGCAGTCTTCATTGAAAACCACTGGGTTTGCAGTCTGTGGTCTTGAATCGAGTAGCTGCTGCTTTTTCTGTCACACCTGAGCTGCAGTAACTCCCATTAACCTTTCTGGAATATGTTTAGCTCTTACGAGGTGCTGGTTAGAAAGCAAGATTAATCTTCTAATGGTTTCTCCTAATCCACAGAAGAGCACATTTCTGCTGTGCCAGTGGGACAGCTTGCATTGTTTAACTCCATAATTGTTACTTAAATGGATTATGCATTTTACATGCTTAGGAGCATTTTGTGAGATAGAGACTGGATTTACATTATATATTGCATTGAGGCTCTAGAAAGTCTTTAGTTATTTTCACCATTGACTTAAAGATAGCTTTGGTTTACATACTCTATTAAAATACCATGGTCCTGACTTTTCAGTGTCCGTCTCTGTACACTAGTATGAAGTGAGTACTAAGTTCTCATCAAGTAGCCTATTCATGATTGAAAAAACAAAATAGTGGGAAGATCTGTCTGATGAAGACTTTTGAAGCAAGGAAAATGCAGTAAAAATTAAAACAGCACTGTTTGATGCTGTGAGGAATTCAAAGATATTTCAGTTATTTTTTCAGTTATTTCTGGCTACAGGGCAGTTGGCAGATTCTGCCAGGTCACTTTGGTGTCACATTAAAATAGGTGTTGAAAAACCTATTTTAAATAATGCAGATGCTCTAGTAAGGCCATATGTTACTGTAGTTATGAAATCCTGGGATTGTGTTTGTCCTAAAAAATTTCATCATTGGCTTTTCTTTAAGTGAAACAAAAATAAAAATGAGCATATGATGCAACTCTTAATATATGGCATACAAAATAAATGTTGAGTATGATTTGATGCTTGTTTTCACTGATTTGGAAATGGATATGAAACAAGGTTAAGAGTAGATGTCCCAGCTGCATTTGAAACCTTGTAAAATAATTTAAATAGATTGTAATATTGTGTTCTGTTCTCAAAAAGGTAGGAAATTATGTCATTGATTGTATCATGCAGATTAGTTGTATTTAGGCTCTACTCAATTATCTTCTCAGCTATTACTTAAACCACTTATTTACTGGTAAGCCTTTTTTGATTCTTGTCTGGGGACAGAGCAAGCCTGTATGTACTTCATGAAAGTTGACAAAAATGAATTCTAGGGCTCTTGAGACAAAATGTTGCAAAATATCCCCAAATCCTGGGAAGCACATCTCCCCAGCTTTTTGGAGAAGCAATAGGAGAATTAATAGGACCAGTGGATAACAAGACAGATAGAGGTAGTTGATTTTGAGCTCTCTTATTGCATTTCAGAAAAAATCTCTAATATTGATACAGAGGCTCTAAGTCTAACTTCTGAGTCCTTGAGATACCTTTTTTAAAATCTAATGGCCTAACTATTTTTAAAATAACTTACTTTAAAAGGTCAGCTAGAGAATATTTGAAGTGGTTTTTCTTTTTTCCAGAATGTTGTGATTGTTGAAATCCCTTGAAACATTTCAGTCATAGCCTCAGAATTTTGTGTAGGGAACTTAGTCCTAGTAGTGCAGCCATAATTGGTAGATTTGCAATAGTTATTAACTAGTAAGCTTCTGCAATTGCATTATTGTATTTCATTGTTGTCACATTTCAAATCCCCCATATTCACCTTTTGCTGAGGTTTGACCTAGTTTTTACTTGTCACTCTCTAAGGAAGAGAAGTCTGAAAGTTTCTGCTCAGTTAAATGGAAGATAGCATTACATTCTTATTGTCTGAGCTGCTTGAAATTCCTCTTTACTTGCTAAGTGTGCTGAAAGTATTGCAGAATTCTTTCACCTGAGAAAAACAGCTGTATGCTTGAATTTTAAAAACTTAATGGAGTTATTCAAGTTAGAGTTAGTAACTTGTACTGATTTCTGGTGTTATAAAGCAGAAGAAATGGTCTAAGAAATCAAGTTCACTTTATAGTAGAATGAATGCCTGTAGGGAACTGCAGATGACGTTGGTCTTGCTGATCTCACAGCAATATGTTTAAATTCTATGAGATTAGTTTTTGTTTAAGGTTTTAGCATGAAATGTGGTTTTGAATAATACTACAAATGAATGGTGATTGTTTATTGTCTCCTGTGTTGAACAGTCTGTTGGAGAGGAATGCCCAAATGCTGCTGGTGATTTCCATGTATCTGAGAAGAATCTGTACAACATGAATCTGAATCAGAGACTGAAAGATGAAAAATCTGTAGTGGACAGTAGCCTGGAAACTGCAAGTGATTTTACTAAAATAGATCTTCTGACTCTGGAAGTTTCAGATATCAACCAGAATGAAAGTGAAAATACAGCAACATGGGCAACATCTCAGACAGCATCAGAAGTTGTACTAAATACAAGCCTTGCTACTACCACACAGCTTGATCCCAGTGAAAAAGTAAATTTGTTTGCCTTTTTTTTTTTTTTACAATCATTTAAAAAACATACAGAAAGGCTGTAATTAGACCAAAGAATTTCCTGCAGGAATTGTCACAAGCCAATAGCCATGTATATTTCTTGGATTATTAATTTCCTTTGAATATGTTAGCTCACATCAAAACTTTGGGACATAGACCTTTCCAAAACAAGACAGAATTTATTTTACTGTCATCAAGACAGTATTTTCTCAGAGGCTGGCGGTACAGGGGTATATACAAGTCTTCTCAGACCCCGCATAATTGACACTGCTAGGCACCTCCTGGGAGGGATGGGAGTTTGCTTAGCCCCTGTTAACCTTTACAGGGACATGAGTGCACGTAGGAGGTGCACAGCTGGAATTGGGCCTAGGAAGCCGAGGGGGGGTGGTGTGAATGTCTTGCATCATGCTGTTCTTGTAAGCCTGTGCAGTTCAGCTCACAAACTGATCTGTGATAGTGCAGTGTGCAAACATAATTTTCCTTTATATGACAGTCACTGTGACATGTATTTCTTATTTATTCCATTCAGTGATTTATTAAGAAATGCTTAAAAGAGTTGCAATTTCTTACAGGATTTGTTACTTTGTACTGGCAAATTGTTAGACATCTGTGGTGAATGATTGTGAAGCTCTTGAATTCATTGTACTAATTTTGATATCTCTAAATTAAAAGCGTGCTTTGTGATAGATGTGATACATTGCCTGAATGAAAACACAATTTATGATATTTAATGAAAATATTGATCTTTGGTGAACTGACTTTTCTGTCTGTATAAGGAATCTGACTTATTTATGTGCATGGGTTTTGTGTAAGGCGAAAGTAGTTGAGATCAGTGTGACCAATCATTTTTATCTTGGTAAACTGAGCTGGTGTTATTTTCCCTTATGTTAGGATCAATTGCTTTTAATGGAAAAGAGATGCCCAGTGTCTTTGGAGGGAAATTCCACACCCCAAAATTCAGTCAAAAACATGTATGAGAAGACTATCACTATTGCAAAAGGCAATTCAAGCCTAGGTAAGTTAGTGAACTTTTTTTGTAAACTCTTCAGGAATAGGGCTATTGGTTTCCCTTGTACATTCCCTGTTTAATTCGTAAAAAATAAGTATTTTCCATTTAGTGGGAACAGGACATTCATTCTTTGCTGCTCTTTCCCTGTTTGACAGTGATGGCACTGGATCACACTGTCGTTGTGAACACAAAAGTGAAATGTGCAGTCCATCTGACAATCTGTTCTCCCATAAAGGAGTTTAGTGTTTCCTAAGTGTTTACAGAACAATTTTAATGCATTGAACTGTAGGTTCAATGTACTAATTTAGTGGAAAACCAAGATATAGCCAAGGAATGCTGTAGAGGAACACTGTGGTCAAAGAGCTGAAGATGAGACTTTCAAATATTTGTAAACACAAAATGATCTTGCTTCCTGAGGATGGTCAGATCGGACTAAAGAAGCTGCTTGCTTCCTTGCCTCAAGTTTGAATCCAAAGTGCCTCAATGTTTCTAAAAATCATGTCATTGATAAATTTAATAGGCAGTATTTTTGGCTTAATAATATTATCGTTTTGTAGTGAAGTTCTAAGTTTTTCAATATCTGCAATCTGCAACTTCCTGAGCATACTGACTAGAAACATATTTTGGAGTGAACACACACAACAGATGATAATGTTTTTAATTGTCCTATCCTACTCTCAGGTGTGGCCCTGGGCCGTGTGAGGAGGAGAACAGGAATAGAACCCTCTGAGAGCCCATACTTTGTGTTGACAGGGAAGGCTTTGTGTTGAAAGGCAGTGATGTATGCCTCCTGTTTGTGGCTTGTTTGTTTATTTGGTTTCATTTAGGTTCCTAGTACTGTTTCTTCCAGCCAACTGCATAATATTGAAGACTCTTTGGGATTGGTAGAGCAGGACTTTGTGTGGGTGCTGGCTAATAACTCTGCAAATGCTTTAAAATGGGCTGTCCACAGAACTGGATGTTTATAAACAGTCCCAAGTCAGGACTTCCTTGCTGTGCAGAGGTGGATGTCAGTTTTTTACAGCTGTGATGCTGTATTTCAGTGGGCATCTTGACCTAGAATAAACTGCTTTCTGATGGCTGGATGCTCAGTCTGCCACATACTACCTTCATGGAACAGCCATCCTTCAAAATGGATCTGGTTTAAAATCAGGATCTGAAAAATTAAAAGATGTAGGAAAGGCTGATATGGGTATAAGGTTTATCTTTCATTGGTGTGAGAGGCTTGGTTAACTACTACCTTTACTGGCCTCATTGCCAGGCTGTGTGAAGTGTACGTCACAATGCATTTCAAAGCATCTGGATTTTGTAAAAAACGTTTCCTTTGCAATAAACTCTTCATTCAGTGGAGTAGGTTTTCATTTATGGATGAATATTTTAACTGCAGTGAACATCAAAGCAAATTTCATCTCAGGCTTGATACGGCATGAAAATACAAACTTCAGCAGTGTCAGCAGGGTCCATATTGGCAGACATTTTATGCATAAAAAATAAGACTGGTCTTGATATGTACAAAATATGAATGTGAATATTGCTTTCTTCTGGCTTTTGACTGAAGCGTTTTTCTTCCAGTCTGAGTGTGCTCTGGCCTGGGAAGCAGCTTCAGCACAATGACCAGTTTATGCACATGGCTGCACTGCTTTTACCCTTCATTTTTAAAAAAGCAGCTAAGTCAAGAGCTATGAATGATGTTGCAAGCTGCAGCTGCATGGATTAAATAATTGAGGGTTAGGAACTGGCACTTCTTTTTTCCTTTCAAATGGTGTCACCCATATTTTGCAGCAGCTCTTTAATGCCAGCCGCTGCTGGAGCTATAACATTTTGACTGTGATTTTTTAAAAGATGAGAAGCACCCAAATGCAGAAGGGCTGAAATGCCATTGTCCTGCAAAAAGTTTGGCAACTTTACAGTGGAATTTGCATTTTTAATCTGAAACTGTAGGTTTCCAAAGTGTGACATCAGGCTTTCAGATCTGTAATGATGGTGTCAGCATAGGAAAAGGGAAAGAGTGTCTGTTGCATGTGTGATGTTTTCCTAAAGTGCTGTTATACTACCCTCAGTAATGTCTGTTACTATTTTAACCAAACAGCAAGGTTAGGTTCAGAATTTCAAACCACATTTTGAAAAAATAAAAAGTTTTTATTAAGCAGTATTAAGATAGTGGAAGTCCACTGAGTGGACTTCAGGGTTCCAGCCCTGCCTTTCCCACTGCCTTAGTGAAGAACTAAGTTTTTCCTGTAACTGATATTAGGGTCTGTTTCATGAACACTAACTGCCCTGAAGATAACAGTGACAACTCATGTGTGTAAGAACAGTCACAGTGATGCATGAAGGCCATCATAAGTCAGTCCCTATAGGTTCCCCATGGGAGAGGAGATGCCAAGAGGATATCTGTCTTATTCCCATTACTGGAAAGAAAGTGGAGTTAAAGGGTATAAATATTGAGAAGCAGTATCCTTCTGTTTAAAGTAAAATATTGGGCTGTATCCATTAGCAATGTACAGACTTTCACAGAAGTCAGAATGCTCTTCTGGGTCTAAGCTAAGGCCTACCTAAGAGAGCGGGAAGACAACCAGCATCTCAGTGGGATCTGATTCATGCTTTCTGTGAAAATAAGTGTGTATTTGCTTTTGGCTAATAATTACCTGTTTAATCATTCCACCTTTCCAAATAGAGTTGTCATAAACAAAAGTAAATGTGTATAAACTCAGTGAACCATTAAAAGAGTGGTGATTTTAAATGGTTTTTAAGCAATTTCATTATCTTTCTTATTTTTTGCTTAAATATTCCTCTGTCTTAATTTTTCTTGTATTGAACTGAGTATGTAAACTGATAAGAAGGTAAAGTTACTGTAACTGTGATTTGTAGTTGCTGTCTCAAAGGAGGAGAGTAAGAGCAATGTTTATAGGCTTGGTGATATTGGCAGGTTGGCTGGCTGACTTTTCCTTTCCCTGTGCCCCATTTCTTAATCTTGGCACCCAGAGCTGTGACTCAAAGAAAATAACTGTTTCATGTGTTTTTACTATAGGGATGACAGTAAGTTCCAATAAAGATGGTTTGGGAATGATAGTTCGCAGTATCATCCATGGAGGCTCAATAAGTCGTGATGGACGGATTGGTGTTGGGGACTGCATCCTGTCCATTAATGAAGAGTCAACCACTAACTTAACCAATGCACAAGCCCGGGCTATGCTGAGACGACATTCACTCATTGGACCAGACATAAAGTAGGTAAAACTAGATGATGAGTTATGGTAGGAAAAAGCTGATAATCAGTTATTTTTTAAATTTGTGCAAGTCTTTAAATGAAAATTTCGTTATTACACATCAATTTAAGTTGCAGCATCAGATGGATAATTCACCTTCAGATTACATTTCCATGGATTTCAAAGATGAGATCACTTAAGTGAGAGGCTTCAGATATTCTTAGAAATCACTGTCATGAGTATCATCATTATTACTGTCCTGCCTAGTTTTATGGAAAAAATAGGATTAGACAGAATTTTGCATTCATAGTATGACTCTTCTGAGGAAAGTTACAATTTTCTCAAGATGTTTGTGGTTCTTGAAGGTGAACTCTCCCAGCCGTTGCACAAGTAATTTCATCTAGTTTTTTTCATGGCTTTTGGTTTTTGGTGCCAGACAGAAAGTGTGAAATATGATGTCAGTGCAGAAAATTAATGCTTAAAACATTTCAGTATGTCTATGACAAACATTAGAAACACTGTTTTCTGTAGGCACTTCCAATTTTTTATTAGTACACATGAATGAGCTGGTGCTCTTGTGCACAACTGTCTGCTCTTGGTAGTGGTAGTTTCAAATTTCCAATAGTTAATACAAGTTTTGAGAACCCCTTTTGAGGAGAAAGTTTCTCTTCCTCAGGTTCACAAAATTGCAAAATTTTAACTGCTTTAAAATACAATTCTTTCTAATTGCTGTGGTTGTGGAATTAACTTTGCCTACAAGAAGCATCTGGGAATGAGGCTGTTCCTGAAGATGTGGGTGGAACTGTAGGAACACCAATGCTGAGTTTACAGCTTCAAAACCTAATGACTGTTTTCTCTGTTTAGCCTGTGGTAACATTTATTGGGTCAGATATGGAAAGGGATTAATGGAGTTGTTCGTAATAGACGCCTCTACTTATTGGTAAGGGTGTCCTTGAAAGAATCAGTCCAGTCCCAGTGTGGTTATGGGTGTAACTGAGGTTAAAACTGGGTTCAGAATGGACAGCAGGGTATTCCATACTCGCCCAAAGTATTCTAGCTTGGAAGAGATCTAGTGTTTTGGGAACAGGTGGGCAAAGTACCTTCACAATGGCTACTGGGGTTACTTGCCTGCCCCATAGCTGTCATACATTTAAGATTATGATTTAATGTAAGCCTGTTTAAATAAAGGGATATGCTCATAAAATGAATTACATTATTGTTAATGCTCTCAGGAATATAAGCGAGTCAGTGTTGATAAAGTCTGACATTGATAAAGTCTGATTATTACTGTAGGGTTCCAAACTGTGACTCCCTATGTCATGATTGAAGTCAGTTGTATGTGCACATGCATGTGTGTGTGTATCTGCTCAGAGACACAAATGCTGCAGCACTATTCTTCTATGAGGAGTCTTTCTTCATGCTATAGTTCATAATCATAGTACTACATAGTATGTTCACTATTTGTGCTTATGCTTTTATAGCTGCTCTATTTTATGCTGGGTGACTACAAATTTTGTTTTGTAGTCTTATTCTTTTGCAGTTATGTTGAAATACTAAAATCTTGCCTTAGGTGTGGATATTCAGATTTTCCAGAGAAAAATGCGTCCCATTTCTGAAAGATACTGCAGAAAAGGAGTGATTGCTATTCATATTCTTACTCAATATTTTTGTCTTTTGCTTTGTATTTATGTTCTTTTTTGCATTCCTGTGACAAGTTTTAGAGTTTTTTCCCTCCACTTTAGAAAGTATTTTTCTCCACTTTAGAAACAGAAAGACTAAATCCATTGGTAGTTTCTAAAGGAGTCTTGCAAGAAAAATGACAGTATTTTTGTGACTACATAGTTTTGCTGTAGTACTATTCAGCATAATCAAACTTTTGTTTAATTTTTAGCTTGAACGAGCAGTACAGGATCCCAGAAAAATATTATGATACAAACATGAGGCTAACACCCCAAATCAGAAATTTGGAGATGAGGAGCTTCATGTTAAGCTTCACCCCTCCCCCATTCCCCTCCCATATTTGTCAATTCAGAGCTGATGTGGTGCATCACCTTGCAGCATTTTTGATTTAAGGGTCATCATTTCAAAGGTTTAAGTTGAATCTCTGCTGTCTTCCTTGGAAAACAAGGGTATGCTAGCACTCAGACGTGACCATCTAGATATCATTCCTCTTAGTCCTTACTTCAAAATTTGGCCTTTGTAGATTGAGCATTTTTTGGGTAGCTGGGTGGTCCAGAAAAGTGATTAAGCAGAAGTATTTTGCTTCCAAAGCTGTATTTCAAATAGTAGCAAATAGTATTTGCAGATAGAACACAAAGCTATTCTTACAGGCCATGTAAAGGCATTCTTTAATTCTGTTAAAGGATATTTGATTTTCAATAGTTCAAGAACAAGCAGCCTGAGTTTTAGAGTTGTGTATTTAATTTTTTTCCCCTCTGTGTATAGAAAAATGCCTTACTGAATGCTTTCTGTTTCACTTCTCACTTTACCTTGCCAGAACCAATTGTATTTCTGTAATAAAGTCAGTGTTTTATGCTCAGAAGCAGAGGCTTGAAACATCTGTCAGATAATTATAAAGCTGAATTAGAATTCACCTGACTGAATGGGGGGGATGAATTCCTGATCAAGAAATGCGAGAGATTGCAATTCCATTTTTCATGCCTCTTAATAATCAGTGCTATAGACAATAATAAAGAGCAGATGTTTTCTGGGTTAGATGTAGATGAAGTGGAGGTGGAACAGGAGAAAAAAAAAGGAAAGGAAGAAAAAAAACCCAACAGCTCACACTTCTATGTACATAAGTATGCCTCTCACATTCAGCATGAGACATTGATATTAATTAACACCATTGTAAAAAGATGCTGCATCGTATGCTTCACGTTCTAGATCTTCTCCAGCACCTGCTGATGATCAGGCCCTGTGTTATGTGTGAGTATTGGCAATTCAGAAACTCATTATGGCTCTGTGTTGCAAGTTGTCTGTAAAATCATTCCATGCTTTTATGATATCAATAGTAATGTCAGGGATATATCCAGATATAGGTACATATCCTCTTTCTTCTCATGTATATTTGTCTGTGCATGCACATGTGGCTGCACATGCGGATGTGTATATATATTTTTTAATTAAGAAAGATACAACTGTGTGTGTATAATTGTATTATATATTTATATGTGGCTTTAAATTTGAAGATTGGAGCATGCTTTCTAAGTCTGGAATGAAAATACCTGTATTCTAAAAAAAAATATTGCTAATATATTTAAATTTCATCTATGACAGCCACCCAAGATGTGCTCAGAGCAGGTGTGCATATTGTGTATATGTGTACATGGTTCACTTCTAGAATTGGCATGAGTACAATGTACTGATATCTGGATTAATCTCAGTGTCATATTTTCTGTGGCACTTACATTTTCCTTCCTTCATATATGCAAAGGTTCAAATTGAACCTTAAATGTTAATTACAGTAATTTGTCCTAAGCATTTTCCATACTTGTAATTTATTTGTTGGTGTTTCAAGGTTTTGTGTGGCTGTTCAGTCAAGCATGTGATAAATGTTCCTCTGTACTGCATGCAGTGTTGTGTTTACAAGATACTTTCATAAGTAAAACCATTGGTGTTTCCATTGTCACTGCTTTAGTTGCTAGTGCATATTTCTGGGGGTAGGAGAAGTGGTGATAGCTCTTAAGAAAGAAGACCAGAACACTTTTCTTTCAAGCTGTACAGCTACAAAAGAGACGAAGATGGTTAAACCATGCATATACTTTCCTTTGAAATTGTTGAACTTTTATTTCTCTTGCAGCAAAGAAATATGACACAGAAGTGGAGCATACATTTATTTATTTTGTTTTCTCTGCCTTCGTGTCTGTTTTCTGGCCCTTGTTTCTCTTACGTTCTTCCCTGTAGCTGTATTAAGACAATTACCAGTCTGTTTTGCAGATGAACTGGTGCCTTGGTGGGGTTTTATTTCTGCTTTACAGCACAAAGTTCAACAGAGTTAGCCAGAGGAGCCAAAAACACTTCTTGTTCTGTGCCCCTCATCATCCCAGCCACTGGCTGAGCTGTTCAGGATGATGCTGAATGTCTTCAGACCTCACTTTGACCTCCAAGTGAGCTCCAGCAGCAATCCAGCAAGTGATGGATTTGATAACTGTGAGGTGTCTGCCCATGAGCACTAAGCAGGGCAATACTCTTTCATTTCAATAATAACAGGCAGAATAGAGAGAGTAGGAGGACAGTCACATCAGTAATACAAGTAATAAGAGCAGTTAGTGAAACCTTTGCTGTTAACTGGACTTTAGAAATCATGAGCAAGATACAAAGATGGACTCCACACAGAATATAACTTTTCATGTATTTGATCCATGTAATTTGTTTTTCTTTTGTATGTTGTTTTTGTGCAAAATGCAAGTGTTCTGGTTTAAGTTTGTAAAATAACTGAAGTGTTACAGGGACCTAGGTAAGAATGAACATGTAGATAAGAATGAGCTGTTAAAACCATAATGAATGTTCATTTGAGTGCTTTATACTAGGCTATTAGAACTGTAGTTAAGCACTAGAATACAATTAATGTGTTTTTTCCAAAGAACTAAAATGTAACAGGTGCCAGTGAGATTATCTAAATTTTATTCTATCTGTGGAAATCAATTAGGATAATTCAGATGTTCAGTTTTAGATCCATTTTTTAAAACTGGTAAAACAAACCTATTTTCTTTATAATTCCAGTGCTGTACACAGAAAAGGAAGCTAGGGCAGCTTTTCAGAGACATTTCTAAGTAGCATTTAAAACTCTTGGAGAGCATCCTTTGAGTCATACCTTTTTAATGATTCAGCACAATGTCAGTTATTTAATCATATAACAAAACACAGTAGGGTATCCCAGAAGTTGGAGTGCATATGGTTTGCCTCCCCTTGAGATCAGCTGATCTCAAGTGCTCATGCATTGGGTAAGGACAACTGTCATTGGACCTTGGCACTCTGCATAATTGCTTGCCTTGTGCTCCTTGCAGAAAAGGACTAGACAAGAGTTGGTATATAATGGCACTGTACTATCAGAGGTCACACTCTGCTATATATATTCAGGCTGAATCTGGGATAACCTATTTCCTTGGTAGGACTGTCCCATTCTCCTTTTCATACTTACAGCTTCCAGCTTCAGTTTAGCATAAAGGAAATTGTCCAGGCCTTCTAGCCAGAAGTTCTGGTTTCTTAACTGTATCTTTCTGTCAAGGGAAAACTACATTATTTCCTACTTATTTTTATAAGTGATGAATATAACTGAATGAATGTTACATTTTCTTACATTGAAATGTAACTTACAGGTCTTAACAGTTTTTGTAGAGGCAAGGTATTCTTGTGAACCTGTTGGGTGAAGCTGCTGCATCAGCATTTGACCCATGAGAGTTTTGTGAGCATAATACTAGTATTTCGCTGTAGCTCAGTACACTTGGAGTTGGAGATGGCTGAGAAATATTAGTCATTATTCTCCAAAATTCTTTTCTCTCTTACTTCTTCCTGTTTTACTGCTGGGTCTTTGCAGAATAGATGCTGCATGTCTTTAGCATTTTGCAGTGCTAGAATGCCCTCAGGAAAGGCAGATAGTGCTGAGAGTTTGTTTCCAAGTGTATATTAACTTCTCAGCACTCCAAAATGAAAATATGTTGTGTCAAGTGGAGTAAGACTTACATGTTTGAAAAAAGGCCAATGCAGAACAGGGAGATTTATATGGATTTAGAAATGGTTATATGGTTTTAGAAATTTCCATTAAAAGAACTAGGAAGTTCCTTCTGTTCAGCACCCTAGGCACTTCTTTTCACTTTTCTAGATATGGTAGGTGTGAGAGAAGGTAGGGAACATGCTTGGACACATACACAGATGGACAAATTAAGGTGACCCTTATAATAGTTTTTGGTAGTGTTTTAGACTGATAGCATTAGTCATATAAAATTTTATTTGCGTTTGTTCTGATGCTTGATGTATTCAGCAGAAAACTACTGAGACAGTGGAATCAGTGGTAATCAGGGTATGACAAAGATGGCATCAGTCAGGAATGATGGACAGGAGGCAGCTCCATGTGAAAGCCTCAGACTTGAAAGGGTCTCTTCCCAGCAGCTTACATATCCTTGTGAAGTGGCCAAGGCCTTTTATTTTTGATTAGCCCTGTCTCTTCTGTGGGGAAATATGTGTGACAGTGTTCACAGGGGTTCTTGGATGAGGGAAGAGACGAGGATCTGACTCCATGTTTCAGAAGGCTTGATTTATTATTTTATGATATATATTACATTAAAACTATACTAAAAGAATAGAAGAAAGGATTTCATCAGAAAGCTAGCTAAGAATAGAATAGGAAGGAATGATAACAAAAGTTTGTGGCTTGGCTCTCTGTCCGAGCCAACTGGGCTGTGATTGGCCATTAATTACAAACATCCAACATAAGCCAATCAAAGATTCACCTGTTGCATTCCACAGCAGCAAATAATCAATGTTTACATTTTGTTCCTGAGGCCTCTCAGCTTCTCAGGAGGAAAAATCCTAAGGAAAGGATTTTTCATAAAAGATGTCTGAGACATATATTTTTTTCTTTGAACAATGTGATGTATGGCAAAAGAGACTTTTTCCTGCCATTTTTCCATCAGCCTTACTTCTTGATATACTTTAGTATGATAGCTAAGCTGTAGTTTTTTAGAACTCAAAGGAAGGCTACCTAAGTAGCCCTGCTTATATCATGGAAGATACTGTCGTATCCTTTTGCCTCCCAGATGGAAGCTTTTCAAGAAATATTCTCCATGTCTTAATCTTTTTTCCCCTCTTTGTTTCACTCTTCCCCAGTCTATTGGACTGTTTCTGGCATTCAAACATCAAGTGGAGTCTGTACATCATTTTTCTGATGAAACACGACTCTCTGACTGTTCTAAACTGGTTAGAAGTGTATGAAGATCTGGGGGAAGGAGTTGAGCAGGGGATTGGTCCCTGTGGCATAGGTGGTGTGCCTTAACACATTTTTATGTCCAAACCTATGAAGTATTCTTCACTAAAAGCATAGAAATCTAAAATAAATACAAAACCACCCATAAAAGCACAAAACCTCCTACAGGCCAACTTTCAGAAACATTTTCAGCAGTCATTAAGGGTGGTAATGGTGCCTCAAACCTCACAGATCCTTCAATGTTTCTCTTTGCATGATGAATCTATGCTTTGAATGAAGCTGGATTGTCTCTTGTTACTGTCACTGTTCAAGCACCATTTACTTTAATTACAAAAAATTATGTGCTCTTCAGCTACCTAATTTGACTATAGATGTATACTTGTTGCAAAGTCGCAAAGGATTTGTGTAAGTGCTTATTCCCAGCATACCAGCGCTGTTGCTTTGAAGTCAAACAAAGTAGTCTTGAGTGGCTTCCTCATATCCATAACTCACACCCACTAAAGGGAGGACTGGCATTCCCTATGCTAGTTTAATCATGTCCCATTTTATTGCAGTATTACATATGTGCCAGCAGAAAATTTAGACGAGTACAGGGCCAGTCTGGGACAACAGACAGAGGGAACAGTGCCACTTGAACTTTTTCCTTCACATATTGTGAGGTGAGTCGAAAGGCATACAGCTTTCTCCCAACTAGCTTGCTTTCCATACACCTTGCACATTTTGGAAATAAAAGTTTTATTTTAGAAGAGGTGAAAGATGGATGATTTTCTTCAGACTGGCAGCAAAAACAGTAAAAAGCTGTTAAAAATAGAGTTTTTGCTTTGACTAGCAAATTGTTAAGCGTTTTTACAAGTCTCTTTGATCTGTCCAAAAAGAAGTTTGAATTCTTTCTTATCCTAAATTTCTCTTAAATACTATGCAATTGGACTTACGGATTGCCACAAATACTGAAGTGCTTCCAACATAAGACTTTGGTATCAATAGTTATTCCAGAACATAACTGGAAAGAATAAATTGTGTCATTCTTTTCCTTCAGTTTCAAAAATTCATCGCAGTTACTGTCCAAAATTTCAAAGTGATTAATACTCGGATTTTTGCAATTTATCTCCAAAAGCAGTAAATTTAGTTGAGTGCTGCTATTGTAATTTCTTCCATTTTGAAAACAGTAAATTACCTCTAGCTTTGATTTGGTTGTAGTTCCAAATTGCACTTTCTTGTTCTGTGTTGCGGATAGAAACTTCATTGCAGATAAGAAGTGGATAGGGAATCCCTGAACACCGTATGTATTCTAAAAGACATGAGAAAAAGAAGTTCCTTACCTGAATCCGATGTACAAATTCTGAAACTGTCAGGGTTACTCAATATATGAAATTTTTCAGAAAAATCTAGTGATTATTTGGATTCTTTAGAAATTAATTGCATGCTCGTGTTTATCATCAGGGAACTTCCAGAGCTTCCAGAACGTGAAGAGGGGGAGGGAGAAGAAAGCGAACTTCAAAATGCAGCTTTAAGTAACTGGAACCAGCCCAGAAAGTAAGTGCAGATCTTGAACATTATAAAATGTCATCTGAAATTCAAAAATTCCAAAACATATTTTTAGAAGAAGAAAAAACAACAGAATTCTTGCACTTATGTATGTTGTGCATTGCTGCAGTAATTAATGATTGACTTTTACTGCCATTGAGCTAAATCCCTGCAGTCTAGAAGTGTCTTGATTGTTATAGTAATTTATCTCTGCTTATTCCAAGCTGACTTGCAGGGATCAAGTCAAAAAAGAAGAAGAGAAAGATTCAAAGTTTCTATTAGAACTCAAAACAAGCTGACCAATACTAAACTCAGAGTTTCTGATCAATCCAGTAAATAACTTCCACTGAAAGACAAAACTTTGCAAGGAGGAGTTATTTTCAAACAATTTTTCAAAAGAATTTTTCAAAATAATTGTGCAAATCCAGGTGTCTTCAGTGTGCGTCTTTGTCATAATCACAACAGATTTTAATTTAGTTTGGTCCTTTTCTTATCACAAAAGGGTTGAACTCTGGAGAGAGCCTAGCAAATCACTGGGCATCAGCATTGTTGGAGGACGAGGGATGGGAAGCCGCCTGAGCAATGGAGAAGTGATGAGAGGGATTTTTATCAAACACATCCTGGAAGACAGCCCAGCTGGCAAAAATGGAACACTGAAAACTGGAGATCGGATTGTAGAGGTACCATCTGAATGCCTTTTGCTGCAATTCCCCCCGCATCTCAGGAGTCACTGAGATGAATGTATGGTGGGCTGACAGCTGTGCAATTGCCACAGCTGATACCACTTGAACCACACAGACTGTAGTACCATCTGCTGATGTTTGTGTGCAGACAGCTGCCTGTTAAGTTGAATATTCAATGTGAAACATATGACTGACTGTGTGAGCAGGGGTCTACAAAGCCAGCAGTTTGACTTGCCTATTTGAAAACCAGAATGTGTAGGAAAAAGCTTAAGTTTGGTGAAACAAAAAGATTTTTCACCTTTTGTACTTTTTCACTGGGTAGCAATAGAAACAGCCAGTGCAAACCATGTAAAATGAATGCCAAGGTTATTTCCATCAGAAATCTTAACTGATTCAAATAGTTCTTATGTGTCTTGTGCAGGAGTAAAGGGAGGCACATTTTTTTTTTTTCCTGACATGAAGAAATCTGTGTTTGATACTTCAGACATGAAGAACATTTTGCCCATTCCTCAGTATAATGTAGCCAGTGGTATTGCAGGGTAGGATTTATCTTCATTTCTCTTCTACATAGCTAGTCCAGTGCTCATGCAGCCACTTGTGCTTTTGTCACTTAAAGATATTGCAGAATGAACATACTGAAGGGAATAGATCTTTCCTGTCAGACATTGCCCTATCTCCAGTGTCAGGCTAATAGAAACTGCCTCCATGTAACCCTACTGGATGTCCTTAGCTGACTGTCCATCAGTAAGAAGCCCAACAAGCAGAGTGATGGAGTTGGTAATTCTGGCTCACACTGGGCTTGACTTACATGGTGGTACTAAAACTGCAGTTTGCTGTTTGCTACAATACCGATATTGAGGATCTTGAAATAATACCTTAGTATAGGTGGCACTTTCTATAACAGGATGGAACAATTTGCAGTGTATAAGAAGTTGGGAGGTGGAATTTTGCTTGAAGGCCACAAAGTTAAAAACATTCATTTCACCTGAATAACTGGATTTTTGTGAGTGCAATTGTCTCTGACAGTGATGCTTGCGGAAACTTGAATGGGTGAGTGAAAACAAAATGTTATGTTAATGTGACTGTTTCTGAATGAACGGTTTCAGTTTCTCAAGTTCTGGCGTATGTAAACTTCCATCTCTGCAGTGCATACAGTTTTTCAGACATGGGAAGTTGGAGAGTATTATTGTTCTTGCTCAGTTGCTCATAGGTTTAGAATTTCTCTCAGATTGTTTTTGTGCTATCTTATTTGCATTGTGTGATAAAGTTTAAGGTAGAGTTAGACTATTAAAAAGTTGTAGGGGTAATCTTCATCATATAAGTTTGTGTGCTTATAATTGTCACTAACAAATAACCTTTTTGTGTTAGCTTCTAGCTTTTATTGTGGTCATTGTGACAATACTTTACTGATGCTAACCTCACCTTAACATTGTTCTTACCTGGATAACAGGACAAAATGTTTTACACACCCATACATATACAGACATGAAAAATAACACCAACCAGGTGCAAATTTGTCCTTAGCCATCCTGTGTACATGCATTTTTCCAGAAGATAGAAAGATTTTCAGCTCTTAAAATTTAACTTCTGAAGTGTCTAATAGCTAAAATTAATCTTATTTTGCTTTAGGAAAAAACAAAACAAAGCAACAAGATAAAAGAAAAAAGTACACTGTACTGGCTTAATACCCCATGAGGAAAGACTTTCCAGCACGTAACAAGTTTCAGTTTTAAAGTCTCATAAAGTCCTGGGTAATAGTTTTTTCTTAAGGTGGGATTTGCAGGATGCAGTATTTGGTAAACACTCCTACTCTCTTCAGATTATCATCTCTCTTCTGTTACATTGCTTGTGGGAAAACTTAGGGAGTCTGAACTAAAAATGTTGGAAAACATTTTTAAAACAGAGGAATAAGAGAATATTTATTTGATGTTCTGTTAGTGCTCTTGGAAATCCTAAACCTGTGTTTGAAGAACCTCAGGCCAAATCTGTAGAAAGGTCCACTAAAAACAGAGGGTTGGGCTTAGGTTTTAGTCAAAGTTTCCTAACAAAAACTCAGAACCGACTCATGACTCTTGTAGCTTCTTGCAATGTTAAGATGAGGCCTTCCAATTACAGGTGGATGGAATTGACCTCAGAGATGCCAGCCATGAACAAGCTGTGGAAGCCATACGGAAGGCAGGCAATCCTGTAGTCTTTATGGTACAGAGCATTATAAGCAGACCAAGGGTAAGCATAAAGAATGTGAAAAGAGATGTAACACATAGTAATAGATGAAGCAAATGTTCAAGATGGTGGTATTTGGGAATGGGATATTTAATCCTGAAAGTGCCATCTCAACTATTTTAGGAACAAAGATTTGATTTAAGTATTATTTCCATTTAGAATGAAATCGATTTGGATTTGGAAATACCCTCCAGCACGCCGTCCTCAAACTATTTTGAAAAGCCTCAAGAAAGATAATTTATTGGGGGGCAGAGTAGGAGTCTAACTAAAACCATCTGTTAGAGATTGACAGCATGTCTGAGGAGCGCATGCAGAAATACAGCACCTGTTAAAAAATTCTGTGGACATTAATGAAAAGACCTAGAAGTACACGGAAGTTTTCCGTCACTAAGCTGCATGGACGTTGCAGACAAAAGCTACAGTGCTTTAATATAAATTCCTTGCATCACTAGAAACTAAACTTCCTCTTTGTAGAGTCTGTGTAAGCTGCATGTTTATTTACTAGTTGTCTCATAACTCTTGTTCCCCAGCCAGAGTCTCTTTATAGCCCTTCTTCAGCTTCTGCTCCCTGTGGGCAGAAAACTACTAACCCATTTTATCGTCAGTCATCTAAGGTAAAGTTGCATGAAAAAGCTCTGTTGAATGTTGATTATTGACACTCAAACTACTAAAGTAATGCTTTTGTATTTGCTGTCATGTGAACAGAATTGCTGCTACTGAATGTTTATGCCAATTTGGGATGGAAATGATGCCATTACTATATCACTACTTTTATTTAGAGAATGCTCCTTTGTTATTTTTGATTGTAGATCTTTATTCTCTATTTTCAAATTAAGCTTGTTGGTTATTTCTTGACTGTACTAACAAACTCTTGTTTCTCTGTAAGCAGAAACATTGCAAATGCTCTTCCTGTACTCATACATTATGTTGTGATCGTCATAAATGGCATTATGTTTTTATTTTCATCTTTTGAAGCTTGCATTTGTACTTAATAAGATCAAGATCCTACTACATAATACGAATTTCCTGCTTTCATTTGTGTCCAGTCACCCCCATAGCTAGCTACCTGCACACATGAGCTATAATTATTATGGTACCACTATGTATTTAACCAGGCAGTTGGTTTTAAGTGACATGTAGCTAATGAGTCCATTTCTTCTGTTTTGTTTCATGCAAGGTTTAGCAGTTAAGAGAGAGCCTGTGTGTACTCCAGAACAGCCTAAATAATGCAAGTGGCCTGTGAAAAGACAGTGGTAGTTTTGTTAATGAGGAGTTACCCATCAAGTCTGTGTTTCATACCTATACCCCTCCGTGTATTTCCGAGTAAGAAACAATATATCACTGTGATTATGGTCCCATAGTAGTGTTACAGCATTATACTGTATGAAATGCTAGCTAGTTTCTGATTACTTAGCATCTTGGACACATGGATAAAATTCTGAATGGAAGTTAGTTGAAAAAAGGAAATAACAGAAAGAAAAAATCCTGTTACTTTAGGCTGTGTTTTGAATTTTAAAAGATAAAGAGAGAACTCCCTTTATTTAGCATTTACTCCTCTTGTCCTAGACTGCACAAAAAGTATGCTAAACTGAACTGTTCAGGCAAATTCAAATGCCCCATATTTTGTCATAATAGTCAGTTCATATTAATACAATACTGTTGCATGGATTAGTATTAGGGTTAGTATTTTAGGACATCATGACAAAATGAAAAAGGCACGATTTTGAATGACTGTAGCTGAACTTTTGTTGTTTTACTAGGATTGTACTGTTGATTTATGAAGTGTTTGTGATACTTATTTTAATTGCCTAAAACTTCAACAAGATATATTTTAAATTTCTATGCAGAGAACATGTAAATTTTAAAGTGTAATAGGGTGATTACAGTAACAATTTACTTTTCATAAACCTTTCTTCATAATATTAAAAATCAAATGGGAATCACAAATACAGAAAATATTGAACCCTAGGGAAACAGCCTGTTGACTTTGAATGACTTGACAGTGAAGAAACCTTTGTCATTCATGGCATTACTTTGTCACTGCTGAAGATACAGTAGAGCCAAGACATTTGCTGTCTTACCAAATAGAATTACTTTTTTGCAACATGGTATTTGAAAATAAATGTTTAGAGATGTGTTTACTATTTTCAGGAGCTTTTAAAAAAACAAATGCTTTAAGAAATTTTTTAAATAGCACTGTAACTTTTGATTAAATTACTCTTGGTACGAATGATCCTGGAAGGTTTTCACATTTCTGTCCATACTATTTTCCAGCAGTGTTAAATTTACAGCCCTTAGACTTACAGGTAATTGCCAGATGGATACAACCAGTGTAGAAATTACTTCTAAGTATACACAGTATATTTCCAACATACTATTTGAAGTAAAAGCTGTTTCCTCCTTATTAAGCAGATTCTGATCTCAAAATAGAATACAGTACAAATACTGCTTAAGGAGTATAAATGGTCAAATTATATCCTTTTATCTGGTCTAAATGTGTAAACTTTTTTTCTGGTAAATGGTAATGAGAGAGTACCTTGCTTCAGGGGAAGACCAGAGTATTTTGTTTCAAGAAACTATAAATTCAGGCAGTTACACATGCATATATGCATATACAAAGTGTTCTGTGAAATGTATTATTAGATATGAAATCTGCTTAGTCATGCCTAATATTATTATGCCCTCACTTTTTACAAAATAAACAGTGAATGTATTACCACAGAAGTTAAATCAAATTATGAGAATCTGTGTTTTTCAAAATAAGACTAAAGCTATTGCATTATTACAGATATTTGTGTTCATCCTAACCCAGAAATCCACAATTAATTAATGTCTAAGAGTGTCCCATATGTTTGGAAAAAATTTTTCAAATATCACAGCAACAGCACATAAATGCAGCGTAATTCTGCACTTGATGTACTTCATGGTCTAGAACAGGTGTGAGGATTGGTGCTTTTCCTCTCTGCTGACAGAGTATCAGAAACGCAGGGCAAATACACTTTCGCCCAATTTCACGTATCTGTGGCACGTGCAGAACTTGGACCTTGTTCAGTTAGCCCAGACAACAAAATGAATATGTTTTGGTTCATGATTAAAAAGGGTACGTTTAAAACTTTTTTTTTGCTTAGTTTCTATTATGCTTTCCTTTTAGAACCCTTCCCTGCCTTTTCTGCAGAACAGTGTTTTCAGTAGGCCAGCTGTCTTCAGCAGCACTAACCCATTTGCTGATTCTTCTCAGTTCAACACTGCTAAGGTTGGATGATGACACACTATCTTTTCACTCACCAAACATCCTATGTGTGCTTTTTTCCCATTGGTGTCTCTCTGCATTTAAATTCTTTTATACTAGTTCGAGTTATGTGCTGTGCTGATGAACTTGAGAACTCTATGTAGTGAATTTAAAGACAGAGACATGCATATACATAGAAAAGTTATGGAGAAGTTAAAAAATGCCAGCTCCATTAATCATAACCACTAAAGCTGATCTATTCAGAGCTACCAAAGGAATAGGTTTTCAATTATAAGATCAGTCCCTGATGTATATTTTAAAATACCTAAGTGTAACTCTCTCATCAGTGTAAGGTCTTTTGCTGCTATGTACTTCTTTTTGGTTTTTTGTGGTTCTGACATTCCAGCTTTGATATTTTTCTTTTATTTTTGCATTAAAAAAACCCCAAACTTGCAGCTTTTTTTTCATGATGCTTCATGGAAATATTTTCCCTCTGCTTCTTGAAAATTCTTTTCATGCACCATGATTAGGATGCTGAAGTCTTTGGAAATAAAAAAAAAGTTAGACTCTTTTTTTTTTGTGTCTAGTGCATACTTACTGCATGTTATTCACAATAGAAACAGCGCTAATCTCTAATAAAAATACTTCACCCTAATATGCATGCATTTTTGATTTAATAAAATAATTTATAGCTGGTTTTACATCTTGCAACTGATTGTGCCCTTTGTCTATTTTCCCATGTTGTTGAAAATATTGAATGTGCAACAAACACTTAAGATATGTGGTGTGTAATTGCATGTGTGTTTTGAAATCTCTTTTTGTGTTTGTTACAGTTCTGAGGAAAGGGAGTAGACATGTGACATAAATGATGACTTATGTTTTCTATTTTTTTAAAAGTATTTCTGAAAAAACATTGCATGCATTTTAAGAGAAAACCTGATGATCCTGTAGTTTATGCATAATTCCTTTCTTAGCGTTGATGTAAGAATGGCCTTTTGTCATCTCTCCTTTTCTGAACTCAGGTTCATGTATAGTGAGAAACTTTGATGAATCAGGGTCCTTAGTAACCCCTCAAATACTTTTGTCCGTTTATAAATCAAGTTAATAAAGTTGTTGAAGTTAGCAAAATGAATCTGTAATTGAAAATGAGATATTGGTTAATATTACTGTGTATTGCCAAAGATGCTATAACATGTGGATTGCTGTTTTCTGTTACTGTAGGAGGTATCGAATCCAATTAGGGTTACCTTCCGTTGTTCCCCAACTAACCCTTTTGCTCCCACACCATTCAAGGTTTGTCTTAATTCCCGTCAGTTGGTCCTACTGTATGTGTGCTGTACATTTGTACATGGACCGTGATAACTTCTGGAGTACTGCTTCTTTTCTGCCTGTTCCTTCAACTTTTCAAGTTCGAGACTTGCTGCAATTTTCAGTATTTGCTTGGCTGTGACCAGAGTGACCCTGGTAGCTAAATGGGTTCAGCAACTGTTGGATGCTTTGCATTTTAAATGAAATACTGTGGTGTGGCACACTGAAAGTATTTCATGAGTTAAAGCCTTTTAGGTTTCTGTGTGTTGCCCGATTCAGGGAGCAAAAGTCTTATGTGTGTGTAAACTGTGGGAACTGGCTTCTGCTTCTGGCTGTTCAAATGTGTCAGGCTCAGTTCTGCAGGCAGGACATGTTCCACTCCCCCCAAATGGCATTGTAGCACAGTTTTTACCCTCCTACAAAGGACACTTGCTTTTACTTTCATTTCAGCATTTTCTTAAACCTCAAAAATGTTCAGATTACGTTATGTTGTTATACATTCACAATGGTACAAAAAGATGCTTTTTTTTGTCAGTCCTATTATGGTGGCAGCAGTTAATAAGTGCTAATCTGTCAGGATGTAGCCCAACATCCACACCTTGCAAATCTTCCAGAGATCCTTTACACCAATATATTGTTCCTTTTTTTGGTTTCATTAAGTTTTGCTGTTCTTGGACACTGTCATTTACAAACAGTACCTCTAAAGTAATATATTAATTTTGGTTTTAAAACATGAAAACTAAAGTTCGCTGATCTGGTTTGATCTCACACTTGTACTGGATTTGTGTTGCAAGATAATGGTAGTAGGGGAGGCTATGGGGGTGGCTTTTGTGATATTTTTTCTCCTTTGTCCAGCCGAAGAAGGAAATGATAGAGCACCTTTGGTGGGCACCTAGCCTTCAGACAGGGTCAACTCACCGTGATGCCATATTTCCTCATTTTTCCAGCATATTATTTAGCTTTAGTAAAACTCTGAGAAGACCTCTGAAAAAAGAGTTTTTCTAGAACGTCTCTCCCTTTTGCCCTTTCTCAATGTGGAGGTATTACCAACTTTTCTTTTTGTGCACACATGAATTTTTGATTGTGAAAAATAACATTTAATGTTACTAGGCAGTGTTTCTACTGTTCTCTGATTCTGGTAGGTGACAATGTCTGTGCTAGAATTTTGTTGCTTCAGCTTAGGAATGTTAGGTATCATCTTAGGTGGATGTCATTTTCTTAGATAAATAATTTGCTTTGGTGTCACTTCCCACACTTTTGAGGTTTAGTGACTTCTTAGTTAAGTTCCTCTAAGAAGTTCCTAAATGAAAGGAGCTCCTTTCCTCTTCCTCGAGCAGAAGCAGAATGAGAGAACTGAAATAGGGCATTTTCAATATCTTTATCTTTGGAGTTAATAGTGAAGATAAGTAATTTTTGTTTAGACATGGGACCTTTCTTAAATTTCAAAATGAACTAAACTGGTAACTTCCCAGGTTTCTCAACACCTCCAGTTTGAAAACTGATGAATTTTTCCAAGGTGTATGTTGTTATTCATTTCACTGTTGCCTGTGAATGAAGAGATTATTACCTAAGTGATTTTGGCACCTAAAGGCATGATCGGAGGTACTGTGTTCAAATTTTATGATGAAAGTAGTGAGAACTGAAATGATGAGAATAGGGTTATGAAGTGAGGGCAACACACCTGAAAACTTGAGTGTTGTAAAAACTTGGTTTTTATTTAAAATTTTGTTTACTTCAGTAGCCAATCTGCCAAGTATCAAGGTCTCTTGGGCGTACATAAGTAAAGAATGATGATATTCAGTGAGAGGTTTCTTGCTTGCATGTTTACTTCAAGCAAGGAAAAATTATACAAATTTCACGTAGCAAAATTCCTTATCAGACTCCATATTCCTCAAGGAAGCTGTCTTGAATGAAAGCTTTCAAGGCTGTGGATTTGGGCATTTAACCATTATATTGCAGTAGTAGTGCATTTATACCTCTTAACTTTGTGTGAATATGGATAGAACACATCAAGTATCTGTCTCTTGTGATTTAACCTGTATCCTCATTTATTTGATCTTCTCTGTGCAGCTGGTAAGAAACTAGTAAATGAGACTGAAAAGATCCAGTCACTATGGATTTCTTCTGTTTAATTTTGTTTTTTAACTCTCCTTTCAGTTAATATGCCAATTGCTTTTTTTTTTCCCTGTAGGTATTTTTGAAAGTTCCCAGTTTGGTTTTTTTTTGCTTTCTCTTTCCTCATATTTGGCTTCCTAAGCATATGATTGGAGGGAATTATATGTGATGACTCTTAAAATTGGTTATAAATCTTTCACAAATCTGACATTAAAACAAAAGCACTTGAGTCTTTGTTAGAGGCTTTTTCTGAAACATAAAGTGGCACATAAAACTTTACTGAATTGGGCTTTTACTGTGAGTTGTTTGCTTCCAGATACATTTTGGAGTGATGTTTTTTTCTTACCTTGCCTGGTGTTTGTTTCTGTCTTTGATCTCTCTGCCTTTCTGTGTGCTGTTATTAATTTAGAGTTTCAGCTGCTTGGTATTGAAACTTTGAAGCTATAGTCATTGCCATTTTGACATTTTTGTGTACTAGTTTGCCCTACAGAGAGCCTGCATCTTCTTAGTCACTTCATTTTTCTTATTCTCCACAGGCATTTGGTCAGTCTGATATGGAGCCAGAAAAGACTTCGCTTTGTAACTTGCCTCTGCCCCCTCCTTCACCATTTTCAGGAATGAGCTCTGATGTTGCACAGTCATCTTCTATCAGAGTCCCAGAAGATGTGGAGAAGGAGGATGAGTACGGTTACAGCTGGAGTAAGTTTTTCCTGTGATAATATTTGAAATGCTTAGTATTAAAATAGCACTGTAAAAAACACAGGTGTGGAGGCATCCAGTTTGAACTGCTTCTTTCTCATGTGCATCATGGTTTGAGTGCTAAGGTTGCTATTTTAGTTGTGCTTGGTCAGATGCACATAGTAAAAAAAAAAGATTTTGTCCATGGTTCCAGTTCAATGTAGGACAACTTGAAGAATTTCAGTATACTCCAGGTAACTGTTGGCAGTGATCAATATGATAGTATCTATTACCTGAAAGTGTTACTGGAGAGAAGATTGCTTCTTTTGTGTATGAATTTTTTTTAAAGAAAATTTATAATATTTTCTGAAGGTATAAGGAAAACAAGAAGCTAGAAATATTATTATAAATCACCTAAGGCTTAGTTTAAAAGAGGGTGTGGTTTACACTGAAAATTTAATCATCCATTTTGGGCTTCTTCTGTCAGATACTGCACACTGATCTTGACTCTAGGTGACTTGTGAAACTTTCTAATGTAAATCCAACCTCTGCTACCTTTACTTTTACATTTAGAAAAGATCATGCAGCGCTATGGAAAACTACCAGGGGAGCTACACATGATTGAGCTGGAAAAAGGAAAGACAGGTCTGGGAATTAGTCTTGCTGGTAACAAAGACCGATCCAGGATGAGTGTCTTTATAGTGGGAATTGATCCAAATGGAGCAGCTGGAAAAGATGGGAGGTTGCAGATTGCAGATGAGTTGCTAGAGGTGAGTTTTTGCAATTTATACTGAAGCCCAAATGTACTGACTTCAATACCAGATTCTTGCTAAATTGTGTATGTTTTTCAGTAGACTTTGAAATCCCAAGTTTATCCAAGTTCATATCACTATGCTATAAGATTTTCCTTTTGATCTATGCCAAATAGGTGTAGTGGATTTTTTCCTGGTTTTAATTACACCAAGTTATGGGTTAGATCCCTGTATGCAGCATTCACTTAAGAGTGGGACTCAATGATCCTTGTGGGTCCCTTTCAACTCAGAAGATTCTGCAATTATGAATGAAGGTGTGTTGAATAGAAATATGGGACAACAGCTGTTTCTGAGTTACTGAGATGTGTGGAATGGCAGTGAATTGCAGGCATGAAAAATATCGAAGTCCTTCAATCCATCCATCTGTGCAGTATTCTAGACTTTCTAATTACTTCCCTGTTTACTAGAAGTGTGATAATAGCAGAATATTTTTATACTGCGTAACACAGAATGTGGAAATTAAATTGGGGAAACAGGAACGGATCTATTTTTATTATAGACTTCTAACTCATTATATGTTTGGGTGCTGTTTTCTAGTGGAGTAGAGTGACTCAACCACTAAACATGCAACTAACATTCCAAGTACATGTGTGAGCATAATTTATGTTTCTATATTCCCACAGCCCAGTTGATGGTACTTGGAGATGTATTCTCTACTAGAGCTTTTCCCATTCTTTCTGATAGCAGTAGGTAACATTACCCTCACAGAATTGCTTTGTGTAACTTCAAAGCTCTATGTGGAAGTATTGGGGATGTACTGGCAAAGTGGTACAGAGTGGGAATGGTGAATCCAAATAAAACTTGAGGGAGACATTGAGAAAGTAAATTACATTGGCTGGAATTTGCAGACTAGGAAAAAAATTAAGGGGTTTTTGGCACTGTGGACCAAGACTAATGGAAGGAACTTTGTTGCAGATTCCAGTATTGTGAGACAGTTCACTTTAAGCATCCGTTTTTAAAATCCCGAAGTGGAAGAGGTGGAATATTCTGAAAACATGTTGATACATGTCTGTCTGAAGCTATCGTCTTGTGATTTCTTGGTTACTGTCCACACTATAAACTTGCAGACTACTGCTAAGAAATTGCCTCAACCTCTTCTGAGAGGAGATGTCTGGGCCAACATTGAGGGCCATGTCCCATCCCCCCACTTGGCAGCCTGACCATGTATTTTTCATAAGGCTGTGGCAAACACTGGAAGGAGTGCTGCATTTGGGTTGTGAATTCCGGTGTAAAGGACAGAGCTTGGAATCCCTGCAACCATGCCTGATGCACACACCCTGCACAGGAGGTGGTTGGTGTTATGCTCATCCCTCAGTACAGTGTCTTGCATCTGTTGCTTTGCTGTGTCTTTGCTTCTGTTAGTCCTACCTATGTGCATTTTATTGCTTTCCCTTTGTGTAGGTCCAGACTGTCCTTTTTCAGTCGTTTCTCTTTTCTTCAGTTAACTTCAGCACTGAAAAGTTTTTTTTCATTTTTTCAAGAAAAAATGCAACTAATAAAATGCAAACAAATAATGGGCTTAGTCTGCAAATTCACACTAATAGCTCCTCTCCTGTCTGAATTGTAGGCATTTCAAGGTGTTACAGTGACTAGTCTGCTCTACCAAATGGAAAAAAGATTGCCAGGTCACATCTTCAGATAAGTGTGGAGTATAGAATGGCTAGGGTTGGAAGGGACCTTAAGGGTCGTCTACTTGCAAGTCTTCCTCAATGGCCTGGGTTGCCAACCATGAGATCAAGTTGCTCTAGTCCCATTCAGTCTGGCCTTGAACACTTCCAGGGGTGGAGCATCCACAGCTTCTCTGGGCAACCTGTTCCAGGACCTCACTATTGTCTGGGTAGAGTTTTTCCCTGCCATCTAATCTAAAACTTCCTTCTTTCAGTTTAAAACCATTGCCAAAACCAAACCATTAAAACCTTTGTCATAAACCTATCACCCCGCATAAAAAGTTACTCTTCCTCTTTTTTGTAAGCTCCTTTTAAGTTCTGAAAGGCTGCAGTAATGTATCTCTAGAGTTTTCTCTTCTCCAGGCTAAACAACCTCAACTCTCTCAGCCTATCTTGACAGGACAGGTGCTCCAGCCCTCTGATCATATTCCTGGCCCTCCTGTGGAACTGCGCTGACAGATTCACATCTTTCTTGTGCTAAGAACTCCATAACCAGATGCAGTACTTGAGGTAGGGTCTCACGTGGGCAGAGTACAGCTTCCTTGACCTTCTAGTCACAACTCTTTGGATGCAGCCCAGGATGACATTAACCTTCCCAGTCCGTACTCTTATCTTAGATTGTCCCAACCCAGGTGCAGGACCTTGTAATTGGACTTGTTGCACCTCATGAGATTCCCGCAGGTCCATTTGACAAGTGTGTCTAGGTCTCTCCAGATGGCACCCCATCTTTATGTTGTGTCAGCTACACCATTCATCTTCATGTCATCTGCAAATCTGATGAGGGTGTACTTGATCTCTTCATCTGTTTCATTGATAAAGATATTAAAGAGCCCGTCCCAGGACAGAGCCCTGACTTGTCACAAGCCTCCACCTGGACACACAGCCATTGATCACAGCTCTATGGCTGCCTCCATCCAGCCAGTTCATTATCCACCAAACAGTCCACCCTTCAAATATCTCTATCTAGTTTGAAGATAGGGACATTGTGTGGACCTTTGTCAAAGGCCTTCTAGAGGATTTAGTAGGTGTCGCTGGCTGTGCTGGCTGAGATCATCTCCTTGTCTTCTATGTGCGTTAACATTGCTTCCATGAGGATCTGCTTCATGATGTTTCCAGGTACAGAGATGGGGCTCAATGGTCTGTGGTTTCCTGGAGGTTCCTTTCTCCACTTTCAAGAAATGAGTGATATTTTCTTTTTTCTAGTCACTGGCGACTTTACCTGACCTCTCTGACTTCTTAAGTAGGATGGAGAGTGCCTTGGCAACTCCATCAGCCAGTTCCCTCAGGAACTTGGATTGCAGATCATCATACCCCATTGACTTGTGCCTATTCAGTTTCATCAAGTGGTCTCAAACTTGCTTTTTGCTTACAGTGGGAGAGACTTTGCTTCTCCCAACCTCCACCTAGAGGTTCAGTAACTTGAGAGATGTGAGAAGCCAGACTGTCATTGAAGACTGAGGTGAAGAACTTTAGGAGTTCCTCACCCTTCTCCATATCCATTGTCATCAACTGTCCATTCTTAATTGTTAGGGAGGTACACTCTCCTTGGTCTTTCTTTTCTGACTTCTACTTATAGAACCCCTTCTGATTTCTCTTCTCATCCCTTGCCAAAGCCTCTTTCTTCTGTGCCTTAATATTCCTAAACCCATCTCTACACCCATCCAAACCATATCTATGTATTCTTCCCAGATCATCTGTCCCTAGTTCCACTGGCTATGCATTTCTTTCTTACTCCTCAATTTGAGGAGCAGGTCCTTGTTCAGCCATGTTGGTTTCCAGCTTGCCTAAGTTGATTTCTTACACACGGGGATGGAGAATCCTGAAAAAGCAACTAGTGCTGGTGAGGTCCTCTGTCCCTAAGGACAGTTTCTGAGGGAATCTCATCCACTAATTCTTTTAACAGATGGAAGTCCCTTATTCTTAAGATAAGGGTCAGTTCTGAGTCTGCCTTTTTTCCAAGCCCACGTTCCTTGAGATCAGTAATTTGAGCAGGGCATGGTCACTATAGCCAAGGCTGCCTCCATCTCAGTCTTACCAACAAGCTTATCTGCACTGGTGAGCACCAGGTCCAGTAACACTGCCTCTCTGGTTGGTTTGTCCAATACCAGGACCAGGAAGTTGTCCTCAGTGCACTCCAGGAGTCTTCTGGATTGCTTGCAGTCAGCTGTACCACTTTGCCAGCAGACATGCAGGTGGTTGAAATCCCCCATCAGGATGAAAGCATGCAAGCATGATGATTTCTGTATCTCAAGTAAGAAGTCAACAGACTTGCAGATATCAGGCACCCTGTGGTAGACCCCAGCCACAAATTGTCCCTCACTGATGCTGTCCTTAATTTTTACCCACAAGCTTCTGAGCTGCCCCTTCTTCCCAGCCTCTTTCTTCTGAGGTTGTAGCCCTTGATTGAAATGTTCCAGTTGTGTGATTCATCCCACCAGGTTTCTATGAGTATAGCTAGGTTATAGACTTTGAATCGCATGATTCTGGTGCAATCAAAGAACTGGTTTCAGTTCCTCTTGCTTGTTACCCATGCTGCCCATACTGGCGTAGAAGCACTTAAGCTGGATTGTCAACCTCTTCACCTTCTGAGAAGAAGCCTCCTTAGTACATCCCCTTCCCTCTTCCTCATCAAATCTAGTTTAAAACTCTGCTAAATGTACCAGTGTTCAGACTTCTATGTAAAAAGTGCCTGGCTCAGGGATTTGAGGTGCCTGAGATTCAATAAAGAATAGCAATCTCATTGCAGGATGTAAGCAATTCATTTATTTGTTATGGTTAGAATTTCCCATGGCCCTGCTTAATCACCTCATCAGTCATGAAGTGATCAATGGCAAGTGAAAATAGATTATGTGCCAAGTCAACCCAATATAACTCAGAGAATGACATTTTTAGCACTGTGAAAGTGTTAGTCTGAAGTCAAACCATGGAGAATATTTTTACTGAAAAAAGGGAGTGAAATTATGACATAACATAACACTTGTTTTTATACAGTTTCTGTTTAGTCAGTGATATGGATTGTTTTAAGGCTAAAAAATTAGTTTAAGTATAAGGAATTAAAATATTTTGATAAATAATTGCTGCTTTTCCTTATCTAGATAAATGGCCAAATCCTTTATGGAAGGACTCATCAGAACGCTTCTTCAATAATCAAATGCGCACCATCTAAAGTTAAAGTAATCTTTATCAGGTAAGTTCTGATTTAAGATTTGGCTGGAAAGGTTTAATTTTTAATGTGCTCAAGTTTCACATAGCGTTTGTTATTTTTAATTTTGGTAACTTAGATGTACTTTTGAAGACAATCTTACTACTTGTTAAATATATCTTGTAGTTTTCTGTTTTGATATTTGTATTGTGAGTGCCAGAAATTAAGAACCAGACTTAAACTTGTCCTAAGAAATATGGGGCGGTACTATTGCCTTCTTATTACATCCTTTAACTGAATATATTGCAGAAACAAGGATGCAGTAAATCAGATGGCTGTTTGCCCTGCAAAGTCAGTAGAGGCCTCACAGTGTACTTCAGGAACACTTCAACATCAAGAGGTAAAGTAAATATTTGTTTTCCTTATTTGACCAAAATACTAACATTGTTCTGGATAGAGGAGGATCCTGTCTGCTTAGTAAATACAGTAAAAGAAAAGGAAACTCATAGAAAAACAAGTGAGATTTTCATAAAGTTGCTAAATTTAGTACAGCTGTCATCAATTTTGTTTCGTTTTATATTCTTCTATACTATGAAGTAAGTCTAATATTCCCATCAATAAAGTTTTAGAAGCTTAGGCAAAACTAGAAAATGAGCAGACTTGCTTTAAATATTTGCGCACTACTTTGTTTTGGTGCAAAATGTTGGATATAGTCACTTACAGTTGCATTTTATTTTTCTCTTAGATTGACATCAGTGTTGCAAATCCGAGTGCATTTTCTGACTTAAGTTCATGTAAAAACATTCAGTATGTGGAACTTCCTAAGGTGTGTACTGAATTTACATCAGTCAATAGCCATTCAGTTTTGTAATGCTGTCCCTCTTACAGCAGACAGACCCTCAGTTACTAGAAGTTGGAAAAGAGATTTCTAGAGATCTACTCTTCCTGTTTGGGAATGGATCTCAAAGTTTTCCTCACAGAAAGACTGTTTTTGATTTGCTAATTGCTTTGTGTCTCTGGAAGAAGTATTCTCTTGTTCTATTTGCCCAACTTCTTATAACCATCGCTACTGATGGTTCCTCAGGTGAAATCAATGCCCTAATTGTTCAAAGTAAACAGTGAATAACAATTTACCTTGTAGATTTCAAAGGAAGGGATTTGAATTTAAAAGTGTTTCAGATTTATCTTGGTAGTCAGTATACTGTTTGTTTGGCAGAATCTATTCCAGAAATAGTTTAAAACAAAAATATTGGTGCATTGTGAAACCTCAGACTTGATATATCAGCAAGCTTCACTAGTCTTTAGTGATTGTATTCTAACATTTTGATGTCACAGTATTTAACCATTTGCATTTTCTGTTTGCCCCAGGATCAAGGAGGCTTTGGAATTGCCATTAGTGAAGAAGACACAACTAATGGAGTAGTTATTAAAAGCTTAACAGATCATGGTGCGGCTGCAAAGGTGTGAGAACATTTAAAATCTAATAAGGGAATGAAGAATGTTTTTTGGAGTAGCATCCATAGTTTATATTTTTTATTTTATGTTTTTCCAGGATGGACGTATCAAAGTTGGAGATGTGATTCTGGCAGTTGATGATGAAATTGTTGTGGGATATCCTGTAGAAAAGGTGCTTCTGAAGTGTCAGGAATGTTACAGAAAGCACACTTCTTAATGTAGGAGGTGATCGTGTCTTAAACTAGTGAAGTTCTCATGACTATACTTAATTTTCAAACCTGACTAAAAAAATCAAAGATCTGCAGGCACTGTCTGGAAAAGAAAACTACTGCGAAATAAGCTAAAGCCTAATAAATTTATAGCTCAACTGTTATTTTACATTAAGGCACTCCATGAATCCTCCTATCTCTGCTTCAAATGTGATTTTATTTTTCCTGTGGTTCAGACCTGATGATTGAGAGACTTAGTAGTGTGATAAAAGCCATGAACTATTGCTCAGTAATGACTCTGCATAGCTAGTCCACTTTAAAGGTGTTAGAACCAGTAAAACTAATAAGTGTAAATTAGCATGAGTGTGTTGTTTCAGTGGTAAATCAAGTCATAAACTGTGCTTATCCATGGGAACTGTCTGTAGTAACAGTCTCATTATATTCCAAGCCTAGTATTTCAAACCTTTGGAGAAAAATACCTCCATTCCTAAATAACAAGATTTATTTCTAGCTTCTAGCTCTGCAAACTCAATTTGGGTTCTGTAGTAAATCAAGGAGGCTGTTTTTCTAGCACCTACCTTGCTACCAAGAAAAGTGATTCTTTAGGCATGAGTAGATTACTTTCTGTTTATTAAAGGGCAATTAGCAGAGCATCAATCTTATTCTTTGATGTGCTGCTATCTCTGAGGCAGTAAATAAGTAAGAAATAGTGAAGTTGCCTGTAAGGAGGTAGGGGCAGATAAGCTTTGTAAGAACAGAGATTGAGTAAGTAATTTCTGAAACTATCTCTACTGAAATGTAAAGTCTCAAGAGGATTTGGTGTCTGTTCTGTAAGATGGCAATTGATTTTGGAGGGTCTTCAGTATCTCTTTGAACTAGATTTTGCATTACACCTTGGTGTCTATCTCTCCTTTCCATAGTTCAGGTAGTATTTTCAGGCTTTTCTTCCAGAATGACAGTTGCACATTTCTTTGGTTCACTAGATATTTTGGCATTGACTTCTGTGAGATCAGAATTGGGCTCCACCCAGCATTAAAAGGCAATACTTCTGTTTCTCCAATAATTGCTATACAATATAGTATTTTGTCTAGAGAAACCATTGAAAGACTGCCATATTGTCATCTACTATAGTTTGGCAGAGTTTCATGGAAAAAATTTTCTTAGAAAAAACATCAATATTTGTGTTTGTTCATTATGAGAAAACCTGCAAGATTGTGACAAGTAGCTCCAGTTTGCAGAGCTGTTACTCTACTTTATTTTTGAACGATCCAGTTACAGTTTTCATAGGCTTTTCTCTTTATAATTCAGTTTATTAGTCTCCTGAAGACATCCAAATCTGTGGTGAGGCTTACAATCAACCCAACAGAGACAGATAACCTGACTACAGCACCAGCCCTTCCCAGCACTGTCCCAGCAGAGAAGAGGAATATGCAACCACCAGCAGCTGTCCCAACTTCGCGCTCACCGGAACCAGAAGCAGTCAAAAGTATTGTTTTCCTTGTGTGTCTGTATTCCTATGTGTGTCTGTATTACAACTGGGGTTGTAACATAAAAACAGAGACCCAGCTTGTAAGTTTTCCCCTTTTGTGTGCACTGAGTTGTCTTCTGCATTTTCTAGTATTTCCAGATTACAGCAGCAGATATGCAGCAGGTGCCTCTGCTGTGGTTGTCTAGAACTAAGTGAAAGGCATTCCTTTAGGTGAGAGAGAAATGTCATGTCAATTTTTGTGGAAAAAAAGGATGGTTGAGAATGTCTTGCCATTTATGACTAGCCACATTTGGCTCTTCTCCTTCAGAGTGGAGTGTCAAGATGTTTCTGATGGATCATAGTCATTGGTTAAGCAAGACACTTCAAAGTTAATAATAATTCAAGTAATGCACATATCATATAGATTTTTAACTTAAGTTCTATCCTAAATAGAGTATGTTGTGTAGAATGTCTGCTTTGGCTGTCAGGACTATAATCCAGGTACTTGATGGCATAAAAGCTACAGGAGGCATGGCAAATAAAACTACAGGATAGTATTTCTCTGAGGAGGAGGGAGAATTGGGACCATCATTCTCTGTGGATCAGATGTTCAGTTACTGCTATACAGCTGTCACTGTATACACTGCTATACACTGTTACTGTAACCAGGATGTTTCATTGTTGTTTTAGACACAAGCAGGTCTTCAACTCCAGCCATGTTAATCTCTGACCCAGCTACTTGTCCCATCATTCCTGGATGTGAAACAACCATTGATATCTCCAAAGGAAGGACTGGTCTTGGACTGAGCATTGTTGGAGGAGCGGACACTTTGCTGGTTCGTTGGAAAAATATGTGTCAGTCATGTGAAATAACAGTAATGAAAATAAAGTCTGATAGAAGAGATTTTTTGTCATTTGTTTTAAAGTATAGACACAAAAGAAACAAAAACAAGAAAAAAACCCTTTCTAAAATTAAAAGTAAAAATGAGCTTCGTAAATATTTTGGTAATTCTTCATCATGCATCTGACTTTCATTCCATCTGACTTTTCACTGATGAATTATAGTAGCAATTTTCAGTTACTTTTGGTTCAAAATGGTGGCTTTTCTTTCAACATGAAATTTTGATGTTGTTTTTGTTGTCAGGGAGCAATCATTATCCATGAGGTATATGAAGAAGGAGCAGCATCTAAAGATGGACGACTGTGGGCTGGTGATCAGATACTAGAGGCATGGTGATTTCTTTGGTTGTTTTTGTTTTCATTGCTGGCTAAGCCTTTTGTATTTGTCTGCTGGAAGATGCTGCACAATTTGCCATTGTACACTTTCATTGCAGGTGAATGGAATTGACCTCAGGAATGCCACACATGATGAGGCCATTAATGTCCTCCGTCAGACACCCCAAAAAGTTCGCCTGACTGTGTACAGAGATGAAGCCCAGTACAAGGAGGAAGACATGTATGATGTGCTGAATATAGAGCTCCAGAAGAAGCCTGGTAAAGGCCTTGGGCTGAGTATTGTTGGGAAAAGGTATGTAATGTACCTGGAGATTCAGTGTCTGGAACTTGCTTATCATGTTTCTTTGTGGTTTGGTGCTCAGATCCTGTGGGCTTGAAGGCCATACATCTTATTTTTGTGCTTAAGCTAACCAGTCTTCCCTGGAGGGACTAAGCCAGTGTTATTCAACAGAAAAATGAGACAATGTTTATCTGCGTTCCCAATAGAAATCCATAAACATTGCCATCAAACAGTACTTTAATGTAAAATTCATGTGTGTATTTGCAGAAATGACACAGGTGTGTTTGTGTCAGACATCGTCAAAGGAGGAATAGCAGATACAGATGGGAGATTGATGCAAGGAGACCAGATATTGACAGTGAATGGAGAAGATGTCCGAAATGCTAACCAGGAGGCTGTTGCAGCTTTGCTAAAGGTATTGGGGAAAAGAGAAGGTGGATAATAGTGAAAAACTGAGATCCAGGTTTTTTTAAAGCTTTAACTTTATTCAGACTGAGATGAGACTGTTACTGAGATGTCAGTGAGATGACTTGGGGATCCAGCTTTAAGTTTCCTGAAATCTAGAGCACTCAGATTTTGAAACTTTGCCTGATAAAACAGAGAGTAGTGGTGGTGCAGAAAGCCATATATTAATGAACGTGGGGCTGATAGATGACCTTTATAGAATATCATTACCTAGAACAGCTGAAAACTTAGCACTGTATTCTGTCGAACACACTGATAGCTGGTTAACTGTTTTGCATTTTCAGAAAGATATGCAGAACTGACTTCGAATGATGGAGAATTCAGCAGAGTAGTTGTGCTAGAAATGACTACTTTCATAGTTTATTTACAAGGCCCTGTAGTGACAGGACAAGAGGATATGGTTTTAAACCAGAAGAGTAAGTTTAATTAGTTGTTAGGCATAAATTCTTTAATGAAAGAAATGAGGAGGGAGATGAAATGAGGATAGTGAGGCACTGGAATAGAATGTCCAGAGGAGTGTGGATGCCCTGACCCTGGAAGTGTACAAGGCCAGGTTGGATGGGGCTCTGAGTAATCTGGTCTACTAGGAGACATTAATCTTTTTTTTTTATTGGTATGTTTTGTACCACCTTACATCCATTAAATTGTACAATGCATTTTTCAGTTACCAAGTATTCAGTATAAGAAACTGCTTTCTCAGAGTTTGCTGAGGTAACTACCTGCAGCTCTTGGAGACAACCTATTCTTGATAATTTTTTTTTCTGATGTCCTTCCCCTATTTGCAAATCAGAATGAAGTCAGATACACAATATTTCCTGTAGTCTGCCAAGAAATCCAGCTGGTTAACCACCTTGTCTGTTTGTCAGTCCAGAGTTTTGAGACATGCTGCATGGTAAGGATTCCACTGAGTCAGCATTTTCAATGGAAAACTGTTTCACTGGAAAAAAATTAACAGATGTTAGTTGTAGCTGTCTCTTGCATACATAGGCACATGGTCATGCTTCTTAACACTCAGATTCAAAGGTATATTTTTTCAGATCTTGAGCAGGTCCTTGAGATTTTGGATTTATTGGGGAGCAGGGGTCCTAGGGGAGAGCAGTGGTCAGAAAGGGAGATATGAGGACTTCTGTATTTTCAGTCTGCGCCCATTAGTGAGAATGCCGGAACAGGATCTATGTTGTGACACTGAACTTGTTAGTATACTCTTATTTGGTTATAGTGCTTTTCCCTTCTTACATGATAGTTTTGTATTTAAGAACACAGCATTTCTTCTTCACATGCTGTACCTCTCCTCTGAATAAAAATGCCTTTACATGTGGGAAATTTTTTTCATTTTGACAAGCATTTTGAAGTATCTAACTGATTCCACTTACCATTCATATATTCAAGTTTTAAGTACTTCATCATCGCTCAGTAGTAGTACTTGTAGTTAATTGTCATAGCCCTGAGGAATGGGCTTTTAAAATATCTTAGGCATATTATTGTTAATAATTGTTTTGTTTACGTAGTGTAAGTGGAATAAAACATGGTCACTCCCATGTAGTCACTATTTCCTGTTCAGGTGTCCATTAGGTTCTCATTCGTGAGAGCAGGCTCTAGAGTGAATTGTTGTGAACTACCTAAAATGTATTTTGCTAGAAAATTATTTCATAATCTTTGGAAAATTCCTGTGTATTTTAAGTACAATGATACAAATAGAATGTGTCATCAGTCTGAGAATTCTGTCTCTCTTGCAGTGTTTCTTTTGAAGTATCCCCTAAAGTATATAAAAAAACTATCAGCTTTTCCCCTCACTAAACTTACTGGATCTATCAAATGGGAGGATTTAGGAAGAGGGAGAAAGGCGTAGTAAAACTAAATGCAAATTGATTTATTCAGGAGTCCCATTGGAAAGTATTACCTCCTACTTTTACACAATTCTAAAATCTCATTTGTGGGTTTGTGTATTCGTGAGGATGTGGTAATTTTAGATACATATTTCCTCCATTTTCCACTTTGAATAAGAGTTGTCTGTATGGTTTAATGTGACTAAATTCATACAAGCAGAGAAGAATGGTTTTGCCTGAGCTTTGATCAAGTTTTTCCAGGACATTGAGAAATCAACATTATTTATAAAATAAAAAGCAATTTAGTAATAAATTTTTTTAGTGTCATTCCTAAGAGAATAGCAACAGGATATGAGGTATTGAAACTTTGTTTGAATGGATATGTCTGGTTGGTTTTGATATATTGGCCTAGTACTATGGATTTTTCTGACAAATGCATGAATCTCTTTTAGGATAATAAAGTTAAAACATGGCAAATACAGGCAACCTCATGTATTATTAAATTATTTGAATGCAGAAGTTTCCTCTTACAACTTGCCAGTGAAAGAAAAAAATCAAAATTACAGCAAAACTGAAATTTCTGTATTAATACATTGCAGATCGACGTCTTCTCTTGACACTACTTGTATTATGTTGAAAGTCTAATTTTCTTACCCTTGTGGTAATAACTTTTCTGTTTTTTCAAAATAATGTTTTTATTTTGAAATATTTAATTGTAGGATGAATTTTCTTCTGAGACATGCATTTTATGTAGATGCGTGAATACTCAATAGAGTAGTTAAAATCTTAAAGGCTAGTGAAAGGACTTTCCAATGTATAGTCAATCCATATCACCCAGCTTATTGCTGGGAGTCAGATGCAGAAAATTCACTTAAACGATAGATGTTTAGGAAATTTTCTGCCCAAAATTTCTTTGTTACATTGGTGTCTATCCAGAGTAACAAATAATTTCAAAAGTTAGAGAGAGATGAGTAACTTCCAGTTCAATTACCATGTTCTCAGTCATATTAGAGATAAATAATGATTAAGACTTTGATGTGTTGCAATGGTTTTACTTTCTATTGTAAAAATGATATGTTGACATTTCAGTTCAGAAGCTATTCCTTATTAAGTGCAATGCTATAGAATTATTCCTCTTGTGTGATTTTCATGTCTGCATTGTAATACTGATTAATCCAGTATTAAAAAAGTACCCTTAGTATTGAGTACCTTGTTGTGCTTTGTATGTGTCACTGGTCCTGCCATGAACTCTATCTGCAAAGCGCTCATTTCAGGATTGCTAGTCCATGGGGGTTTTTTTCCATCTGTCCATGTGGTTTCTTTTCTTCCTCCACTTTCTAGAAAGTCACTTAAATATTGTAGTTTTTACTCTTGTAGAGAGGAGAGATATGTTACAAGTAACTGTTTCTTTAGTGTTCCTTAGGTACAGTAAGACTAGAGGTTGGAAGAATAAAAGCTGGGCCATTTCACTCTGAAAGGAGAACATCCCAGAGCAGCCAGGTATGTAACTATAAAACTGGTTAATTTAGGAGAAATAATGTTAAATAAAGAAAGAATAAAGATAATAAATAATGAAAAAATAAAGAATAAAATAAAGAATAATGTTAAATAGAAAGATCGGTTTTATGATGACAGTTATTTTTTACATGCCTGATCCGAGATGGAAAAATTTTGCAGCTCTTCCGTAGCCATTTTATGTTCAGTTTAGCAAATGGTATCTGTTATAGACAAGATCCAGCCAAAAATATAATCCAGAAATGACTTTGCTCCAGACTCCAGCTTGGAAGCATAGAGAACTCCAGTTCTAATGAATACCAGAAGAAGTTAGAATCAACTTTAAACCTGTCTGAGTAGTTGGCATGCAGTGGAGTATTGCTTCAGTATTGCTGCAGTGGAGTATTTCTCCATTCCTTGCATGTCCTTACTGTAATCTTGCCTGCCAGAAGCAGGAAACATGTGCTCTTTCCATCAGACTTCTCTTACTTATTTTATTGTTGGTCTGATGGTGAATTGTTACAATCTCAAATCAATTTCTGTATTTGAAAGCATCTTCCATGGCATAACAGCTTGCACTGTGATTCTATCCAGTAGGAGCTATGGTTCTGAAAGCTCACAAATTACCTTAATAACTTCCCTTGATTGTGAACTGGGGATGAAAATTATCAAGTATTAAATATAAATAGTTTTAAGACATAATTAAAATTCAAGTGAGCAGTTTAGATAGGACTGACATTTTAGACTATCTTCAGAGTTAGTATTGTTAAGTAGTATGAAAACATGCAGACTCTGGCTGATCTTATTCTAAGATGAAGTTCACAATGTTGAATGTTTTGAAAAGTGCGTCACAGTCAGTGGACTATTCTAATAGGAACCATGTTGTTCCTTTACTTGCCCTTCAAGTGTAGTGAAAATCATCCTGGAAATTGTGCAGGTCAAGTGGAGTGGAGAGCCTGATCTTGGTTGCAGCTGGTGCAGTAGCTGAACATTTGAAAGCCCTCATGAGGACGTACTGATACCTGTCTTTTATATTCTGTCCTTACTGTGGTACTTGTAGCTAACTTGCAGTAGAAGACCTCTATAAGGTGATAGAAGGTGCAAATACCAGGACCTTGTTGGCCCTCAGAAGAAGCTTTTCAAAGATTTGCATGGGGTTGTAGAAGTACAATCTCTCTTGGTCTGATGATGCTTCAAAAAAGAGCTATCTACAGTGACCAAAAAATTTGTGTTGTTCTCTGACTCAGTTTTAACTGGGCACAGAAAAAATAAAATACTGCAGAAAATAAAATTAATACAGTGAGTTAGAGTTTTACTTTTAGTACCTGGGTCAGTGACTCTCATCTCTAATCCCACTCTAACATTGTGTGTAGGTCAGTGAAGGAAGTGGAAGTCTCTCATCATTCAGTTTCCCAGTGTCTGGGTCTGGTGCACCTGAGGTCTTTGAAAGTGGCCTAAAGAGGCATACCAGTAAGTTGTAGAGTTTTTTGGTGCTTTCAGTATTTTATATATGTGAACTGGTAGCTGAGATCTTTCTGTTAAAATGCTATAACTATGTGATGTGATGCTTAAATTTAGAACAAAGTTATTTCTGATCATAGTATTGCTAGAAAATAATGGTTTTTTTCTATTCCATTTGAGCTTAGCAGTCTTATTCCAAAAATTATTTAAATGGAGAAAATGATTGATTCTTTCACCTACTCTAGAGGTATTTCAATCCAATTATTGCAATGATGGTCACTATCAAAATCGGATTAAAATGTATATAACAAACAAGCAAAAAGGTAGAATCATCATAGTGATTTGGATGACTTTATTGAAAAAGTTCTCTAGGAATGCTTGTTTAACTTTTTTTTAATCTATCTTAATTCATTTGACAGCAGCTTCTGAAATACAGGGACTAAGAACAGTTGAAATAAAAAAGGTAAGTTGTAGCTTGCAGTGGCATATATCAGGAATAGGTTGTAGATGTTTTCAGTAGGTGTCTTTACAGAATGAAGTAAGTCTAGGCCTATTCATTGTTTTAGGAAAGGAACAGGACATTAATTTGTCTGTCTTTTCAGTTTCGGACTGTACAATCTGCACTGCCTATATTTTTATGTAAAGTAGTGTGACTTATGGTATCATGTTTTGTGAGTTGTGTTGAAAGTAAAGGAAGAGATACTGGGACCTAGTTTTATTGTTACCAGATTGAGTTAAATGCAGATTTTGTTGTGGTAAAGTCAGAGGAATTGTACCAAAGTTGGAAGGCTGTTTTTTGATATTTGATATTTTTCTTCACACATATTTTTAATTAGTAGGCTCTTGCATGACAGCTGCCAGGTTTTCAAGTGTGAACTTCAGTCACCTTCATTATGCATGTGTGCTTAGTCACAAACTGCATCTAATTTTCCAAAATATTTATATGTTTTTGCTTGGCATCTAGTTCACTTGATTACATGGATTGTATTCAGTCATTCTTTTAATAGTAGAATCTGCAAATAGCAGTTTGCAATAGCAATTTTTCCTGTGAAGTATTGGGTGTGGTACAGGGTTTCACAGCTGGTTTCGCCCTTCAACATTTGGGCACTAGGGGGAGCATAAAGATTAATTCTAGTCTTCAGGAGATTCATAACAGGATATACATATAGACAGTACTAAGGACAGCAATCCCATCTCATTGGTTTTCCTTGCTCAGACCTCTGTGCTGACATTAAGAGTCAGGTGCTGAATTCTGTAATTATTTTGTTTGGTTATGATAAAAAACACAACTAAATCAGCAAATTTCCTCCTACCACTGAGAGAAACATCAATTCTGGTCTCTCTGCTTTCTTGAGGTAATGCAAAGTGTGTAAGCTTAAAAACTGGTTTGACACAGGAATTCTAGTCTTCATAAAATAGGGAGTTTAGCCATCTTCTGAGGTAAGCCTGCCATTCTGTGTTTTTCTTTCCAGAAAAAACTAATCTTTTTTTCACTACTGTAACAGAACCCTACAGATTCTCTAGGCGTGAGCATTGCTGGAGGTGTAGGAAGTCCTCTTGGAGATGTTCCTATATTTATTGCCATGATGCACCCGAATGGAGTTGCAGCTCAGACTCAGAAATTAAGAGTAAGTTAATTATTAAGAAGGCTGTAAAGATTGCATGGGTAATGTGATTACTCTAGACAGGCAGTAAACTAGCAGTTCAGTGATACAGTCATAAGTGCTTCTGGCTGTGGAAAGAATTCTTGCTGTTTGGATTGATGAAAAAGGAACTCGGATTGGTAGCATGGGAAAATGTAATTGCTGACATGTGCTAACTTAAGAAAGGAGGTCCTAAAGCAGTCTTGGATCTTACAGTTAGTCAGCTTGTGAAAATTAAAAGCATAGAAAGTGGTACAGAAGGATGCATTCTATAAACAAGTGCCATTGCTGAGTGTAGTGATCATTCCTGCAAATGTAGGTGTGCAGTTTGCTTTATCTCTTGTGTTTCCTATACTTAGGATAGAAAGAGTACATTTTAGGCTCTGAGTTAGAGTGAGAGATTTTTAAGCTGTATTTAAATGCATGCTGTATCCAATCTGCATCAAAAGTGGTTGAATTTGGCTCAAGTTTCTTAGAAAATGTTATTTCAAGATGAAGTCAGACAAAATCTCTGATGATAATTTGCTACATCAGTCTGCCTGTCTTTAGGTGACATGCAAAATGCGTCTCTGTTTTTTAACGTATATTTCTAGAGTTTTAGGATCAGTTCTGTGAAGCATCAGTACCTTTTACCCTGATTACACTAAACCAGTGTAATTTGCTAATTCTAATGTTGAATTACCTGCCTTCATACTGGGCCATTCGTAGCTCTGCTGTTGTTGAAAGTGACAAATCTATGTAACTAAGTTAGATTTTCTACATTTTCTTCTGTAGGTTGGGGACAGGATTGTTAGCATCTGTGGAACATCTACTGAGGGCATGACTCATTCCCAAGCTGTTAATATCTTAAAAAATGCTTCAGGCACTATTGAGTTGCAGGTAAAAATTCCTCAGTGACATTTTGAATATTTTCTGAGTACTGTTTTGCCAGCTGCTACATTGAACTATTTTAGTGTCAGCATTCTTATGCCACTGATTTCCAACCTCTATTCCTAGGTTGTAGCTGGAGGAGAAGTGAGTGTCATAACTGGTCAGCAGCAGGATCCACCTACTCCCGGTCTTTCGTTTTCAGGACTAACTTCAACTGGCATTTTTCAGGATGATTTAGGGTCAGTAACTATAGAATGTACAGCCTCTGTAGCCTGTTACTTTAGATAATAATCAACCTATAAACCTTACAAATTCTACCTAATAGTGGGTGGCATTTTTGGCTTAATCATGATTAACATATTTGGTATACCTAAGACCTGTGGGCCATAGGTCCTCTTCTGTGTTTTTCATTATGCAATTTGCTGTGCTGCAAATTTTTTGACTCTCTGTAGACTTGTGATCTGATGTGATCTGATTTCTTCTACAGCCTCTATTGTTTCACTGAGGCTGGGTAGCTAGGATTAATTGATATGCCCAGAAATTCTCTTTCCACTGTTGTATCTGTGTTTCTGTATTGTGCTCTCTAGTGCTGGGCAATCAGGAGTGTCAGATGTTTCTGGTATACAAGGTATACTGCTTCTGGTATTCTGCAAGGTGCATTATGTAAACAAGTTTTATGTCAAACTCTATCATAAATCTGAGGCATTTTTTCTTTTAGGAAAGGGGAAAGAGAAGTATTCTTTAGCCACACATACCTACTTTGAAAAGTAGAATTCCAAAATTTCTTACTATCAAAATATATGTGGGGAAATACACCTATAAATGATCTATATAATAAACACATATATACAAATACACAGTCGTCTATTAGGAGAGAAGCAATTCAACCTTAATAGCGTAAAGTATTTGAGCTTATTTTAGGCTTTACAGACTTTTTAAAGTAGATGTTAGGGAATCTGGAGATACTGGTAATAACTCTAGTTCACTAGTAAGCACTATTGGTGGCACATAGCAGCCATAACTATGCCCTGAGCTGTGTATTTGAAATAGCTACTTTCTTATAATAATATGGGCATTAGGTAGTTTACAGAGTTTTACATTAACTGCAATAGCCCATTCTTTATAACAAAAGTATTTGTAGTTATAGTGGAAAGAAAAATATATTGGTTAGCTTAAAAGGAGTAATGTTTTTTGTTGAATATTAGATGTGTTAAATCTGAAGTTCAGACAAAATACTCTTTTCCCTTTTCTTAGACCTCCTCAGTACAAGACCATTACTCTGGACAGAGGACCAGATGGCCTTGGCTTCAGTATTGTGGGTGGCTATGGCAGTCCCCATGGAGACTTACCCATTTATGTGAAGACAGTGTTTGCAAAGGTAGGTGGAAATTTGTCCAATCAATCCATTCACTGCAGTTATTGTTCTAAATTTTGGCCTGGGTTTGCAGTCAAAAGATTGTTACAGTTTCTCACAGCTTTCCCTCTTTAGTGCAAAGGCTGATGAAAATGTGCTTGCAGCATTTGATGGCTGTAGTCTTAAAAAGATTGAGAATTTCCAAATAGACATGATTCAGCCCTATCAGCAGAGTCTTGTCCACCTGTCAAGACTTGAATTGTGTAATACTTAGGAAGAAAAGCTCTCTTGCCTTATATTTAGAGTGTGTTTACTTCAGGTGGTAGACGAAAGTGTTTTATTGAACTCAGACTGGATGTTCAGAGAAGTTCAGATGCTGACCTGGATTTGATAATTTGGATGGCTCTAGGAAACAACAGAGAGTCAGAGAAAATTGGAATCATGAATGCTAAATTTTTAAGGTATATCAAACTATAAAGCTGTCTTTTTCACCTGCACTTGGTGAAAAGTTCTGCAGGTCTTGAAAATGTTACTTTTATAATACTAGGGTTTAAATCTTACACTAGCTGGAAAAACAGGGTTGAGGGAACCAAACAATCATGTAGTTTCAATTTTTAGATGTGGAACTTAGACTGGGCAGGGAGTATTGCAAAATTGTCAGTCTTCTCAGCAATTGGTTCTGTCTGTATCCCTGAAAATGAAAAATATTGGTGGACTGTTTTCAGGACTGTGTGTCAGGGAGAAAAAGAAATGTGTGAGTCTGCAGTTACTTGTTTTATCATTCCAGGGTGCAGCAGCAGAAGATGGACGCCTCAAGAGGGGGGATCAAATCATTGCTGTGAATGGGCAGAGTTTAGAAGGGGTGACCCATGAGGAAGCAGTTGCTATTCTGAAAAGAACAAAAGGAACAGTCACTTTGACTGTGTTGTCATGAACTGGCTGCCTGACAGGCTAGGGTCAATGAGACAATATTGTTTACTTTCCACATAGTAAAGAGAATGGAAATGTTTGAGTAGTCTTCTTACTCTTTCAGCTTCACAGGACTGTGTTACAATGCTGAAGAAAAATAACATTTAACCATATTTTTGTATACATTAGAAGTACTTCTCTTCCTGTCAAACCACTGGAATGAAATTATGTTCACAATGGAAACACATGGATATTTTTCCTATTAGTAATTCACCACGAAAAAAATGCTGCCATTAATAACCACACAAGAAAGTTGAAAAGCAGAGGCTGTATATTTGAATAATGTTGGAAAAATGATAAATTCACCAAGTCAGCATGGAGGTTGCAGGTGTACCAGTAGCCAGAAAACAGGAACAAGGTTATTGAAGAAAGAAAATATTACTAAATCAGAGATTTGGGAGATAAGGGGAAAAAGTATGTAATCTGGAGACAGATGGTTAATAGACTAGATGGTTCTTTGGAACTAGACAATTTTTGAGGTTCCTTTTAACCCAGACTGTCCAATGACCATATTATTTCACAATGCTCAATAGGAGAAACTAGTTTGGTGACCTGGGTGGATTTTTTTGCTTGCCTTTTTGTGTGTTTAAATTTTTCTAAGTCGTGGTGTATCTGAAAAAAAAAAAAAAAGAACACTGTGTTTCACTTGGCTTAGGTTTGAGGGTTTCATTATTTTGGTGTCAGGGGGGTGTGTTGGTGGTGGTGGTGATGGTTTTGTTTTTTGTTTCTTTGTTTTGTTTGTGGGTTTTGTGGGACTTGTGCTCAGGGCTGAAAAATCCATTACTAGTGGGAACTTCCTGGTGATTGAGAATGCCCAGCAACTGCAGTATTAGAAGAACTATATTTTTAAAGTAGGAATATTTTATAGTCCTTATGGGTGAAAACAAATTTTCTAATATGAAGTTTTTTGTCTGTAAGCAAAGGTTGTCCTCTTCCAACATGCAACACCACATACAGGGTCAGTGCAGACATTTCTGCAAGCTGTTTGCTTCAGAGCCTTGAACAAACCTCTCAGAGCAGCTCTGCTTAGCTGCCAGCAGATGTCTGGATATTGCCAGTGTGGAAGGAGTTGACATTAATGGTGTTGCTGCCATTATCACTAGCAGCAAAGGTAGAGTCCTCCTTGAACTGAGGAGGCATACAGCCAGGAGTGATGGGTTGAGGTTGGGTAAAGACCTGAAAATGCCTCACAGTGGAGGTGAGTTGTAAGACAGTAGTGAGGGTTTGCATCAGTAATAAGCAGAAGAGGAGCTTTGACAGCTGCAACTATTATTTTGGGGATATTAATTTTAGAGGCACAGATAAAAGCATCTAGTAAGTACAGTGCAACTGTGGAGCTTTCTTTGATCAGCAGCATGGTCAATAAATGCATCACTTTCTCATTACTTAAACTTTATCTAAAAACTGCACTCAATGAAACACTTAGCTGATTGTAACCTGCCTGCCCTTGCCTGCCATGCTCTTAGGAATCTGGCAGATAAAGCATGCTTCTCCCATGATTTATTTTCCTGCAGAAAAATTTAGCTGAGTCTTTTGAGAGAGGAAGATACCAGTCAAACTAGTATGCTATTTAGTAGCAGGAGGATGCTTTGTGTTAATTAACAAAAATGGAATTTTAGCAAGAAGGCCATTATTTCAACTATCACTTACGAGAAATATGAACTGAAAATGCAGGCAATGGTCAGGCCATTATTAGGGGATAATACAAAAGACTAGCATTCATTTTAGTGGGTCACAAAAGCAGTATTAGGAGTGTCTGTCAAATAGTGTTAACAAATTGATAGCTATGTGTAAGTGAATTAACAAAAAAAACCCGCTCTTTGTCTTTTTAACTATTCTAGAAGTTACATTGTGGTAGGCTAAGATGCAATAAACTAGATGGTGCCATTGCTGGATGCTGCTGTTATTGAATTGCTTTTGTACTTATTCCTTGCATAGAGTGAGAAATGCCTACGTTAGAGTATGTAAAGTCACTTTAAATAGTATCTATATTTGTAACAGAAGTAGTGTACAGCTATTTTGTTACTGCTCTTGTGTCACAATGGGGGATTTAAATTAATAAATTTCAAACTGTCACGATGAAGTGAAGTTCTGGCTTTGTTACTAGTTGCTTTACAGTAGCATGTTTTTATTATTCATTCTGTTGCAAAAGATTAATTCAAATCAATTTAATAGTTGAAAAAAGGCATTACTCTTGATGTAAACCTTAAAGCATCTTCTAAAAATTGATTTGTTTTTTTAAAGAAGTTATCTTCACTTGCAAACTCTTAGCAAATTCATGAAACTGTGAAACTGTCTTGCTTTTTTGTAACAGACCGTTAATCATTGTTAAAAAAACCATTCCTTCAGGCATGGGATGTGCCACGAGGGACAAAAATAGTGGGCCATGGAGCTTGGGGCTCAGAGAACGGGCTCTCCCCCAGGCCCCTTGCCATGAAATTGTTGCATAACAACTGCTTAGTGGCTGCCATGCATCGGACCATGTAGTAATAGACTTTTCAGGCTTAGGATGTTTGGTTTTCTTTATCATTTCATATTCAATGCAACTTTCCAGTCATAGGAGTTAGTCCTCTAAGGTGCTAGATACTGTGGGCCAGTTCTGCCAAGTTTTATGGTTTTGGTTACATTTTTTCCATGTTACCATGTTACAGGTTTGGAAGGGTCTGGCACCTTAAAGGCCCCATCCCATTGTCTGGGCAGATATCCAGCCCTTTTTTTAAACTCTCAACTATGTATTGCTGAGGGGTAATCAGAGTGGTATTAATGAAAAGCTCTTTAATTTTAGAGTGGTATTAATGAAAGGGACTGTCACTTTTTGAAAGCATGAGTCTGAACAAAGGACAGCTGATTCATAGGAATGCACATATTTCATTTCTTGACAGTGACCAGGTATTGTTGGCATGGCTGCTTTTCTGTTCATTCTTCTGTTAGATTTTATTTCTGGGTTAGCTTTATGGTAGCAGTAGTATTGTTAATTCTCAGCTGAGAGAAGGGTTGGAATTTAATAGCTGATCCCCTTTCCTTCAGTCTATTCAGTCATTTTTTATAAGGAAAAAAAAAAGACACTGTATATTCTATAGACCTAGAAGAAGAAGAGAGTGTCATCCTTGTTGTTAAGCGTCAGGATGTTTTGTTTTGGTGACAGAGACTTGCAAGTAATGTGGAAGTACTTAGGTCATTTAATAGTGATTTGCAAAGAAAGCCTTACCTCAGAATGGGAGTGACACTGGAAAGGGGCATTTGTTAGATTTCTACACACGCTTTTTCTTGCTTTTTAAAAACAAATAGTTTGAAGCATCTAAAATATTCCTGTGAAGAGGGCACTTCTCTTTTAAGCTCCAACTGAAGCTACTTAGAATAAAGTTTTCACATTCTTTACAAATTTTATTAAAATGGTAAATATTTTTAATAATAAACAGTATTTTCCTGTTTTGAATACAGGAAGATATTCAATACCTGCAGTGTGGATTTTTCTTTTGTAACTGGTCATCATGCATGCTTCTCAACAGACATGTAGATCTTTAATATAATGTGTTTTAGTCCATAGCTGGTGTTGCAGGGTAATGCATTTACTTGGGAAGTTTGGCCACCTGTATTCATGGAAGTGGCAACCATGACAGGTAAGAAGATCCAATTCAAACACTTGAGAAGAATACACCTAGTAGAAAATGATGCCCAAGTAGATTGAGGTTCCTGTGTTCTTATTCTCCTGACATAAAATCTTCCTAAGCTTTCTACTCTCTGTGAAAATGATTGTTTGAAATGGGGGGAAAAAATGTAGATACTTCTTCTCATGTCTCAGTAGAAAGGAGATTAAATTCTGGTAAGATATTAATTCTAAAAGCTGCATATGCCTGAGCTGAAAACAAGAGTTTTCCAAACTAAATTATTAGTTTGCAAGTTGGTTTGTGAAAGTGAGCCAAGCAGGTTTTCACTTACTATTTCACTTCAGACTACTTTCTGTTCAGTCCATTGTTTTTGATCTTCATATAGGTGGCTTAAATGCATAAATTACCTAATAAATATTTTTTTTATTACATCAAAGGAGTGTTGGAATCACATATAAAAACAGGTAAGTTGTTTTTGTGATTGCCAGTACTATGTGGGTTTTTAAGTGCTTGCAATTAGATGCCCGGTTTGTCCATAGGCAGACAAGAGAAAGCTTTTTATTTAAGAGGGGAGGCTTTGAATTTGTTAACAGTGTTTAGTATTTTCTGGTATTTCAGCGTTTGGTATTTTATTCGTTATGATTGCACTTCATTAAGTGAATTCAGTTTAATTAAAACTATGCTTTGACTGACCAAGGTAGATGTTATACCTAAAAGAGAGTGAGTGCTCTTCTCGAGTATTTCTGTGTGATGTCGGTTGACTTTTTGAGTTCTGTGCAGCACTGTTCAACAACAGAGTGTCAGTTTGGTGTGTTGTCATAGCGTTTTCTTCATGCTCCTCACTGTCCACAGCCACAGAATGATGCCGGGACTCAGAGAACTGAGGGCATGGGGTACATTTAAATGATGCATTATCGGATTGCCACTACTGTACACCAGTTAGAGGTAAAGAAGTTTCTTCTTTGGGCACCTCACACAAGCACTTAGACTGAGGCACATGAAAGGTCTTTTCAGGCTGTAACTTCAAAATGCCTTGTCATCACAGGGATGCCAAAGCCACTGTGTCCAACAGTTCAGGGTTTCACATTGTTGGGAATTTTACAAAAGCATTGGGAGCAGCACCTTGGGTAGTTAATAGGTAATAAGCTGTACTCTCTTTTTAGGGGAATATTTATCAAAAACTGTCAAAAACATATGCAGTTTGTTTTGACTAAAAAAAAATGTATTCATTACTTGTTGTTAAATGTGAATATGTCTGTTGGAAGCAGAAAGACCAGTATTGCAAATGAGAGAGAGAGGGAGAGAGAAAGAGCTATAGATAGATAGATAGATAGATAGATAAGATAGCCCTCAATACAGTCATAACTGTTAAGACAGCAGATGTTCACTGGAATTCCTGTTTGTGACAGACCACTGAAGATAGGTCATAGTAAAAGATTGTCATATGGGAAAAGCATTAACCTTTGTTACTGTCACCAACACCAGAAGAAGCATAAAAATGCTAGTATTCATATTTACCTCATAATATATTTACTTTGTACCCTTTTTAAGCAAATACATAAGGAAAAGTACTGCACTTGAATTTATTGTTAATGTAGACCTAGAGGTTGTTCTAAGTATGCATGTTGATTATTTCACAAAAATGTTTATGGACACACTCTCATGATGAGACTTTTACAGCCTCTTTCACAACACTGAATGACAGCAGTGATTGCCTTTTTGCAAAATTAACAGAACCTTTGCAATAAGGACAAATCTGGGCAGGAAGGAGAATTGCTTAAGACAAGGTAGGAACCTCCTGGTCTGAGCTGATTTTCCTACTGTGACTGAGCATGCTCTCTTTAATCTGTGCCTTATCTTCCTAGGAACAATTGGGCTTTTGTTTGTTTCAAATTGAAGCTGACCATCAGAATTCTATGTATACAGTCTCCCTCTGAAAAAAAGCTTTTTTTCTATTGTAGTTGCTAGAGCAGGAAGAAAAAGAATACAATTGGACCTTTGCTTTGAGTGCAGATTTATGGAATATTAACATTTAGTAGAAATAGCTCATTAACAGTTTGTTTGCTGCAAGATGTTCTCTACTTTCCACTCTTAAGTCAGAGTCTCTTCAAAGCATGCTATTATGCCAGCAGCCAAACCATTCTTGTCTGCACTTCTCCTGCTCCCATTTCTTTTGATTGAAGTGTGTGCATTGGGCTGGGGTGGGGGGGGGGGAGGAAATTATGTGTGAGGGGAGGATGTCAAAGGCTCTGTGTGTGCTCGTGTACGTGTGTGCATGTGTATATCTGGGAATAGTACTGTGTAAGTGCTAACTATTGGCCTGCAGATATTTCCTGCCAGATATGTTAGGGTTTTTTTCTTACAGAAGAAATTTAAATTGGTACTCTAATCCTATTTAATATATATATGTTCTCAAAGGATTTTTAGAAAGAGAATAAATATCTATTTTAATGTCAGAAAGAAACTGCAGCAGAGGCATTATCTGTTTTTTCTTTGTGATTCCCAGTGAACCTTTTTCTAATGTGAATGTACATCTTTCTGTTAGTCTGGTAAGTTTAACAATGGAACACATTCCAGGTTCTGCTTTCAGGACAATCAAGTCCTATTTGAAGCTGAGAAATGTTTGGGTCTGGGATATGGATGCTGTGTTTCTGGGGCAAAAATCACCTCATGAAGTACGAATACACTTCACAGTTCCTCACTCATAGAAGCCCTCTGTTTAGGCCCATGTTGAAGACCTCACATTCATAGGATTGTTCCTTTTATATACAGGAATTATACTCAGTTTTACTTTACTGATAGCTTGAACTCAATGTACATATATTATGGACTTTCACTTGAGTGTAAACCTTGAATCTGTTGGCCAAGCTAACAAATCTCTTATCGAGCCAGAAGTGGCAACCTGAATTGTGTTGGTTTCATTCTAAATGTCAAGGAGGAGGTGAACCAAACAGAAATGCTGGGCAGCCAGCAGCAAGGAGACAAAGGTATTTACTGACATCTGGCAGCCTGTGTAGTCTCTCTGTTTTGAAAGAGGGCTGCAACTGCCATAGTACAAACATCCAATTCAAAAGTGACTTAACAGGAGAGGGGTAAGTTAAATTAAGGGGTAGCAGGAGAGGGGAAGTGCTCACTTATTTAAGGACAAATAGGCATGGAGATGGCTCCATGAGTGTTCCTCTTGTATTACAAAACCAATAAGCAAAGTGTTCATGCAGTCAGTGGCTGGTTTCAGCTTGTGCACTTAGCCTGGGAGCTCCAGGTGCTGAAGCTTTGTGGGAGAGGCTATTTGGCTCTACTGCACAGCCCCATAGGTGTACTTTGAAGTCAGACTAGCCCCGTAAGGAGGACCTAGATTGGTTGATAAAAGCTGACTTGTATTTTGCTACATTTATACACATTAATAATTTTCAATAATAGCCACTAGATAGCACTAGAGAATCAAGGTAAATCTCAAACTGCATGGGTTGCAGAGATTTAAACGAACACAAGCACTCCAAAACAAAAAACCACTGGAGCTTGTTGTTGGTGTTCAGCTCATATCAGCAGCCTAATGGAAATTATTCAGTCAGGAGAATGTTATTTTACCTTCTGATGTATTTAAAATGTCTACACTGATATATTTCCAAGCAGAAAACCACATAGTAGTTGCTTGAACAGTTGCCCTATTCTGACCCTGGTTTTAATGCTTTTGAACTTTATTGAAAACCACAAGCTTCAACAAAATATGCATTAAATCCAAAATGTTTTAACACTGGGCATCACAAAATGAATGCTTTAAAATAAAAACACCTCTAAAAATATCCATAGGGATAATATGCTTTCCAAAAACATGGCTCAAAAAAATCCTCAGTTTATTTGTAGAGAGAATAAAAAGTCTCTCACTGTCTCTAAGTTTGTCCCTTGCAAAATAATTCATCATTTTTAGTTTTTCAAGTATAGTTTAGGATCTTGAAGAAATCTTTACTGATGACCTCTATGAGAATGCAGGGACTGATCTTTCTAATCTCTGCTATGAAAGCTATAAAGGTACTGCTTCGACTTCCTTACTGATAGCCTTTCAAGAAGTCCCGTATGAACTTGGGTTAGGAAAGGCATAAAGGTTTTCGGAGAAATACATGGGTTTCTGCCTGCATCTACAGTGCAGTTTCATAGGTTTTGCAGTCCTCTTTGCAAACCATGTACTTAATGCACGCAGGTAATTTTGTTTTGCACATTCATAAAGTTTTTTGTGGCAGTCTTGAGGAATATCCACAGGTATGCATGGTGCTGTAGGTGCTGTTCGAGGTAAGAACTTTGTGTCTCCTCTGAAAACTGCATTCCTCAATTCAGTTTCAAAGTAACTTCAAAGTAATCACAAATTCTTCTGTTATTTATTAACAGAGGTTTTATACCGAATGCCAAATCCTCCCTTGATAATGTCTTAAGAGTTTTTCACAAGGATCTAAAATCTGAAGTTTGATGGTCTTGAACTCCTAGAGTAATGTGGCCTAAATGCTTGTCTTGAAGGAGAGATTCATAATCAGCTCAGGGCATCTAGCGCTTGTGGCTTGTTTCTGAAGTACATTAAACAGACTGATATCAAACTGTGCAACTGTATTGGGGCTTGTTTGCTATAGGTATGCTTCATCTTAGGTATGGGGACTTCAAACACCTCAGTCTTGGCTGTCATTGATAGGGGCTCACACGAGTTCCCAGTGGACTGGGCTGATGCATATGTGAACTCATTCAGCCAGTGAACTGTTTCTTGCAGAAATGACAGCCTGTTATCAGGAGATGCATGGGCTGTCTTTGAGGCTTGCTTGCACTTGCAGCACACCCAGAATATCATTACCTACCAGTTTCTATAAATTCACCTTTTCTTGACAGTATGTGAGAGGCACATGTTTAAACAAGATAAGAAATTTAACGGAACTGAAGGTTGATCATCTGTTTCTCCACAATTTAAATGAAGATTTTGCAGCTCTCCTGTTTCCTCCCACGCCAGTTCCTCAACTTCAGCTTGGAGAGCTGAACTTCCTTAGTGATAAGAGTCCATTACGCGAGGATGGAGCTGAGTAAGGTTTTCAGTCACACTTTCAGGCTGCTTCGGGCATCCTTTAGTAGTTGACAGCTATTTGCAGTTGCCAGGCCAGTAAAGCCTACAGGACTAGGAGGTGAACTAGTGTGACAGTGCAACTAAAGCAAGACTGGCAACTGACACTGTACTAAAAATCCTTCCAACCCCTTTTTGGCCTTATAGTTATTGCACATGTAAAACCATACTAAGCTTGTTACTTCATTCTCAAAAGCAGCTTGTTTTGCTCCAAGTGCCAGTGGCAGGGAAGCTGTTTTTTTAAGTGCTATGAAAACAAGTTCCAGCAAAACTGATCTTTATCAGATCCCATTGAAAAGGCTGCACATACTGAATAGTGAAACAGGCCAGTTAAATTTTAATCTGGGTTACATAAAAGGCTGTTCTTAAAGTGGCACATACTGGCATTGTTCTCACACCCATTAACTTACAGCCAGACAGTGAGAAGGCCAAGAGACGTGTAAAATCTCAGTGTGAATCCATCTGTGCATGTGTGTATAAGCAACTTCTAGGTATGGTAGAGTACAATCTCAGAAACCTATCTGCAGCATCCTGCTTATTGCAGTTTGGTTTTTTTTTCCCATGTGGGTTGTGGGGACAGTGCCTTGCAGATTATGAGTTGTGTAATTCAATAACTCTTTTAGGGGGGAGAGTCCTTGTTTTGGAAACCTGCTGTCAAAACACTGAGAATCTTTTTCATGTGAGTTTAGAGGCCTGTCAAGGCTGTGCCCATAAGCTTGTGTGTGGCCAGAGTGGGGAAGATTTCCCTAGTAAAGACAAAGGGATGAAACACTTGAGCATAAGACAACCTGCATTCAGCATATTAGAGGCGGTAAAAATTAGTTGAATTGCCAACATACAATTCTAGCCAGTTATTTTTGAAAGTTTGGAGCCTTGTTTGCCATTCTTTTTGAAGGAACTGGAGTTACCACTAGGAACTAGTAAGTGAAGGCACACATGCTTTGTAAACCAGACTATGATGCCTGGGAGCTGTAGGCTGGCATTAGTGCAGAGTAGGAAAAATGAGAACAGAAACTGATGTTTTAGTTTTTTGGGGTTTTTTTCTGATAGTATTTCTAATCTGTAGTGAAACCTGAAGCAAGATTTTTTTTCCCAAGTAATCTCTGATCTTTAATATATAGTTTAAAGTATTTATTTTCTTTATAAAAGGTTTCTTTTCCAATTAACTTAATTTTAAAATTACATGGAGTATTTGTAGGGAATTAAGAACAGTTTTCTTGTGTTATAAAGTTACACTTTAGGGTATTTTAAGATCTAAGAGCAAGTAAGTTATAGCATGCCAAATTGAGATATCATTTACATACCTGTGATGCCTATTAATCTACATCAGAGGTCTTTCATATTTACTCCTGTGTAGCTCAGATGATGAAATGGCCTGAGGCATTTGGTTACCCTTTGGTTTCAAGTGCTCTTTCATCAGCATTGGGTATGACTTCATTTAGATGCAGGACTGCTTCTCAAATAACCATGGGTAAATTTTTCCTTGTTTTACTTTTTGCATGGGAATTAAGTCATAATCAAAATCCCAGGAACACTGCTGTAGCTAAAAGTTAATCAAGCAGATTGCAATGGCCAGCTGCTGGGTGAAGTAGTAGGACCAGGTGAGAATGGTACATGCAGAAGCATCTGAAGTGACAGAATACAAAACAACCTCAAGAGCTGGAGGGCCAAACTTAATTTCCTTAACCTATTTGCTGCTGTATTTGGGAAGACACAAAACCTCCTTGATAACTGTATTTGGTCCTTAATACAGTGTTATCTGTGTCTGCAATGCACTGAAGTCTCAAAATGGTAGGTCATTCAGCCTTCATCTGTGAGAAAAGGTCAGAGCAGGGGGGAGAGTAGTGATAGTGAGATGGTCCTCCATTTTGTCACAGAAGCTGGGTGTTTTATTAAAGCTTGATTTAGGTTCAATCCATAGCCCAGAAAAGCTAACCACACAATAAAATAGCATGGTTTGTTGAACAAAAACAATTGCTGAACCTGCACTTGACACATTTTAATGATTAAACCAAACTTCCGCTGCTCTGTTGCTGTGGTCTTACACTTGCTTGCACCAAATTTGTGTGGGTAATTGTTTGCTTGTATACACCACCAAGCATTATTTAATTTTAAAAAAATGTGCTTGGCAGGGGGATTTGGAAGCTGGAAAAGACAGAATTTGTGTCAACACATGTGGTTCCCAAAAAAGCAGAGTGAACGTGTGGGATGGCAAGAGAGATGGTGTGTGCAAGACATAAGCAGTGCTGTGTGTGGTTGCTGACAATCACAAAAGCAAGCATTAGCAAAGGTATCTGACTGAAAACTTTAGGAGCCACATATCACTATGCTATCCTGTCTCAGGAGAGGTGCAGGCAGGCTTTGCCTTTCTGGTGCTCTGTAGACCCTGGTCTAGTGCTTACATTACATCTGATTAAAAGGCCCAGCTCAAGAAAGGGTGAGAACATTCCTGCCTAGGTGTTTCTGCTGATAACAAGTAGCTTGGGAAAATCATGCTCTATGACATCTGCTAAACCATCTCCATTTGGTTTTCATTAAACAGCAGACCATCTTCTGCATGTCTTACAAACACACCAGAGATTGAGACTGCTGTATTTTAATCCCTGAAGACAGTTAAGATTAACCAGGTATACCACCAAAATAAAACAGAACTACTTGTCTTTTTCAAAGTGTAGCGACCCCAAAAAACTGCCTTTGGATTATGTTGTGTTCAGAGGAGAGATGTGGTGACCTGAAAGTAAGCCGCATAGAATCCAAAAGATGGGTAATGTCTGAAGCTAAGCACAGCTCAAGAGAGAAGTAGTTACATGTTTTGTATGCTTTATTGGAGTTAGGTGATGTGGGAAAATAAATCTGAATTTCAGCTGGAACGTTTTCCCTCTCTATCCATGTAATTATTGTTTCCTTCTTTGCTTTTCCAAAGACCTACTGCTTGAGCAGACAAAACATGCAACCGGAATTAAGACAACTATAGTAAGCAGCTGTCTTTGTGATAGTGAACTAGTCAAGCAGGGCAGATCTGAATTAAATTTGCAAAGTATAAATTTTCCTCATAGCCAAATCAACTGAAAGTAACTCACCCCTTAGCATCTGTTCAATAAAACTTTCCAGCAGTTGTTCTGTAAATATACCCAGAAACTACTGTTATGGAAAAATAATTGTTGAGCAGTCCAAATGCTTTAAGGCATGATCAGTCCAGTGGTGTCATCAGAGCTCCCTGGCCCTCAAGGGGCCAGAGCAAATGCCCATTTTTCATCCAAATGTATATTTTTTCAGCCAAAATGTAGTTGTGATGAGATTTCAGCTGCACAATTTGACCTATTAAAGGTAAAAATTCCTATTCATTGCCATGGGTACATCTTTGCACATTATTAAATCTATTCTCTATCTTGCCTTAATATGTAGTTATTGCTTACTGCTTAGAAATGTGGCATTTTAATGCTCTATGAAATGTCAAAAATTACAGTTTAAACCCTAGAATCTGTATTATACATACTTTTTGCTTTAGGGAATGAAAAGGACAAGGTAATAGCCTCTGTGTGCCAGGGAAGATGTGTGAGACACCTGTTTCTGTTCAGAGGGAATTACAGCTGGACTGGAGAAACAGGACAGGCCTGGCCCAAAAAGCTGGTGCACTTTTTTCATCAGCAGGGATCCCCCTCTATAGTGCTCCACATTGCATGGTGCATCAGAGCAAAGGCAGGTCAAATTCCAGCAATTTGCTGGAATTTGTGTCCTGGATCTGGCACACCTGGAAAGATGAGAAGCAGTATGCACTTGTCTTTGGGTTGTCACATGACAGCTCAGGACAGCTCATTCAAAAAAGGACTTCAGTGCAGGTGCTTTGGACTTGGAAGAGCTCCATACAAACTGCTTGGAATTCTGGAAATGACCAGTTCACTGTAAGCCTAAAAGAAAGCTGAACTTGGTTATGTCCAAGGAACCCAAATGGTTGTCCAAGTAACTTGGGTGGTCTTAGTCCTCAGACCCTACTCCTCTTGTCCTCTCAAATACTGGAGCAAAATCAAAACACTTGTCATGGACAAGGTAGCACTTGCCATTTCTCGTGTTTGATGTGCAGAAAAATGTCAGTAGAAGCAGATCTTTTCCACATGGCAGTGACTACTAGAGAATACAAATTATCAAATCAGTTCAGTCAAAGAGAACAGAGAAGGTGCAAAATGTTTAGCTGTAGAAACGATCACAATACCACTGTTCCCCTGTGTGTGTGTATATAGTCTTCTAGGCAAGGATTTTTTTCGAAGTAGCACTTCCTTAACTTAGAAGAGCTCTGGCACACAGCATTCCAAGTATTTAATTGTCTGAACATCCACTGGGACTACCAAATGCCTCTTTACAGAATAAAGGAAAAGTCAAATATCCACAAGAAGACTGTACCAACAGTTCTCAGATTAATTTGCCACCCACACTAGTTAACTGAATTGCTTTCTTAGGTTTTACACATCACCTCAGCCTTCATTCGGTTAAATGTCTTTCCAGTGTCCAAAATCTTGAACCTTTTCCTCAGGGCAGGAAAAATCATCCAGGAAGACATTACTTCCCAGCACAGTGGGGAAAAAGGCTGACGTCCAGCTGTTTACCTGCGGCACCACTGGAGCACCTAGCAGGGGAGTTACCAGCTCACAACTGCCTTAATGACAAACCATATGATGTCCTGCTCTATGCAAAGGACTGGAAATTTCTTTGGGCTGGCACCTGTAGAGGGTGAGACTACTTATATTGCTCACTAATTGCATACCTTAATTTATAGGTGATAATTATAAAGCTATAAAATTTTTAATGGATTTAAATTATTTAAGCTATTGTAAGATATTCAGTGGAAGCAGCTTTCCCTTCTTAATAGTAAATTAATAGAGAATTAATAATAACTAGGACTGGAAAGGCAGTAATGCCAGCACCAATGTTATTCAATAAAGGTGGGAAAGTGTAGATTGTTGTAGCAAGATACTGGATCTGATACAGAGTTGACCAGGGAACTTGTATTTGGTCTTGGAACTATTAACACAAGAGAAATGTTAAAATGTTCAAGGAAACCTGAAGCATGGTTTTAAAATTGATGGTCATTTCTGAGATTGTCGAAGACTTTGGGTTAGCTGTTGACAAACTGAGATGGGATTTGGTTTTGATGGAGATGGCATAGAAAATGGATCACATTTATAGGCTGAAAATTCCATCATAGCTGTTCTCAAGCTTGAATCCTGTGGCATTATGCTTCATATAAACACACTAATTGGAGTGGTGAGGAGAACTCCATTTATCTGGAAATGTATCATATGTCACTCCATTAGTATGGTCAAACTGTCAGCGCAAGATCCACCTCCAGTTTGTCAGAATCAGTGGTTTGGAGGGAGGTGGTAGGAAACAACTGCCAGGATATCATCCCAGATATGTCAGTGAAATTTTTCTTCATGTTGGCTCATAGCCAACTGGGTTAAACTGGGTTTTCCTATATAACCTGCAGAGTTGCCCCCAAACCTGGCAAGTGCCTTATGAAAGACTGAAAAATACTCCTTGTTCTCAGTCCTTCAGCTCCACAATTTGCAGCACCACGTGTTGCACACGCTTAAATGGGAAGTCCCGGACTCAGCAGAATAAACTCTGACCACACGGAAACCGATCTCAGCACTCTGGTTTTTGGGAAGGCAGTATTTTACTGGGGAGGTCTATTGCTTAGTGTCAGAAATGGCAGAATCTCAGCAAGAGGAAAATAAAACTTCTTTAAATGAGGCACCGCAGAGAAATAGGAGGTTGTGCCAGAATTGTTCCCATACCAGCCCTGAAGATGTCATACATAGAGCCAGGTAAGCAGCAGTCCTCACATAAGGCTCATTTACAATTGCTGTGTGATGTTGACTCAGTTATGGTTGCTGAGAACATTAATGATCTATTTAATGCAGTAAGTGTGATGGGTTAATAATTGAAACTCTTGGCTCTTACTGCAAGGACATGAGGTTCAGCCCTTTATTCATATCAGAATTTTGGCTGTTAACTGGCGTAGATTAACTGTGCACTGGGATCTCTTTTACAACAAGGGCAATAGTTACACATTCCAGGAAAAAGAGAAAAGACAAGTCAATGAAACAAGCTGGAAGAGGCCCATAAAATTTTGTTTCTAGTAAAGAACAAAAAGTAACAGTTTTAGATTTACTTCTGAAATAAAGAAAAATGCAGTTTGGTTGGTCAGTATGGATTCATGGATAGGCCTGGAGCAGAGAAGTAGAATAACCAGTGGGACTCCATAATGAATTTCCCTAATAGGCTCAACATGAAGGAAAATTAATTGGTGCTAAAATAATAAGTCATTTGTGTTCAGCCTTTTTTTCTATCCAAGAAGTTACTTCATGCAAGAGGGAAGCTTACAGACCATGGGTAAAAATATCTTGACCTTGTTTGTTGGAGGTTATATGTTTTCCCAGATAATTATCTTTCTGCATTGATGAAAACCTATTGAGCTGTTATTTAATGCTTAGCTACTGCACTATGCTTTTGAAAAGGAGGTCAAAAAATATTTTCTGTCTCTTACTGTCATAAAATGGTGTACAACATTTTGTCCTGAGTCTGTTCTCCTTATTTCAACTGAAGTTTTTAGTTCTTTGAGCTAAAGAAGTTGCTTTCCTCTGAATCACGGAAAAATACACTTGCCTGTGACAAATCAGTGATAAAAATATACAGGTAAAACTAAGCTAATTAAACACCACTGTTCAGTCTCAGATACTTTATCTGAGACATCTCCATTATAGTGGAAGAGTAAGTTCAACCAAATACAGTTAATTTTCAGGGCTTGCTTTGTCCAAGAATGTTTTGTTGTGCCTTCCACTTAAAAAGCAAAAACTCCTGTGAGAAGGAAACTATTGATACTTCCTACTCATTCCTAAAGCCAGAAATCATCCTGAATTATGTGAATGCATTTATCTGCTTCTACCTGCATTTCAGAGCAGAAGTTCTGGCAGAAAAAGCCATCATGCCTCTGATTTCAGAGGCATGTGCACTTGGTCTAATCGTTCTGGTGCGCAGGATTTGCACCTGTGTCTATGCAAATCTTCTTAGTTCATAGTAAAGCAGCATACACACCACTAGCCAAAAAGTAGCAGCTCCTGCCAGGGAGTGGTGGGCATCTCATACTGAGAGGTGGGCACATTGTCTACGTGACACTGATTTTAGGTTGTTGTTTATACCCAGGCTGCCTTCTCAGTATACAATTATTTAAGAAATTTTACAGTCTGATTTTCCAGTAAGTTCAAGAGTGATAAGATGTCTAAATAAAATCCTGTGATTCTGGAAATTTGTCTGCAATTCATGGCAGCACTTTTAACCTCACTGAACTCTCTTTACACATTTACATTTAAATGAACATGCCTTTTGGTGTTAATTCCTCTTAAATCTTGACTGTAACAAGTGATTGATACTGTAGCAGGTGTTTGATTTTTTTTTTCTTCCATTGGCTTATTTAAGTGGTTTTTTTTTTTTAATTTTGTTATAGAAAAGGACCCAAAATGCATGAAAAGGAGTAGTGTAGGCATTAAAAATGTCGGGAATCAGGAAGCTGAGAGGGTCAAATGAGTCAGGAGGAAGAAATTATAGCCATTCCTACCTCTCATAATTTTGACTGTGTATTATCCCTACAGATTTGAATTCTCTAAAACAGTTCATTTGAATTTTTAAGACAGTCTTCATTGCCAGATGAGATAAATAATACCATTATATGTATTATGCAAAAACTTTTGCACTTTTATCTGGGGTGTTCATTTTGCTGTTCCTAAAACCTGAGTTCAAGCACTGGAAGATCCTCCTATCACAGTAAGAATATTTTGCAATTCAGCCTGGTTTCTGTCAATCTTACTCTCTTAATGAGGGATTCTTCTGTTTCTCCCAATTCTCTGACTTCCCCTGAGATAGTGAAGAAAATTGTGGATAAGATTTCTGTAAGCAGTATCCAGATATGATTCTACTGACACTCATTAGAAAAGTGATCTGCATTCTATGGGGAAGTGCCTTCTCCAAATAGGAAGCTCTGTCTCAGAGTAACCATGCTGTTTAGGTGGGATGCCCTAGCAGATAAAGATTCAGCTTGGATCCCACCCAGCTGCACAATCCTATCTCAGAGAAGGGCAAACACCAACAGGGAGCAAAAGTGAGCAGAAAAAAACTTTGCAGAGAAATAAAAATGAGAATTTTACAAACAGATGGAGGGTGATTGGAACAGCACCATGAGGTGTATAAAGATCAAAGAGGATTTTCTAAGAGAGAAAACACCTACATGAAAATTGCAAACTCTAAAGAAAGAAAGCAAGATCATAATCTAAGGACTATTTGATACCACCAAGCCACCAGTGTAAGGATGTAGTTGGAGCTGGTGGCAGAGGGCAGAGCAGCAGGAAGGAGCTGGTCTGGAGAGCTCCAGGCAATGACTCTTCTTCCCCAGTTCGCTGGTGCTTTCCTCATCAGCAAAAAATCTGTAAGTGCTTTATCAGGATGGCAAGAATATCTGAATTCTCTTGTGTATATGTGATCTGACAAACATCTGTTTCATATTTTTTATTTGTGCTTCTCTTGTCATACTGTGCAGGGTTTTTCCATATGACTAAGGGACCCCAACTGGACTCACCCAGAAGATGGTGAATTTAAAATTGAATAAAGGGGGGGTTTGTTAGTTTGTTCTCTTTTTTTAGTGATCGTTATTTATTTGCAAAATTTTCTGGATGTGAATGCACTGAATGTCTGAACTGAGTGATTGCTGAAAACACATTGCTTGAAGCAAGCTGGTTGTACATGCCTCTGTGATGGAAATGACAGCATAGAATGCCCAGCAGGCATACTGGGTTAGGAAAAATATATTAGGAATCATTATCTCTGACTATTTAACAGGCAGATTTCTGTAATCAGTCAAATTAAAATAACTGCCCTTTTTTACTTGGAAACTGCCCTGTGAAAATAGATGCCCTCCCTTTCTGCCCACCCCCCCCCCCACCCCCGGCCTTTCTTGTAATGTTTTTTGCTCTTTGGTTGTTTAGTTCTTCAGATTTGTCTTTTTCTTCTTCTTAGTACTTCATCAATTATTAACTAAGCCCTCCCCAGCTTCATGTATTTAAAACAGCTGTGTGACTTTAGCAGTCCTTCATTATGTTTTTGAAACCTGGTGATTTACAGCTAAAAATAAAAACTTTTAGGTTTTTTTTCCATCACTTAATTTGTAACAGTTGTCTAATGGTGCTTTTATGTAATCTGAGACAAAAATGCTACATTTACAGGCTTGGGAGTTTGAACTGCTATACTAAGAAAAGTTTCATGCTTGGATTTAATGAGTAGGAAGTCATAGGTTAATTCTGATATAGCTTCTTGGAATTCAGCATGGCCTATTCATAATGCTGTGTCTAACCTCTTCTTCATTCTTACAGGTCGAGGAAGAAGAAAACAAAATCTTGGTCCTGGGTTTGCATTCTGGGAGTTAAAGAGCAGCTCAGTGAGATAGCTTTTAATTTGGACCCATAATTTGGTCTGTTCATTTAAATGCTCAGCTCCAGATATTTCAGTTTTAACTGGCCTGGCCTGGCTGTTCTGAGAAGCTGTATCCCACTGCTCGGGGGTGCGCGTTGTTGCTCGACCCGGTGTCGCTGAGCGCAGTTCGGTCACTCGGGTGTACTGCCTTCAGTGGCAGGCTTACACACAACCCCTGTGACTCACCCTCTGCTGACAGGACTGCTCAGACATTGCCCTCCCCCATTTTCCCACACAGACACAGCCTTTCTTTCTCAGGAAACAGGAAGGTACTGAGTGTTAAAGCTTTAATTCTCGAGAGTGAATTTCTACTGGATGACCATTTCAGTGACACTGCTTTTCTTCAAGGCTGATGGCACTGTCCAGCAGCCTGCTTTGTGCAATGCTTGTTCATGTGGCTGTCATAGGTTAATTGCCATGGTGTTCATTCATTCTAGTGGAGGTTGCATACATTTTTCAAGAAATCAACATGGTTTGCATTCTATATTTGTATTATTGAGCTCTCTACATAATCTGTTTCAAACCTTTACTGCATGAAGTACTTCCTTTCCTGCCATCAATGCAAATAATTTTTGGAATCAATAGTAAATTCTCCCCAGTTTGCAATACCAGACTGAAGCTCAGCTTCACCAGATATTTTTGGGTAATGAGAAGCACATAATATGTTGTTTTGGGCCTGTTTCATAAAATTTCTATGTATGTCCATATATACCTTTAACTTTGCCTCACTCTGAATTAAATATTTACATTGTGTTTGATTCTTAAAGAAGCAGATGACATCTGGGAGACATGACATGGATTTTTTTTTTTTTTCCTTGAGGATTGGGGTTTTTTTTCCAAGAATAAAGGCTTCTCATTTGCCTTTAAATTTTCTGGTAACTTGTACCTATTAAGAAATGGCATCTTCCTTTTTTTGGCTCAGTCACCTATCACAGGTGAGAGCAAGAAAACTCCTTCAGGTGAATGGCAAAACAAAGTTAGTGCTAGGATCTTCCAGTTCATAGGTATCAGAACTCGATGAAAGTCCTTTTTCCATATTTTACTGCCAAATGATTTGACCATGCCGTATAGCATGGTCATACTTGCATGTGAATGTGCACATGTAATACAAGATAGTATTGTTCTAGGAATGGAATTTATTTCCTGCAGGTACTGCTCCCAAAGACAACAAAGAAGAAAAGTAATATTTCACATAAAACAAGAACTTTTTAAAGAATCAAGCATGTTAGTGGTGACTGTTGTACTTCAGCTTAAGGCCACCACATAAATTATATGTAAAAAATTACCCATGGAAGGTTATGCACACCTGTTTGTGTCAGTGTTATGCAATACTAATTTCAGTGTAGCTTCTGTTTAATTGAACATGTTATTGCCTTCTGAAAGTTATTTTAGGGTATTCCTTGAGTTTAGGCAGACTACTTATTCTTCCCTATCTTCACTTACAACTGATTGAGGCAAACATGTTATCTCTCCCAATAAACCAATGTCAATGGTCCCCATTGAGAGCATCAGTTAAACTTACAGAAAATTCAGGTGCCATTGATTTGCTTTTCTACATAAATTACCTTTCATGCTGAGGTTACAGACAGAACTCCATTGATTGGTTTTTTTAGATGAAGTTGTAATGCATAATGTATTCCTGTTCACTTGATTTTTTTATTTACTTGGAAGATTTTCAGCTGAATCCTGTGCATTCAACTACCTATTTTTAAAAAGTTTGCTAAAATATAGAAGTGGCTGTTGACCAAGTCTGAATCGAAATACAAAATTAGTGACAAAAAAGCTGGTAGGTGGTATTATAGTATAGGCATAAACAAATTTTCCTCTCTATAAATTACTGTAGCTACATTGACTAGTCCATCTGCTTCAGCATGTCCCAGGGACATTACTATTTTTTTAAATGTATCTGTGATCTTATGAGGACTGTTAAAATCTGGAGTTGTAAATATACTAGTAAATTTGAAGCAACAAAGATTTATTGTAAATCCATAGTACAGAGATGTTACTGCAAATTACAGAGAGCATGTATTTGAGCTGTGCCTCTTTCACCCTTCCTCTATGCTGGACATTTCTCTTGTGTACCCTATTGGCCAAGAGGTGTTGTAAGATATCTGCATATTGAAGTAAGTCTTCCCCCAACCCTGCAGCCCCTCCCCTCCACTCATCATCCGTTCCGCCCCAAAAAACAAAATGATATTGCAGTGAAAATATTTGGGTGGGCACTCTAGATCTGTGATTTACCACATTATCCTAAACCATGGTTTGGTTTGTGCTAATAAGATGACACTCAAGACAATGGATTGAGGGTGATATTTCTTCTATTAGGTCAAATACAGCAGTGACTCTTTCCAGAATATGCAACATTTCTGTGAGGCTTTGCACTGTGGAAAAATATGGCACAGGTGCTTGGAACATCTCTTAACACGCTGTGTTTTGAAGCACAATTTGCACTCTGCCTGTGTTGCCCACAGCATTTGGGAGCCAGACTCAAAGCTCAAGCCAAAAGAGGAATTTAGTTCAAACTGCTTTCTCTCCTGCCTTCACTACATCTGGTTGATGTATATTATCAGTGCTTGGCCATTGAATGATGTGAAAAACAGCTGATGAGAGCTTATTGGTAATTCTCTGTCTAATTTCACACAGATGATTTGAGTAAATGTGATTCTGGAATTCAGGATTCAGATGAGAAGTGATCTTCTAAGGAAAGTGTGTTTGTTTTTTTCCCAATGCTGATATGGAGCATACGGCTTCTTTGCCCTTCCTTGCTGTTTGGCTTGCTGCTCATCTTGTGCTTGAAGGATGTATTTATATTCCCTTTGCTAGGCATGAACTTAGGGGTATGTTTTTTGACCTTCCTTTTTCCCTGGGAAAATGCCCAACTATGACACATGGCAGTGTTGTCTTCCTGATCTTACAGCAGGCCTGAAAAACAGGTTGCAGAAAACAGTGCACATGCTTCTGCACTTTGAATTTTAGTGATATCAGTCAAATGCTACAAATGTTTCCCTTTCCAGCTGTGGGAATCCTTCTGGGAACTGGGAAAACTCCATGGAAACTGGGAAAATATTGAACCTCCTTGCCTTGAACTGGAATTGTATTTCATCAGATGTACTTTAAGCCATTTTTCTCCTCAGTTTCTAAGTCATTAGAACTCATCATTTGTCATTCATCAGCTCACAATTAATTAATAGAACTGTGTAAGAATTACCAGACTGCAGCATGATACAGATCATGGCACAGCTGATCATTTTATGTTCTATTCCAAACAAATATTCTTCTCCTGTATTGGGCATAGTGATGACATTTTTGTGACACTACATGATGCTCCATGATTTATCACCAGCCTGCAGTGACAGCAAAATGATTGCCTTCTGGAGAATCCGTGCAAGCACCTCCAGGGTATAGGAGATGTTGGCAGATGCTGTTTTTGGCAAGAAGGAAAATTGACAAGGAGGTAGGAGATGGTAAGAAATAACAAGAACTTTGTGTATGCCCTTTATCTGATAATAATACCCTCCAAAAATTTGAAGATTCCTGATAGAATGCTACATAACTGTGTTCATACTATATTTTCATGCTTAATAACTTAGGTTCTATAAAATGCATTTAAAAATAAAAAGAAAATAATTTTGGACAACTTCATTCTGTGGGGAAAAAATCCCCAAGTTCTCACTGTTCCCACAAATGGAGTACAAAATAAAGTTTTCTTTGATGTGAGGGGAGAGACAAGATGTGCCATAAAGTTAACCAGAGGTGACCATGATGCTCATTTTTTATTTGAACTTGTGAAAACTGCACCATAGTGCATTTGGTCTGCAATGAGCAGCTTGCTTTTGTGTTCTAACTGTTCAGCATGAATTCAGCATGTAGTCGGTTTAAGAAAGATGCTGAATATTTGCAAGATGGTGAAGGTAGGTTATGAAAAAGCTGGTACGGAACATCTTACCTGCACTTCCTAATATGGAGTGATGATTTTGGATTTTCTGTTTTGTTTCTTATCTTTGTGCCAGCTGTCTAGCTATTCTTTCCTTGGTGTGTTTATCTGGGCAAATCCAGACTGGAGTTTCCATGATATCATCATGTAAGAACCTAATACAGCACATTTTGTATGTGTGAGTAATACTCATCTGTGTTAATGATCCTGCTGGAAACACTGATGCTATTCACAGGAACAAATCTTGAAAAATCAGATCTAGACTTACTCTGGTGAAACTGGAAATGTAGGTAAAAACTCTTTGGGATACCATATTTGCCACTTAATATAAACTGTGAGGTAGGAAGGAGCAAGAAATTGTATGAGTCCCTTTTGCTATCTGGTATTTCTCAAAACTTGTTATGACCATTCCTCTGCTATCCTGAAGATAAATGGTCATTTTCCTTAGACCATTTTACTGGAAGGGGCTCAAAGCATGCCACTAAATGCAAGTGACACCTCCATTATAAGTGAGGTAATATTATACTGAATCCTCTCCTCTCTTTCGGCTATGGCAAAAGACTTTCTAATCCATAGCCTGGCAGTATTTGGTCTTTTTTTTAAATTCTGTTCAGCCAACATTCTTCCACCTGGTATAGATGCGATGTGTTCATCTGAAGCAGATGAATAATTTCTCCTTTGTTAAATTTTAGATGACTGGAGACCCAGCTTGTTTAGATTGCTAGTAATTTGGAAGATTTGCTCTATTTCCTGGTACACGGGATTGCTGGCTACAAACAGGCATGCGTGAAAGAAGCCCTTGACAAGGAACCTACTTGACTTGCTCTTGTCAGAGAAGTCAGCCAGTCAGTGGCTTCTGGGAAGACACTCCCCAGAGTCCCTCAGAAGAGTGGGGGGACAGCTTCCACACTTAGCACCAGGATCTCAGTCTCTGCAGGGATCTGCCTTTCTATAGACCAGACTCCCGAGACAATGACACAGTCCCTTTGGCATCTGCTCTGAAGCACAAGAGTTTTTGTGTGGGAGCTTATGGAAGAATGCAGAAATCTCTGAGCCAAGAGGTGAGATCATGATGTGCATTTAAAATAACAACAGAAAATTGCCATCTCTAGGGGCAATGGTGTCTTAAATATACTCTTGAGCAGCATAAGTGTTGGAATCATCCTATGGCTGCAAATGTGCAGTGGCTGCTAAATGTCTTGATGCTTGGACACTACTTTATTAAGACTGATTTTAGGCAGCTACTAATTAGTAACATCCACACAGAGGAATAAAGTAGTCATGTGGGTGATAGACCACACCACTTAGAGAGTGTATTTGCCAGAACTTCTACTGTGCTCTAGACTTGGCCGTTAGTAAAAACAAGATTTGTAAACTCCTTTTATTACTGGAGTTTTATGCAATGGGCTATTGCAATCCACTCTAATCACAGAAGAGCAAAGAGAACCAACTCTCTGTGAATAAAGCAGAAAGGACCCTGAAATATTCCCAAAAATATTATTAAAACCAAATGAGGTTAGATGTTGACACCAAAAAAAAAATCAATATATTTTATATAAAAGTAGAAGAGGGAAAGAGAAAGAAGGAGAAAAGAAAGAGAAAAGGAAAGAGAAAAAGAGACACAGAGAGAGAGAAAGAAAGAAGAAGGAAAAAAGGAAAAGGAAGAGGGAGGAAGAGAGAGGGAGGAAGAGGGAGAGAAGGAGGAAGAGGGAGGGAGGGCTGACCAGAGGCCTTTTGTGGCCATGAATCCAACACCTTTCTCCATGCCCCTGGGTTAGGGGAGTGTGCAAGCCTGGCAATAATAAACATGGGACTATAGCTGCCACCCTAAGCTGCAGGTCTGAGCCCTGCCGTGGGTGCTCTTCCTGTCTTATCCATCACTTCCCAGATGCTTTGAATAATAGTGTCACTTTTCTTATCTCTGTCACCTTGCAGTTCAGGGCCTCAGTCAAGAGGCCTATTCAGGGTGCAATGGTCATCTGTGCAGCTTTTTTTACACAATTTTTCTATAGTGAACAAAAGTCCTTCATGAAAATAGCCGTAGACCATAAAATTTCAGTCTCCCACACTAGCTTCAATTAATTAATCCCTGCTGGGTCCTGCATGTGCATTGCAACAGCCCCAGGCAGAGCTGCAGGCTTGGGTCAGAGTGACTTGAGAACTGCTGGGCGGAAAGAGCCTGGAGGGTACTGATTAACAGCCAGCTGGAGATGAGCCAGCTGTGCCCAGGGGGCCAAGAAGGCCAGTGGCATCCTGGCCTGGATCACCATAGTGTGGCCAGCAGGAGCACGGCAGGGATTGTCCCCAGCGCTGACTATACCCTATATCCAGCACTGGTGCGGCTGCGCCTCGAACTGTGCATTCAGTTTTGGGCTCCTCACTAGAAGAGAGACTTGGAGGTGCTGGAGTGTGTCCAGAGAAGCACAGTGGAGCTGGTGAAGGCTCTGGAGCACAAGTTCTTGAGGAGTAGCTGAGGGAGACGGAGGTGTTTAGCTTGGAGAAAAGGAAGCTCAGGCAGGACCTTATTGATCTCTACAACTGCCTGAAAGAAGGTTGTAGCAAGGAGGGGGTGGGGCTCTTCACTTGAGTCATGTCTCAAGTGAAGTGGTGAAAGGAAATATCGGGAAGTTGTGCCAAGGAAAGTTAAGGTTAGATATTAGATTTTTTTTTTTTCCCTGAAAGAGTGGTTAGGTATTTAAATAAGTTACCCAGGATATGGTTGAGTCAAGAGTTAGATCCTCTGTACGTGGCACTTGGGGGTATTTGGTGGTTAGAGTCCTCTCTACACTTGGTTTAGGGGTGATTATGGTGGTGTTGCATTGATAGTTGGACTTGATGATCTTAAAGGTCTCTTTCAACACTGATGATTCTGCGCTTATATGTATTAACAGGTTTTTCTTTAATTTAGACTACCATTGAAGGTTCTGGTAGTTTGCTTTGGAGAACAATAAAAAACCTTTGTTTTGTGGGTGCAAAAGAATATTAAAAAAAATCAAGTCATGACATGATGTACCGCAGTGAATATATAAGGGAAAAAAAGGGAAGTAGGTAAACAAATATGCTTTTTCTTCAGCTCATTATTCACAGGATAATCTTCTTTAGATGTGGAAGTGAAATATGAACAAACTTCCAAGTTAAGATTTTTATTCTTTGTTATGTTTTGCAAAATTATTTCTTAGAGAGGAAGAAATAATTTCAGTGGGGAAAAAGATTGATTGTCAACATAGAAGTATGTGCATAAGGTGTAAAAATCTGTTTCTTGCTACCTGTGACCGAATGGCTGAACACTTATGCTTAAGACAGGGACAACACTCAAAGACATCTGGTACATTTGATGTCATGCCTTTCATACTTTTGTTTTTTGGATACACTGCTGTTGAATTTCATGCCAATTTTAGTTTCCATGTAAAACTTAAAGATGTGTACCACTTCTACTTTTCAGCACTATACATATGAGAATATGTGTTCATCTTGGTGCCTCTTGTGCTTCTCTTCTGCTCTTTGTGACATGACCCCCTTGTCCTTGCAAATGACAAAGTTAGGCGCTGTTACAGTAAAGACATTTCCAATCACAGAGAAGATTGAGATAAGCCTTGCAAAAAGTCTTTGTGGATCAGATACTGTGATCTCAGAGATGATCTGAAATAATCCTGTAAGTGCCTTGTCATTGTGGAAGTGTGCATAGTCAGGGTCTGTCTTAGTCTTCTTCCAAAACGGGTTGAAGAGGTTATGCTTGCTTTCCTAAATCAGGACATCTCTAGCACCTTCACCTGCCAAGGTGCAACTCTCCATGTCCTCTGCTTGGGTAGTTTTATCTCCTCTCTGCATGATTCATGTATACACCTTTCAAAAACTCACTGACTATGCTGTGTGAGGGAGAAATCTGTCATTTTGATTGCCCCTTTCAGAAGTACAGGGTGTCTCACAGTAAAGTCTGTGGAGGGGGTTTAATATCCATGTGGAGGGGGGAAGAACAGACTCCCCCACTCTCAATGCTCTGCCCAGAATACAGAGATGGAGCACGTGCTGACTTTTGATGCTTGCCAGGAGATGCTAGTGGCAGCAAGGGACTTCAGTAGAAAAATGCACTGGAAGACGTACACAATATATCTCTAACACAGCTTGCCAGGCCTTTTTGTTTCAATATCTGCTAGCATAAACATGAGAAAATCAAAGTTCTTAATTTGAAGAAAGAAAAAGGGAAACAGGCCATAGATTTTTATCCTAAAAGCAGATGTTGGGAATGTTTATGTGTGAAAAAGTCAAGTAGGTCTGTCAAGACTGCCTAAATACTAGGGCAGATGGAAGTTTTGAGTCAAATTCTTTATTTTTTTTCTTTTTTTTTCTTTTTTTTTCTTTTTTTCACTACAGGTATTTCTGAAAACAGTCACAATTTCTTAACTGTGTTTTAATTTTGTCTGGATTTTACTGGTCTATTTTGCTCCACTTAGTCTTTCTCTCCTTCTTATTCACATGGAGTATAAATTCATGAAAGTATTTGGATCTTAGTCTACTTAAGCATCATTATATTAAAAAAATCTTTTGGATAATCATCTGAAACTATACTTAAGGAGAGATATATTTTATATAAATATACATACATATTTATGTCTAGATATCTGTAGATGGATCATCTGCATCAGACAATGGAGTCTGGTGTGTAATTGAAATACAATATAATATGTTTGTGATTTGGGATCATACCTGAAAGTTATTCCATTGAAATTGATGCAGAAAAATCTAGATTTCTGCTGGGATTAATCAAATTCAAGAGCTTTTCCTGTATAAAATACTGCAATAGCAGTCCTCTGTAAATTTATTTGATAGCTATGAAACTTTTGACTAATTCTGACTTGTTAATTTTATAAGAAAGTTAAAAAACCCTATGAACGTTGGTGAGAGGCTCTGCAGGAAGATTTACCAGCTCTTGTTAGTATAAATATGGCTTGGTGTAAAGAAGGAAGCTTTTTTTGAATAAGTTGCACTCAGGAAAAATCACTGTTGATATATAGGAAAGCAGACATATAGGTTGGACTGGAAAAATAATAATGATATAGGAACAGTGGTACATGGGCTTGGTGAATAAATAAGATAGAGATAAATATTTGATTTGAATTTCTGACATGAGTTTGTTTGTTTTGTTTTTCTTTTTATATTGTGTTTCTCTTTGGAGTCCAACAACTTTTTCCAATTTACTGCATCAAGCTGATACATATTGGAAAAATGATTTGCTGTTAACCAGGTGGAAAACTTCACTTGTAAACATTGACAAGGAAAACTTCTGTGGAAAGCCAAGTGCTTAATACTGTGCTTTTATGACAGGCTTTGCTCATTTGGCTTTGGGTGTTTGTATATACTCTGACTTAGATCACAGAATACATGTTTTTGTAGTGCTACTTGGCATCCCATCTCTGACTTCCCTGCTCCAGTGAGCACTAAAGCAAACACTTCAAAAGAACAGTGGTCTGCTGCATAGACAGGACTTTAGGACAATTATTTTTATTTATATTATATCCTCAATACTGCTCTTTTCAATGGAGCAATATTGAGGAGATAATATAAATACAATGAACAGACTTGGGGCTTCATGGGACAAAAGCCCTCTTTTAATGTGTTTTGATCATGTGGGAAGTGTGGGAAGTGATGCTCTGGAGAAGAAGACACATGCATGTGTCAAAAGGTTGAAGAAGTTGAAAAGCACTGCATCTGCCCACAAGTGAAGGAAAAGGAAAGCAAGTAAGGGGGCAAGGTCTCCTCAAAATGTCAAGCAGAGAAACTGCTGTTTACCTGCTGGCTGTTGATATGCATTCTGCCAGCCCCTGACCAGCTGCACACACTGACAGGGTGCAGGTGGATATTTTTTCTCCATGCTACATGTTCTACCACCAGGTCGATGGCATTGACCCTCTTCATTTTTTCATTTGTTTTCATTTGGGGTTTTTTCTGCAGCCGTATGAATGCTTTAGACTTCTCACCTCACTGATTTTGTTCAGTCTGTTTGGCATCATAATCTGCCATGAGCTGAGGGAGTAGAATGCTTGAATTTTTCCTATTTGTTTTTATAGCTCATTTCTATCTCTCCGTAATTTTTTTAAGATATCTGATAGATAAAGTATGCTTTTAAGTTTGCCTGGCCTGAATTCTAAAAATATTTAGAAAGGATTACAGGACACTAAATGTCTCTATAACATACAACATGCTAAAAATTATATTTAAATTTATGAGGATTTAAATTTTCAAAATGCTATCTCTTAGTAGTCCTCTTTCACATTACTGCTTAGAAGCAGACAATTCAATACCTGCATTACTGAGAAGATCCGTTGCCTTGGTTTTTTTTTAAATAGCAATTGACAACAAAACATTAGAACAGCAATATTATTGAGATTAAAGAAAAGAAGAATGAGCACCTTTAAGGTTTTTACAATGCAATTTTTGGAAAAGTTCACATATACACCTGCTTCCTCAATACCTTTACATGTTATGTGTATTTTATGTGCATTTTTTCCCATTAATTGTGTACCATACTGTGCATTTTTCTTCTCAGGCTCTGATAAAAGAAGGAGTCCCTTGTACTTTGGAAAAATGAATAGCATATGTAGAAATATGAAGATTTGTGAATATGTGAAATATCTTAATTAGGGTTTTTTGGTAAATGGAAGAACCTTGCTAGCATGCATGAGTCTTAAACTTTTCATGTTTGTTAAATCAGAGACAAAGGTTTAACAAACAAATCCTACTTGTTAGACATATTCTTACTATCATAAATTTTTTAGTTCCTTTCAGTTTTGATTTTTGAGCCATGGTGATTTGCATGTTTTTTTCTGTTTAAATCAAAGTTTCTTTAAAATAATATAAGATGTAACTGAAGCCTAGTTATTCCTAAAAGATTTTAAGTTATTCTTAAAAGATTTTTACATCTGTCCCAGACTAAGGCAAGCACACCATGACAATTCTTCTGAAAGTAAAAAATCAAATATAAATAAATAAAAATAAACTGATTTTAGAATAGTTTGCATGCAGTAAAATTACAACATTTAATTTTAGTATGATTTACTGGAAAAATGATAACAGATCACATGAATAGCATTTTTATAAAGTTATGAAGGTCAGCTTACTGACTGTAGTCTCTGGCAATTAGTCATGTAGATAAGCATACAATGAAAATTTGACTTGCACACTGTCTTTGTCATAAGGTGCATTTGTTTCAAACTAGGCAAAATGTCATCTCTGATAATTACATTGTTTAAAAAGGATTTAAAAAATAATCAAACAAATAGAGACAACAGGGAGATCTCATTTCCCAGAGATATTTAGAGCAGATGAACCATTTTGATTGCAAGGCAATCTGGTGCAGGACTCCATCTTGGCTTCCTTTTTCCTTGTTCTTACATGCCAAAATGCAAACTAATTCTCTATTGTGCACAGATTTCATCCCTCAGCTACCTGCAGCTGTTGATTGTGGCTGTAAGAATCTGAGGCTGCTGGCTGCAGAAATTTGTTTGTTGTGTGACCACAGTGAGTAGAGGCTCCTCAGGCTCCCATCCCACTTAGAGCACCCCAGTGATAAGACAGCTGCCAAATAATCTCCTGTGTACTTTGGACAGAAAAAATCTTAGTCGGGAAGTGTTTCTCCATGCCTCGTTTTTGTTTGTCTTGTCACTACAGCAACAAGGAGTTGTATTTTTATGGTTCTATTATATATAATTCCTTTTCCTGCTGATGACCTTTAACTTGTAAATTTTTGATTACAAGCTGGTTTAATGGACACAACTCCCTGTTTCATTAAAAATAATTCTGAATTCTCCTAGCATTAAAACCCAATAATTTTACGTGGGCTAAGGAAAAAAAACCAAAACAAAAAAAAAGCCTGGTGTGGGAGAGAAAAGGAGAAATGTGTTTGGATTTGAATCTCAGGTCTGCTGACTTTATCTCAGATGCAACATTCTTAGAGATTTTTTATTCCTGGCAGGAGATTCCATCTCTTGCCAGGAATAAAAAAATAATCAGTTTTTTAAACATTTTTAGGCAGAGCAAATAACTAGTCTTCAAGCCATCCCTTTTCCAAGGTTAGCAGGTTGTGTTTCCAGAAATGATATTTTACTGTTTACAAGTATAGAAGTTCCTCACTAGCCAGTGTAATGTGTGTCATTACATTGGGGGTTGTTGTTGTGGTATTTCCCTCACTGATTTATAAAAACTCTGTAACTCCAAATCTATGGAAATTAGAACCCTGTTTTGCTAGAGACCCTGCTCTGTGTGAAGGCCTCAATAATGGAAAACAATTCAGTTCAGTTTCTGTAGCGAGAATATTTATTTACAAACATGCAACTAAAATACACTGACAGAAAAATGAACATTTAAATGCCAGGCTACAGACTGTCAAATCAAAGAAAAAGGAGAATTGGGTAGATAAACTAAGCTAAATTAACAGCATCAAAGCTTCCTGAGGGCTGCAGTCAGAAGCTTTGCGCATGAAATAAACAATTGAAATCAATACAAATATCATGCTGCAAGGGTGAAAGCACCATGGGGGCAGCTCATTTCTTCTGGCCTTCCCTGACAATCCTCTGCTGTGTGGGTGAAGAGCTATGAAGGAAAAGACCGTGTGCTCCATCTGGAAGTGAGGGGGCTGCACAAAGGACAGGGCTGTTCAGTCTGGAGCTTCAGTTGCACTATTGTACGAAGCACAGTACTGCTTTGCATGGGGAAACATGGTGGCAACCTCAAATATTGCCACCACAGTGTGAATCAGGTTTCCTCCTAGTATCTGCACACTGATTTTTGTAATTGACAACAGTAGCCCCTTATTTTCTTCCTTTTCAGAGGAATGCAAATTCTATGGTATTGAGTGGGATATAATCAGGGTATTTAGTATCACTTTTGAGTGTTTCAACACAGCAGCACTAAAATACATCTGTAATTTCATATGAAAATGATACAAATAAACAAGGCATAGTTAATAACCCCTGCTTGTGGAAGGCTTGGCTTTTGTATTATAAACAATTTCACTCCTGTTGAGCAGAGTATTGCATGTCATGGATTCAATAATTTGTTCTATAATTTAATTCCTGTAACACTGCCATATTAATAAAAACATATTGCTGGCCTTGCAAATTAAAAAAAAAACTATTCAAGTGACCAATATCTGTTGCTGATGCAGTGTTGCTGTCAGGGAAGACTTGATTTTGGTGATTTAAGTTAATACATATGTAATTCAAGTTTTTTAAACAGGATAACTACAGTTTTACTGCCAACGTGCAATGGTTAAATATAGAGCTATAGTTAGCTCTGTATTTCACACTTCATTGTAGCAGCTGTTCCACAAATAGACAACTAGACTGAGGTTGAATATTTTGTTTGATGTCATAATGTATGGTGTTACACATTTTATGGAAATTTAGACATAATCCCTTCAAGGACATTGTGGCTTCATAAACCACTCTTTAAAATAAATCAGGGGTTTTGAGGTAGTTAGCAAGAGGTCTACAGAGTGGGCTGTAGAGTACAGTTGTCCTTTCCAGCAAACCTCTTGACACGTGTGGAAGAGCAGCACAACATCTGCTGAGCCTTTTTGCTCAGAGCACTGACACTGTAAACACCACATCATAACAACCCCATGAGAGCATCTGCCCATCCTGCACAGCTGAAGAGTACAAAATCAGCTCCACAATTTGGAGTGGGTTAATGCTGTACACACAAGACAATCATGTGCTCTGCAAGGGGACAATGTAATAATGCTGTGGTAAAACAGACTGAACCCACAGTGGCTGCTGCTCTTTCAGATTAAAGACATTTCTCCAGGGAAAGTTTGGTTTAGGGCTTAGTTTACACTTGTGAGCACTGGCAATCTGTATGAAAATGGGTAAGAATCTTCCTATGAATGGGGTTAATTTTCATGTCAAATGAAGGTGGAATTATTAGCATGTGGTCTCTTCTCTCTTTATAAATGCTGATGTTGATTTACTGGGAGAAACAGAATGGCAGAAGAGACTCTTTTCCTTTGTTTTTCCCATAGATTTCCCCTGAGTGAAACCTGGCATTTAGTAAAAATACAATGTATTTTCCAGGCTGTTTATTCTGTGTGGTGAAGTAAAATATTTTCATTTTTTTCAAATATTTATTCTTTATAACCTTTATCTCCCTTTCTGAGAGCATCAGGGACTGCTTTTAAAATATAATAGAAATGAAGTTTGAAAATAATGATCTTCCACAGCCATGTGGCATAACCTTTGAATGAAGAGGTGTGTTTGAGAAGAATTGAGGCCGGTATGCAGCACAGGCTGCAGAAGGGAGTAGAAAATGTTGATAGCCCCAAAGGCATGGTTAAATTCTCCCTGAATAGTAAAAACATAATGTAATATAAAATTCTATCTATTTTCTGCCACTGTCAGCTGGATCTAGGAGTTATACTCAGGATAAATGGGTGGATTATCATGTTACAACTGGAAGCAGACTCTCTGTGTCCTGTTTTCTGTGTGATGAACTGCAGAATGGGGGGTTATGAAGTACCTTCAGCTTTTTGGTATAATGAAATAGAAACTTTAGGACTTTGATCTTAATTTTTCAAATTTCCATCTTATTGCTTTGGGCTGGCAGCCAGTGCAGTGACAGCATTTCTACACTGTATATCTACATTGTGAAGTACTAGGTTACATCCTCTCTCTACTTTAATATCTCACAATCTCCAAGCAAGGTACAAACTGTTCCATAACAACTCTTAAACATTGGTGTTTGGTAAAGAAGGGAAATACACAGCACCTCTCTTCAATGACTGAAAAAACATTGAGTCAAAGTGAATCATTCACTCCCCACTGAGTACAAGGCAAGATAAACACCTGTACACTGCACATACCCAAATCAGTTTGACAGAAGCCTCCCTTCTTCTGTGACTAGAGCAGGACTGTTACCAGCAATACAGCAGCAACAGACTGTGGTAAAATATGCTCCAGTAACCTCTTCTCTTCCCAGCTTTCATTCACATCCAAGTCATGACAAAAGACAGGAATCCTTTCTCCTTCTGTTGTTTTAAGAGGAGTAACCTTATTTCTCTGTCAGTAGTTAGACCATATATTTAGTCTTCAAGGATGCTGTGCAATTTCTAAATGTAGCTGTTTCACTGTTGATGGTGTGGGATCCTATCAGATGAGGATGGTTTTCAGTAAAGATGAAAAAAACTTTTTAAACTTTTGGCTATGATGTCTGTGTGACTGGTGGACATGCAAGCACCCATTACTGGCAGCACCAGAAGAACATTAAGAAGAATCCTGAATTCAGTGCAGGGTCTGAAATAAGGGTTCCCTTCTCAGATGCTTCTGCCATTAGCCCATGCATGAGAATTTTTTTCATTTTCTGTTCTTCCAGACATTAGAACATCCTGACATCAGTAAAGAAAGTGTTTTGTTAGCAATGGAGATATATTCTTTTGCTCTTTCATCAGCACTGTGTTACTATAACATTGCTTTGGAGGAATTTTTCCCTTTGAGGTAGGAATTGATCAGCCACCAGAGTTACTGCAAAAGGGAATGGAACGTTACAATTTCTGTCTGAGAAAAGTTATGCTTTGTCTGGAGTATAGTTTTACATAGCAGAACTAGGTTTACCCAAAAAGAGCTTTACCCTGTCAGTAGTCACAAAACCATCAGTAATACTACAATAAACTCCATTTAAAGTTGGTTTGTGTATTTCTAAATTGCAAAGGAATTTTCAGTGGCCATCAAAATGTGTATTTGGAACCTGCCAATATCACATCAGTACATATTTTTCAAACATAGCAAGTTAGTGTGCTCCTGGAAAAGGGAGGAGAAAGTTAGGGGGGAGAAATGGGATGTGGGGGAACATGTAGCTACATTGTGCTGAGGATTGGGAAGATTGTCACTGATAATTTTGTGTGTCATGCAGTGGGGAGAGTTAAGGAGCTCTCCTGGGACAGGAAAACAGATGTGTGGTGGGTTGACCCTGACTAGATGCCACGTGACCATCAAAGTCACTCTAGCAGATGAGCAGGGGAGAGAAAATACTACAAAAGGTTTATGGGTCAAGATAAGGACATCACGGAGACATCACTTCCACTTACTCTCACAGGCAAAACAGACTTGATTGGGGGAAATTAGTTGAATTAATTATCAATCAAATCAGAGCAGGATAATGAGAAATAAAAACTAAATCTTAAAACTCCTTTCCCCCTACATCTCCTTTCTTGCCAGGTTTTACTCCTGAATTCTCTAACTCCTTCTTCTAAGTGGAGCAAGAGGACAGGGAATGGGGGCTGTGCTCAGTTCATCAAATGCCTCCAAGGTTCCTTCAACCTCAATGGGAGGCCACTCCTGTTGACAGGAGCTGTCTGAACAGGATAGGATTGGCAGAAATTTTCAGGGAGAAATTATTCTGACAGGATTTTCAGAAAAAGAAAACAAGCTCAGGCAGGGTCATAAAGCTGTAGAAGACCTGCACCACTCTCTAGACTTGCTGCTCCTGCCAATGATGGAGAGAGAGAGATTTCTGTCACAGAAAAAGCCCTTTGGTCTTCCAACGTTCCACCAGCTTCCGTGGCAGACAGCCAGACTGGATTGGAGAGGGTAAGATCAATTTTGGGTAGCTGGGGTTTAACAAATAGTGGCTTTCTCTCTCCGTCTCAGTGACTGTTTCCATTCCATGACAGTCAGTAGCAGGGCCAATGCCATTCTCAGAATCACAGAATCACTAGGTTGGAAGAGACCTTCAAGATCATCAAGTCCAAACTGTGCCCTAACACCTCCCCTAAACCCTGGTACTGAGTGCCACATCCAGTCTTTTTGTAAACATATCCAGGGATAGTGACTCCACCACCTCCCAGGCAGGCCATTCCAATATTTTATCACACTTTCTGTGAAAAACATCTTCCTAATATCCAACCTATATTTCCCCTGATGCATCTTGAGACTGTGTCTCTCGTTCTGACATTTTTTCCCTGGAGAAAGAGACCAACCCCACCTGACTACAGCCACCCTTCAAGGAGTTGTAGAGAGTGATAAGGGCACCTCTGAGTCTCCTTTTCTACAGGCTAAACACCCCCAGCTCCCTCAGTCGTTCCTCACAGGGTTTGGGTTCCCAGCCCCTCTCCAGCCTCGTTGCCTCCTCTGGACGCGCTCCAGCGTCTCAAGGTCCTTCCCAAACTGAGGGCCCAGAACTGGACACAGCACTCGAGGTGTGGCCTCACCAGAGCTGAGTACAGGGGAGAATGACCTCCCTGCTCCTGCTGGCCACACTGTTCCTGACACAGGCCAGGATGCCTTTGGCCTTCTTGGCCACCAGGGCACACTGCTGGCTCATGTCCACTCAGTTGTCACCAGTACCCCCAGGTCCCTTTCCAGCCACACCGTCCCCAGCCTGTAACGCTGCAGGGGGTTATTGTGGCCAAAATGCAGGACTCAGCACTTGGATTTATTAAACTCCATCCCACTGGACTCTGCCCAGCCATTCAACTGTTCCAGGTCTCTCTGCAGAGGTCTCCTACCCTTCAACAGATCGACGCACAGTCCTTACCTTAGTGTCATCTGCAAATTTACTAATGAAAGACTCAATCCCCTCATCCATGTCAATAGTAAAGATACTGAACAGAGCTGGCCCCAGCACAGATCCCTGAGGACACCTCTGCTGACTGGCCCCAGCTGGATGTGGCACTGTTCACCTCCACCCTCTGGGCCCGGCCATCCAGCCAGTTCTGAACCCAGCAAAGAGTGCTCCAGTCCAAGCCTTTGGGCTGCCAGCTTGTCCAGGAGTGTGCTGTGGGAGGCAGTGTCAAAGGCATTGCTGTAGTCCAAGTACACAACATCCACAGCCTTTCCTGCATCCACTAGTCGGGTCACTTGGTCATGAAAGGAGACCAGGTTGGTCAAACACGACCTACCCCTCCTAAAGCCCTGCTGGCTGGGTCTGATACTCTGGCCACCCTGTTAGTTCTGTGTGATGGCACTTAATACAAATTCCTCCATTATCTTACCTGGTACTGAGGTCAGGCTAACTGGCCTATAATTACCAGGGTCCTCTTTCCCACCCTTTGTGTGAATAGGTATCCCACTGGCCAGCTTCTAGTTATCTGGAACCTCACCAGTGAGCTAGGGCTCTTGGTAAATGATGGAAAATGGCTTCACAAGCTCATTTGCTAGCTCCCTCATTACCCCGGGATGCATCCCATCTGGTCCCATGGATTTATAAATATCCAAGCATCTCAGCAGTTCTCTGGCTGCCTCCTCCAGGGGCATAACAGGGGGACCATTCTGCTCCCTGATACCACTGAGCAACCCAAGAGGGCAGTTTCCCTGAAGGCAAGTTGTCTTCCCACTAAAAACTGAGGCAAGAAAGGTATTAAGCTCCTCTGCCTTCTCCTCATCTGCAGTTACCAAGTTCCCTCCTGCATCTAATAAAGAACAAAGACTGATCTTACACTTCCTTTTATCTTTAATATATTTCTAAAAACATTTTTTATTATCTTTTACTAAAGTCACCATTCTAAATTCAAACTGAGCTTTGGCTTCCCTAATTTTTCTTCTACATGCCCTAGTAGCTCCCTTAAATATTTCCTGAGAGACCTGGCCCTCCTTCCAAAGATGATACACCCTCTTTTTACTCTTAATTTCCTCCAAAACCTGCTTGCCCATCCAGGCTGGGTGTTTGCCTTGTTGCCTTGTCTTTCAGCATGCGGGGACAGTCTGCTCCTGTGCCCTCAAGATCTCTGTTTTGAAGCACATCCACTTTTCCTGAAGTCCTTTGCTTTTAAGGACTGCTTACCAAGAAACTCTTTTAATAAGCTTCCTAAATAGGCCAAGGTCTGCCCTCTGAAGGGCAGTATAAAAGTCCAATTTAAAAGTCTTATTAATGTTTTTCCTGACTTCACCAAATACCGAGAATGCTATAATTTCATGATCACTATGCCCCAAGCGACCTTCAACCACCACATCTCCCACCAACCCATCTCTATTTACAAACAACAGATTGAACATTCTTTCACCAACTTGTTACCAGGATTAATTATCCAGCTTTTTAAAAAAGTTGCAGCCATGCCTGAGCAGCCTTTGTGCTTATTCATGGTCTAGATGATTACTGTGCAACAGCCAGGATGTAGGGGGATGTTTCACTTCAGTCCTGTGGCCAACAAAAGGGAGGTCAGTATGCAATGTGCTCAGGGGAACCTGCTTTGCTGGCAGCAAATCCCAAAGAATCTACTAGGATTGGTGCTTGACCTGGAATTCTGAGTCTGTATTTGGTGTATGTGGCTTTCCACAGCAAGATGAAGTCCTGAAGGAACCGGGCTGCTCACACAGCCCAGGTATGAGCACTCAGCTCTAATATACAGGATGAAGTTATCCCAATTCAAATGCAGCCACAACCACAATACACTGCTCATATCTGTCCAGCACCTTCTGGTACTAGTGCTGGTACTTCTGGAAGATCAGTGCTGTTGAGTTCATAAGAATTTTAACAAAAACGAGGGCTTGTGTTTAACCTCAGCTCACTTTTCAGTCATCTGGTAGCAAATTAGATTTAATTCATGTCATCTGATACATGGTTTAAAAGTCTGAGTTGCCTTCAAGTGCTTACTTTCAGCTACCCCTGAGCACTAACCTGAGTTTGCAGCTGTTTGAAAGTGTCCCAGAGTTGTGGACTGAGATATGCTTTGCAGACAATCCCCTTGCAAGGACTTATGATTTTGGTTACACTCTTTGAAATCCTGTGCCTGTATTTGGCAACACGGGTCCTTGGGCAGAAAAGCTGGAGCTGCATTAGTGCTTAGATTCCTCCCAACAATACTGGTGAAGACGAAAAGACCTACAGCATGTTCAGAAGTGGGTGGTGCTTTTCTTCTACTACCCTTATCCTGTAGCCACTATATCCTGTTATTCCTGATTCCAAATTAATTTTTTGAGCCATCTCCTCCACACATATTAAAAGTAATAGGGTTTCACTCCACTATTATCTAAACAGCAAATTGTTAATTGATTTTACCTTATATGACCTAACTTTGGTAAATTTTGACTGTACGATTTCCCTTCATTAATAAATAGCTACCTGGTGTTGTTTTGGAGCTCAAATCCCAGAGAGCATATTTACTTAATAATAGATGATCTATGCAGCAACATATGGGCAGGTCATTAAAAGGGGTTCGCATTATCTAGTTTGAACTAGTCCACTGTTTGACTTTCCGCACAGTGAATTAAGGCTTGGCTCATGACTCTGCTTCTCTGCTCCCCTGGGAGCTTCAGTTCAACACCAGGCTAAAACTTTAAGTGACCCTAGTTGAACCATTTTCAGCAAATTCTGCCTCTCAGCCCACAAATGACCGTCCCTTCCCAAGTAACCTTGAACTGCGGGTGGCTCCCTGAGGAGCACATGGGTGTGTGTTTCCCTTCTGCAGATTTTACAGAGCATCCTCTTGATGTCTATTTCACCATGGACAAGCCTGCTGGCTGTGGAGGCAGGAAAGGTAGGACATGGCTTTTAAATGTCCTAAGGAGCATGAAAGGCCACTTAACCTATGGTTAGCTATATCTATAGTATATCTATATCTAGCTTTTCTAGCTTGAGAAAGAGAGGGCTAAGAAAAGAAAGTTTAGAGGAAACCTTATCACCATGTTCCTATATTCAAAAGATGACTACAAAGAAGAAGGAGATTCCCTTTTTATGAGGAGTCAGACAGGAATATGAAGAGCAATGGGTACAAGTTACTTCTGGGGTGATTCCAATTAGACAAAAGAGAAATTTTTTTACAGTTAGAACAACCAACCATTGTAATAATCTCCCTAAGGAAATTGTGTATTCCTCAACATTGAACACTTTTAAGATTCATCCAGACAAAGTACAGGGCCATCTTGTCTGGACTGTGCTTTTGCTAAGAAAGTTTGGACCAGTTCATCCTTGAGGTCTTTGATACTTACTGCAGGCTTCTCTCAATCCTCATTATAGGTGATTATTTAGTGATGAAATTTATAACAAACAAGGAGTTAAGAAAAAGACTAACACTTTTCTGAAAATGTTATCCTGTTCTGCTAACTTAAAATTCCAGTAACTTTTTTCTACCTATAAACAGAGTTACAAAAGAACAGCACATGCAGTTTCTTCACATAATATTTTCTGAACATCATATGATTCAGCAACTGCTTCTCATAGCGTTTTCTTAATGCATGTGGCAATGGACAGTTCCTTTTCTCAACAGAGCACCATATTTCTATGAGGGGATTCCGAGGCTATGATTGATATACAGTCATTGTTCTTTAGTATATAGTCTAAATATAGCATGCAGTTAGATAAATCAGGGATAGAAGAGCTCAGAATACAGGATACTGATGGCAAGCTGGTTAGCTTCTGGGATGTGCTGGCCCAGGACCCACTGGAGGTCTATGCTTTCTGCTGTCTTAATTCAGGCTAGCAGACTCCAATGAACTGCTGCTGTATGATGGTTTCTATTTTACCTTTTGAGTCATGCTGAAACAATGCTGTAAAAACACTGTCTTCAGAATTATTAGTCTGTTGTAGGTTACTGTTGCAATTCTAACCCAAAACCAGAGATGTCATTTTTAGACAGTGATTTTTTCCTTTTATCTTTGTGACATCGTCCAGGGTGGATATGCGAGAGCCTTTCTCAGAGAAAAAACTTGTTTCTAACACATTATGTGATAGCATCACACCATGAAATTCTACGAAAATCCATTTTAAAAACACACTAAGAATTCATGCTTGAACTGGTTCAGTAGACATGTGAATCCTGAAAAGCTGTTCTCCTACAGTCTGTGAACAAGTTGGTACAGCTTTACACAAAACGCATTCCAACTTGTTCATTATTGTATCTCAGTGCCTCAAAGCAGGAGCTTCTGGCAGGTAGAACAGCTCTGGCAGTGGAGACCAGCTTATAGAGTAGTCATAGCTCACCTAAACAGTTCCAGGTTGTCTGTGCTTGCATGGACTCTCATAGGTTTGGGTAGAGTCCCTTTGCCAACTGACTCAGCCAGTTGTGAAATTTTCAGTTCCCTGTTTGAAGAACCTGTGAGATGTTGCCTGCTTCATCTAGGAAGTAAAAAAATCCAGGCTTACATCTAGGATTGGGCATAGCTCAGAGAAGCCCAGAGTCTACAACAAAATTCCAAAGGGCAGATGTGTGAGAGTTTTGCTTCAAAGAGGCAACTTTGGAAGCCCAAGGGCTCTGAGTTAGACGAGGGAAGTGCTGTGCATATATGCTGGAGCTATTTAATTTGAGTACATATGTGGTTCAAAACAGAAACAAAACCAACTCATTGGGACACTGTTTCGCTTGAACTGACTTCACATAACTTGTGTATGCTTTTTCAATGCACTTTTCCTATGTCTAGAATGCAAAGATGTCAGGAGACTTATTGAGCAACAAAGCCAAATGTTTCTCCTGGGCTTGTGGTGGGCAGGATGATTAGACTCAGAGATCAAACAGAGACAGATTTTTAAATTTAGACTTTTCATACATTGCCTAATAATAATGGGTGTCTTCACTAATGGTCCTATATGTTTTTCATTCTGCTCACAGCAGAATGCCAGGTCTTTTTGAAGTTCATCAAACTAATATTACAATCTAGGTAGAATTAAGGTGGTTTGCATATTCCTTTAGTTAGCTCATCATAAAAGACAGCTGCCATATACTGGAGTTATCTGACAAACAAGACATTAAATATTCAAGTAGCTGTACTTGTTTCAGTGGGATTAGTTATGTGCCTAAAGAGAGAAGCTGATGTGGATGTATTACTGGCCTATGGCTACTGTTAGCACAAACCTGAGTCTGCAGGAAATGCAGAATTAGTGTTTTGAGGCTGACAGTTTTCATTTTGCATGCTCAAGATTAAGCGGAACATTTTTAACATAATTGGGATGGGATAAAGGCTATGAACAAAGAGAGAGCTAAGTTTACTAGTGATTTATATTTTTTCTTTTGTATTTCCATTTTCTCCATTCACTTCTAAGTATGAACATCTTATGGTTCACTTATTCTGGTGAGACTTGAAAAGTTTGCACTAAACCACAAACAGTGACTAATGCAACAAACCAAAATGTATGGTTTGTTCAGATTTCTTTCAAATCTCTTAATCATCTGACTTTATGCAATAGAGATTCTAATTCTTCATCTCTCTAAATACAAGAGACAAATGAGATTGTACTAGTCAGCATATGGGTCAACAAAGATAATAGTATTTTTCAAGATTGTTTTTTACTGCAGATGTCTAGACTTTAAAAAAAGGGATAAAAACAAATATTGTGTGGACCACTCCAGGATAAGGACCAAAAGAGAGAAAAAAGGAGAAGGAATATTTTGACATTCCAATTTTTCTGCTCTATTATTCAAGATTTCATCTGGTGAATCAAACTAATGCTGAATTTAGACTTCTGCCACTAAACTTGCATTCAACTTTATTATGACAATATTGTGATACTGGAAATTTTCTGATGAGAGGTATTTCATTGCCTTAAATCTAACAATTACAATCTTATTTCAGCTTACTTTTCTTCTATAGATCTTAGAAAATAAGTTCTAAATGACTTTTAACAGTAAATGTTTCTGAGAAAATCACAAGAATATGAATGAAACTAACTACAGACCTCAGGCATCATGTTTTTAGTTATGCAAAACAGAAGTCCTCAGTTGTAAAAATGGAGGAATAGTTTTATTTCTATTGCTTAGGCTTAATAACTAGGCCCTGAATAATTTTTCTTCTTTGTGTGCTTGAGTGAAACACCAAAATTTAAAACTAATAACTTGCATGTCAGAGTGACTCACTTAGTAGATTAAGGAAAGGCTGGGGATGCTGTGTATCTGGACTTTATAGTAAAGTGTGCTGCACAGCATCTTCTTCGAGAAACTGGCTTCTCCTGCTGAATGAAGGGGTGCATCCCTTGCTTAATGAAATGCTGGCTGGACGGGTGGGTCCAAAGGGTGGTGGGGAATCCAGCTACATACAGCTGTCAGCCAGTCAGCAGCGGTGTTCCCCGGGAATCACTGCTGGGTGGAGTTCAGTTTGATACCTTTATTGATGACCTGGATGAGGGTATCAAGCACACCCTTAGTGAGGTCACAGACAGCAAGATGGGCAGGAATGTTGATCTGCTGGAGGGCAGGAAGGTTCTACAGAGGGATCTGGACAGGCTGGGTTGATGGGCAGAGGACAACAATATGAACTTAAACAAGATCGTTCAAGGCCAGGTCCTGCCCTTGGGTCACAACAATCCCAGGCGGTGCCACAGGCCAGAGGCAGAGTAACTGGAAAAGTTGTTCACTGGGAAAGGACCTGGGGGTCCTGCTGACAATGGCTGAACATGAGCAGGGTGTGCCCAGGTGGGTAAGAAGACCATTGGCATTTTGCTGTTGGCAACAGCTTGGCCAGCAGGAGCAGGGCAGGGATTGTCTCCCTGTACCTTAGCACTGATGTGGCCACACCCCAAATGCTATGTTCAGTGTTACACCCATGAGTACAAGAATGACATTGCTCTCTCTATCTACAATAACCTGAAAGGAGATTGTAAAAAGGTGGTGATCAGTTTCTTCTGGCACATTTCAAGTGAAAGGACAATAGCAAACAGCCTCAAGTGGTGCCAGGTTAGACAGTAGAAATGGTGAGTAGAGGTGGAGAGTCACCATCTGTCAAAGTGTTCAGGAGGCATAGATCTTGGGGATAAGGTTCAAGAGTGATTATGGTGGTGCTAGGTTGACAGCTGGGCTAGAAGATTTGAAGATCTTGTTGAACCTTGATGATTCTGTGATTCCGTATCTGGATTTTGCAAATTAATTGTGGAAAATAGGTTAAAAAACAATCTGCAGAGGAGGGTTCACAACCTATCTCAAGTAAAGAGGTTAGTACATGGAGTAACTGCACTTCTATTCTCCAAAATACCCAGAGTATTCTTTAATTCCTATTTCCTATAGAAAAAAAAGCTGAACTCTGGACACCCTATGGTAAACTGTGATGAGAAAAAAACCATGCTCAGTTTTAAATAGCTTAAGGCTGGAAAACATGCTGTCTTTAGATGCTCCAGGGTACTTCAAGTGGTAAAGTAGCAATTGTTATTTAAATACTCACCAGCTTTTAAAAAATTACTTTAGCTAATTCAGTATTTTCTTTACCTCAATGCAGCAAGAAGATTCTGATTACATACTTGATAGTTTTATTTCTTACATCACTATGAAAACACTCCTCTTTTAGAAGTTCTTGCTGCTCTTGGGCACTGCCCTAAAGTAGAGACAAAATGAAATCAAAATTCATGAGTGACATGTAAGATATATCAGCACTATGTTTATTGCATTCCTTCAGGATAGGCAGCAGACTAAATCAAGATCCAGCCCAGTATGACACTATGTTCATTGGGGGAAGACCAGCACTGCTCTAAAGGAAGACAGCACAATCATGAAGTAGGTTGGCAGCTTTCAAGGATGCATTCTTTGTTCAAGATAATTATTTGTACTATTAATGTCACTAAAGGTATTTGATGGCATGGATTGATGGATTTAAAGATACAGTGGAGAAAATCTTGGTTTAAAACTCCAGAAAGGGAGATAGAACTACACTAAGGGTTTTTTCTAAGAGTTCTAGTGGCAACTAAGCCCATAGCTAAGACTATTTTTTTGAGGAAATAATATACTAATATTTTACATACAATTCCTTTATGTGTTCCCTTTTGGAAGGAATATGTCAGGGGGAGGGGGAGAAGGTAGAGTAAACCCTGAATTAATTGTCTCTTCTTGACATACTCCCCAGTAAGATGGGGGGCTTTCCCAAGCAATTTTTTTTCATGAGCTTACATCAAATTTCTTGGTTAAAAAGGCTATTGCTTCAGTAGAGTTGATTTTATGATAACACAAAAAAAATACAGTTCATGGTATTACATGGAAGTTACTATAATGAATTGAAGTAATTGCAGAAGAACATATTTTGACATTGGAAGCCAAACTTCAGGATGTTAGGCCTTATTCCAAATTGGATGAAAACCCAAGATATTGTCACTTACAACCATTTAAGAATTCATCTCTTCCACATGCCTTATTTACATCCTTGACAGCATTTTCATGGGATTTTTCCAGTCAGGTCACACCTTGTGAAAGATCTAGGGAGACAAACAGAACTCTAAAGAAGATTAAAAAAGCAGTTTGCCCAGGTAGGTTTCACCTTCAGTTTCATTTCTGTGAATTTTTCCTAACTGCACTCATATGGAGCTTACTTTAAATTTACATTAGTATAACTCATTGCAGCACTTGGGTCCCCAAGTGTCAAGTGTGAATAAACAAATCATTTTAATGGTGAAGGCTTTGCCCCATGTTTACTGTGGACAACAGGTGAATATTATACTGCTACATATCAGTTGCTTCCTCCTTTTTCAGTTATTTATTGGAAACATAGAAGTTACTATAATTATTTCAATATGTGCATCTTCCACAGAAGTTACAGTGACTGTACATTCCATTGCAGAGAGGACTTTTAAATATGTTGCTGCAGATGTGGACAGAGAAAATGTTAAAGTTTGAGAAAATTCTGAACTTTTTTTGAGACCTGTCTGAGGCTTAGAAGAAGAAGTGTAGAGTTTTAATTCCATTCCAGTCTAGAGGTTTAATTAATGTCATGATGACACCAGGCAGGAATCTGTCAGTAACAGTTCTGGTGAGTCTGTTTATACCTATGGGGACATAGGGAGAGCCACATGTACACCCAGCAAGACTTTGAACATTTTTGATCCTTAGGTTTGAGAGCAGGTATCTCACTGTGGTTTACTTCTCTATAAAACAAGAACATTTAATCTCTTTTTACAAGCAAAATAAAACTGCGGTTAAAAAAGTCAGAAATTCATTTATTGTTAGTGGCCTTACTGAGAGAGTGGCAGTCCTCAACTATTACTGTGTGATCCTTCTCTTATATTCAGTAAGCTAAGCTGAACTCTGTCTGTTTTATCTTCCTTTGACCTTGGCCAATTATATTTCTTGCTCTTTTTTTTTGAGAGCTACCAGTCCCAAAGTCTACTGTCTCTAGGTGCTAAGTTGAATTCTACCTGCAAATAAAGAGAGAAGGAAGCACAAATATATGAGGCCAAAACATAAATCATGTCAGCTAACTCATTTTTCCTCATAAACTCTCTGAAATAGAAGAAAACTTTTAAGAAATGTAGATTTTAACATATTCATCCAAACTGTTAGGGAAGCATGGGACAGGTGAATCTTCCTATTTGCCAAAATGAGCCTGTGATGTCAAGGGTGATGCTGCCTTGGAAGTACAGCATATGTTTTGCCCTTGGGTTGCTTGAACAGATCAAAGGTTAAATCCTGAGAATCAGGTACCACTCATGTCAGCACTCTAGCCGTAGATGAGCCTTAAAGTGAGGCAGTCAGCCAAGCGTGTAACCACATGGCCTGGGATATACAGACTGTGACTTATTTTAGTCTGAGGGAAAATGTGTGCTCTGCAATGAAGAAGAACTTTACATAGTTTCAGATCAGAGCATCAACATGCGCTGCAAAGCCCCCCTGTGCTCTAAAAAGCTAACCATATTTGAGCTATGTAGATGCGCATTGCTGGATTCCAAGGTCTTTTGACATACAGCCCTGGAAGAAAAAGAGCTTTAATTACATCTAGTTTGTATTTTAGTGCTGAAGCTTTCAGTCACTTTGAAGGCTTAAAAGATCTTCACATTTTGAAGGTCGGGGGAACTATCAAAAACTATCCTCCAGTGACTTCTATAATTTTTATACTGTATATTTTAAGAAGTAAAATGAGGCGTCTGTTTCTCTGTTCTTGTTGCCTTTCTGTATGATAACTTCTCTTAAGTGCACGTTCTTCATTCTCAGTGATACAGAGCTGGCACATTCATGTTCTGAAGGGAAGGAAGACATTCAGCAGGCAGTTCTGGAGGGAAGAGATTGATTACATCCTGATAATGGTATGAATAATTCAGAAGTCTGAAGTAATGAGAACCTGAGTACTGATGCTAAGAAAGCATGTGGGGGATACCCTCAAGAAAAACTTGTTTCATGCCTTCCTCACTCACTGACAAAATAAGTTGAATACTCTCTTACCCATGAAAAATGACCACTCCACTTCATCAGCTGGAGTTTGCTTCAGATACAAAGAAGGTCACAGGACAGTTTTATTTTAAGGCCAAAAAACCCGCAGACGTAATTCCAGACTGTTGGTGAACTCTTTCAACAATATGACCTGGGAAGTGACCTAGCTCCCAACTGACATACCTCAAAACAGTACAGAGAAGAAAAGCAAACAGAGCTTCACCAGTACTTCTGTGGAGTTTGATTATTCTTTTGCTAAAACTTCTTTTCTGCGTAGCCAATGGATTATTGCAAGAGTTATGAGACAAGTCGTTGTTGAAGAGGCCCATCATTCAATTTCTCACCACCTTTGAAAGGTTACACATTATGAATTTTCAGATCTTGAGTCTTAAAAATGGTTTCTGATTTATGACAGTGGAGATTAAAGAGTTACTTGAATGTCTCTGTCTGACAGGGCTTTCAGGATGGATTTTACTACCTCCTCACTGTGCCTTTCAGTTTGGCAACTTCATATGTACTCTAAGTACAAAAAAAAAAAAAACAAGTATGAAAAGAACACAGCCAGATTTTCCTTAAGGATAATTACTCAGAAAGTGTCTTAGATAAGAATTTATGAGTCACTGAAATTATTCCAGACACCAGTAATGGAATAACTGGTGTCTGGAACAGTAATTAAAACTCAATTTTTTGTAGAAATGTGGTTAATGGGAGCGAATACTTCTGAATAAAAAAAATTGCATTCCTTTCCAAAAAGTATAGGTTTACCTTGTTGAAGTAAATCCTGGTAATGTGTAAAGAAAACCCACATACAAGTGACAGCAGATGATGGATCAATTGTTACAGAGAATGATTTGCATGAGGGTTGCTAGGACAGAAGAGAGGACCTTCCACTTAGATTATAAATTGAACTGATTATCAGAAAATTAGTTTTCATTGGAAATGATGGTTATTACAGTTGGTTTATGATATATCCTATGGATTTCTCTTCAAATGGCTTGATCTGTGCTATATTGGTTGTCACTATCAATGCAAAAGTCAGCTAAGGGGCTGACTTAGCTAGAGTTACAACGTTTATGTTACAAGAAATTTTTGCAAACTGCAATGATCTCCACTTTACTGATCTCATAGTCAGGATTTACTTTCTAAAACAGTTCCAGTAGTAAAAGACTTCAGCAGTAAATACTAAGAAGTAATTAGCTCACTAAAAGTATGTTTTCCTAAGTAAAGCTGAATGTTGGGAAACATGGATAGGTGTTATTAGCATTTTTCTGGTATGTTTGAGGCTGGAGGGGCATCTCAGTGCTCAAGAAACTTCATCTGAAAACACCAGCATCATATCTTCTGCCATGATTATGGCCTCCCATTGTTTCCAGTGTATGTTTTTGTAAGACAGTGATGAAAACATACTCATGTGTTGTAAATTCAACTATTCAAGCACTTAAATGTAAGCAAACATGTTCAAGTCTTGATCTATGAGTAACTGTTTTTCCAGTTATTTTCCATAAGTTTTTTTCATGTGTTTTGGTATTAGAAGGCACTGACTTAAAAACCCAAAATTTTCCATAGTTCAAAGAGTTCTGATAGTGAAATTTGTCTGGATTATATATGTCCATAGTAAATATTTTGAGAGCATAAGCCTATCTAAGAAAGTAATTGTTCTTTCTACTGAACATTCAAAAAGCCTCCTCTCTGCATATATTTTGACTCTCATCCACTTACAACTTTTGCCTGTTGTTTTGCTTCTTGTATTCAGAAATCCATACGCAAGATTTTAATTGTTGGAATGGTTTTGTTGTCAGTAGCTGAAAACTCCTCGGGGTATTTGTTTATTTCTACCTTTTGCTTTTCTGTAAAATAATTATTTTTAAATAAAATTTTGTAAAATGTAATAATTATTTAAAAATTCTATTACATCATGTTGAAGGTTTTTATACTTTTATGTTAATACAGATCTTCTATATTTTGATAGAAAAGCAGCTCAAAGGTCAATTAAAAATAAAGGTCTGTAAATAAAATTTTTAAATAATCTGTTGCTGTTCTGCCTTATGTTGTGAACAGCATATTAAACCTTCCCCTTTGAATCTTTACCAATTTATTTTATTCCTTGGCACCGGACAAGCAGTCTTGTATGGAAATGAGATTCCATTCTGGAAAAAACTTATTTCACACTCATCCCAAACCCAGCAGAAAAGAATTTCATTCCCTATGTTTGAGCACTTTTAACTGCAGAAAATCTGGAAGTTGAATGTTACTTCAGCTATGACAGGTTCCTTTAAGCATAGGCTCAACAGGAGTGGGAGCTGGCAGACAGGCCTGCTGCAGGACCACTTTCTGTGCATTGGGATCTTTGTTCTCAAAGCTGATCTAAAAAAGCACTGTAGACCTGCAGTGTTTGCTGAGAAGCATTTCCAGGATGACTAGATACTCTCAGCAATATCAAACGTTCAGATCTTGTTGCTTTTTTGGAGATAATCACTGAGATTTGCACTTCCTGTGACTGATTTACCTCGGAATGGAATGAATCAGACACTGAATATGATGTTTTCTAATGACTAAATTGGTAATCTATCCAGGCAGTTAATGTTTTATGCAACTAAAGTTGAGTGAGAACAACTCCACTCCTAATGAAAAGTGTTGGATTTAAGAATCTGTTCAGGCCCGTTAAAAATGACCCATGGGTAACTGGAATGTCATTGAAGAGGACTCAGTACTAATCCCTGTATCACAAGTTGTAAATTATTACTGATCTTAAGCCTGATATTAATCCATGGTTATGTTGCCATATAGCCAGTGCTGAGGGAAAAACAATGTGTTATTAATTCTGAGGAAAGGCAGACTGGACAACAAGAAGTAAATACTAAAACAGAAAAAATCTAGCAGTCCCCCTAAGTACCTCAGTGCCTTCTCCATTTATTGTTGCTATTCTGTACAAACTGGATCTGGAAGAGAGAGTGACATCACCAAAGGCATCATAGAACAGCCTGCATTCAGCTTTGAGAAAAAGAAACTGTTGTTACTTGGCAGAAAACTGGGTTTAACAGTTATAAAACACTGATCACAATCTTAAATGAGTTTAGGCCTTTAACTATTGCAAATTTAACTTAAAAAATGATGAGATTTAGCACTGAATGGATGCTGGTCTTGGTATTTGGGTCAACACAAGGGTTGTTCCACTGTAGATATGCAGATTTTAAATCTGCATTACTTTCAGTAACAAAATAAGTTTAATGATGGATATCATTGTGGGTATCCAAAACAAAAACTATTCTTCCTTCAGTCTTCTAGGTAAGCACAGTGTTAAAATTGCTGAGAAAATATTGGACACTCATTGTGTCTTAGTTGGGACTGCTTGTCATTCAGAGACTGTGGCCTTTATTGTCCAATTCAAAAATCAAGAGCTTCTTCTTACTTCCACTAGAAGAAAGCTTTGTTCATGAAGGGTGAAGGCAGGTTGTAGGATTGACTCCAGGGAATCAGTCCGATCCCAGGTTTTTCCTTTGCAAAGGTTACCTCTCGTCACTGTTGCAGTGGTTGACATCAGTCAGCCTTTGGCTTGCTCAGAAAGGTCAGGATGGACGGGGTGTCCCCTGCGCGGCTGAGGCGCGCCTCGCGGGCACAGCTCACTGAGGCCAGCAGTGCCCACTGCTGCCCTGCTCCCACCTCTGCAGGGGCTGGGCACGGCTCCCACACTGCTAAAGGATGCAAGTCAGGTCTTCACAGGATAGTGGTGGGCAGAGAGGGACCTTCAAACAAAGTTTGTTAGCAAAGACTTTCCATTGAGGCACATGGTCTAGAAAAAATCCCCTTGTTTTATGAACTTCTTAGAGAGAAGTCTAGGTAAGTCCAATCCTAGCCCCAGACTTAGTCAACAGTTTATATCTAAAGATTATACAGGTCTAATTGGACCTTTATATGATTTTACCCACAGAATTAAGGATGTCAAACAAAATGTATTTATACAAACATATTAAACAATTTATTCGAATCCTTTCACTTTTGGGAGGAGTCCTTACTGTGCAAAATTAGGACTGGCTTTTTATAGTATAGAGTGAATTTAATTTTTATTATTTTATACATTTTTAGACTTTGTGTTGTCATGTTTACTCAGCAAAATATTCTTTGCTGCTGAAAAAGGTGTTATCAGCTCTTTGTTTTTTGTTGCTTTTAAAATTTTGACCCTCATTTCCATATGAGGGCCTGCTTATCCTTGCTGCTCACAGGCTTAGTCAGGGAGCATCTTTCTTGCATATCCTCACAACTGGGTTTGATGGATGGTCAAGCAGGTCTCAGCATTCTTCAGCACTAAAACCAGCAGACCCTTCTTGCTTGATCTTATCACTGATTAGAAGACCGTCCTTGCTCAATCTATCACTGGTAACTTGTAAGCCAGAAACGGTCTGAGCTGCTGTATTCCTGCTCAGACAGAGCAACCTGCTGCAAGTAAAGCAGTGCTGCTTGCTTTCACTAACTAGACTTAATTAATTTTGTCATCAAAGCACATCAGCCCTTACCACTAGCTAGGCAGAGGATTGTAAATACCAGAGAGATGTACCAAAACGGAAAACTAGTAGGTACTAGATACAAGACAGTTGCTTGTAACTTGTGAGCTGTCAAGTGCAAATTTCCCAGGGAGTTTTAGGATACATCCAAGAGAGGATGTCTTGAGGGTGTTTCCATGTGACTGACAGCAGCGCCGCATTGCTTTAATGAGGCTGCTGGTATCTGTTAAGGTTACTACAGGGGTTTCTACACTGAAAGGCACATATCCCAGCAGAAGTGCATCAGTGCATCAATAAATCAGAGAGATTCAGAATTTTGCTCAGTTTCATATTGAACATCTAATGCTTTAGCTAAAAAAGCTGATAGGCTTGTTTGCAAACAAGGACTAACTCAGTATACCAGTAACTGACAGCTGCAAGGGAAAGTAAGATAACAGCATATGTTCAGGCTGTAATAAGAAGTAAGTTCTCTCCTTCACAAGAGAAATTCTCCTTAACTCATTATAAAGCATCTATCAAAACAAAAACATAAATAAAAGCAAATAATTAAGTGCACAATTTGCTATATGTATGTATATATATATATATATAGTTATATATCTAAATATATAAAAAACTTCTTAATAGAGTCAATAGGAATCTCTAGATGCATAATCATGAACAAAAAATATACATGCATTTGAAAAAGCACAATCTTAAAATCTTATATATATCCTGCTCATCTAAGGAAATCTGATTTCACTGCATTTTAGGACAATTGCACTAAACGTAACTTCAGAGCTGGACACAAAAAACTTTTGGAAGTTATTTTTTCCAAACTGATGACTCAGAAAGCCTATTTAAGGGGGGAGAGGCAGGTTGGAAATTCATGTATTTTCTTTATGCAATATTTAAATGTAACTCTTCAGGCTATGCTAAACAACTGCCAGGTCACATAGTCTGTACATTTCTCCTGCCAGATCTATAAGATTTTATTACAGATTTTATTACATTATTGCATTTACAGGTTTTTTCCTTACCAGGATTAAATTGTGTTCAGCAAATTTTCCCTTTGCATTTAAACCTGGTTTCTTTAAGCATAAGTTTATTGTAATATCATGAATTAGGATGAAATTTTTAAATAACTACTGAAGTAGCATTTTCAGTGGTCCCAAAAATTATATTTGTGGTTTCATAGACAAAGGACTTGGGAATTTTTGGCCCCAAGTTGAAATGCCATAATTTTTGAGTAAAGAATTGCTACTGATCTGTGCTGGCATATTGCACAATTATAGGACAGTTTTTCTGCAAAGATGATGTATAAGGCACTATACATCCAATAGCTAGTGGAGATTGCCACATGTTGTTTCATGTGGAGAGAACAAATCCTACTGGAATGGGAAAAACCTCGCTTTAATATAATTAAAAAACTTAAATAATATTTAGAAAAATTAAATAATTAATGAGGAATCCATTTAGGAAATATTTACTCTTGGCCATAATTTACAAAGCCGCAGATTTCCCAGAGAGTAACAGAAAAACAATGGAAATTTAGAACATCTGTCTATGGTGTCCCATAGTCTGCACTGTGCTGAAGTAAAAAAAAATAAAAAGGCTTCTGGTCAAACACGAATAGAGAAGCAAAGACTTCTTCCACTTCCATAAGCAAAATAATTTGTGGTATTGGCTGCCATCTTAATTGTAATGTTGAAATTCATAGAGGTAAGGTGAATACCAGGAAGAAAAAAGGAATGTAATACAAAACACCACTGATTGAGCCTAAAGATGTGGACCACTGAACCTTGAATCTCAGGAAATATACCTTAAAAAACTCCCACTGCTCTAAGGGTCAGAGTTCAATTTTCAAATGAACCAAAAATTCAAACCTTTAGCAACATGACAGCATCAGTATCTGTGTTAAAACCCTTTAAACTTCTTTCAGCACTTGTTAGGAGGAAATTCAGTGTAAGTTGTTCCCTACATACTGTTCACATACTGGCAGTTTTCCTGAGGAATGTAATTGGCAGCCAATGCTTAAGGGGACATAGGGATACAGTCCCATCGCATGCATATAAGAATATAAATACATATATATATACATATATATATATATATGCAAGAAATATTTAATATATTATGTACTCTGATGTATTTGTCTATCTATCTATCTACTTTAAAAAAAAGGCAAAGAGGAGTTTTGCTGCTCCAAATAAAATCAACTCTGAAGAAGTTATATCTCATTGTCTTCATTTTATAAGCAGTTCATTTCATGCTGAGCTCCAGATTTCCAAAGGAACAGAAATGCTATTAATCAGGATATCCTACAACAGATCACCTTCAGATGTTAAATGAACTGTTGGGAGAAAAAAAAAAAGAAAGAAAATAATATAAACTACCATTGCTTAAATGTTTATTGATCATGCAGAAACTTTCCACTTTGCCTAGAAAATACCTAATAAATAGAGCTCTGAGACAGCTGAAAACCAGTGATTAATGCTAACATTAGCTCTCCTATTTCAGCAAACTGAAATCTATATAAATGGGTCCAAAGCAGAAAGCAAGGTTGTGTCACTGTTGCCAAGGGTTCTAGCATAAATAACACTGCAGAAGACAGAAATACAGAAGTATGAGGAAAAGAATAAGTGTTCACAGAAACAAAGAATCATTAAAGTTGGAAAATACCTCTAAGACCATTGAGTCCAACTATTACTCCTACTTGCATTTCTGCAAACTTTGCAACCAATGAATGAATTGAAAAGTCAAAGCGAGCTGACATCTGTGACCCTGAGAATTCCTTATAAAAACAAAATTCCTTATAAAGGGTTCCATGATGAAACTGCAAAACTGCAGAGCAATTCCCACACTTTCTTACTGTACCTACTAGATCAGTATAAGTAGTTTTCACTTGTGACACTCTTATTTAAACTAGTTTAAATCATAGGACTGGATTTCATATTTTCCTCTTTCTCCAATACGGTTTTCATGGCTATTTTGGACAGTTAAAGTTGTCATAAATACCTTAGTGAGCAGCAATGTTAATTTTGGGTCCAGATACTTTTTTGTCAAAGAGGTGTTAGCAGGCTAAATGGCAATAGAGTGAAGAGGAGCCCTGGCAAAACTCATTTGAAAGCAAAGGTGGTCAATTTTGTTTCAAGTAAAGAATGAAAATAACATAAAAGCAGCTGCAGATTGAAATCTATGGCTAAAACTTCTCTTTAATTGCCAGAAAATGTAAATAACATTTTTTCCCTTGTGGAACATTTGCTCCTTCCATCTGCACATCTTCCTGGTAAAATCTGTTCTCTAGAGACAATTATATTCTATGCAGCTCTGAATAAAAAAAAAAAGAAGGAAAATATGAAAAGTTTGAAAGTATAGTATTTTCTTCCCTAAAAGGACATAAAAACAGATATTCAAAAGAATATTTTCTCTGGCCAAAATGCACCTTACATGTTTTTGGGGCTCTTCCCTTAGATTTTGCCTGGTTTTGGTAGTCAAAAATATCTATCATGGACAGTTTTTCATATGACCTGCTATTGCTGTGCCCTGGCTCTCTGTATATCTATATGTCACAGTTATAAATGGAAATCAGACAACAGCATTCCTCCAAATATTGCTCACCGGGATCTTGCATTTGTGTGGCCAGAACAAAATCTCCTTTATTTTGTAGTGCTATTTTCTTCAGTCTTACTGCAGAGAGACAAGAGCAGAGACAAAATACAAGGCAATATGTTGTGTTACCCAAAGGGTAAAGCTGCTTAAAAATGATATAGTCAGATTCAAACTCTTTCTGGTTTGTTTCAAGTTATGGTCATAAGAAATAGTATTAGAAAGGGATTTTTCTTTGGTGTTTGAAAATGAAATTCTGTCATGTTAAAAATAATAAGTTTTTACTAGCTTTCATGTAATATTTACTCATTCTTTGCTTTTTGGATGTCAGATAATTTTTGGAGGTCATTATAAATTTGGCAGGAAAGGCTATCAGCAGAACATCTAACTTGTTTGAAACAATTCTTCAATTAAATCATGGCCTAGGTAAAAACAAACAAACAAAAAACTGTAATTGTGATTACCAATGAACCAATAATTCATCACCAATGAACCGGCAATTCTGATGGATAGCTGATCAGAGAAAATGTGTTAGTGCTATGAAGAACAAAAAACTATTACATCAGCCATATTAGTTGAATGTAAATGACCGAGAAAGAAAAAAAAAACTATTTTCAATAGGCTCCCTGGAAAAAAACACTCAACCCAAAGAGTTTGGTACATATAATAATAACAGCTGAATTAGTCTGAAATGTTAGAAAGAGCAATTATTTATGTCACCCTATATCCCTAGGTATTTTCCAATTCTAATAGAGAACGACTTTTGTGGTAAATATGCCCATAAGATGCCTATTTAACTTAATCTTTTGTTGTATTTTTCAATGGACTGGTAATTTTATAGAATCACAGAATATGCTGGGTTGGAAGGGACCCATCAAGTTCATGAAGTCAAACTCCTGACCTTTCACAGGACATCCCAAGAGTCACACCATGTGCCTCAGAGAATCGTCCAAATGCTTCTTGAGCTGTGTCAGGCTGCTGCTGTGACCACTTCCCTGGGGAGCTGTTCCAGTGCCCAACCACCCTCTGGGTGAAGAATCATTCCTTGATATCCAACCTAAACCACCCCTAACTCAGTTTCATGCAATTTCCTCAAGACCTGTCATTGGTCACAAATAAAGACATTGGTCCCTGTCCCTCCACTTCACTAATGAAGATGTTGAAGATTACAGCGAGTCTCCCCTCAGTCTCCTTTTCTCCAAGTGAACTCAGCCACTTCTCATTCAGAGTCCCCTCAAGGCTCTTCACCATCCTCATTGCCCTCCTTTGGACACTCCCTCACAGTTTAATTTCTTTTTTATATTGTGGCACCCAAACCAGCTCCCAGCTCTCGAGGTGAGGCTGCCCCAGCTCAGAGCAGAGCAGGACAATCCTCTCCCTTGCCCAGCTGGCCATGCTGTGCCTGGTGCCCCCCAGGACAGGGTTGGCCCTCCTGGCTGCCAGGGCACTGCTGAGTCATGTTCAACTTGCCATCGACCAGGACTCCCTCCTCCCTTTCCACAGGGTTGCTCTTCAGCCTCTCATTTGCCAGTGTGTTTGTATATCCAGGACTGACCCAGATGCAGCATCTTTCCCTTGTTAAATTTCATATGGTTGCTGATTGCCCAGCCTTCCATTCTGTCAAGGTCTCTCTGCAGGACCTCTATGCCCTCCAGGGAGTCAAGAGCTTTACCCAATTTAGTGTTGACAACATTACTTAGTATTCCTTCAAGTCCTGCATTCAGGTGGTTAATGAAGATATTGAAGAGCACCAGGCCAAGGATGCAGCCCTGTGGAACCCCACAATGACAGGTCCCCAGTCTGATGTCACCCCACTCACTGTAGCATCTTGTGCATCACCCATAAACCACTTGCTTGCCCAACATATGATGTTTGTATCCATCTGTGGGCTGGACATTTTGTCCAGAAGGATCCTGTGAGAGACAGCATCAAAAGCTTTGCTGAAGCCTAAAAAGATTACATCAAATGGCTTTCCTGGATCAACTAGGTGGGTTCCTCTGTTGTAGAAAGAAATCAGATTTGATTAGCAAGACTGTCCCCTCATGAATCTGTGTTGGCTCAAATTTTAACCAATTACTTCATTGTTCTCCAGATGTTTTTCAATACTGCCTAGAATAATCTTTTCCATGATTTTACCAGGCACTGAAGTAAGAATGACAGGCCTATAGTTTCCAAGGTCCTCCTTCTTGCCCTTCTTAACAATCAGGACAATGTTTGCCAGTTTCCAGTCAGCTGGGACTGCTCCAGTTTCCCAAGGCAGCCTGAAAATCATCAATTGAGGTTTTGCAAAGCTATCAGACAGCTCCTTGAAGATTCTTGGATGAATCCCATCAGGCCCCATAGAGTTGTATAGATGAACAAATACAAAGCAGAGATTGACCTTACCTTATTATGGTCTTTCCAGTGTGCCAAGAAGTGAAATGATTTATGTATCTGAAGCTCATGGTCAAGTTAATAAAGCAATACCTAGCTCTCAGAAGTTACTGAAGTTTCTTTAAACAGAGCAAATATTTTTTCCAGATTTGGTACTGCCTGCCATTTTACCCAGTGTCATGTTACCTTGGGGACTGTGGTCAGCTGAGAAAAACTGCAGGCACTCCATAGCTGCACTGCAGTAATGTATGCTGGTTTCATACCATGTGGTGTAATCATCTACAAAAGAAAATCTCTGGAGAAAAAATAAATATATTCTCTCAGGCTGTAAGGTTCCTGTACACTATGCCACTCACTGTCTGAAAGTATACCAGCATAATAAAACACAGTTCTGAAAGTTTTGCAGTATGTTGGCATAAGTTTGTCTTTCACCTATGTAGATATGCATGTGCATGCACAGCATAATTTCAGTTCCCCTATTTATTAATCTGAAGTAAAATATTTAGCTTGTCCAATGCTGGTGCCCCTACAGTACTGGCATTTTTTTAACCACAGCCCTCTGCAGCTGCTTGCTCACTCTCCCACCAATGGGACTGAGGAGAGAATCGGAAGGGCAAAAGTTAGAAAACTCATGGATTGAGATGAAGACAGTTTAGTAGTGAAAGCAAAAGCCGTGCATAAAAGTAAAGCAAAACAAGGAATTAATTCACTTCTTCCCATGTTCAGGCAGTTGTTCAGCCATCCTGGGGAGACCAGGGCCGCATTATGAATAATGATTAATTGGGAACACAAACTCTATCACTCCAAATGCTCCCTCTCTCCTTTGTGTTTCTTTCCCCATTTTATACACTGAGCATGACATTGTATGGTATGGAATATCCCTTTGGTCAGCTGGGGTCACCTATCCCTGCTGTCTCTACTCCCCATCTCCCATGCATCCTCAACTTTCTGGAGTATGGAAAGCAGAAAAGGCCTTGGCTGTGTGTGAGCCCTGCTCACCAGTTACAAAAGCATCCCTGTATTATCAATTCCATGTTCAGCACAAACTCAAAACACAGACCCATACCAGCCAAGAAAGTTAACAGTACCCCAGCCAAAAACAGTTCAAGTACCTTACACAAGATAACATCAAAAACCATCTCTTGTTTTGATTACATATTCCACTTAGCTATCTGCCCTACTCTCTGTCCTTTCTGCTTTGTTTATAACTTCAGTGATGCATGCTGGACTGGAAAAAATCAACAACAAAAATACAGAACACATAAGAGGTCAAGCGTATTGTTGGAGGTCATCAGTGTTTGCAGGCTTATTATCATGGAAAACCCTGTAATGAGACAAAACGTTAACATGAGCTAATCTGTGATGAACCTGCTGACAAATAAATCTCTAAATTGTCCCATAAAAAAAGAACAAGTAGTCAAAACTTTAGGCAAACAGTTAAAAAAAATTCTTATTTCAATGCAGAAATCACTGTAGTTGAAGGAATTGATATCCCAAAATATATGAAACCAGTATCTGTCTAGCATTTGCTAACCTGTGTCTGATTTCATAGATGATAATCTATAAAATCATAAATAGTGGTTTTACCCCATGAATATTTCTATATCATAATCTATCTTCATTCTCAACAATAAAATCAGAGGAATCTTCAAAGGATCATGTATTAAGAGTGCGGCAGGACTGGGGGAGGGAGGTGGGGGAGTGAAAAAAATCAGTGCTAAAAATCCTTGTATTAGACCATTACAGCCTAGAGTGCTAATACTGAGTTTGTGGGCTTGGATTGCATAGCTCTGTGGATAAGAAAGGACTTCAGATGAATGGAAAATTTTTCACAGCATTTTCGTTTTTTTTAATCACATAAATCTTTATCCAACATTATTGTTTCTTTTTACAAGCGAAATGTATATTATAAAATGGAGAGAAATATCTATGTTAAACTGCACGCATTTAATTCCTTTTGTCAGCAAAGAGTCAAAATTTCTTCAAAGTTGTTCATTGTGGAGAAATTTTAGAGATTATTCAGGTTTTGCTGCTACCCAGACATTTGTTTCTATGTCTATACTTTCACCACTGGCTCATATGAAGTCAAAGCATTTCATCCACATCAGTGCTCTTGCAGCACAACAATTACTGCAACCTAGATTCTGGTTCTGCTATTTTCAATGAATGCCCCATTTTTTTTTTTTTTAAGATTCTTAGAAGAAAAAATCTTTCATAACAGATGTAAAACTTCATTTTTTGCCTTTAGTTTTCCAGCTGTGACAGCTCAATATTCTAATTAGCTCAAAGTAGAAAAGGGATCCAGGCACATTGTAGTTTTTTATCCCTTTAAAGCCACTTTTATCCTGATCTCAGTGATTAGTTTTGTACCATAGAGCAGTGAATATTGTGAAGATGAATTTTATAAGTAACTATAATTTTAACTATAGTTATTAACATTTCACTTAATGGTGCATAGGAAAAGAGTTTTAGAAAACATTTCTGCATGTGAATATTAAAAAAGAATGTTTATTAATGGATCTTTCTTTTGAAAATTAGAAAGATTCACACAAGAATTTTGTACTTTCAAACTGCTGAATAAAGTATGAGGTCACCATGCATAGAACCGTTTCAATAAATCTGTTTATTAGAGGATTAGATGCTTCCCACCTGTCCTTACCTGAGTTCACCCTAAAGTCTTTCACTCACCTGCTGTCAGGAAGGGGATAGACATTATGCCCTTTGCTGCAGCACTGAGAGCCAGGCCACCCAGGGCAGCTGCCTGACTTATGTCACTGGTGCCTCTTCTGTTTCACACTCTTCAAGTCTGAATAAACCATCCTACGGTTTTTCACAGCCTCATGGGTACTTAAAAGAGTTCTCAAGTCATAGCATTTCAGCTCCTCTACCTTGCTTTACAAATCAAAGGCTACTTTACTGTTTCATAGCTCCAGACAACTCCTTCAGCTCTGTTTACAGCTTAGTGCAATTACAAAATACCCTGCTGTGTGCAAGCACAGACTACACTGATTTTTTTTTTAGACAGATGATCTCAAGTGACAAAAACAAAAGTTACCTCAGCTTACTCTTTATTTCCTTCTGACATTTTCCCCTTTCTCAGACACTGGAGACATTCCCTTCACAGATTGAGACTAGCTTCTGAGCCACCTCAAAAGTTTGCCTCTTTTCCAGGTTTTCAGTAATTAGGGAAACTGGAAACTTCTGGCAAATACTACAATACAAAAAAATATTCATAAAATTCAGACTTCTCTAAAGTCATGTTGATGGAGAAACCAACTATGTCACATACACTTCATTTGCAGACTGCAAAAACTCCCTTCTATGTGGAAAAGTTTAGATTTTCCTCTCCTGTAAACTGAGGAACCTGCAACTTAATCTTCTCAGGAGACATAAATGTGCCAAAGAGCTGGAAAAGAAGGGGAAAAAGTGGAAAGGGAAAAGTTAGGATTGATTTATTTCACACACATCCCTACTGTTTGACTGCTCTTTTGAGAAATCTGGCATCAAAACTGTTCTGCTTTCCTCTTATCTGCAAATCTCTTTGACAAACCAGTCAGACAGACACTGTAAAACTCAGGATGGATAAGCTTCCTCATCAGTGGCATTTCTGGTATTTTAGTGTTTATATAGAGAGTGGAGTTTCAGTCCATGTGATTCAATGGAAAAGAGTAATGAGGCTGTACGCCTTTCAGACCTTCAGTTTCCCACAGTGAACTGTGTTTGTTAGTTATCCAAAAAACAAAGTATAAAAAAGAAACAGTGCATTTATCCTACTGACAGAAAGGTTTTTTTTCCTCTTACTTTGTTAAGCTATGAGGCTGGTGCACCACCAAATATCTAAACATAGCAACGCTTTGAAGGAATCCTTAAAGAGACATTTGGTGAAGATTTACCTTCTTAGCACTTGCTTAGTCCTTTTGCATTTAATTTCCATTACCATATGTTTTGTGAAATAGTGTGTGTCTATGGGGCTACTGACAAAGGAGAAACAGGGAGAAATAAATGTGCAAGAAATGCACATGAGTGCTCCTAAAAGTCACTGGTTTTGGAACACTTCATGTGGTAGATGGGATTTGTGGGGCTGCAAATGGAAGCTTCTCAGGCATGGTGGAGGAGGAGGGCTCTGGAACCAGGGCTTTTTTATGTATATATTGAAAAGCAGTTTTAAAATGAAAGGTAACTTTGGATGCTCTGCTCTTTCAGTCCAAACATTGTTGAGTAAATAAAGTTTATGCCTACCGGATGCTTAAGTACTTAAAGATGTATCTCAGCATATGGTAGCTTTTTTAAAAATGTGCAGTCTAACTTCACAAAGATGTTCAAGATTAACTGGTACTTGATGCATTCTTTAATTTCACTGAAATTTCTTTCAGTGAAGAAAGTGCAACATGGTCCTTAAACTCTAATTCTGGCCAATAAAAATCTTCAAAAATCTAAATCCATTTTAAACCTGTGAACAAGTGGATTTGTCTGAAATTTCTCTTCCTTTCTTTCACATTAGTAAAGATATTGACCATGAGTTGATGTACTAATGGGCCAGCAGAAATCCATTTGGATTCCCTGTGTAATGACTTGAGCATCTTCTAAGAGAGCCTATAAAACAAATGTCCCATGGTCATTGTCATTGGCTCTTGAAATCAGCACAATGAAATCTGAACAAATCCAGAGAAAAAGTCTGAAAATTTTTACTAATTTTACTACTAATAGTAAATATTTCCATGAAGGATAAAGCCTTAATTTGAATTGTAAAATGGAAAATAAAAATGTGTCATTTTTATGTTCAGATCTATAAGTACAAAAATGAGTTCTGAAAGAAATAACTATTTTATAGGACTCCATATGATTTTTTCCTGATTATATATTTGATTCTCAAGGAAATATTGCAGTTATTCTTGTCTAGAGGTTTCCTGAGTGAGCTGGTATGGGATGCTAGCATTTTCAAGAACAAGAACGCAAATGTTCACAGATTACTGAGAAAAGAAATGGAATTCTGAAATATTTTAAAGAGACATGCTTTTTCTGGGTAAAAAGTTAAAGTGTAGTTTGCATTACACAAGCATTTTATTTATTAAAAGAGATAAAACATGCTATGCATATAAGGTAAGGAGTTTTGGGAGGACCAGCAAGGAGAAAAGCTGTGCATGAAACACAGTTATTGCTTTATAGCATTGGTAGTAAGGGCAGTCATAATTTTCTAGTTGATTTGGTCCTCCTTCTGGAAGGAACTCCTACCAGTTCCTTCCAGAATCACGGTTGCATTCTTTATCCCCAAATCCTACATCAGAGTAAATTTTATAATATCTAAATCAGAGTGTGGGGACTATGTTATCAAGTTCAAGGGGTTTTTTTAATAAACATGATTCCAAGACCTTACTCAGTCTGATTCTCCTTAATAATTTGTGCCTGTTCAGATGACAGAAAACTTGTAAAGCACTGTACCAAGCTCTTCAGTAACTTACATTATGTGACATCCTACAGATAATGCAGCTAACTTGTAACAGGGTCTCCTATGCTAAAGGCAGAGGCCCATTTTAGTTTGAGAAAAATGAAAGTGCCATTTGGCAAATACCAAAGTTCACTGGTTATAAAGGCAAAAATCAGAAAGGGATACAATTTGCTGCTTACAAATCTGAATTCATAAAATCTGTACTGTTATAAAAGAAAACAGACATCTTTTGCAGGAAAAAACAGCTCAGTAGGGTTTCCTGGAGATAGAAATTACTTTTACAAGGAGAATCCATGAGCTAAAATAGGATTGTTTGTCACAGATGAAATGTATTTTGTGATTTCTTCTTAAAACACCTATTGTTTGACCCAACTGCATTCCTGAAGAGCAGGCCAAGGTGCTCCTGTTTATTCTGTTGGGAAGAATTGTGAGACCACGTCTTCATCCTGCCATTGAGTCATTTAATTTCTGAGTGTAGTGATCCAGAACTCATGATTTAAGAAACTGCAGACAGCAGAAACTGATAAATAATAGGCTGTATAGAATCTTGGGGAATAGAAAACCAAGCCTTGCTTCCCTTGAGATGGCTGAATAACTCTTGCTTTGAAAGCCTTTCATCATGTTATTACATAATTGTCTTATGTAAAGTGGTAGACAGAAATACCATAGGAAGGAGAAGAGACCTGTGGCTGTCGTCGTCACCTAGAGAACTTTGCTAATTTTGTATTGATTTTTTTTTTTTTATTTCTAGATTTTGACTCGAGGTTATACTGTGACTGGAATTTCTAGCCTTGTAAAATTCTTTGAATAAGTAGCAATATATTATGCTTTAGTTGTTATGCTTGTACAATAGACCAAGCCTTGCGTAGCCTTAGAAACCCACATCTTATTTGTCTTTTCACAGGGCTGAACAAAGAAACACAATTTTACAGATGACAGAGGTGACATATGGGGCTTTGAATATTCAGCCTTCCAGAGGATGATCAAAACATTTTGAGTTTTGGAATGAATTATAAAAAGTAAAGCATAATAAAGAAGCATACCATGTGTTCTAAAAGCTAAGATCAGTGATAAGAGCAAATCCATTCCTGTTTAAAACAGAAAAAAAGTTGTTCAGGCTTACTACTGCTCTTAATTCACAAGGATTTTCTGTTACAGTTCATTGGTCTACTCAATCTTATTTTAATTAAAACTACTTGCTACCCTAGGCTTAGGCTAATCCTTGAGAATTACAGACACAAACAGGTATATAATCAAGAAGAGAAAAAAATAGTTACTGATAGCTACTCATGGAGAACAGACCTGGGCTCTCTCAGGTTATCACGCATGTGTTTCAGAAGTGAGGATTGTTGCATAGGTGGGCATTTAAGATTTTGTTTCAAAGTAACCCCAAAGCATGAATAGCCACAGTTTCACTCTGGTCTAGATCTAAATAGCTACAGCAAACCAAGGCAAGGGAGTGAGGGGGTGTGAGAGCCAGTGGGAGAATGAAGGCAGGAAAGGATGGAAAGAATGTAAAGGAGAGCAGCACAATCACTTAGCAATATGTTCTGACTGTTGTATTCACCCCATTAAATATTCCCAAGCCTTCCTCCTCCAAGTATAAATAGTTCTGCTTCTGCTCAGGGCTGCTGCACTCTGCATTGAGGCAGGTAACAAACAAGGACCACTCCCATGGTACATTCAAAGAATTTTTGAATTATAATGATTTCAGATTTGCTCTGCTTCTTGCAGATTCATCAAGTAAAACATTTGTATTTACTACAGAGATGTACAGTGAAATGCGTTCAGTCATCACTGGACATTAAAATCCTCATGTCTCCTAGGTGTGTTTGGGGAACAGAAAGGAAATTGAACCACAGAAAAGATTGTAATGTTGACTTCATCAGGGAGTCTCCTGGTTACAGAGACAGTTTAACCTGCACAAGTCATTTCAACCCAAAAATGAAGGGCAGAAAGACTTAACTCATACTGTTTAAACATAATAAACATTTATTATCACTAATCACATCATCACAAAATGATAATAAGATCATTTATTAAGATGAGGCTTTGCTCTTAGTTTTGAGCAATCATAAAGTGAAAACACTGCATATTTGTAAAGATCATCTACAAACTACTCCTACTGTAGCCAGCAGAATGTAGATGGGGAAAAAAACTGTTTATGACAATGTGGCTGTTTTCTTTCTTCCCTTCTATAACCTATTGTTTGAGAAAGTATTGTACTGAGATAACTGATAAATGGTACAAGAAATGGAGTTGCCTTTGCTCATTTATTAAATGGCTATCAAGGGAAAGCTTTCAAAGCACTAAACAAGTTTTGATTCTCTACTGAGTTAAGATAAACCTCTTCTTTAAGGTGTCCTCTAAAAATTTCTTTATCTGATCCTAGGTACATGGATTAAACTTGGAACAAATTGGCAACAAAATTTCTGTTGTTCCTTGCCAATGTCTTGTCAGGAAGCAAAAATAATTTTCTCTATAAATGCCAAAGGAAATTATAAAATTAAGAATTATTTATATATTAGATATTTTTCTTTTTATATAAGATTTTTTTTCTTTTAATGGCAGAAGGACAAAATAATAATTACACAAAAACAATTGAAAGAAACAGAGAAAAGATAAATCTTGAAATAGGAAATAGAACTGCATTAAGTATCTTCATGTGTGCACTCCAAGCTAAACAAAACTTGCTTAAAATCATGACTTTCATAAGACTGGAATCCCCTGGCTGGAACCAAGGAATGCAATGAATCTGGTTTGTTCAGCTCCTTCACCAGCTCTGAGGATGCCAAGTTTTGATAATTATACTTCATTAACTGGAGGAAAGGCCTCTCTACTGCTCCCTGATAAACAGTTGTGATAGCAGCCTCAAGAGCCCAGTTACCTGTCAGTCCTTCCTTTGTGCTATATTCTTGTTTGTACATAAAGATTTGCTCTACTGACTTTAATAATTGTGCCTTCAATTGCATGTGTCAGAGCAATTTACAAACAAGCCTCCATCAATAAGAACAAATGAGTAGGGGATTAACTGTTTTAGTTTGGTTTTTTTTTTTGACATCCTTATTACTGATTTGGAATACTAAGCCGACACCAAGCCACTGGCAAATAGAAATACAGTATTAATTCCTTATATATGTTATTCATTCCTTCACTTCCCACCATATAATTAAAATTATCTATGGACTTATGACCAACATATTTTACCAGGAATTCAATGATCCTTACATATTTGGAAAATTTTACTGTCTTCTAAGCCAAACTACTAAAAAAAGAAAAGGCTTATAATATAAAAATAAAAGAAACTGGTTAGGAACACAAACTTTTAGATAATAAACACTTTATAAGGAAAAGAGAAAATTATTTTTTAATATATGCTTTGACAATGGAACATTGTCTTTTAGAACTTTTTAATGTCCCTTTTAATTGAGTAGTTTAAAAAGTCCTGGAAACAGATTTTTTTTAAAAGTTCTATGTAAAACTGATTTATTGAGATTAGTTGTCCAAAGGGTCTGTACTTGTGCAAAATGTCCAGGGCAACAGCAGCTAAAGAAACCTATTAGAAAGTAGCATTTTAGTCTTCCTAATACTCAGGGGAGACACTTTGTAATAGCTAGGCTCTCTACTGATAAACAGGAAACTTCTAACAGGTAATACAGCAGCTATTCTTGAAACAACAATGAAAGGTTGTTAAACATCAGAAATGTTTTAATTGTGAAGCAAGGATTGATCCTGGAAGCCTGGAAGCCTCCAGGAAGCCTGGAGGAAGCCACTCAGGAGCCTCAAGCTGTTTAAAAGGTTAAAGCATAAAAAGAAACTACCCATTGCTGGGGAAACAAATAGTTCAGGAACAGGAAAAACCCTGGGATACAATGCTGCTGCTCCTACAGAAATCATGTTTTCCCAAGTTCAGAACAGCTTTTCTACATTTCACCTACACTATTTCAACTTTGTGGAATACAGGAATACAAGTTGAATGACTGGAAAGCTAATGTCTTAAATTTCTCTCAAGTTCAAGAGAGCAAAGCTCATGACATGTCTCAGAACCTATAGGAATTTCATAGTTTGACCAGTCTCTTCTGGAATGACAATATGCTTAATAGGTGACATGCAAGAGTCTGTGTCATACTGCCAGTGTCAGCTTGCAGACCTCAGAAACTGCACTGTGCATGGCAAAAATGTGTAGGATCCCTGGCCTGTGGCTTTTTGCCTCCTGAATTAGCTGACCCCCAAAATAAAGAAATCTCAGCCACAAGTAACATAATAGGCTGAGCTCTGAAGCATGATCCGAAACTTTCCCAGTACACAAAGGAGAAATTAAGTTCTGAGCAACAGCGCAACAATGGTATTTTTGCACTAAACTAATAATTTCTGTTTGAATTACACAGCATCCTTTAATAAGACATATTGTATTGATTTAGGGGTTTCAGGTGGAACGGAAATAGTTCCACTGTTAATACAGTGCTTTATTTTTAGTTGGCATTCACCTCCATCAGCTTCCTTCTCTTGATCTCTTTATGCTTTCTTTTCTGCTAAAATCCATAAATCTTTCCTATGTAGATACTTCGAAAATGAGATCAAGTCACAGGCTAACCTCCTGTTAGATTATTTGATGGATTGATACCTTAAATCTTCCACAGGAGAAGGATCTTAAATCTGATCCTTCATAGTCTATTATTCAGATTTCAGACCATCTCACTAGACCTTTTCCAATTTTATATATTGCTTTTAAATATGTCTTTCAGACATAGTAATAGCCTCACTGATGCTACAAAGTTTAAGAGCATTTTCCTCCTTCTCCTAATATTCTTCAGCTGCTCTCTTCTCAGACTGTATTTGAGAGGTGTTTCTCTAGCTTCTTCTTAAATCAAACCCTCTAAAAAAAAGGTGGAAATTTTAGGAAAGCATGCCATCCTTGGATGAAATTTTTCCATGTACCTTTTCCACCAGGTTTGTCCATTCAGTAGAGGCTATACTAATTGGATGGTGTGTTTTTAAAATCAGAATATGCGAACTGAGCCAAAATTGTTCTTGGCGTGATATCATCCTACTTTGCAGCACTGTATTAAGTATTAAAAAATATGGTCCTCAGTCGATGGAGGACCAGAGTTTTACTATGAAGGCACTTTCCTCTCAAACCGGATATAAATATTTCTTCAAACATTGCTGCTGAAACAAATGTGAAAAACAAAATGCTGCATGTCAGTATGCATACCTGGTGCAATCTTTCCCTCAAACATATTTTCTCTCTGAATGCTAAGAGAAACACAGGGCTTTAGAGCACAGAACACTGGGCCGGCAGTTTTCCACACTGCACTTAGTTGAAACAGTGTGGAAAACAGATTGCACTCCCCTTTCCTTTGAAAATGAAAGGAGAAGAAAACCAACCCCATTTTGCCATATGGTTGGGAAGGGTAGAAGTAAAAGAATGTGGCAGTGACTGTATCTGCTGTATCTGTTGGACAAGAGCTTCTTGCTGTATATATTGCATGGTGCAAGAGGCAGTGCCCCACTGTATACCCGTAACTATGTTGAACCAAACACTGGTGGTTTTTTGAAGCCATGAGGAAAAAAAAAAGTGAGGCCATCCATATGGAAACATACAAAAAGGGCTTTTTGATTTTACCTCAAAGTATTTTATAGATATGAACTCTTTTGTTACCAGATTGAAGCTCTGGAGATGGAACTACTTGTCCAAGGTCTGAAAAAATGTTTAAGACAGTGCTGGTTTCACAAGCATTCAAGCATCTGTTCCTTTGAGAGCTGTAAGTGAGAATGTAAATTACCAAGATTTAAACCCTTGAGATAAGAGCATTGCTCTGGGATATCTGAAAAGCATCTAACACATTTTGACAAAAGAATAATTATATTTGGGTTTTCCAGTGAACACCTAAAAATATGACAGTACAGCATGCAAACCATTTCTCAAGAACAGCAAATAATTCAGTGAAATCACAGAAAAATATGTGCGAATCTTCACTGCAGAATTCCTGAACCGATCTCTTCATCTCTCAAGATTTTATGTATGGTGACTGAATTTCCCCTACTCCATCTCATTACAGAATCAAACCCACCAAAGTATATTTCAATGCTATTTATCATTAGGTCAGCTCAAACATTTTCTCTTGATTGGTTCTGTTGAAAAAGACTTTTTTTTCTTAAATGGAAATATTTTTCGCTTGTGAATTTTTGCTGCAGAATCAGCAGGGCTTCATTTACCTGCTTTGTAAAGCAGGATTCAAAGTCACCTTGTCCCCAGCTATGTGGCAGATTGCAGACCAAATCAACAGGACCTGGCAAATGAGCCAGAAAGGATTCCAGGCACCTGTTGCAACGTTTCTTCTTCTCCACAAGGGTTTGCAGGATTGGTGAATTTTGAAACAGTCTGCTTCCAGACTGTCTTGGAAATGGAATTCTCCATATAGATCTTGAAAAAAGAGGACACGTGATGATTGGATAAAAATATACAGCAACACAAGGAAGAACCCAGCTTTTTCCACTAAACACAAAAGTGTGGAATGCCCTCAACAATACCTGTAGGTACTGTGCTTGTACCAAACATATATTGACATCTAACTGCCAAGGAGTATTTTCTTTCCAGAAAAGACTTCACTTTCCTGAAGTCCTTTTTGACATAGTATAGGTCTTTGTCAATATCCATGACACCATGGATCAAACTCTGTGAAAGGAGTCTATGAAATGTTTCAGAGCACCAGTTTTCAGATATACCATTTTAACCTTCCAAGGCTTTCTCTGTTTTGGGGCATTTTTTTTGGATTTTTTTTGTTTGTTGTGAGTTTTTTGTTGGGTTTGGTTTGATTCTTTTCTTAAAAGGAAAAAAAAATCCCAAACCAAACCCCCTTATCCAATAAATCTAAACTTTGAAACTTTAAAGCATCATCCCGTTTTCTCATTTTCTCATTTGGTATGTTCTAAGCATTGAAAAACTTTGTGGGAGTATTTCTACATCCTATTTCTAGTACAATGTCAAGTAAAATATTATTTCCTCTTCAGCTGATGAAGACCACAGCACCAGTGGTCCTTCATTAATAAGAAAATGAAGTTCAGACCTGTGCTTGATAAAACTGCCTTCCTACTTTCCATACAAAGCTGTGCTAAGCACTTTCTCATTCCCTAAGAAGCAACAAGTCTTTTCAAGGTTATTAGTAATGTATGAATTCTTTCCAAGAACTGCTATTAAATTCCTTTTGATACTTGCTCAGAACAATTCAGTGTGGTGATTTTGCATTGTATCAGCCTCCTTTTTCAACAATATTGTGATTAAAGAGCAAATACTTTGAAGCAGTCTTAGAATTAGTCTTCCTATGGGAAGATTAAATCTAACAATACTTTTCTTTCTAAAACTGAACACAGATTTTACATCATTGGAACAATTCCCTATAATCAGATTGAAGCTTCATTCTTGCATTTTATAGGATAACTTTCTCAATTATTTCATTATTTAGTTTTTATGGAACAATATTTTCCTTTATTTCCAATACTTTAAATTTCTGCAAGGGTTACTTAGGACCAGGACTTAATATGATGTCAATGTTAGGGTCAAGTCACAACAAACCTAAACTTCCTCTTAGTCATAACTTCAGCCTTTTGTACTTTTGTTCTGAATTTACATTAGAACATTAATAATGGCAAGTTAATTTCATTTGAAATTCTGAGGGTTTTATGTACAAAAATAATATGCAAATATAAATTCCAAAGGCAAAGACATTGACGCAGGTATGACTCTAAGTTGCAAATTAATTTTACTAATCTGAACTCTTCTTTTATCAACTACTCCCAGGAAGGATATTGGGCAAAAAAAAATATCAGACAGCCCATATACAGATTACACTAGGAGTTCTAGTGAAAATATTAATAAAAAGTAATGTTTTAAGTTGCAAAATAATTGATAATTGAGAGCAGTGGATGTCAAAGAGATCCACCTTAACTTTTATTTCATTTATTTTGTTAATTGATGAACTTAAAACAATAATAAGTGGAATGTGAGTGATATTTACAAATATTAAGGTTTAATACCAAAACTAGACAAGGAATAAGAAAAGTTAGAAATTTTGTCAGAGAAAAAGAAAATTATATCTAATTTGGAAAAGATGCAGGCTACTCTAGTGGAAGAATAGCCTAAAAAAATATCAGGAGAAGGATTCAGCCAAAATCCCTCAGGGTGACTCCAGATAGCAAATGATGAGAATCTTGCAAAGGAACACAGCAACAAAAAAAGTACCAGTGTAAATGTAGGCTGTACATGTAGAGGCAGAACGCTGTGGCCTCAGGAGAAGATCACTCTGGTCTGTGTAGCATGAGAGAGACCACACCACACATACAGCTTTTGGGAACAAGCACCTCTGTGCCAAGGAATTCAGACAGCTCAGAGAAAGCAACAGAAATAAACATGTGGTTGTAGGGAGTATTTTATGAGGAAAGTTCAAATCAAATGAATACCTTGATTTGACTTTGTAGTTACTAGGCAGGAATATGATTACATGCTTCAAACCCTTCAGGACTGTTATCATCAAGGAAGAAGATAAACAGGATGCATAGGAGATCTGGCTCTACATCTACTTTCAAAATATTCATATGCTTGAATACAACTTCTGTATCATCTTCCAGATGAATTCTTTCTTCTTACATCAAATTTCTCTCAAAAACTGATGTATCATTATAGAGATCAAAATGAAAAAAAATTGGTTTTTGTAAAACTGAAAAAAATCATTGAACTTAAAATATTGTTTTAATTTTATGTGCCTTTTATCTTGGTTTATAGAAGATATTAGGAGAAAGGTTAGCTCTTTCATAGAAGATGATCCTTTCAAATTTTCCTGATGATGTAGCCTTATTTTTTACAAAATAAAAATAAAAACTCATTGACAGCAAGTCTGAAACTCAGATGTGTCAGTTCCTAGAGGAGTGGTTTAAACTATAAACCATATGACTGAATGGGGAAATATCTAGAGGGAAAGAAATGGAAATTAGGGGTAGAATGGATCTGAGTCACGACTTTCACATCTTAATCGTAGGCTGAATAATAGGTTTCAAGAAGAAAAATAACTTCCTTCTTATTAATTTGGGAGACAGGGTTTGGTCTCCTTTCTAAGGCTGGAGAGGAAACTTGAAATAGAATGTTCACAAAAAATGAAAATGAAATTTCTTGCTATTTCAAACTAATTTTCCATTCAGCTCAATCTAAGCCACTAACTGAGTAAGGGCTGGATTTATAAACAGTTTTACTGTGGCAAAGTTGACATTTTTCAACTAAGACAGCTGTTAAAAGAAACATGAAGCAAAAATAGTTCTCTACCTTAGAGCTCATTAGGCTATAAGTACTTCCTGTGCAGATCTGTTTACTCAACTGATATCCACAGCTTTACTGATGCTCATAAAGTCCAAGTCAATTTTAAATTTGATAGAGTTAAATTATTAATGGAAGTGTTCACTCAGATGCACATTTAATTGATTAATATGAAGTTAATGGGCATTCTGAACTTAGCTTCACCACTGTGGACTTACAGCTGGTAAAATTAGTCTTTCTTAGTGGAAAGATGTTCAATCTGGGTATGAGTAAAGCAACAAGCCACAATTAAATCAATAGCCACAGTCATCTTGGAAGGACTCCTGTAAACATAGTTGAGCCAAAATCTTCAAGCTAACTGGGAAGAGCAAGAATTTTCGCCTACTGTCTTGAATTAAGGGATTTTGTCATATACACCTCATTTGTGAACTTATTACACATTTCCGGACACAATTTAAGACACAAACACAGAATTTAAGATGTTAATACATTTCTGCTAAGATGTTGTCAATACCTTCTGCCAAGTAGAGAGCATAAACATGATGAAATGTAGTTCCATGGTGCTGTGGGATACTGGATTAATTCCATGTTTACCTAAATATGGATCTATTTGCTGAGTTTCAGGCAATACATTTTTAAGCTGTTGACTTTTATTTCAGGACAACTTATTCAAGTCAAACTATCAAATTCTCACTGAATTCAAAAGTAGTTATTGTTAAAAATAGCTAAGCTATATTATAATATTGGAAAGACTATCAATATTCATCCATTTCTGTGGACAGAGGAGGTCAATCCACCATATAAGAGATTCACATTGAAAAAGAATTGACCGCAGCTGCATAAACTTTTGAAAGCACTAGGCTACATATTTCTGTAGGGAAAACATAAATATGAGCTTCACATATGGAAATATCTCCAAAAGGCAATAAAAAAAATTCAAGGACATTTCTATGTAAGATTTTCTGACAGGGTTTGCTAGTTCTATTTCCACCTTTTTGGAAAAGAAAGTTGTGTTTTGTCTATGTACACTGATACTGTTCATGATCCAGTTTAACACTTCTGTGAGATGCTTGCCCAAAATATTTGTGTTCTCCCATAACAGTCTGGAAGCTTTTCCCATGTAATCAGCATGAAATCATCCCCTGCAGCTATTCTGCTACATAGCTTTACAGAGTGAAGTGAATATAAATTGTTGGTTTACTCCTAATGCAATTACAGACATTCCAGCTCTTGTCAGACTAGATTGGGCCCTTCTAAACATTTAGACAATTCTGAAAGTATTTATTCCACCTGTATTTTTTGCCACAAAGATATTATCATATTTTGACAAGAAAAACTGTCCCCATACTGCGTCTCTCTCTCAAAGAAAGTAGCAATTAGATTAGGTAATAGTTTCAAGGGCTTTTTCCTATGATTAAACAGAACAAAGCTTTGAAAGTTAAAACACTTGCGTGTATTTATATGCTTATACCCTGAGGATGCAATATACTGTAATTATTCTTTTTTCAACAGCCATTGATTCTTTTGCACTGGTCAATACTTACTTAATTCCACAGCCTATTATACAGATTTTTTGGTTCTTGCAATCTATTTGGTATAATCCATTAAATGTGATACAGCCAACCATTTGTCTGAATGTCCTTGAGCTTCACAGTGAATCAAATGATCATTTCCTAAACAATCTTGCATTTCCAACACAAACAAAACAGAACAAAACAGAACAAAACAAAACAAAACAAAACACCCAAAACCAACCAACCAACCAACCAACCAAAAAAAGTGCAGATTTTGGTAAGTATGAACCACTTTTATTATTAAATTGTAAATTATACTAAAAAATATGGAATAAATAGCTGGAAATTTTCTTGCATGACAGTTTTGCATTTAAAATAACAAAAACCCTCATCAGAGCACAATAGAAATGGATTTGATCTGTAAATTGAGGCTTTGGTTCTCCTCTTTTGCAAGACTGCTTGTTCCAAGCCTACCAGCCTTCTGGATTTATGCTGTTTGTGGTCTCACACTAGAGTTTGATTCTTCCTACCAGGTCTAGATTATTTAGAAGTCACAGTACACACATGTGAGAAGAAGACAGTACAACAGATAGAAAAGAATAAATTACAAAAGTCACACTATGTGGCACTGATATTTAGCATACTGTGTGTCCTATATTGTCACACAAGTCATTCTGGAAAAATTGCTGGGATAATTTGGATAAATAAACCTCAACAAGTGTGCAGTTTTCGGCAGAAAGAAGGTTAGTCTTCAAGCATTTTTAATGGATTCTCTTCATGCTAAGATCTTACTGTTATATTTTCATCTTAAACATGAGCTATTTCTGCTGTCTCATCCCTAGAACCATAAAGTCTGTTTATTTTCTGCTTATGGGGTCTGTGAGAAAGCATGGAGATAGTTAGGCAACATTTAACTTTTTCTACTCATTTTAAGAGAAAAAAGGAATCTTTTAGTTAATCCATACCCAGCTCCAGAGACACTCTATGAAAAGTTAAATAATATGTCTGAACTTCTTGATCAGAAGACACAAATTGTGCTCCACAACAATACCGTGTACACTTATACAGCCCCAATTAGAAGGATACTTTCTGATGCATTTACCTCCCTTTTACTGGGATAGTCTAATAACTGCCTAGGAGAAAATAAAGAGAAGAGGCTTTTGTTGCTTGTTCTTTATTGATAGGCAACAGTGTAACTCCAGCATAAGAAAAGCATTAGCAAAAACAAAATCCAACCTTTGCTTATAGTCTGAGTCACGACCAGTTGACAATTCCTGGAATGAGGATATGACTAAAAACATTATCAGGACCTAGGAAAAGCATTCATACAGAACAGATAGAGAATTACAAGTGGATTGACCCTCCATTTTTCTGATCTCACTCTTCCATATTTGAATAACACATTTATTGTCTTCAGGGAGAACACTACAGTATGTTAGCAGACAACTCAGGGGAGCACAGGCTAGCAATACTCAGGATTGATCTGCAGGGAAAGAAATAGGAAGTGCTATCTTTAGTCAGTAAGATGAAACTGCTTCCCTAATCCTTAAAAAAAGAGGGGGGACAAGCCATATGTATGTTTGGTTTTTGTTTGTTTTTGTGGGTTTTTTTGTTGGTTTGGTTTTTTTTTTTTGTTTTTTTGTTCTCCCGTACTCCAGCATAATTTGAAGATATCTGGCAAGTTGACAAAGAAATCAGGACTGTTAAACATCTTAAGCAGGTGCCATGATATACAGTAGCACTGAATTAACCATGACTGAATGATTAATATTTACCCAACTCCTGTCACAATGCATATTTTCCCTTCTTTTTGAAAGACTGACTAAAATGTTGGCCTAGATTACAAAAAACCTTAAAAACAAGTGCTGGCATTAAAAAAAGGAAAACTAAGTCGTATTCTGACTAATAAACCCCCTACATTTTGACTGAATCCTGGTGTGGCCACCATTTCAATTGCACCATCATCAGAAGATATTACTACATGATGATCTCTGTAAAGATTAAGAAGAAGACAACTAAAAGGTGAATTGTCTGTCAGTAATGTGGTGATAACAGAGGAATTTTAGAGGCAGTGAAAACAATGAACTCTGGATACTAAGCAAAGACCATTTGGCAAACTTTCATTTGGAGAGATTCAGTGTTTGCACAGAGTTGTCTCTATGCACGCTCAAAGGATAACCAGAAGGAATTAGCTCCTGATTCAGCCAGGCATTTAAGGACATGAATAGTCCCATTGAAATCAATGAGATTACTCACTCACTTGAAGTTAACCACATACTTAAGTATCTTTCTGAAGTGAATGTCTAATGGATGCCTACACTTGAAGGGTTGTAGGAAACTGGTTTGCCAGGGACTGGCTACAAATCAGCTTTTAATGTTTGCTTGGAAAGTCTGTCAGAACTTTCCCATGAATAGGTACCTTCTTCTAACCTGCTGAACTGCCAGGACAGCTAGGGGCAAGTAGGTAAAACAAATTAAATAGTCCTTTGCCCTATTCTTTAAGAAGATTATGCTGCAGCACTGAGTAAACTTTTCCCACTTTGCCTAGTGTGTCAAGAAAGCCAGTTGTTCTCCAGACTAAATTTTCTTCTATTTGTATCTTAATGAGTGAGCTTATTAGTGTAGCAAATGTTCCTCCTGGGAAGCACTTCTAAAATGAAATTAAAGTGCTGATTGATTTGCAAGATTTGCAAAATATTATTCATTTTTTGTTTGTTTTTTTTTCAAAAAGGCAAAAATACCCCAACACCATTGTTCCAAAAGTTTGAAAGGAAGTTTCCTATCAGTGTGAAAGACGAGCATTCTCAGTTGAAAAGAGAATGAAGCTAACGGGGAAGTTTTATTTATTTATATTATATTATATTATATTATATTATATTATATTATATTATATTATATTATATTATATTATATTATATTATATTATATTATATTATATTATATTATATTATATTATATTATATTATATTATATTATATTATATTATATTATATTATATTATATTATATTATATTATATTATATTATATTATATTATATTATATTATATATATAATAATATTTATTTATATTAGTCTTATCTAAATTCAATTAGCTCAATGAAAGGGAGAAACCAGTCCATGCTTTTGGGTTATGAAACTTAGAAACTTAAAAAAATAAATGAATCATTAATTTAAAATAATTTTAAACAATTTTGAAACATAAACAATAACTGCTTGATATTACTAAACAATGAACTTGTACACAGAACAAAAGTCCTCCTAATTTTCAAGATGAGGCTACCTGTCCAAAAATTCTACACATAAAGCATAAAATACATAGAAAAAACATAAAAATATCTACAGTATAATTTTTTTTTCCTTACAGGCTGAAAGCCATCAGCCATGTTTGAAGATGAGATACCTATAGCAGATAACAGTATTTTGTCAGAATAAAAAGGTAGTCCTTGATAAAGTGATGTGACTTAGGTACTCTGAGCTTTATTCCAATCTGTACTTTGAACATCCCTCACTATCAAGGAAAAGTGACATATCTTTTTAACTTATTGCTCTATACAAAAAACATAGAGAATTCTTTTTTTTTTTTGTTTGTTTTGAAATTTATTTTTAATTACTTTGTGGAAGAGACTAGACTTTTTGACCTGCTATTTTGATGTTTTGACACAATAAAGACTCATTTTGTATACAAACTGCCAAAAAAACCCCAGAATACAGACTGCTGCTGAATTATGGAACTGTAAACTTTAAACTTCTTCCTTCACCACTTTTTGGCTAATAAAATTCTGTTTGCTGTACTGATTAACACAAATCAGTAGCTGGTAAAGCCTGGAGTGCAGTTCTGAGAGGACAAGGTGGGTTGAGTAGTGGACAGCTCTTTCTGTGCCAGGATTCCTTCCCTGAGTGTCAAAATGTAGAGAAAAAGCTTTTTTCACAGGCTCTTTCCAAGGTGAAAAAGGAAAGTAGCCTGGGACAAGAGGTAGAAGAGACGAGCAAGATGTAGATAAGTGGTTTTTCAAATTATCCCCTATGTGTCTAGAAAAAGCATGTGAAAAGGTGTCTTGTGAGTGTACATATCCATGAGATCTGCAGTGGAGATAGAGTGGACAGATGAGACGAGATTGTTTTGCCAGTTTCTGTCTTTCAGGACTGATCCTGCTTTGTGATTTTGGTTCCTAACCAGCATTTGGAACTGACAGGACACCAGCATCTATTGACATTGGCTGCGTTATAATCCTTTCTCTCCTCTCTCTCCAACTCCTAATCTTTCTCACTAAGTCCCCTTCAATATCACACAAATGCCAACTTTAAGTTTCACATCAAATAACCTGGTGCTGATGGAAATGTGTGTTCCTTTTCCAGGCCTGGTTGTGAGAAGACCCTGTAGAGCAAGATACAGTTTTTATCTGAGAACATGGCTTCTGTTCAATAACATGTCAAGTTTGTGAAAATTGTCTGACTGAAGCCCTTTATTATCACACAGTGGTGAAATGATTTGCCTGAAGGGGAAACAGAGCATTAATAAATGTAATGAATTGTACATTGTTCATGACAGTCTTTAATGGTACAGTCTTCTGTGTACTGTACATTCCAGATACCACCTCAGGTCCTACAATTAATATTCATCAGTATAGAAGCATAAAACTCAATTTGGTATTTGCAGCACAAACCAGCCATTCCCAGGACGCCTCACTGAAAGCATTTCCCAGGCTAGGTCATATGCCGCCTAGTCTTAAAACATGTCAATATATTCTGTTTACCTTGTCAGTGGTTCATCAGCCTGATGTCATGGCAAAACTAGCAATTCAGGCTTTAAATACTCATGTTATAATGTCAGGATTAGCCTCCACTTAAAAATGTGGAGGAAACCAAACTTGCCCTAATTGCCATGGTAAAGGATCTGAAATTGTGGATGTTGCCTTATTAATTCCTATATTAATTTTTAGCTCTTTGAAAAAAAATAGAGGAAATCTGTCTTTCTAAATAATTCCAGCATCTTCAAGAAATAACAACAAAGCTTTAAAAGCCTTGCTAGAATTTTGTTGGTCCAAATGAAAAAGGTAAGGAAGCCCCCCACCTGCCTTATAATTTACTATATCCTGGATTTATTACATTATGGAAAAGAGAAATACAAAAATCAATGAATTCATATTGTGCAGAAATGTGAGGAAACCTTGGTCCAGGATTGATTTCCTAAGCAAACTGCTTCAAGTTGATTTCCTACCATGGAAATTCAAATGCATACTAAAATATTTCATGCATGCAAAGGTACAAAAATGCCAGCATTTTAACAGAAAGTCCAACTCCAGGCATGGTGTTAGCAATATTCAGTAAATATCTTGGTGGTTCAAATTGCCAAATACTTAAAAGCACAGACAGAAAAAGGGAAGGTATTTGATTTCATAAACTATAGATTAGTTCCAATGTAAGTTTTTTACCTTACCATTGCACAGGGTAGAAAAGAGCCACCCAAACAACCAAATCTCCCCCCTGCAAACAAACCCCCAAAACCTGCGGCCACCAAACATTTGTCCATAAGGAAGTTTCCACAAATACAGTTTCAAATTCCCTGTTTCAAATACAGATTCAAATCCAATCCAATTGTAATTGTCTTCCAGGACCTTTGCTAGTGCCTACTTAACTGGGATCAATGGTATAGTCTGTTTATTCAAATACTCTCATATTCAGTCACTCCATCTGCCTGCTTCACTTCACCAAAAAACTGCACTCCCTGGATAGCTTATATTCCCTCTCTGAGATAAAAGTATCACAAAAATTGTCCTTCAGCAGATCCAGGGGAACATTCTAAATTTTAATTAATTTCAGAGCAAAAAGTATCATGGTAATATTTTCATAACATTTTTGATAGTATCTTTCTCTTTTATATGTGTTTTGGTGTAAAGGGTCATCAATAAATCAGTCTTCCTTTTAAAAACTGAAACTCATCCTTCAGCTTTCATCAGTAGCCAGAGTAATTTAAGCTACTGTAAGACAAGTGCTATGATAAGACTGAAAACCCTAGGTTTACATTATTTTTTTAAAAACACTATGTGAAAATGTTTCTCAACTCTACCTTTCCTGATGATGCTGAAGAGCAATCAGTTCTATGTGAAGATTAAACAATTTGGTAGCTCCCTGTGACTCATTCTGAAAATCTCTGTGCTGATATCAGCATGTTGAATACCAGAAAGAGTGACCCAGCAGTGACTCTGGGTAGCTTCATGGACTGAAGCAAATATTTACATTAATTCAGGCAACAAGGAGGTGGGGTGGCACAATGAAAGCCATATTTGTCCTAAGAGTTATGTCACTGTTCCAAACACTGCTTCTCTGTGCAAAAAGCAAGGAGCATTTTAATTACCCTTCTCCTCCCCCCTCATCAAAATATTTTTAGGATTACTTGACTGTGCAAACTGTGATAGCCATTTATCAGGAACAAAGGGCACTGTATTTCTGAAAGAAAGAAATGGTCTGAGCAATCAAAATTCTCAGAGATGTACAAAAGGTTAAGAAGTTCTCCCTATTTTGATCACTTATGATATCAACTGGGCAGTTAATAACTTTGCCTAAATAACTGGATTGTAAAATATATGCATATTGTGAAAGTCCTGTCATATTCACTGGAAAAACCTGCCTTTTAGAAAAAAGTGGGTCGCAGAAAACGAATAGGGGAAAAATAAATATGAACTACTGTTAAATAGCTTTACAGTTTATATTCATGCACTACTTTAATATAACTGTAGCAGTTATATTTCAAACATTTGAACAGTTCCCTGGAAATCAGTATGTCTTAAGGACAGAATAAGCAATCTGGAAAGCCAGACTCCCAAATGCCAGGTTCATATTTTTTTCCCTTGGTATAACAAACACTTTTAGATAGAATTCAGTAAAATGAAGATGCAGAGGAAGTATTCAGATTTGTTTTCTATGTATAAAACATTTAGGCTGCTTCCTGCAAGCCTGGCCATAGGGTCAGATCTGTCCATAACACTGAGGTTACCTATCATTTTGATGCACACAGTACTGGGTGTATTGATAACGATTCTGTTATTGTCTCTCTCTTCCTTCCTTTCCTAGGGAAATGTCTTTGGTTTGCCTTTTTTTTCTTTTTCTGGTGGATTTTTTTGTATTTTTTCCCCTAAAAAGGCAGCATTTTCACTTTATTACAAATACTTCTTTATGCTGTATTGCTTAATTCTGATTTGCCTGATAAGATATACGCTATTGTTTAAACATCCACCCAGTAAGATGATGGGAACACTTCTGACAGTAAAGCTTGAACAAAGAATAAACCAAGTGATTTTTTACAACTTATCTCACAGATAGCATTTTTTTGTTCTCTTTCCGTAGTATTGTTTCGTGGAAATTTATTTGGAATGCAAATAAAATAATATTTGTAGAGCCAAAAAGAGATTTTATTTCTTTAAAATGAAACTAGTAGCAATGACCATATTACCAAAAATATACAGTTAAAGTTATAAATTCTAAACCTTAAAAATATTTTTAATTCAGTATTTTAGGCTTTGTTTTAATGCTTTTACAAGTTTAAAAAGTTCTGGAAAAGCCTCACATAATACCATCTGAAAAAAATAAACATTTTATTCTTTAGGGATAAAACATGCATTGAAGATAAACAGTCTCAAACAACACTGAAGAGAAACACAGGGTACTACAATACAGATCTATACACAAAAAAGATCTGTAACACAAAAACATTTTTACTTTTGTTGTGTACTTTATTCTTTGAGTTCATAATTCATAACCCCTAAGGTAGTGTTTTCTAACAATAACACTTTCCTTCAAAAAATCTAAGCAGTATCCTTTATATATTTGAAAGGTTTCCATGCTCTTACAGTTTTCCAGAAGATGAACAATGGAATCATTGGGATTTAAATGGAATCAAAAGGATTTAAAAGTATTATAATGTTATATCTGTTAGCCATAAAAATTTGGACCCAGCAATGCTGAAAATTTGCTGAGGATAAGTGTTCACAGGTAAAAGCACGATTTCAAACCTTTGGGCTCAAGCTTGCTACTCTCTCTCTGTGTGCATGTCAAAAAATGTGAGGAAAAAATTCAAAACTGCTCATGAGGACCAACTTGGTTTTTGCAGCAAGCTTTTGAAAACAAAAAGAGAAAAGAAAAGGAAAAAGAAACACAAGAAAAAAACCCATCTACAAAGCAAGAACAACACTTCCCTCCCTGCCCTAAAGAAAAGTTTTGTTGCTGGTATTTATTACTAGGTATTTGTATCATGTGGTTCCCTAACAGTAACCAAAAGACATATCAAACATCCTTCATTTGAGATCCAGCTAACATAACCAAGAAAGATTATAAGGAAATATCAGTTTGGAAGACCAGACATGTCTGCTGCAAGAGTAGGCTTTTAAAAGAATTTCATATAGATTGCTTACCCAATTGGTGGTATGCCACAGCATAGAAAATTCCATGATGGGGGGAAAGAAATTGTTTTATCTTCACTCCAGACATATTTAGTAGGGAAATTGAATCTCTGGCCAATGGGAAGATCAAGTGCAGGCAGCATTAATCTCTTTTTAATTTACGTAAGGGAAAAGCTTCTGTTTGTTTCAGGGTAGGATGCCCTTAAACTGTTTCTATAGTAAATTCATAGGTATTCTGAGAAAGACAAACTTGCTGTAAGTGCATTTAAGCAAAACAAAGCCTCCTTTGCTGTAAGGTGATTGATGCTTTCTACTGATCTCATGTTTATTTGGTATACACTAATTCTTTATATCAAAGACACATCTTTTAGCCTTGGTTCAGAAGTGTTGGCAAGATGAAACATACTAGCACAAGGTTTTTTGACAGCTTAGTAACTGCTTAAGATTCTTAAACAAAACCTCCACAGTTTCTCAGTTGATTACATAGGATTACATGAGATGCAGCTACCAGACATTATTTCAGACTTCACTCACCTTGACTAACCAGTTCTCCTTTTCAAAGAGAATACAGAGAAAGATTTTTTAGACTTCAAGCGATTCAACAGCATTTGAAATTCCAGCATTTTACTACTTCCTTCAAAAGTCAGTGTTTGCTTTAAGAAGATACACCAGATTTCTGTATTTTCTAAGAATCTTGTTTCTATTATAGGACAATGGTAGTTCACCTTCCTAAGGCAGAGATACTTTATTGTCTTTGGTCTCCTAGTAAAATGTCTCTGGCCTCCTGTTGGATGATTCAAGAGCTCCTGCTTGGCTCTTTATGAGCCAATGCAACCTTGAGATCAATACTAGACTTGGCAGCTAGCAGGGAGATTTCAAAGAATTTTAATTGGTCTTTTGAAAGTGCCTCAAAATGTCATAACAAGACTGGCCTGGCAGAATCTTCAAAGCCCCAGTTTTCAGATGTGAAAATCCTAGGTTTTTTTCTCCCTTCCTTCAATAGCTTTTTGTGGACCAGAGCACATCCATTTACTATCTGGTTCCCATTAGTAGGAAATAAGCATCCTAAAACAGAAAGTATACTAAATTTACCTTATTTTTGAGTGTCCCTTATTGTCCCTGAATTACACAGCTTACACAGCAGAATGTCCTTCAAAGACAAAACTTCAGTCAGAGATATAGAAACAGGAATGGACTGAGTGTTGCTCGTCACCTGTGATTTTACAAAGTGTCTTGAAACTCTTTGTCATTCCTGAAAGCAAGCTAAGTCTCAAAAGAGCTAAGATGATAAAAAATGACACAGAATAAATGAATAAAATTCAGTATTTATCCATGCTTTTTATTTTTTTTTTTAAATTCTATTGCTTTTATCCATTTGAAACAGACATAACTTTGTGCTTTCAGATACTTTTCCCTATTCTACTCAATCATTTAATGTTTTTAGTTCTGTAAATAGATCAAAAGTTAAAAGGAAGTCCATGCTGGAAGAGAGCATCCAGATTCCCAGATGCCACACAAGGATTTTGCAAGACCAAGGTCAGCCAAGTATAGAGGAAGCTGGAAAAAAAATGTAAACTGTTTAAAAGGAAAGTTAACAAGCCAGTAGGAATAGTTGTTTAATGAACATTGGATTTTCCAATGTCTAAACAGTCAAGTTGTAGTTCACTTCAAAGTTATTTGATTAATTTTAGATGTTCAAATTTCATGGTCTGTCTTTACATGGCAAGCCAAGAGTATATCATTATCTTTTGATTATGAAACCCTGTTAATTCCCAATAAAAAATACAAGTCACTCTAAATCTTTGAAGCTTTTATGTTTCAAAAATCAAAACCAAGGTGTTCATGTTCTTGGATATCAGAAAGACAACACCTGGAAACACTTGTTTCCTTCTAGCAGTCCTCTGACATCTTTGTTTTGGCACTTGTACTCTTTTCCCATTTCCAGTCAAGAGATACAGAGGAATAAAAGCTTCTAATCACATACAGCTCTTGCTTTACTGCTTCTACTAGTAGGGTTTTTGTTTCCCTATCTTGGATTCCCATTAAATGGACTTTTAAATCATAATGTGATAAATCTATCACTGATTAAATTACTCTTTATTCAGTGTTACAGTTGGGAGTGAGTAGGTGACAGATACAGCCTGTATTTTCCTTCAAGTAATTTCAGCATAGTTTGATATTTGAGAAGCTATGTTAAAAATATTCTTTGATTTTCTTCATGGTGAAAAAATTTTATGTACTTGTTGGCCTACTGCCCAAAATCTCAGTTGGAGAAGAAAAGACTGCATATTGCACATTCACATTGCATTTAGAGAGTGTATACTTCCTGATGTTCAACTTCCATGCCAAGCAATAAAGGTAGAAAAACTTTCAAGAGAGTCACAGTTTCATATCAAGGAGTTTTGTTTAGTTCTGTTCCCTAGATTAAAATAACTGAAAATAATACAATCTATTTTGAATTCCCAGTCAATATTCTACTTAACATTATCCTGGGAAGAATTCTTTGCCAAGTTCTTTATCATGATGACCAAAGCAAAGCATACATCTTGTTTTTTAATTCTGAGAGACACAGACATCTCCTGTACTGAGAAATGATGGAACTGGTCACAGAGCACAAATTACCACTTTCAATTTCTTGATTTTTTTTTACCTTTTCTTTACACTTGATGTTGCTCAAGACTGGACAAGATGGATCCCTGGAATCATGGCTTGGATGAACAGAACCTTATTGGACTACCTCAGAATGAACCAAATCCACATACATCAACTGCTGCATGTACTTGTATTCCTTCAGAACGTGTACAATCGTTTTTAAATGGGAGCCTGCCTTACACTTAGTAAACGCTACTTTAGTGAGGGAATTCATGCCTTCACTGGCAATAGGAATACTGTCAAACTTGGTGAAACAGAACACTTTTAAATGATGTGTAAGTATCAACACCTCTTTTGCTGTTTGTATGCTGGAAATATAGATTCATCATCTGTTAGAGTGTCTTGTTCAATTTTAGTTCTTTTTTCTCTAATTTTCTTCTTAACATAGAAGGATCAAATCTTGGGGGGCTTGTTATGATTCTGAAGCACTTAGAAGAAAAATCTACCTCCTAATCTTTACAAAAGCAGAGACCAGTCTGAAAAACAGAGGCTCTACATGCAACAGTTACTGTTTTACTGCTCAGGTACTTCCAATACAACAGATTAGCTGCAGATCTCTACTGCATTAGTAGGCACAAAAAAGTTAAGGCAAACTCTTACTTGTAAAACAGGAAAGGAAAAGGCAGCAGGGTAACACTGCTGAATTAAAAAAAAAAACAAAAAAAAACCAATTAGACAAGAGACAAGAGAACATTGCAAAATGAAAGAAACACCACACAGAAAAGTTTAGAATACTTTATATTTCAAACGAAGACTTTATAGCTTTACAGAATCAAATTTCACTGCTTAGAAAAGGAAAATTATTTTCTAGAGGTATTTTCAAGATTCAGATTTAAGGCTTAATAAAAACAGTGTCTTTGGAAAGACCAGACATGGTAGTCAAGAAAATTTATGACAATATATATTTTTCAGATGATGTTTAATTAACAACAAATTCAAAATTGTTACTCATTGTTTACTCATTCTCTGATGTTTAATTTTAAAGATAAAGCTTTTCCTTGACCAATTTTACAGACTTGTAAATACAGTATTGTAAAAAATTAAAAATAATTGTGACAATAAATTAAGAAAATGTGAGAAGGAGGAGGATGAGACAAACCCAACCCATCAAGGAGAAAATGCATTAGAAGCAATAGAAAAGTAAAGCAATAGAATTGAAGTATATTATATTGTCCTTCCAAGAGGACTTTGGGGGTTTTGCAAATGAAATAAAATAGCAGCAAAGACAATGGGTAAGTACAAGTGCATTTGTGTCCCACTGGAACTTTTTCTTATTAACCAAAACAGTAGTACTCATCAGAATCAATTTTGGGATGTTTATGCAGAGACTGTGAGTCCTCCGTGACAGAAGAATCACTGAATTTGTCCAGATCTGAAGGGGTTTGGTGACCAGGAACATCATCCACTAAGGTGTCCAAGTAACTCCCCACTGATATTCCATCCAGTCCATCACTACAGTCTTGTAAACTGCTACAGCTGCCATGGAGCGATGTCTCCTGACTTTCTAGCAAGCTGCACAGGCTTCCACTCAAACTGCTGCCTCTGCTGGCAATGGCTTTCTCTTCAATCATCCACTTGATTGATTCAATACTTTCATTGATGAGTAGGAGCTGGCGCATAAGCTTCACATCAGTGGCTCGGAGATTAACCTACAAGGCAAAAGTAATTTAAAAAATTACTCTTTTCATAATCAAGCCAAAGAGCAGGCTTGAATGGGCTAAAATAAAACACAAAAAAAATCCAGATTTCCTATCTAGGACAAATATATTTCAGTAACTAGTAAAAAACCCCACAAGCAAACAAACAAAAAGCCCCAAAAGTATACCTATACTAATACTGGTCAGCCTCCCTAAGCACTCCATTAACAGGACTGATAGTCAATGGCAAAACTTGTATGCACACTGGTACAATGCCATTTAGATGAGAAACACAGCTGCTATGACAACTCCTGGGGATAGCCTTTCACTAATCAGAGAAGCAAGACACAAAGCCATTTCTATTTACCATTACTCTAAGCTACTTATGGCTACAGATGTCTAGGCATTCATTCCAAGTTATCCTTACTATGGCTACCTGGGAAACCTAAAATTTTCAGATGTGCATAATTTGGAAAAAAGTTTGTGGATATTTAACTTTTACTCACACTACTCCTGAGTGAGCACTAAAATCTGCTATATAAATGTCTGAGAGTTGAAATATTTAATTTATTGAAACTGTAACTTTCAGTTATTTAAACCCATATTAGATGAAGGTGATGAAGTTCAGAGTTAAGTACGTATTACAGGCATGGAGTAAGCATTTGCCATAGCTAACTAAATAAAAAGTGGACATTAAGAACAAACTCCTATTTTCTCACTTAGTTGTAGTGGTTGATGCAAACACATAGAAGTGTTAATAGTAATGCAATATTAATGGAATATTACAGTGTTGCATTTCACAGACATATTTGAGTTAACCATCCTAATGTTTTCCTTAACAGGCAAACTGTATAAAACCAATTTTTAAGTCACTTCAGCTGACAAATAAAGGTGAGACTTAAGCCTTATATTAATTGCTTCCTTCTCTTCATCTGAAACATCATAGATAGTGGAAAAAATAATCTGTGACCCTCCCATATTGAAAATTTGAAAGTCTTCACTCAACTGAAAAATAAAGTAAAAACAAGTAAGACCTATTACATCAGACAACAGATATTTTATACAATTCTTCAAGTCCACAATTGTACAGAAAAATAGCACCTGTATTGTTCATACACAATGGACTGGAACAGAATGAGCATTCTCAGGAAGCAAAGACTGTATCTTGTTTTGCCAAGAGTATAATCTGAACTTGATCCTTTCCATACTCAAATGTCATCTTCTCAGTATCCCAAATTTCCCCAACTGGTACAGTTGTTTAAAAATTACTTTAATGTACTTTTATTCTCTTATATACTGAAAGATTGTAGTGGATCCAGCTAGGACTCTTCCTAGCAGCTGTTATGGTTTTGCTCCCTGTATCTGTGACCAAAGCATGTCAGTAGCATTCCAGTGTTTCAGCTCTTGCTGAGGAGGGAGTGCAAACAAGGCCTTTTCTGTTTTTCACTCTGCACCCTCAGCAGGTAGGCTAGGACTGAGAAAGATGTGTGGAGTGGACAGAGATGGGACAGTTGACCAGAATTCATCAAATGGTTATTTCTTGCCATAGAATGTTGTGCCCAGCAATAACACCTGTGCATTTAATCTTTCCTTTACAGCTGCTGCTTGGGGGCTGGCTTGGTCTGCTGGTGGGAGATGGTGCGTTATTGGCTTTACATCACTTGTTCATTTAATTTATTTCCTTAATTTTTAAACTGTCTTTGTTACAGTCTAAGTTTTTCTCACTTTTGTTCTTCTAATTCTCTCCCCTGATCCCACTCGAAGAGAAGAGAGTGAGTGAGCAGCTGGTGCACCCTTAGTTACTGGCCAGGGACAACACAATGCAAAGACATTTCAAGCTTTGCCAGTAACAGACTGCCTGTGTAACCATCATATGTATTCCCAGCTTCCTTCCCCAGTCCCCAGAATGACTTCTGAATTATTCTCAATCCAGCATCACAAGATTTAACACAGCTAACCTGGTACTGTGCAAAACAGCTCTACCTATCATTCATAGTTTTAACAATATTGCCCATCTATCATTGTTTGAGAAGTGAGGTTATGAAAACAGATTGACCATTTTGTTCTCCTGCCCAAGCCAATTCCTCTACTCTAACTAATAAATCACTATAAACCATTTGCTCGGCAACTAGGCTGTCACGAAAGCAATAAATTACCCAACTTCTCAAATGCAACTACAGACTTCAGCAACTTGCTGAAAATAAAATGCTCAAAGACAAGTTTCCCAAAAGGCTGATTAAGGAAATGTTTAACAGAACTAGCACCAACATGACTCAAATGAAATAGTCCCTTTTAGGTAAAGTAGACATCTCATATATTTCAGATTCAGTTCACAGGAAATATTTTTTTTCTCTAAATACAGCAACAGCTTTAGCATTTTTGTGGAATAGCCTTACTGGAAACAATTCTTTGCATTCCTGAGTACTAGAATCCTCCTCCTCCTAGCTACCATGTCATTCTAAATCTCCCATATCAAGAGTGTGCTTTTCCTAAAGCAAATACTAAAAAGTAGTATAACAAGTGTCATCTTTCTTTAATATGGTTTACATCATTATCTGTTCAATAACACAAAAATGTCAAAATGACATTTTTTGCCCCTTATGTGCTCTAGCACAGATATAATCACATGAGCTTTTACTCACTTATGTAGCTGCAACCAATTTATCTTGGAAGTTGTTGGACTATACAAGTTGGAGTGTTTTTGGAGTAAACAAGTCAGTCCAAGACTGGTTCAGCTAACAGGACTAAACACAATAGAATCTCATCATGATTCACAGCTTCATTTGTTATGCACAGTAACAGGTGCATTTCAGGAACAATCTAAACAGCGTATCACAGCTAATACAGGCTTTTCAGAACAGTTTTTATAGCTGTCCCTTAAGTTAAAGCTAGAGCATAGGACCACTATAGGGAAGGTGTGTGTTATTAAGGACCAATTCTCAGCAAAAACTTACGGTGTATAAAGAAAACTACAAAAGAGTAAAAATTTATTTCTATTACAGGTAAACTTTTATATAGTTTTGCTTAGTCTTGCTCCATATATTTCCACAATAGTGCTGATCACAGGAAGGAATACGTAATGTTTGACATTAAGAGCTAATCACAGCAAGAGAAAATAATGAAATTAAAGTGACAGCATCTTTCAAGTAACACATTCTGGTGGTGTAAGTGCACAGATTAGCATTCAGAAAAAAACAGAACTTTAATCTGGAAGGAATAGCTGGACTAAACACCTGTCTGTGTCTCCCTCTCATACCTGTTGTTCTAACAAAATATTTCTTCCTTTCTTTTGGTCTTCTGTAATAGTATGTACAACACTCTCATAACTTGTTCAAGAGAATTGGTATATATATAAACATTAAGGGCTTTTGTGTACATATATATGCAAAGAGACATGCAAATATCCATGCTATTTTTTAATATACTTCAGTGTTTTTGAGAAAACACTGAAGTATATTGCTTTTAGAATAAAAATCTTAATGACCAGGACTGCTAACAAAGACAATTATTGCTCCCTGGCAGTCACCCAAAGTAGTGCATTGATCACTTGGCTTTTGGATCAAAGTCACATATGTAGTCACAATTTGGGCAAAACAGCCTTGTATTCTGCTGCTGTGTGTTATGCAGACATAGCTTCCAGTCAGTTCCAAACACAGTGGGTCACCTTCCCCTCCAGAAATGGCAAACCTAGACTGGTAATATACCCTGCTAAGCTGTGAAAGCTGTTTGAAATGTTAGATTCTTCCTGCAGATTACTTTCTTTTAAATTGCTGGCTTCACATGCTGCTTCTAATTACAGGAACTCTGCAAGGATATTAATGGCAACCATAAAATGTGGCTTCAGGAAAAGATATCCCTAAGTTTATTTAAATGATTTCATTTTCATTTCTTCTCAACACTTTTATGTTCTGTGCTGTAAAGAGTCTACTAGTAAAAGGAAAAGAAGTGAGGGACCCTAAATAAAGTATTTTTTTCAGGCTAAGTCTTTTTGCCAGAGCACAGTGAAGTAAGTCCTCACAACAGGATTCAGGGAGCTATTTAAGTCACTCCGATCAGAAGCTCTGCTCTGCTCTGCATCTCAAAATGAATCTAGGGTTAGCTGCTCTGGAATCTGTGTTCTAAAACATCTTGAGTTTGGACACAAATTCCATGATAAGTGGAAATGGATGGAAACAGTAGCAAAGTACTCCTGGGGAAGTCTCTCAGACCTTGCCAGGCCTGGGAAGTCTTGCAGAAGTAACAAACATGGGGAGGGTTAGATGAAATTACCTGCAGCCAATTCCATCTCTTGCTAAACACTACCACACCCATCTCTATCTCACTTTTTTTTTTTTAATAAACAGAATTTCAAACCTGTAGAACTTTTCCACACTAAATAGATCTGCATAACCACTATGGTTCAGGAGTATTAATGCTACTATTGTTTCCATTTCCTAAGATGCATCAAAGATAGCTTTCTGCTTTCCTGTTCAATTTCTTCTATTTCCCTCATTCAGGATGAAGAGCTTGCCAGCTATGCCTACCTCCCCTTTAAGTTTTAAAAGGGAGGTTACCTCAGCTAAAAATTGATGGAATTTACTATAGAATAGTAAATTCCATCAATTAATTCCAGATGCAATTAAAAAAAAGCAAACAATCAATGTCCAAATAATAATTTATTTTGCATTTTGAGATGCCTCTTCTGAAAAAAAGCTAACCTTATTCCATTTTCTCCTGGTGTTACTTTTACTATTACAAACACTGAATAACAAGTTTTAAAGTAACTAAGGAAATTAATTTAAGAGGCGAAAGATGAGGGTGAGGAAAATAAAACAGTGGTTGGCAATTACTCAAGTCTTATCAAGATACAAATATAGTAAGAAGAAATATAAGGATAAAAAAAATGGTCAATAAAACCTCATAGACTAATTCTGTGAGACCATAACAAGCTAAAATACCATAAGCAACTTATTAAAAATACAAAATTCAAAATATGTGAATTCAAGTTTTATTTAACTGTAGTCATCAAGTTAACAGGTTTACAACAGGGATAAGTCTGGAGACACACATAGGATTTGTTTATAAGACACCATCTCAAAGCCTGAAGCATGCCATTTGAGGATGAGCAAGCTGAAAGTGGTACTACAACAGCTTCTCAACACCAGTGAGTAAAAGAGATGCTCTTTTTTCCCATTTAACATGTCTAAAATAAAATAAAATCACAAATAACAAATCGTGTCTGCTCCTTTAACAAATGAGGATGATTAACAGGCTGTGCAGGAGCTACATCCTACTTAAATTAAAACATATGCATGTGCATGTCTTTAAACTTCTTGCCTGCTTCTAAAGTGTCCCACTGATTCAAGGTGCTTGCACTGGTTTCTTCATATAATTATGCTGCTTTAGGCAATGGTATTTCAGGATCAAGATGAAAAAAAATCAGAATACCTAGGCTGACTTCTGAATTTGAACTTCTCCTGAATTTGAATCTTCAGCATCTCCTGTTAAAAATGAAAGGAGTTTTACATGACAGAGGGTAAGGAGACAAGTTTACTGTCATTAAGTGGAAGGTATATTCTATGGAGGAACAGTAACTGATTGTGGGAATGTGCAACATCCACTCCACAGCAAAGCCAACTAACTGTGGTAAATTCAGACACCACAATAATTCAAGCTAACACAACCAACCTGACTGAAACTCCGTATAAGTTCTCTCAAAACAATGGAGATATGGACCAAAGCCTGGAAGAGAATGAGACTGTTGGAGTCAAGGTAGGTGCTGCAATGTTCATCATTATGCCTTCTGTCTCTGACTGTGATTTACCTCACACTGAGCTAGCTAAATTCAATTTCAGTCAACAGTGATAATTGTAGATCAACAGCTTTTTCTGCATCTTGTTCCTTTTAGCATGGACTTGCGTTATAATATATTGCTGTATCATTTTCCCATTTATTTTCTTCTGATTTTTAGGCTTGTGGTAAACTTCAGACAATGAGGGAGCACATAAAAAAGCTACATATATATACAAAAGCTAAATTTTTGTGATCCATTGTTGATTTGTAGTTATGGTTCATTGATCTACCTTCTTTCTGCAAAGTAAATAAGTTACACTGACCTTTCTCAGCTGTACTTCCACAAATGAGTCACAATAAAAACATTGTGGCAGACTACAGAAGTTTTGACCACTTAAGTTTTGACTTCTTTTGCAAGAGTATGTTTATAATCTAGTATCTCTTGAAAATTCCAAATTTGTTAAAACCCTCATATCAGATTTTTTAGGTAGCGTTCATTACAATGGTTGAACTCCCAGCTGCTCATAAAGTGAGTAGTCATTGAGTTTTCAGTTTCTGTCTGCACCCTTAGCTACTTTAAACAGAGGCTCTAGCCTAGCCATTGTCCTGCTTCAAGTTCCCGCATTTCCACTGCAATCCTTCCCCAAGTGCTCACAATAAATATTTCCACAGGTCTGTATGTAAAATTTCGCAGCCACATAACACAGCTCTGAGCACAGTGACTTTTAATTAGGAAGGAGAAAGACCATGTGATTCCACATCAGCCACAAAAGGATTTTACTGTAAGGAAAGCTTACCAACCCATTAGCTAAAGCGAGGAAGTGGGCAGGTCAGGTCTGAGCCACCACCAGAATAATGTAGGAAAATACACCAGAATAATTAGGAAGCAGAGCAACTTCATGAGAAGCAAGTTAGTTCAGTAGGCAATGAGCATAAATAACTCAATGAGCAGGTTCCAAGGACGTATCTTGCAAATATATGAACAAAATGTTATGCTAATATGCTCATCATCTGATACAGGAAATTTCAGTACTGGCGATTTACATTTCTCTATTTTAATATTTTAATTTTATGCATACTAATTGTTTCCTTTATACTTAACAGGAAAATACATACCACCAAGCTGTGCAATTGTTTAGTCATATTATCTCTGAAAAAATAGAAGAAGTGAATCTCAAGGCCTTTTTTCACTGCCTTGAAATATGTATGGTCTTGTCTGGGGAGTATGTGTGGGCAGCCTGCCAAGTACATTAATACCTTTGATAATAACATACCAAAGATTAGGATGAATCATTTGATCAGTAGGATATACTTTTTCTCCTAACATTATAGTGTTTGAGGTATCTTGTATGCTTAAGTGTAATAAAAAAACATTCCCGGGGGGGAAAGTATATTTTATTTTTTGTTTCGTTTTTGGCCATCTCTTAATTTTGCTGTGAAAAAGATGAAGCTATTTAAGTATCTCCTAAGTAGATATGAAAATGACAGTCAAAAGGAAACATGACATAAAATTGAGAGCAAGTAGAAGGAAAAAAAAGTTAATTAGTTAGGTTCTTATTTCCTCACCTCCTGTCCAAATAAAACAAATGTTAAATAAGCTCTTTAAATACATGGAATTAGCACAAAATTCAAAGAGAGAAACATCCCATCACAGAAGGATAAAAAATATAAAAGGAAAATCCCAGCTCTTTTAAAGTTTAGTTGAATTAACATGAAAGAAAGCAGTGAGAAAATGTAGGGATTTGTGAAGAGGAAAAACTTCTAATGCTGCTGGAAGGTTTTACTGAATGTTTCCAAATATCTCAAACTTCTGTCAAAAAAGCTTCATCTGACCTTAGAAATGTATCTACTGTGACAAAGGTGAACGTGTCCAGAACAATCCATAATATGGACCCACATTTGTTGACAGACAAGATAACTCCATTGCAAACATTCAGGTCAATATGAAGCTGTAACATTTGGCTGTGGGTGTCAGAAAGTGTTACAGCAGATGGACGATCACAGCATCATTATGAAGTGTTCTGGACACCAGCCACAATGCAGGACTACATGTCTCTTCTGACCAACATGAGACAGTACTGGGGCTCAAGAACACATGTAATTTGGTTTTTTGTTCATTGGATTTCACTCTCTGCCTTATTTATGTCTGTCCTGACCAAAACATACTCTTAGAAACACTATGCAGAAAATGAAAAAATATAATAACCACTCTATACCTGTTTATCCCTTCAAAACTAATTACTTTTAATACTGGTGCTGTGGAAATTACTCAAAAGCATACAACTAAAATAAAAGAAGATAATAGGGTTTGCTTACAGGTATATGCAAAGTTTGAAAATACTGCCTCTATAGAGATAACAGCAAAGTTTGAAAACATTTTAAAACCTAAAAAATCCCAAAAAACCAAACCTATAAAAAAAGTCATCAAAACACTCAACTTATTTCATTGTATCGCAACTGAGACACAACAATAGAAATACTGGAGAGAAATCTGAAATCTCTTGAAATTCAAGTCTGCTTTCACAATACCACTGGACACATACAATTAAAAAGAAAAATCTTTACCTGAATCTCCCCAGAATTCAAAATGGAATTCTGTTTGAAACAATTCTGTGTTCTGGAGATGGGGTATATCCTATTGAAAGCATATTTTTAATCTAACAACGAAATCTCTAGTAAAGGCAACCTGAAGTCCTATTTACTGAAGGTTTATCTGGATAAGAATAAAAAAGAACTTCAAGACAGCCTTGGTATTATAAATTATCACATGAGCTCCTAAAAACACTTTAGTAGTCCTAGAAACTGATTTGCTAATAAATGAGATTTTTTCCCCTATTAAAACATTATGAGCGTTAAGTTCCCATGATAAATTTTTGAATATAAATGAGCCAGTATCTTAAAAAATAAGGGGTTTTGTTTTGTTTTGTTTATGTTCACTTTGTGACCTGCTTGAAATTCCATGTCTTTCAGCTTACTTTTTCCTCATCCAAATCTCAGTGCTGTAATCACCATTCTCCTAAAATATGGTCCCTACATAGTCTTTACATCTCTCTGAAAGTACTAGCAAGTTTGAGGTCTTTAGATATCATCAAATGGCCTATTTTGAGTCTTTCAAACAAAACCACCTTTTTAAACCTCCATGTATCTACAAAAAATATTAAGTAATTTAGTTCTTTCTCATCTACTAAGAAGGTACCGAACAGCTAGAAGCTAACCTGCATCTGGGATGAAAGGAATAAAAATCAAGGAGCAAACAGGCTACAACCATTTCTAGCAAGCTAAAATACTGAAATTGGCCAGCACAACAAGCTGAGCAGGCTGTTGAGAACTACACCAGCTGCAACTTTTGAGCCCTTTTGGCTCAAAACCCCAGAGATCCCTTTTTTTCCCACAGAAACACACAACAGCAATTAATTCCCGAGGTCACAAGGTGTGATTATCAATGAATGTTTACAATTAAACAAACACACATCTTATGCTTCCAGGCAAGGATGTCAGAAGGTAGTAAGAGTACCTTATGTAAGAGTAAGAGTACCTTAATAGTCATGAACTATTAACTACTAGGCAAGACCAGGCACTGTAGGTAACATTTTCTTTCCACATTATTTGATCAATTCTCTAATCAATAACTTATATCCACACTACATAGTGCAGTCCTCAGCTTCTCCAAAACAACTCTAGCTTATGCCATATACTTTTATATACTCTTTTACACTTTGCACTTAAACCTGTTCTTAGCAAAGATTTCTACATAGAGGAGCACTGGGGCATTATGATGTGATTCTAGTTCAGCAAAGAATATTAATCATAGCTGTCAATGCAATAATCAGATGTATGAGTAGCTTTAGAAGGAATCAAGGTGATTGCTTACATTTCTCATTTCTTCTTCTGTAAGGAAGTACTAGCTACTAAGGTAGTTGGGGAGGAAAAATAAGGTGCAAGACTTGCAAAACATGGCTAGGGAAAGACATATATGGCCTTTCTGAATAACCAAAGGTAACCTGGGAAAAGAGAGAACTAGTCAAGGAAAACACAGCAGAATTTGGGCTAGAGAAGTTTGGTTGTATTTGAAAAGAGCTGGTAACAGCTCTGCTGAGTAATTTTGTTATTAAACTTCACAGAGTATAAACTAATAACAATGAAGGAAAGAAATTACAAAATATTAAAGATCGTAGTGTTTTTTTGGTTGCATTTTCTTTCTTGTCTGAAATGGGTGGACTGAAGCTCTGCACTGGTGAATGCCTAAGCAGCTTTATAAAGTTATCATCACAGATGGCTACCTCATCTGGCTACAGGGAAAACAGCAACCTGCCTTCATTTCCCTGCCTCAGTCACAGCAACCGGTGGCAGGTGGTAACAAAGGAGGATGTAAATTCCACAGGCCTTTGAAGAACATCACTATTAGTTTGGTTTGCTAGTAGTAACACTCTTCTCTTGCAGAGAGGCTTTCTCCTCTCTCGCTGCAGCAGGATTTACAGTTTTCTCCTACAAACCCTGTAACACTTGAAAAAATATTTCAGTGCACTGCACAATTCTGCCAAGACATGTGGACAAGCCATTAACAGTCACAGTGGTTGAAATAGCCCTGTGAAGGCAAAATGTAGTTGAAGTCACAGAACAGGAAAAGTCCTGTAAAAATTATTCTGCCTTCATATCTGCCCCTCTCATAGCTGTATAGTTTCAAGAAGACTAGAAAAATAGCCTGAAGTTTACAATGACTCCTTAAATGACTTCTCCAAGTTGTTATGTTTCTGTTCAGGCCCATCTAAATCTCATTAGTCAGAAACCTTCCTACCCATGAAAAAGGTTCTTCAACACCAAAATCCAACCTAAACCCCCTACATTATCACTTCCATTATTTAGCCTTTGTCTAACAAAGAAAATGGTCTGTATTAGCTGCCAAATTCCAAAGGCTGTGCCAGCCTTTCAGTGTGGCTGGAACAGGTCTTCTCCAGACACACTCATAAGGGTACATATTAATCTCACTCCAGGAAGAACACTAGATATTCAGAATCAGAGAATCATGAGAGAGTTGCAGTTGGAAAGAACCTCTGATCTAATGCCACATCACTGCTAAGGCAAGTTCAACAGGATCCAGTCCAGGCAGGTTTTAAAAATCTCAAGAGAGGCAGACTCTACAACCTCTCTGGACAGCCTGTTCCAATGCACAGTCACCCTCAAAGTAAAAAAGCTTTTCCTTATTCATGGATGGAACCTTTTGTATTTCAGTTTGTGCTCATTGTCCCTTGTCCTGTCACTGGGCACCACTGAAGAGAGTCTGGTCCCATCTTCTTGACAGCAACTCTTAATCTATTTGTATACTTCGGTAAGATCCCTGTTCAGCTATCTCTTCTCCAGGCTAAACTGGCCCAGTTTCTTCAGGCTTTCCTTATAAGAGAGATGATGCTCCAGACCCCTACTCATCTTTATAGCCCTCTGCTGGACCAGCTCTCCAAGTGGTTCCTTGTCTTAAACTGGAAAGCCCAAAATGGATCCCCACACAGCACACCATATATGGCCTTACCAGGGCTGAATAGAGGCCTGTCTTCATGATTTTCACTAGTTTTCTAAAGAGTTGGCTAGACAATACAGATCCTATTCCTCCTTCCACAGAAATGCTTCATAGTTTCCTCCTTGGTGTCAGGACTGTTTTTTTTTAGTAATTCATAATTATTGGAAGGATCAAGGTCTGATCCTTCTGAAGTTTTTAAATTAAAAAGTCTTTTAAACTGAATGTTAAGAAAGTAATGTCCAATGTTTGCTGTAGCTCATAAGCAAGTGTCTGAGCTAACAAGAGCAGTGCAACTATCTCAAATACAACACTTCTTTAAACCAATGGAAATCCTGTAGAAAGAAAAGAAAAAAAAAAGAAAAATACAAAGCAACCAAGCTGTTCTATTTTTTTTCTACCTTGGGGTAAAAATGTGTGAGCTTGAAAACACTTGTTGCATTATTGTTCTCAGCTGTGTTTCCTTCTGTACCTATAAAGAGACAGGGTTCATAGCTAAACCAGAATGCAGCAAAATGGCTCTTCTTCTGGAAGCATTTGAGTCATGAATGCAGCTGATACCTAACAGCAGCAAACAAAACCACAAATTATGCCAGTGAAGTGTTTATAGAACCTGAAACCCCCAGAAATTGAATAGCAATTTACCATTGCTTAAAAGTCACTAAATGCTTTCACTTCATCTGGCACTACACCCACCAGGGCCACACAGCATTGAGAGGAGTTCATTGTACAGCATGGCAAATGAAACATTCGGATAACTTCTCTGGCAGCTTAGCTAGTTTGCAGTTAATTAAGAAATGTGCCATACCATTCTCCTGACAAACTGTAAGTGTTAAGAATGGCTAGGTTGATGGGGATAGACAAGGATTGGATTGCTGAGGCCAGAGTTGCATTGGTGTGCCAGTATGCTCTCTTCCATGTTTATGGAACCTATAGGTGAGTTTCCATATCCTGACAAAATGGAGTAGCTGACTTTATATATTTATATACCTGACATACATATACTCTCTAATGTCCTTCCTTATCTTCTTCTATGGAAGAAGAGAAACCTGCTTGAGAGCTACTTCAAAAGAGGGGGATTCTCAGACATATTTATCTTCAGGCAGGCACCAGAGGGACTCTGAAACACAGAACAAGTGACCAGTGAAATAAATGACCGTCCCAATATCCTTACAGATTTGAAAAAGCTTGAAAGGTTGAACTATGTTGCTTATATCTTTCCAAGATTTAATACAAGACGGTTTATGGACCCTCTGGACATGTTTTGGTCACTCATTTTGGTCACCCTCCAAATTAGAGCTGCTTCCAGTTACTTACCATGAGCACTTCCACCACGGGAAAAAGCTTATAATTAGAAGCCACATTTATGGGAGTTAAGTCTGGATAGTAAAGGCTATGAGTCTGCCTTCACAACAAAAAAGTTTCCCTTTTTTTATGAGATTGTCTTGTAGTTTTATGATCAGAGCACTTCATCCTTACAAACAGTAAACAGAGAACCATCTTTTGGAACTGCTTACATATAGTAAGCATAACTTCCATGTTTATAAATGCAAGTGAAATCCATCAGAGAAATTGCACTCAATTTAATTGAATTACAATTGCTTTTCAACAGCTCAGATCCTCTGTCTTTTCACTCCTCTAACTTCACCTTCATTTGCTTCAGATTCCAGTAACCAGCCTCCCTTCCTGGACATGGACAGAAATGAAACACAGGGAAAATAAATGTATCCACTGCGGAAAGTTTACTAGGTTTTGACTTTGAGGGTAGAGAACAGACAAATAATCTAGTAACCTTTAAAACATGAATTGAAAATCCATTATTTTTCTTTTACTAATTACTGTTAGGAAAAAGGAAGTATTGAAGAGTAGAAATGCACTTGTTGGCGATCACCTCTGCTTAATATACCTATTTGGTATTGTGCATTTCAAGTTTTCCTGTTCATACACAAAAGATAATTTTAATTTGTTGTTGCCATAAGTAACCACATAAAATAAAGCATCCACACAAAATTACAATGATCAAAGGGCTGGAAAATCTGCCATAGGAGGAAAGACTTAAGGAGGTAGGTCTTTTCTCCCTAGAGAAGTCCTGGGGATAGGAGTATCTCTGCACAGCATTCCAGTAATTTCGGCTGATACAAAGAGGACCAGGAGAAGTTTCACCTTAATATGAGCTCAACTTTTTTCAGTGAAGGCAATCAATCATGAGAATGATTGAAGGCAAACAACCTCCCCAGTGACATGGCTGAGGTTTTCACGATGGACTGAATGATTGACAATGTCACCCAGACTCCCTTCCCTTCTAAAGGTGAAACCAGGTGGTCTTCTGAAGTAGCCCTTCCACCCCAGGCTATTCTATGAAAGCCATGCTGTTATGACGATTTATGATGATCAGAAAGGTTATAATCTATTTGCTAAAACTTATCATAAACTGTACAACTCTGTGCAGAAGTGGTTTAGTATTCACATCATTTCATTACAAATTGTCAGGAATCAGACTTCAAAAACCAACTTCAATGGTTCTTCTACTCTTGAAAAAGTAATCAGGAAGGAATAATGAAATTATATTACATGTTTTCTGAAAAAAAAGCTGGCAAAAGTCTCACAGTACATGGGCAGTCTAACTGGAAGTCTTGACTTTAGTATTTCTGATGCTGCTGTGATGATTCACATCAGACAGATGCATGCATACTGAAGTAGTTCACATTGATGCTGCTCGTTAAGGTACCAGCAAGGTTTCATGGACTCTTGGCCATGCAACAGCTAAAGCTGAATAAGAACAGACATAAACTCTGAGTACCACGTTGAGATGTTCTACAATTCAAATCCTTCTTTCTGCCAGGCACTGAGTGAGGTTTGCCAGTCAAAACATATGTTTAAATATGCATTAATTTAAATAACCTTCGTCAACTCATCCTACCAGAGATGATCTGAAAAAAAGGAAAACTTGGCAAAGTACTGGCACTGTAATTAAGTTGCATTTTTTCCTTATTAGAGTTGATTATTTTCCCAAAGGATTAATTGACAAGATCATTTTAACGAGTCACTGTCATGATCGCTGCCCAATCTGTGTTATACACAAAAATTACGAACTCCTCTATTACATCATGCAAACTGGAGTAGCACGGAGAGGACTTGCTAGCAAGATAGAGGATTAACCCCTCTTTCAGTGAACTTCAGGAGGACCTGGGGAAACAAGTTAATTTCTATTTCTGTATGCCTTCTTTTTGTCTAAGAGCCTCACTTCAGGGATTCACTGAATAACGGCTCTTTAAGAAACAAAGGTTAATCAAACTCACCTGCACAGTAATTTTATATTTAAGATTTTATCTTCAGTCAAGTTTTTAAGCAAAAATTACAATTAATCTAATTGAAAACCAGCATGTGATACACAGCTTTGCATTGCTGATGAGACACACTGAAGCCAGATCTTGGCTTCAGTTAAGACAACTGATGTTATCATACAAAATAGAGAATGTAGCAGCCTGCACCTACAGCATGTGTTAAAGAGATATTTCAAGTCACAGTTTTAGATTTTTTAAAATCAGTCCTTCAAAGAAACTAATAAATGCAGATCCTCCAAAACTGTGGATCTAATAAATCTGAGAAAATATGAAGTTTGTCAGACTCTTTAGAGATGAAAGAATAGGGTTACAACAGCCCTGTCTTTCATTTAGCTTCATTAATGTGTTAGGGATGGTTAAAAAACAAACAAACCCAAAACCAAGAAAAAAAGTAAAAAGAAACCACACCATCAAAAACACCAAGAGGGATTGCCAATGTAATTATCCCATTTGCATTAATTCCAGTTTCATTTTGTTAGGTATCAATGTTAATTGTCTTTAAAAAATAGTTATACTAAAATTGAACTAGGAGAACAAAGAAGAAGAAAACTCAACTAATGAGTTAGCATGAAAAATATTCCTCTATCTTAAATAGCTTTAGCATACTCAGCTCCTTGAAAATAGGATTATTTATCCTTCAGTCTAAAAACTGCTGCACTCAGTATACCAACCTGGATGATCAGACTCACTAACACAATTTGATTCTTAACAGTATTCACTGGAAGGAATCTCATTAAAAACACCAGCATTGCCATCTACCCCTCACTTCCAAGACACAGCTTACCTTTTCTGCCTTAAATATTTTCATGTAAACCTATTTTTAAATTTTTGTATGTAATGCAGGTTATATCTATTTATATTTCTAGCTTGCAAAGAGGCATTAAAGAGTTGAGTTTGGAAACTTTTGAATTAAAAGGGAAAAAACCCACCCAATCTCTTTCTTTGAGTGTTAAAGAAAATCTCCCTTTGAGTTACCCCAGAACTTGTGAAGGAGAAATGAGGATTTACAAGCAGTATCATTTCAGGGTGCAGAATGAGACTCACAGATTATTTACTGCAGTGAAGATGCATGTGTTGAATGGTGTCGTCAGAGCATGGTACACTAGAAAAAAGGCTATAAAGGTTTATAAAGGCAGTTATAAAGGTTTATGTTCAGCTCCCCAACAGAACATTCCACCTATAAGACCATGGGAAGAAAGATTATAACAGTGAAAAATTTCATACTGAATCAAGGGTCAGATAGTGGGAGGTATTCATTCCACCCAAGTTTGACCAGACCACAGTGTTTTGACTCACACTGGCAATTACATCTTGCTTGTTCTCTAATTATGGCCTTATAACAAAGGTTTTCAGGATCCAATGTAGTCTCCATCACGGCCTTCATGGGAAAAGGGAGGATAAGAAAAGCTAAGTAAACCTGGCCAAGCAGATTGGTATTTCAAGAACGATATGCTGTGTGCTTTGTGTGTGATTTCAGTGGCCATTAGCCAAATCAGGCATGAGGTAAAAAGAACCATCTTGAACTGCAAAAGAATCTGAAGGAGCAAGGGAAAGCCTCAAGTCCTTTACCCAGACACATACACCCCATCTATTTGTCAGGTACTGCGGCTCACAGTCAAACCCAGCATTTCCAAGTCAAACATTGTGGTTTTTTTATAAACCAGTAGAAAAGAAGGACATGAATAACCTTGGCTTTTATATGTTCACAGAAAGTTCTTCTCAAGTCTGGAATCAGCAAGTAACAAAAGCAGAGGTAGGTCTATCCAAAATTCTGTGAGTAAGCTGTAGAAGCTGCCATCATTGTACAACTAGAAAAAGAAAGGTGAACACATGACACTTGGTTTTCTAGTTGTTTCCAATTTTTGCATGTTTACTACTGCAGCAGCTATAGACTACTTTTCTACATGTCCAAGACTGTTGTCTTACACAAGACCTCCTATGCTTTGCAGCAAAGCCAAAGAATAATGCACTAGAAAGAGGTGTGAAATAAGAAAATAGATGTTTTAGCTCCATTTTAGAAATTATATGCAGTAAAAAAGATGAAAGAAACATAGACTGAAACCACAATTTTAACCTGATATTGTTCTTAAATTTATAAAATATGTCCGCTAAGAAAACTACAGAGGGGAAAGGGACAGATTAAGAAGCTGAAGAAACCCTTAGGGTTGAGGAAAATCCTGAAGATGCCAGAGCAAAAAAATCCAGGAAGGTAGTTCACTTTCACACTCTGGATTACAGAAGACAGCTGAGAGCATGGGAAAGGTATAGATAGGGTACCAATACTTCACAGTTAGTCATTGTACTGGTGGTTTAATGGGCATATACAGACCAGAAGTGGTAAGAGCATTGTAACGTATCTCCTCTTACTCAGCATGAGAAATTAGTTTAGATAAGAAAAGTCAGTCAGTCACTGACATGACAAAAAGCAGGAGAGGGACTAAAACATGCTCCTGCTTACTGCAGGGAGAGAAAAGAGAGAAACAGGATGCAGGGAGGAAGAAGAGGCAAAAGAAGAGTGTGACATGAAATCTGCAAGTGCAAAGTAAGTGAAGAGACCAGCTGGAAAGGAATAGGTGATATGGGCAATTCACTCAGGTCCCCTTCCTTAACAGGCCTACTTGTCTTGACATGAACAGTCATGCTCTGTTAAAAACTCTTGGCTACCTTATTTGCTGCCCTTTGCAGTCTGACATCCCATACATGATAAGCTACCTGCAGGTCACTGTATTATTATCATGCAAGCTTAAAACTAAAAAATAAGCATGAGATAAGCAGACAGTGTCTTACTCAATATTAAAACTGAAATTCCCAGTGATCATTACCTAAAATCACAGAACAGCCTCAGTTGGAAGTGACTTTAAAGATCATCTAGTTCCAACCTCCCTGCCATGGGCAGGGACACCTTCCAAATGACAAGCAGAAAGGGACCCATAATGTCTCTGGTGCCGTGCCCCCGTCCCAGCGCCCCACTACCCTCTGAGTAAACAACTCCTTCCCAATATCTCTGCATCTTTGAACTCTTCCAGTTCAAAGCTGTCCCCCCTCATCCTGTCACTCCATGCTGTTGTCAAAAGCCCCTCTCTCTCCCCAGCTTTCTTGTTTGGCCCGGTCTAGTTCTGAAAGGTGGCTAAAAGATCTCCACAGAATACGCTGATAGTTTGATTTGTGGAGATCTCTCAAATAGTACGAAGCCATACAACAGCATGTGTAATTTGTAAGTTACACCAAAAGATTAACATTTCCATCTTGGCTATTAACTCTCAGAATATCCATTCCCTTCCCCTTTTTGCCCAGCACCCTTCTAAAAACCCTTACAAACCTACACAGCTATGTACCGATATGTAGCACTGTAGAGGGACTTGCGGCATGGCATTGAACTTGTTCACACAGAATGATATTGATTTATTGGCTGTAAATGGCTGAGTTCCAAGACTGTTGCATAAAGTTATCTCAACATGTTGCCAGAAAAATCCCCATCCCAACCTGACCAAAATTCATCCCATTTTCAAATAAGCTTAATGACAGGAGCTACAGAAAGAACTGCTACTAAAAAGTGTCTTTTGACACTTTACATAGCGCTCACTAATAAAAATGGAAGCTATCCGTGCTCACATATCTGAAGTGACCTGCATTGTCAAGATCATATCTGCTGGGTGTTCACTAATCACTTCGTCACTTGCTTGCAAAGAGTTTCCTTTTGGTTTGTCTTTGAAAAAATAAACCAGTTTAATGGCAACATTTTATGGCAAAATAAATACATTGAGATGGGAACATAAAGTAGGACAAGCACCTGCACTAAGTAAACAAGTTAGAGGATCTGAACTACATACAGGAGAGTCCTATTGCAGATCACTGGCAGAAGAAAATATACCATTCAACCAAAGTAGAAATAGTTGTTTTTTCAAGAATTACTCTTCATCAGCCTGTTTGGAACTAATTAAGTCTCTGAAGTCCAGCAATCAAGTCCCCGAATTCCAGGCCAAATTTCCAGCCTGAAAATATCCTGTGTGTCTTTAGGTGCTGGCCATGAGAAGGAAACAGGTGCAATGCAGAAAATGCAGTTACGACAAAGGGATAGTGCATAATTTCATTTATTGGTACTCCAGCTTTCAGTACTTCTAACGAGCTGACTGGAACAGAAGCCAACTACGAGCTCCTGACGAACTGCCCCGCTGCGAGGGAAAGAGCCGACAAGTGCCTCGCTCTACGCCGCACCGACGAGCGGCCTCTTGCTCTCCCAGCCGGCAGCAGAGCCCTCGCTGCCGCCCGGCCCCACGGCAGGTGGATGCGCGGCGGCTGCTGCTGCGGAGGCAGGCAGCACCTCCTTCTCGCGGGGGCCCGGCCGGCAGGGCGCAGGCAGCGCGGTCCCCGTCCCGGGCCGCCGCCGGTGCTGCCGAGCGGTGCGGAAGGGCTGCGGCCGGCGCCCGGCTACTCACCATCTCCTGCCTCAGGAGCTGAAGTTTCGTTTCCAGACGGGCCAGCGCAGCAGCGCGGCGGCGGCGGGGCCCGGGGGCCGCGGCGGCGGGGCGGACCGGGAGCTCCTCCCCGCGCAGGGGCCGCGCCAGGCTCTCGGGCACTTTGCGCCCCAGCTTCTGCTCGACGTCGCGGAGGTCAGGCGGGGCGCCGGGCTCCATGGCTCGCCCTGCAGGGGCCCGAGGCGGCAGCGGCGGCACTACCCGCGCCCGCCCGGCCGCTGCCGGGACGCGGAGGCGCGGAGAACCGCGGCAGCGCCGGGGACGGCGGATGCGCCGAGCGGGGGACCCGCGGCGGGCATGGGCATCTCCCGGGCGCACCGGCCCTTCCCGCCCGCTCCCCGGCCGCCGGGGAAAGGCAACAGCGGCCGGGCGGGGGCGATGGAGAAAAACGGCCCCGCTTCGTGTACGAGACCGCGATGCGCCCCAGTAGCTGCGGCCGGCACAGCGCGACCCGAGTCATCCCGCGTCCCGCCCGGCTGCAACTTTAAAGCCGCGGGCAGGTGGAAGAGGCGCGGCGCGGCCCTCCCACCGCGGTGCCCGTGCGCTGAGGCCCGGCACGCCCGCCCGCGGCCCCGGGGCGCCCCCGCACGGCGGGGACCGCCCGGCCCGGCCACCAGGGCCGCGGAACACCGCGTCCCTCAGGGACAGCCTGGGGGACGGAGAGGGGGAGGGAGAGGAGAGGCAGAAGGAAAGGGAACAAGGGAAAAAATAAAAAAAGAGAAGAAAACTAAAAAAAAAGTGAGAAGAATACAAGGGAAGGAAGGAAGGAAGGAAGGAAGGAAGGAAGGAAGGAAGGAAGGAAGGAAGGAAGGAAGGAAGGAAGGAAGGAAGGAAGGAAGGAAGGAAGGAAGGAAGGAAGGAAGGAAGGAATAGGAAAATGAATAGGAAAATGAATAGGAAAATGAATAGGAAAATGAGAAAGAAAGTGAAAAAAAAAGGAAAATGAGAAAGAGTCACCCCTTCTCACAAGGGACAGGAGCATAAGTACAGTGTGAATGGTATTCCCACTTATCAAACAGATTTTATTGCAGGCAAGTGCATTTTTCTTAATATTTCTATTATTTTTTCATCCCCCTCCTCTTTAAGAAGCAAAGCAAAGCTGAATCAGTTGCTCTAACTGATAGCAAGGCACATGTTGGCTGTGCAGATAGCAGTGCTGGATGTGTCCTGTTGCTCCTTGTCCCATGATGCTCCTCGTCCCATGGCACTGAAAAACATTTTAGGCTCTAAAGTATGAATAGCCACATCTGTGGAGCTGCTGCTGACACATGTCAAGGGGGTTGAGAAAGCGAGGCCAGCCACTCTAGTGTCAGGTCCTCTATAGCAACTAGAATCACAAAGTGTGCTGTAGTGAACTTGAGGGAAAAAAATGGTTTTACAGCAAACTGGATGCTTTTGGTGAAATAATTTCATCGATACTTTAAAATCTAAGATTTATTTTCAGGGACCTTTGCAAGGGTTTAGTTCAGTCAAGTAAAAAATCTACAGATGTATCTGATATCTTAAAAGTACATTGATTTTAGACCAGGACCCTTATTTTATCACTATAACCATCTGGAAATACTGTGTGAGACACATATGAAAAGATATTTATTGCTCTCATGTTTGTCATATATGTTTAGTTCATATGACAAAACACCATTAATACTCTTATCCGAAAAGAAAGCCAAAACCAGCTGCTTACAAAAAGAATTTTCCTTCTTACTACCTCCATCCCCAAGTATTTCCTGAATTTCTATTTTCATATATTGATATTTACAGACTTGCTTCTATATAATCTCATGTTAATATTGATTTATGCCATTATGTAAGTTAGTAGGGATCACACTGAAATTCTTTGTCTCTGAGCTATGAACACCTTGTTAAGAAAAATTTTAAGTTTTCATGACTGTTGTTACAACATTGAGCTGTAGAAGTCCTTTGTTCTACAAGCAGTATCCTGTAAAAAAGGTCATGATTCAACTGTATTCAGACTTTCTGTTTGAAGAAACCTAAGAAAAATTCTGAAATATTAATTTTTCTTTAAATATTTCAGATAACCTGAATTATCAAGGTTTTAAAAATAAAAATGGAAGAGAAATAATACAAAGAATTTATGCTAGTTTGATAAAAGGTTTTTCAGTGATAAAAAATTTCCCCAAATCCTACTCTAAATAATCTAAAAGTAAAGAAAATAAGTCCTTTCTAATAAGGACTTACAAACAACATTCAGAAAGTAAACTACATAATGCACTCTATGCATTCATTAATTTATGCTTTATTATCTGATGGCCTGATTCTTACCTCCCACTGGCCTTGCATTAGTATAGCAGTTAGCAAGTCACTGGGTATACTTTTGGATTACAGAGATTAAAAGATACGCCTATGTTGCAGTCACCTTGTTAAATCTTCAAGGTTACCAGTTTTGCTAAACTAATGTGTTTTAAAGAAACAGGTTCCTCTTTAAGTAAACAAAACCAGTAAACATTATGTAAATTCCTTTTTCATCTCGTGGGACAGATCCTCTGTCTCCATTTTAGAATAAAGTGTCCTAATTTATAAAGATCATTAAATCCAATGCTCTGCTCCTTGCAGAACTACCTAAACCTTAACCATATGATTAAGAGCATCATCCAGACACTCCTTGGACTCCGACAGACTTGGTGCTGTGACTGGTTCCCTGGGAAACCTTTTCCAGTGACCATCCACTCTCTTGATAAAGAACACTTTCCTAATGTCCAGTATGAATTTCCCGTGATGAATCTTCATTCCATTTCCTCATGCCCTGTTGCTGGTCACCAAAGTAACAGAGTAACCTCTTCCACTGCCCACTGTGAGGAAGCTGTAGTCCCTGACAAGGGCAACCCTTAACCTTCCCTTTTCCAAGGTGAACAAAGTGATGTCAGCTGCTCTTAAATGCCTTACCCTCGAGGTCTTTCAGCACCTTGGTCACCCTCCTCTGGACACACTCTAATAGTTTGATAGCCTTGTACCCAGGCACGCACCCACAGCTGCACACAGGTCTTGAGATGGGCTGCACCAGTGCCCTGTACAGCAGAACAATCGCCTTCCTTGATGATGGTGCTGCGCTTGATGCACCACAGGACACATCTGTCTCTTTTGACTGCCAGGGCACATTGTTGACTCGTATCCAACTTGCCATCTGCCTAAACTGTCAGATAGATGTCTTTCTTTGGTGTTTCTCTTCAGTCTCTCATCCACCAATTATATATAAACCAGGATTACTTTGCCCCAGGTTGAGAATCTGACACTTGTTAAATTTCATGCAGTTGGTGACTGCCATCTCTCTAATTTATCCACATCTTTCTGTAAATTCTCTCTACCCTTGAGGGAGCTAACAGTTCCCCCTCCTTTAGTATAACTGGCAAACTTCTGCATTATGCACTTAATTCCCACATCCAGATAATTTATAAAAACACCAACAAGCACTGGCCTAAAATGGAGCCCTGGGGAACGCCACTGGTGATTGGCTGCCTTCCTGATATGACCCCATTTACTGTAATTCTTTGAGTCAGCCAATTGCTTACCCAGTGTATAATGAACTTGAGTAGCTGTGTGCTGGACATTTCATCCAGAAGGATGCCGTGAGAGACAGTATCAAAAGCTTTGTTAAAATCTAAGAACCCACATTACTGCCTTTCCTTGGACAACTAGATGGGTGACTTTGTCATAAAAGGAAATTAATTTAGTGAAGCAGGACTTTCCCCACATGAACCAGTGCTGTTTATGACTAATGACTGTATTGTGTCTCAGCTATTTTTCACTAACTCTCAGAATATATTTATTCATAATTTTTCCAGTCACTGAAGTGAGACTTAGAAGCCTGTAATTACCAGAATCTTCCTTCCTACACTTCTTTAAAATAGGAAGAATATCTGCTATGATTCCAGTTCACTGGGACCTCTCCATACTCCAAACACTGTTAAAAAAAATACTGGGGAGCATTTCTGCAATGACATTAGCCAGGTTTTTTGATACACTGGGATAGGTCCCATTGGACCACATAAATTTATATGCATCCATTTGGAGCATCAAGTCTCAAGCTCAGAGTTAGCTGAAAGTTTATAATTTCCCTAATCACAGCCTTTCAAAAGAGAGTTTAGGACTCACTGATGTTAAAGACACAGGCAAAAAGGTAATAAACACCTCTGCTTTGTCTGCAGCCTGGTTTTGAGGTGACTGACCTAACCAAGTAATGGACCAATATTATCTCTGGTTCTTCTTTTCAACTCAACGTATTTTAAAAAGAGGGCCTTTTGTTGTCCTTCAAAGTGCTGCTCAGTTTAGACTTTAGCTGAGCTTTGGTCACACGAATTTACTCCCTATAGTGTTGAATAGTATCTCTGTAGTCCTCCTCCATTTCTCTGTATTCTTCAGCCCTGTGCTGTCCACTCTTTGGGTGAGATTTAGAGCTTTTTGAATATCTCACTTTGAATCTCTCAGTAAGATCATTTATATCAGTGTTTGCTAGCTTGTTTTTTTCTTTCTTTATTTCTTTTTGTTTTAAGTTCAGATGGAGATAGTCACTAATTTTAATGCCTTGTTAATACTCTTATCAATCATTCAATTCCTTCTGTAGCCAAAAGTCTTGGTATTTCAGTCCAACAAAATGTGAATGCTTGTATGCCTAAGAGGCCATACTGTTCAGTCTCTTGTTAGGTAGGCTTTCTATTGTCACATGATATCATCTGCATCTCCCACAGGTTTTAAGACCAAAGGAATAAAAACTTCCTCATGTTACTCTACAGAGCACAGCCTTAGACTTGCTTTAGGTCAAACCATGATTTTACATATGAAATTGGAGAGTGGATGTTAGGTTAAAAATTTTGAAAGTAAACTGTTTTTTTTTGGGGGGGGGGGGGATGTTGATGCCTCAACATATGAGGTCTGGAACACAGTATTGTCTTTGCCCAGGAAAGTGAAAATACTGTTATAAAACCCTATAGTGCCGTCATGCAACACACCTGTGTTTCCAAAGAGCACATTGTCAACTTGATTTTATGAGCTTCAGACATGTAGTCTAATCAGGCAACTATTTTCAAGCCTGTAAGGTGAGTGCTTTATTTTAATGGTAGATCTTCATAAGATTTATTTCTTGTAAGATTGCTTAAGCTTATCACATGGGAAATCAGAGGACAAAAGTCATGAAGTAGGACAACATTGGGCAGCTTGAGAAGGAAGGTGCTTAGAGGCTTGTTTTCAGTTAATTCTTTTTTGTTGCTTTCCTTAATAGATGATGCTTATTGAAGAGTGCTCGAATTCAAAATGGAAAAAAACCAACAAAACGAATGAAAATTTATTTACAGTGATGTTACATTTAAGGAATGAGGCAGAGCAGCTCAAATTATTTATATAATTTATTTTAATAATAATGTATCTCTTTATAATACATTTTTTCCCATTTATGTTGAATACAGTCCTTAGGATGTCCTAAAGGACCAAAAATGTTGTAATAGGATTCTGAAATTTTGGAATTTTCCCAAAACCAGGTGCAAAGCTAGGCACCTATAGTCAGGCCCTCTCTCAGCTAAAATTCATCTAAGATGAATTTGACTCAGTGATGTGGAAAATATTAGCCCAGTCCAGAAACTACTCAAGGATTTCAGTTGACTGATTGGACAATCAGACAGATCTCAACTTTTGGCCAACATAAAATGCTCCACTGTACTGAGCTGAATTGCTCAGATACTGTAATTTCTGGCTCTCCTTTATAAAAATAATGCTGGAAGAATATGTCAAAAGGCAGACAGCAGGTGCCTTAGGCCTATAGAAGTTTTATATTTCCCTAATCTGCCAGATTCCAATAGTACAGCAAGAATTTGGTTGATATTTACCCTAGAGATATGTTATATCACATTGTGAATATTTAAAGATTTTAAAAGAAAATAATTTCCTGGAGGACAGCCAGTTTTGTGGGAGTGATTTCTCATATTGTGGTAATGTACTTCTCATAATAACTTACCTGTGGAGTTTGGGCTACAGAAATGGGACCTTTGACTTGTCTTCAAAGGCTGCAGGAGCATTACGAAGAGTTCCAAGTACATGACAACATTGGGTGTGGTAGACAGGAGTCCTGACTTTCCTGCTTTCAGCCAGCCAGTTGCCTCACAGTGTCAGTAGTCTTTGTCAGACACTTCTGGGAAGCAATCATTTTTTGTTTATTCAAACCAACACCCAGAGGAGGGTGAGGTGTTTTGAGAGGGATGTTATTGGCCATGCTTCAGTGTCACATTGCGTGACTCCTACCTGGGGAGAGTAAAGCTGAGCTTCCTAATTAGTTCCCTTAGGAGGAATGAAGATACTCTAGAACTAAAGCAAGTGAGGATGGTCAGGAGGCCTAACAGGAGGTAATGATAATCATCATCAAGGTGACTATTCCTCAAATCCACTAACAAAATGAAGCCTGGTGCATGTTTACAGAATTAAAGAAGTTTCGGTCATAATAACCAAAGTCAGAACTTTCATCTGGGGCACTGTACACAGTGGGATTCACCCCAAAGCAGGTTTTCCCCAAATTTAAGACTGCATACAGCTGTAAGAAAAAAGAACTGTGAAAGTCTGAAATAACTGTCAAAGGACCCTTGCACTGATAGACTGTTACCACCCCAGCAGCCTCAAGAGGAATACCACTGTTATGCATTGTCCTGTGTCCAAAATCTGAACAGCGTACAGTGGAACATGAACATGGTGGTGAGAAGTAGCAGGGCATTTTACTTCTCAGTTTTGGCACACTCTCTCAGTGACATCTAAAAGCTATTAATGCCATTCTGGAATTCCTTGCATGATATGGGAGACGAGACCAGAAAAAGGAATGCAGGAAAAACATTCAGAAACACTGATTTTTATTTTCTTGATTTTTGTTAGAGGGAGGCGATGGGACTGCTGCATTTGCTTTTTCACAGGCTTGTACAAGAACCCAGATTAATCAGAACCAAAGACATGTTCAGTTTTTCAATGTGTTAGAGCAACTGCTTATGCACTGACTCCAGAGGCACTAATCATTGCATACAGAGAACACAAAAGTGTATTCAAAGCATTATTATTCTTTTTCTGTTGCTTTACCTGTGTACATACATGATTTCCTTAGCCATTACTGCTCCTGGGAAGAGACTGTAGATACCACTTATACAATCCAGACTTTACTTTAAAAATACATGAAACAATGTACTGCACCTCTAGGTCAAGTTTAGTGCAAGGACCTTAAAGGCTGTGGTACACATTCATCTCAGACTTACAGTGGTATTGATTTTTATAAGGCTGTAAGCAACACTGGAGACTGTGTAGAATTCTGTTCAACAGCCAAGAGCATGCAGCCACCTCAACAACTTCTAAGTTCACAGGTTTAATATTTTTTCCCAATGGTGAAGTTCATAATATTTTCCTGATGAAAGATCCTTGCTGCACAATAGCTTGAAATCTACTGACAGTAGTTTATACAGACCCATTGGTAAAGGAAGCCTAAGAAACAAGCCAAGTATTTCAAGCCACTGACTGAAAAATTGTTTCATTGAGCTATAATCCCAATGCACCAACAGAACAGGGTCCTTTAGCTGTTGTGAAATTAATAACGTCTGTCATTTTTTTAGATAAAGTGAACAAGAGAATGTTACTCAATGCAACAATCTAAAGTTAAAAGCTTTTCCTCTCGGGTCAAAAAGTTTTCAACCACCCAATGTTTTTGTGCCAAAACCCTCCCAGCATGCCCAAGCATTGGGCTACATCACATTTACATAAAAAAAACCCCAAAATAAACTTCTAGAATCAGTCAGATCTGACACATTAGGAAGGAGAAGAATAACAAACTACTGTGAATCATGCTCATCCTTTGCAGTTCTGACACATTACAGGAAGAAATGTGAGCGTTGCCTAGTCATATTTATAAATCCTTTGACTGTCTGCCCTTCTGATATCACATATGCATCATAACATAAAGCTTGAATATGGGGATGGGTTTTGCTATGAAATTCAATGTTATTTTATTGTGACATTATTTCCAAATGTCACCACTTTTCTGCAGCCATTTTCATGTTTACTGCTGACAGAGTTGGACCTAAACACAACCACTGGTTCTATTCTGTTAAAAGTCTCAGCCTGAGTGAGAAAATAGCATGTATAGTGGAAAGATCAGGTGAAAGATATTTTACATATTAATTAGAGAAAGTTTGTGGAGATGATTTTTAGTCTGTTATGTATTGATGTAGAAATGTTACATAGGGATAATTTCTCATCCTGAAGAGGGGAGGAAACCTTGGTGGAAAACAGATGCATCAACATAACACAGTCAATACTGAATAAGTGTTCAGAAGACTGTAGTTCTCTTTCCAGATATTCTGAGGCTCTCAGAAAAATCACTTCAAGCCTTTATGTACCATGTTCCTATCTGTAGAATGAATTTTACTTGGTATCTCAGTTAAAAACTTTCAAACCTTATTTTTGTTTCTCTGGATGTAGAATTGTGAAGTATTTTGTTATTATCAGAAGTTCTCACTACTTCAATTTCTGGTACTTTGCTTCCAAAATACAGTATGTTTATCTCTGTCCACAGGGAAAGATTTTCTTTGTGATGGAAAGCACAACCACCTTTGTGACCCGCAATGCCAGGGTCTTTCTTCACAAAGCTCATCTATCCTCATGAAAACATCAAAAGTATGCCACCCAAGTAGCGAAATTATTCTTCCATGCAGAACCAGGTTTGTATTTAGTTTTTATAAGTACAACTTTTAGTCCTTTTAGCAAGATAAACTCAAATAGTAAAATATCTTGTTTCTCTAGAATTTCCTTAGCAACTTGTAAAGAAAAGGAACAGTTGAATTGGCTAACAGTACAAGAGGGTGGTCTCAGAAACCACACACTGGATAGCACTGGTGGGGGAAAGCAGCTATTCTACAATATTTTATTATTTTGGTTGAAGAGATTACTTGCACCTAGCTCAATCATTGAGCATCTTTCTGTCTTTGCTGTGAGTTGTTGGACTTGATGATCCTGAAGGTCTTTTACAACCTAAACAAGTCCATGATTCTACATTTTTTTACTGTGAAAAACAGTTCCTTTGATTGAACTTTGCTTTTTAAATTACTAGGTATCTAAATTATCATGGTTGTTAGTGCAACTTAATTTCTTCCTACTATGCATATAAGTGGTATTTCTCTGGAAAAAGACTTGGGAAAGTAAGTAATGGGATAAACATATTTTTGCAAATGAATCCTGCAATTTTTTCTTACCATTTCAAAGACTAACACACATGACAAAATGCTAAACCCTTATGGCATATGATGAAAACATTCTTAACCATGTGGTTTATAACACAGGTACTCAGTGGCTTTAAACCTTGGTTCAAGTCTTTGGAGAAAATGTATATTTTCTTCTATAACAACTGAAATTAAAGGGCAGACACAAGGCAGCAGGAGTATTCAGTTAAGATTTAGGTCTGCTACCTCTTTTCTTGTTGGCAAAATTATCTTTTCCTGCAAACTGTATGCATCCACTCCAATAGTAGACCCAGAAATTAAGTACTCAGAAGTTTGGAAGTGTTGCAAGTAGAAGTTCAACTCTTTGAAGCACAACTCAGTCTTATTCTGTATTTTCAATATTGCATTTAATTATGTGATCAAAGGCTTTAGTTTCAACCACATCTTACTTTTACACATTCAGTTGCCTTCTTTCTCACATTCAAGTACTTCCTGACTCAACATAATTTCTCTCACCCATGTCTTTCAGTTCCTCCCTTTTTTTAAACTTTGTTGTTTCAGTCTTACTTTTCTTTCCCTGCTAGTCCTGAGCTTATGAATGACTGTCTAATTTCCATTCTGTCACTGAAGTGCCAGTTGAAATTCAATGATGTCAGACTCATAAAATGGTTTGGTTTGGAAAAGACCTTAAAGAATACCTAGTTCAGTCCTCCTATCTTGGGGAGGCACACCTTCCACTGAACAAGTTCTACCGAATAGGTTGCCAAAAAATTTAAAAAAATAATTTCTTCTCTTTCATATACAATTTAGTCGGCTGTTAAATTCCCCGTTATAACTCCAAGCTATTAAGAAACATTATGTAGGACCAAGAAGCCATTTCTTTTCCATGTCTCTCTGCTTGAACCTAGATCCTTTCTAGTTCACTCTCTACCTGCTGAATTCTTCAGAATCTCCTTCACTTTTTATTGCATAACACCTTTTCCAGTCCTCCTCTGTCTGCCTGTTTCCGTTCCACTCTTTCTCTTCCAGTCTCTTTAATCTACACCTGACTTCTAGGGTTTTGCTTTGTGTTTTATTTGGTGTGGGTTTTTTGAGGGGAGGCAGGGATGACTGGAGGGGTACTCTCTTATTGTCTGTTGTTGTTTTTTTTTTTGGTTGGAGGGCTTAGTAAAAATAAACAAAATAGTAGTTTTCTACTTTGAGTTCTGGCATCTGATTACACAGTTAGACTTGTCAAAGGCAAGTGTCAGGCTCTGTTCTACCAGTTAGTGACAGAAATAATGGGTGCATCTGCCTTCTTGTTGCACTTGGTTGTGAGGGGATACAGCAAAGACCCTCTGATCATTGAAGGAGCATATTGCATGGGGGTATAGAAGTCATTGAGGGAGGGCTCTAGAAGGTCAGGGTGGAGGAAGATAACTGATCATAGGTAAGGTAATATTTTCAACAACAGCCATAAGTTTTTGGGGTGTATTACACATATTTTACTTGGAAGTCCAAGGGTTGCTAGAAGAGAAGCAACTCTTTATAAGAATAATTATTGTATATATCCAAAAAAAACAAAAATGGATTTATAGTTTGTTAGTTGCATTTTTTGCTAGCATCTCCCCCATTTTCATCCCATGATAAAAAAAAAAAAAAGAATGTGTTTCTCTGAATTTCCACATTCCTAAAAAAAGAGAGAAAAACCCCCAAATCCTTAAAACTTCTCTTATTTAAGTAGCTGTCATGAAAATCTACTATTTTACTACATGTCAGGCTACATACAGTTGCCCAAGGTTGCTGCAGGGGAACTGTGCTCAATAGGCCAAATGTCAGTGCCATGACTCATTCCCCTGTGCCACCTCAGATACCCCCTTGTATCAACCTTCCTCCTTGAGTAATGCCAATATTGTTCCAGGTTTCAGTCTTGCTAATGGAAATAGACAGACATCTGGTGCTCTCATTGTTTCACAGTTTAGAGTGTCTAATATATTTATAGAAATAAAAAACATTTTGTGCCTTCTTCGGGATTTGTCATTTACCCCTGCAGAGAATTAAGATTAAATGGCTGAAATTATACCTCTGGGATATAGTAGGTTGCTGAGAAGTTTAAACAACTAATTTTCATTAGAACTAGCCTTTTTTACCCTTGTAAATTTGCATATTAATTTTCAGATATTTGTCCAGGATACACTGAGGTGAACGGAAGGCTGTATTTTAAGAAATGGCTATCACTGCTGCTAGGCATAGAATTGTACTGCAGAAAATGTGACTCTATTCAGGGCTTGAAGAATTGCTGAAAGGAACTCTTTTGCTCAGTAACTATTCCTGGGAACACAGCCATTTTGGAGGTGTGAGAAATGTCAAAACATCTATATAGCATTAGGCCCTAGAAGAGGCCAATTAGGTTCAGTTTACTCTGTAAGCTGTCGATACTACACCCTGCCTTACCCTTGAGCATTTACAGTGGAAGCATCTTTTCATATTATATTGAAATGAAATTAAGTCTGTTGGTTTGTGAGACAGCAGCAATTAAGTAAAATTAAATAATAGAAATTAAATGAGGAAAGCCTGTGAAGTGACAGCATTAATGTGAAGGAGAGCTACAGTAATAACACATACAATTGTGCCAATCTAACCAATAAACAAAGAGTGGTGTAAGATTCTCTTTATTAGATTGATTCATAAGGAACACATGACTTGTAAAGCCATTCAATTTTCTTTTTCTTCAGCCTGGATGGCCAGTTTAAACTTTCTGCCTTTGAAAGCCAGTTGTAATGCATTAATAATATCTGGAGCCATGAAGGCATTTCAGGATCCACTCAGGATCCTGAAATTTTTCTGTCTTATGAAACTGAGTGTTATGAGTGTTATTTTCATTTTCAGCAAAATGTCAGGGAACAAACTGCTCATTGCTATTTTTGTTGCTCCAGCAGCACAGATGTAAGGTATTCTACATGTCTATCATGCAAAGGCATGGAAGATAGGATTGTTGTTAATTATATATTTATCATCAGCATTCTGCATATTTCTAGACATCAATTAAAAAAAATAAATCAGGTTAGCTATATTCCTAACAGCAGAAGCTGGTAATGTATTAGAGGCAAAAATAACTCAAGGAAAAGAGTCACAGTCATAAAAGACAAAACTATATCACCAGGACTTAACACAGGAGCTAAGGTGTGTTATTCCCAGGATCCATTAACTCAGTCTCTAGAGAGGGTGCTTTCCAGTTCTTTGTGTATGAATGAACTATTTAGGCCCACGCACTAAAACTACTAGCACAGTGAAGACACTGTGTAGCTTGACACAGACACCCACCCATTAAGCTTGATTAAATTATTTTATTGTTTCTTCCCGTGACACAAAGTTCCATGTAAAAAATTGTGCACTCCATAAATTAGGCGTTGTCCCCTTGCTTCTTGTCAGTTCTCCCCACAACCCCAGGAAGCTGCTGATCATTTGCACACTACTGCCTTCTGCTGCTGAACCCTTCCTCTGGAGGCAGGCCTCCATGCAGTGGAGCTCAGTGGATCTCTGAACCTGTGCTGGATCTTCCATCCTCACAACATTTGTTTGCTCTTGTGAGGCCATGGCTCCCAGATAATAGCTGAAAACTTTGAGAGTGTGTTCTGTTTCATGTTTAATTTTACTAGGAAGAATTTCTATTTTCTTGAACTGCAGGAAGAAACAGATTTATAGGTTCAGTTTCCAACACAAAGGTTCCTGTGTCCATCTGCTGTGGAAGGGTTGAGAGATAGGTGGTAGAAGGAAGGGTCAAAATCTTTTGACATCACCGGTCAATTTGTACAGTTTCTAAAGATGTAATTACTGTCCAGTCTCAAAAAATTTTTGTTGAATGTAAGTTGTTTTTAATTCAAGTATAATGGACCTTAATTTTTATGTTAAAATTGTAAGTAAGTGAATGAAGCTGTTTAATTTTTGAGGCAAGATACTGTATTCTTTTATTTCTTTTATTCTTTTATTTCTTTTATTCTTTTATTTGTTAATTCCTCTGAATTTTAACCTTTTATTTTCAATTCATAGACTCCTAGAATGGTAAGGATTGAAAGTAACCTGGAAGAACCTCTAGTTCCAATTCCCCTGCCACAGGCAGGGACACTTTCCTCTAGAACAGGTTGCTCAATGCCCCATCCAATCTGGCCTTGAAGTAGATTTTTTTTAGTATTTAAGCAAAATAATTGCTTGGATTTACATATTTCATAGTGTGTATTAACTGCTATTAATGGCTTGCATCTTAGGCAAACCTTATTTGGCTTGCTGAAAAGGCAAACCTTATTTATTCTAGACAAAAGCAGAATAGTTCTGTCTTCTGGAGAGCAGTCCTTTTGTTTGTAGCTTATTAATAGCTCTTCAGCCAGTTATGAGTTTTGCAAGTAATGTCTCCAAGGGAAATGACAGTAACTCAGACCCAGATCTGACATGAATCTTCTGGGCTCTCCTAGAAAGATACCACACTCATTATTCGAAGCACACAGCTTCTCATGGTCCCCAGGCAGACAGTGGAAAAGCATGGGAGGTCAGGAAGTGCATGCAAAGCAGGTCATGATTGCTGTCCTACTTTTTATCTTGCTGTTGAAAGATTCACTTTTGACCTCTTAAAGGCGTTTCTCATGCAATCTCTCCCCTCTTTTTTCGTTTGCACACCACTTGATGTCAGCCAGTCTTTGCTTTTTAGGTAAAAGGGGCAGATATTTACTCACTACAATAGCAGCTGTACAGTCTGGCTCAGGACCTGTCAAAAGCACAGTAAGGTCTGTGTTTGGCCTTGCGCTAATTAAAAAACCTGTAGTGTCACAAGATAAATGTCAATGAAAGTGGCACTGAAGGATGTTCTTATTTATTATGGGAAGTGAACAGTGTTATCAAAGCTGTCAACTCTAGAAGAGTTATTTATTACAGACAACCTTGATATCATTGAAAGGAATAATATGAAGAGAACATAGTAAATTATTGCCAGAAATGACTCTTCACCCTCCCCAAGACAATTATTTTAAGTGATATAAGGAGAGGAAATAGCTCATTATTTTAAGTGTTTTGAATTGCTTTCCATCCCTCCCAGTTCTACCAGGAAAATATTTAACATGGAATAAATACAGCAACATGAATTTTCTCTCTATTGTGAGCTTCTAACAATAACTTCACTAACACTTATGGATAGGTAGCAAGAGGTAAAAAACTCTAAAATTTCTAGGCTGATTTATTTGCTGCCTAGATTGGTAAAACATACCAAAACTAGCCTATTCCAAACTTGGTTACATACAATATTCATCTGAATACTCTCAGTTTTCCCTTATAAGTAGAAACAAACTAATGGCCATCACCACTGTTGATTAAGGTGAAGCCAAATATCATTCTCTGTCAGTGGTGCTCTTTGGTTTTGCAGGAAGTGGGGATTTATTCCAAATAGAAGTAAGTTTGCAGCACACCTCCAGCCTCATCAGCTCCATCCCTCCCAGTGGCTCTGCTCCATCCAGCCAGCAAGTTCAAGCAGGATAGTCTGTGGATCTGTTCCCATAACCCCCAGTAACTTCCAGTAACCAGTTTTGCAAGGTTCATCTGAAACTTGATCCTTGGCTGATCCCTAGTCCCAATGGTCAGCCCTACACCACTCTCAGCCATTCTATCTGCCATTTAGTATATGGGTCCAGCAGTGTTATTTGCTCTGAAGCCAAAGAAACAAAATGTAAATTTAGCATGTGGGGGGTTTTCAGCTGGTAAACCTGATTCTGACTGCCAAAACAGCAAATCAGGTCTTGATGTTTTGAAACCTAATCTCATAGTAAACCATGCCATTTGTTTAGCCATAGGCTTTTATAATTTGATTTATTTATTTTTGTATCAATTTGATTTAATATTTTCTCTTTGGACAGTCAATCCATGTTAGCAAATCAGTTCCTCCCATATCCTATACCCTAGCACATAGGTCTCTACAAAGCACACACCTAGTCTTGAAAACTTTTCTCTTCAGAAAAGTAATTCTTGCTGCCTGTCTTCTCTACTGGAACAAGTGTTAATCCCAATGCTATCACTAAATTAACCCATTGATTTTCTATAAAATGAGGTAAAACATGGATGAAGACTTCCAAACCAGTTATAATACTGTGCACAATTACTGAAGTCTGCATTAAGTCTCCAGTACAGCTCAAGCCAGTAATCCTCATTTCCTGGAGTCCCCTACCAGTGTCCACCCCCATACCTCTGAGCAGATATAGCTAGATTTAAATCCAGCTGGATTTAGGCCATAAGCAGTAATCTGCAATTACATGCACAGGCACTGCGATATCATCTGCTTTGCCTTAGCTGATGGTGCTTACATGGCCTAGACCTAAAATTATGTCATTAACAAAAGGCACTGTGAGCATTACATTCCAGGGCAGCCCCTACAAAGCCCAACTTTCCAACTCCAGTTGACACCCTTCTACTGAATAGAAATGGTTTATCCATAGCTTGCTTTAGTTAAATTAAGAGCCTCTGATGACAGCAGAGACTGTAGCCTGAATCACCTAACCTGATATTTTCTGATCCTAACTAAACTTTACCTGCCTGAGGAGAAGTGGTGAATTGCAGCTTCAGGAGGTGACTAAGCCTAAAAATCAGGTTTGAGTTCAGGCTTCAGGATAATTGCAGCCAGATGATACCACAACAGATTGCAACAGATGATTCAAATTTTTCCAGGTGGCTAAGGGTCTTAAATCAAGTGAGATATTTCAAGCCTACTTTTGTTGTCTTTGAGATAGTCCTAAATGCAGTTATTGAAGGATCTCCTGACAGCAGTCTTCCATATAGCCGATCTTCTCCTTTGTTTGTCTTACATTTGTTTCTCTGATAACCTGTATCTAGGAAGATGGTGTCTGCAAGCACTGATTTTAGATGGAAGGACACCATGCTTAGCCATAGGTGAAGAATGTGTCCGCCCAAATTCTACTTAGGAATTTAAATTATTTTTCTCCTTTGTATGGAAGTTGCCCTCTGCACTTCCTGAAAGGAGGTCCAGGCACATGGTTGATGCCAATAAATGGCCTGGGGCAGAGAAATGTGAAGGTTATACAGGCTGGCTTTATGTGCTGTTTGTTTAGACATATGGAAAGTCTTTTTTCTTAGACATTATTATACAATGAAAAAACAATTAAAATAAGCTAAATCTTTAGGGAAGTATCTATTCACTGAATACTTGATGATGTCAATCAAACAGTCAAGAAAGTATTTGCCTTTTGAGGCCCCAAATTTACTCTGAAATTCTGTTTTATTTTTTAAAATACAGTCTTTGATCTATAGACTTTTCTCAATTAAGTGCAAATCCTGAAATTGCACTTAATTCAGTGGTACCTCATTGTGGTACCTCATTGACTAGTTTTATGGTGTCATAGATGTCTTACCAGACCCTGGTTCCTATGAAGAAAGCTAAGCTGCAGTCATGATCTCACAGCAGTATCTGGTGTCTCACTCCCCCAGATGCTGGAGGAGCCATGTGTACACACACTGTCTATCACATGCTCATCTCTCAGGGACTATCACCAGTGCATCCCACAGGTGCCTACAAGTGAACTTCCAATGTCACCAACATCTGGTTGTACATGATAAAAATTTCCCTCTTCTCTTCAGACTCTGCATACCTGAAACACCAACACAATGTTATTTCAGAATCACAGGGCTCCATTTTCTTTGTCATCTGGAAAAGCAACATATGGTGATTGAGAAACCAGAAACTGTGCCCAGAAGTGCCTGAGCACAGGGGTTGAAGGTGATCTGCTTCTTAATGGCTGTACAAAAGGATTCAGAGGGCCTGGAGAGTGCCAGGCTGTGTCCCTGAAAACAGCCTTGGACAAAATAGCTGCACAGGCTGCTACACGCAGCACTTGGGGAGGACCCCTGAACATCCAGTGCCATGCTGCCTGTCTGCCTTCTCCTGGGGTTGTAGGAGAGGTTACTGCCTGCAAAAAGGGGTGATAAGAAGAGGCTGTTTTTCAGTTTAGATTTGTACCTTTTGAGAAACTTAATGGAAGGCAAAGCACATTATTTTTTGCATAAAACACATGGATATGAAACACTAAACAGGATTATTTGCTATCCTGAAAACAAGGCTGTGCTAGAATGATATTGCAAGAGCTACTTCAACAGAAAGGTATATGCAAGAGGGAAAAAACCCATAGCTGTTTAAATACAGGCAAATATTTCCTCAACAGAGTACTCATTTGTCCTTTTTTAAACATAATCCAAAAACTTGATTAAAACAAGCAATACTCATTTAGCTTTCTCATTTCTCTTTGTGGCTTCCCATCCCTCAAGCTAAATTTTCTTAATAGTATTTTTTTTTCTTTTTTCCTTTTTTTTCTTTTTTTTTTTTTTTTTTTATTCTTTTTGGGTTTTTTGGGTTTGGTTTGTTTTTTTTGGTTTTTTTTCCCACATTTTTTCATTGGTTGGCAAAACATTTAATATTGTACTTTGGATGGAAATTTTCAAGTCAAAACTTTAGATGAAAATGTTTTTTTCAGAAGACAAAGTTTCCTCCCAAATAGGTGAAGTTCATCCACATTCAGAGGGCCTGCTTTCAGTAAGGCAGGTGCCATCTATCCCAAGTCCTTTGAAGATACAGATTGTGAACAGACATCATGTACAGATAAATTTCTGCCTGAAGGAAATTTCCCCCCAGAAGTAATTACTGTCTTCTTCTCTCCCTTGTTTAGGGAGTTCTCCTTACCTGTCCATCTCTCCATTACTTTCATGACCAGTAATTTTGTGCAGATTTCTGATGTGCAGGCTGGGGACAGGTTTGAAAAGCAAACCCTTGCGGTTCCTGTTGCCTGACCCATTAGCTTCAGTGCTGCTGAGCTGCACCTGGATAAAGGCTGAGAAATGAGGCAGAACAAGAGGCATCTTTTCAGTAAAAGCAGTAAAACTTTAAAATAAAAAAACAAACCAGTAAAAGCAGGTGAACTACTGGTCACCAAACAGTCAGGCCTAGGAAGCCCCTGTAGCCTTACATGGCTCAAGCAAATGTCAAAGCTAAAAGGCTCCTTCTCCATGGGATGTAAAATTATAGAATCATAGAAAATACCACCCCTGAGGATAATACAGGACATGACCCTGAGATGTTAAGATTCACAGAATTCTTTGCAGATATCCACTATTGGTTGATTACGAAGAACAGTGTTTGAACTCTGCTTTCCATGTCATTATCCTTCGTTGTCTGTCATTTTGCCTTATGTATCTTCCATAGCCAGGGGAATAGTCTTATTTTTCCTGTCACTTCACTAACACCTGAAGGATAAGAGCCACAATTAGCATTTATGACTATTTTCCTCTGTGTCAGAAATAGTTTTGGGATAATTTTGAACAGAATACGCATTTTCTGTGTGTGGGAAGCTGAAGTATGAAGTCCTCTTTTCTCTGACCCCAAATCTCCACTACTAGAAAAGGTAAGTAAAATTCACCTTATTTTATACAACACATATGCTTTGTGGTCATATTAAATGCAATTTCTTTGTAAATGTTAGCAAGGGTGATGTTTTCCCCCATTTAAATTAAAAAATAGTTTTGATTATAGACATAATTGTTCAATCAGCCAGTGCTATTTAATTTTACTTAATTATTTGTATTTACTATGCTGCTCATACTGAGAAGTAGTCCTATATGTTTATTTGTATAAGGTTTTACAATAACATAAAATTCTACTTAGAGGCTTGGATGCCATGCTATGGTTTGAAGGGTTTTCTGGTTTAGAGTTTTTGTGGTTTTTTTGTAGTATATTATCTGTTCTAGAGAGAAATATTGTGTTCCTGCAAACTACAGGCTTAATGCCCTGAGTCCATTTCAGCTACAAGACAACTTTCAGTTTCGATACTAACACTTTATCAATCTTCTCTCTTCTCCCTCAAGGTTTTTTTTATTTGGAGAAATTCTCTTCAACATAAGGCCTTTTATCTATATCAGTAGTTTTCTCTGAAACTTTCTGAACTGAAGCAATATAAAACTTAACATCAGTGGTAAACAGACAGGTTGAATGGTCAACTTAAAAATTCTCTTAGGCAGTAATCCTATCCCCAGGTCAGCCTCAAATTAAGGTTGGTAGATTCTACAGCATTGCTTATGTCTTCCTTTGCAGATGTTTTAGCTTCAAGCAAGAACCATGGGTCACTCTTGTACTGAACCAGGGGCATGGATTTAGCGAGATACCAGTCTTATTTCTCGAAGAGCTGTTATGAATTATAAAATCTGAATCCATTCTTGGCTGATTGCCAAAGGTCTTGGAGTCATTTTCTATGTGCATGAAAATTTAACGTACTGTAAATTACTGTTTAGATCCTGTCCTTTGCCCCCAGCAGTTGAGGGGTGAAGAGGGAACAGAGACGCACATAATTGTAATTGGAAATGCCTTACCTAAGCATAATCTGAGTATTAAGGGTGGGTTTGGGAGGATGACACAAAACAATGCACAATGTGTTCTATGTTTAATAATCTACACAGAAATCAATTCAAGGTTTATTTTTGTTGAAATTGTGCTCATTTAATTCTCTCCAGTGAGCACCAAGAAGCAAATATTATGAAAGTGATTTCTCTTTCACTTTACCTGGACAAAGCATTTGCTAAGGCCACTTTCATTCTGAACTGGAGGTTAAATGAGATATTGAGTTAAAATTTAGTTTCTATAGAGGAGATCCATACATTTTGTTTCAAATTAACATTTTGAATCTAAACATCTCAGTTTTACTCAGGCTCCCTTGCCAGATTATTCTTTTGATAGTCAAATATTTAGCTGGTAGACATGTTTTGAACACTAAAAATATTAAAGTTCAATCAGAATAAACTTTGGCAATAAATCTTGTTTTGGGATTCACCCTAATTATCTGTAAATAAAGCTATTATTAATAAGGGTTGCTTAACCCTCCCTCACATAGAGGAGGTGAGAGTTCTGGAAATGTTTCTCTAAGTTACAAAAGTAGTTCAGCTTTGTGCCCAAAGCAAATTTTTACAAAAGTTATGATTTTACTACCCACCATTAAGAAGAAGTTAATTGGGCAGCCTAATCACCTAGCAGCTTTCACTAAATTCCTTAATCTGCCTTTCAAAGTCTTTTCTTTCCTGTAGAAATACCAATGTGTAAGGAAATTTTTTGCCCCAGATGCTGCCTTTATTGTGGGAAGCTCACAGAATCTTTTAAACTTTCAGGATATACAGTGTATTTATTGAATGAACAATGCTCTTTCTTAGGGCCAAGACCCTTTGCTGTTTTCACTCAAGTATCACTTTGGTGGCACTGGGTTTGCTGTTGCAAGCTTGTTTGCAATAATTGCATTCCCTCCTGGAATAGTTTGGATGTGGGAATAGAAATTCTTCTTACTGGAATCTAGGGAAAGAGAGGAGATATCATTGCTGTGCTGTTTTGCTCCCTCTCATCTTTCTTCAAATTTAAAGTTCACAAAGTATTTTGCAGGTTATCATTGTGCCTATGTACTTTTCCAGTACTGTCCTAAGGTGGATGACCATCCATGTAGTGCATTTTTGTGCATCAAATTTCTCTTGAAAGACCTAAAGGAGGATGATTCAATGTTCATAATTCTGCTAAAGGAACTAGCCCTGTAGCCCTGGTACCTCTTTCAGTAATACATTTCTACCTCTCCTCTCACTAATTCTCTTCCCAGTCCACACACTTCCTCTTTCAATTCCTAATTTTTCAGGCTTTAGCACATGGCATTTTATGAAGCTCTCAAAGTAAATATATTTCCTAAATAAAATTTTTATCTTACCAAAGAAAGGTATTAAGCTGGCTAGTATGGTCTAACTTTGATAAATCTGTCATGTTTGATCCAAATTGTATTTCCATCATTTGTTTTGAAGACTGTCTGCTATTGAATTTAATTAATAAATTGCAATTGCACAGAACGTTTTTACTTTCCATCCCTCACAAAATACTGCTACTCCCAATTGCACACTATGCTAGGTGACCTGATAAAATTATTCAGACACCGTACAGATGAATTTACAATTTTGTAAATTAGTTTTGGGTTCTTGGATGAAAATTGCCTTCTGTCTTGATGCAGATGTATTGTTTAGTTCCTGTCTTGTTAGGCAGTTTCTATCTGTCATTCCATAAGCTTTTAACTCTTTATGTTCAAGAAGCATGGTTCATCTTACAAAAAACCAGAGAATCCGAATTACTGTTTCACTATTTGAGTTCCCTACTAATCTACTAATTTGGTTTTCTGTAAGAGAAATAAATTTTGAAAACCAAACTTAGGAGCTAAGAAGGCAAATTAACGTAAAATTCATAATATCCCCTGTTGTAGGGGATGTCTAAGAGGTCTAAATTGTTATGTATCTGACTGATTTTTGTGCTTTTGTTTTGTGATACAGTCACTGCAATATAAGTCAAAAGAATAATAATATGGTATATAATTAGACCAATAATTATTTGTGGAAAGAGGATCTATCAGCAATTACATCTCTGGGTTTTTTTCCCCTTAGTGTCATTATCAGTTCTTATTCAGTAATCTCCAAATTTTATATAAATTTCACAATTCTGACTTGTGTGAGAGTTCCTACCTGACAAATCTTTGAAGAACTGCACTTGTATCCAAATCTGAGACCCTATCACTTTTTCCTTAATGGTGCCAACTTTTTCTATTTATGTCACGGTTCCTTTTGGCATGGTCATAAGTTCAGCTGAACTTAGCTCTGTGTTCTCATCATTTCCAGGTATACCATTTCCAGGTACACTTTACAGTTGCTTTATAAAACTCTTTTATGTATAAACTTTCAGGAGAAGAACAGAGAGGAAAAGGCGTGGGGGACAGTGACATCATGTGTTTCATAATTACTGCACCTAGGACTTCTCAGTTATTTTTTCCCCACATTTTCCATTCCTCTCTTCTTGTGACCTTTCCTACTTGTTTTGTCGTCATATGAAAAGCTAAAGTCTACAATTATGACACAATCTATTTACTGGTTTTTTATGTATTTTTTCTTAATTTTTTCATATGCTGGCCATCTCAGATTTCAAATCCAAGCTATTTTTTCCCCATCATATTTGTTCAGGAACAAAAAACCAGGCAGCTTCAATGAATGGCAGGAACTTCTCTACACCCAGACATAGTTCAAGTTACTGCAAATAGTGACCAAAGGAAGAACTTATGAGACTATTAGCAAGAATGGGTCAAGCACACAGTTCTCCCCTTTTCTTCCTTCTCTAATTCCTGGGCGTACTGTCCCTTTTGTTTTATCTCTGCCATGAAAATTGACTTTGCTTCTTTGACTTAGATGTTGCAGCTGTAACTATCAGGCAGTTGTTTTAATCTCTGACCCTCAAGACTTGTGCCCTCCTCAAAGCATGAGTGTTTGCTTTTACTTTAAGGACTGAACAGATTTAATGGCTAGCATCCTCTTCTCAAAATCTGATTTTGCCTTGATGTTTTCCTTCTCCTGTCAAGCTTCTGTATGGCTTTTTTATCCATTGAAGTAAAAGCACTTCAGAAAGGAAACTATTTTTTCTCAGATAATAAATGAGTCAAATGAGTCACAGAGGTAAAAATGTGCAAGCTAAGAACATTCATCAGGTCAGTAACAGCTAAGAAAAAAAAAGAGGTCTCTTGACCCAAGTCCAAACTATGTTGGATCACCGTACTTTAATCCACTGAAATCAGTAAAGTAGATGACTTCTTAAGTTGCTACTCAGTAAAAGAAAAAATGACAGGAAAAGACATTTACGTTTAAACATAAGCTGTTGTTTGCATATGTGAAATACTTAATGGCTAGACTATAAGTTAGATTACAAGAGTACAACAAAAAATTCCTGTTTCTAATTAACTGTTCCATAGGTACTAGAGGTGGATTTTTTCTTTCTCAGTATCAGTTATATGTGTAAATTTTTGTTGCTCTCCATAACTCATGCTTGGTAAAGTGGGTTGAGTTGATAACCCATCTTCTACTTGCCTAGCCAAGAGTACTTGTCTTCTCATTTGCATCATTCTCAGTGTATCTCCTTGCAACTGAATGTATGTGCCTTGAGCACACCTGGTACTCACTGAAACCCCTGAGGTCAGCATGGCATGTGACCCTTACTTCTACCTAGTAACTTATGTCCAGAAGGGCTGCCTCAGACTGAAGGAGCTTAGTCCAAGTCACTTGCCATTTCTGTGAAGCTGGGCTTAGACAGAAGAGAGACAAAGGACATCTTGATGTAACATTCAGTTAAAGTTGAGTGCATTCAATAGCCTGAAACCAGGAACACCCCTGTTGTCAGTTAGTGACTGCTAAATTAGATTCAATAACACATCACAGGAAGACAATCTTATGACTTATTGGTACCTAGTTAGGATGAGAGAGAGGAGGTGAGGCTTGAAGCCAGATTCCTCAAGCCCAACCTCAGGCTGTAAAGGCAGGTGTCAGTTTGTTGCTCTCCTGTTGTTTTATGTTGAATTAATTCAACAACCGCTGCTTAAGGCTATTTTCCCAAGTCTTTTCTACAGCTTAATGCCTAGGGCTTTCTTTCAAAGTACAAGAGTGGGTTTAAGTTCCAGCATGAGACAACTGAAGCAAGGTCTTTCATTGCTGGGGAGAATGCTCTGCAGTGGGGATAGTGGGAGAGAGGAAGGGAGCGAGTGTCAAAAATAGAAATAAAAATTAAGCAAAGGCTTTTGCCATCTGTCCTTTCAACTGGATGCTCTTGCAGGCAGCTGTGTTTGAACACCTGTTTGAAGTTTCCAAATACTGGAGTGGCTTTGACGATGAATATCTTTTCACAGATCCACTTAAAAGCAGTAATTGGTTCATAACTATATTTTGTGAATAAAGTTGGATTTCAAATATACCCTTGTCCTCAGAATTCCATTGTCACGTTCTGTCTGGCATGATGACTATTTTGAAATACATTCTACTCATCTGGCCAAGGTGCTTACTTGTATTTTGTCTTATCCTTCTGTCATGTTCTAGACTTGACCTTTTCACAAAAGTACTTCATAAAAGAAGTCTGGGTATAAAAGTTAGATGAAGTCGGATGACATTGGCTATTGGCAAGTAAACTAATGTTTGGCAGATTTTACAGACATATGCATGGGAAAGGCTTGCAAGTGACCCTTGAAAGCTTCTATTATAATCAACATAGAATTAGCATTGCAAAGAGGTCTTATTGACGCCTAGGTGTGATCAAAGTGGAAGTGAAACCTGAAGGAAACATACTGAGACAGCTGACAGTTTATGCTCTTTATTTTAAAGCAGGTGGATGACCACCATTTATGAAATAAAGCAAAAAGATCCCCAGTTTCAGTCAGATGCAAAAAAGTGCCATCTCTTCAAACAACAGACTGGCTTGGTGTTGGTATGCCATCATAATCATCTGAGTAGTGCTGATACTGGTCAGTCAGAAGAGGCTGATGCAAGTCATCTTTATTTTTCTTGACACGTACGATACATGCAGCAGCAGCAAAGATAATTGCAACAAGAACCAGTGCAGTCACTATTGCAATAGTTATCATCTCTGTGACACGGAGAGCCCGACCTAAAAGAAGGAAAACAAAAGGCAAAGATATTAAAAGCAAAGTCAAATAATATGGATGAATACCTGAAGTTCAGACTGGAACTCAGCATTTGTCATTATTCACTGAGTTGGAGAGTAGAAGTAATTCCAATTTTGTTTGATAATTCTTGTTCAAAAATATGAGAAGATTTAGTCTATCTTGCCTCAGTCTATAATCGGTTCTGGACCTTTCTTCTGCCACCTTGTTTGTGAGGATTTGCATTCTCTCTAGTGAGTTAATGAATCTATTTGACATAGGAATGAGGACATTCTGCAAGGTTAACATCCAAATGAGAACTTCTCCTAAAATTAGGGGGGGTACTGGCAACTTCATGGTGGAACAGTCTCTGACCAGTAGCTATACCAAATCCCAAACAAACATCTGGAAAGTAAGGTAGGAAAGGAGACAAAGGACTTTACAAAGACAGCAAATATTGTTGGTGAAATTTGAATAAATTTCAAGAGACAAAGATATGAAGGAAGAAAAGGAGAGGAAGTATCTAGGCTGCACAGTTTACCTGGCCACTCGACTTCATAGCTGTATCCCAGGTTTTCTGGTGCAGTAACAAACATTTCATTATTGGTTACTGGAGGCCAGAAAGGCACCATGTTGTACTGTCGGTTATGTCCAATAGGGGCATTCTCCAGTGGGTATGTTGAGATATCTATATTTGAAAGTCAAATCACACTTCTGTAAATAAATTCAAAATAAATTGCACTACTTCATTTTTTTTCCAACTCAGGGTTTTGAGTACCCTAGAATTCTTTTTCACTTGTTCCAGAAGGATTTGTTTCTTGGTGTAGCAGATATAAAATAAGAGTCTCTATGCTGTCCAAAACCAAGGCCACTAGTGTTATCTCTGGTTTTGAACAGAAATCACCGGTAAATTTTTAAAAATTTTGCCTGTGTTGGGCTTTTTGTTTCTTCTCACTTGGAAAAGGAGAAATATGTCAAAGACTTTTTTCTACATTCTTGCTTTGCCTGATTGTAGCAGTGATGAACAGGAGGGCAGTTGATATAAATTCCAGTGGATCTTTTTTGAAACATTATACTAAATCAGAAGGAAGTCAGCTGAAATAAAAATCAAAACAAAACAGAAAATCCCCAAACCAAAACAAATCAAACCAGCAACAACAAAACCAACAAAACTCAAAACATAACAGGAAGTAAATACTTTGTGGTAAGATGATGCCAAACCTTGCAATACATCATGTAAGAACCACAAGGGGATACAATTGCTCTCTGAGAGCTGATGTGAGAAAATTCAGTGAGTAGGTTGTGGAAGCTACACAAAGAAGGCTCAGTTGTGCAGCAACAGCTACCTTCTGTAGAAGAAGGAAGAAGAGTATAGATTATCCTAGGAGAATAAAGTTGCTGCATTGTGTAGAGGAATACAGTTGCTGCATGATGCATAGACATAAGGGTTAGATTGAATTTTTCCCTAGCCCACTGATGTAAGTCTCCTCCCTTCTTTATTTATTTTTCTTTCATTCCTTTCAAATCCTTCCTTCTGTTGTTCCTTTCTCCCTCTTTTTCACTTTGTCCTGTATTACCTTTTTCTGTTCTTTTTGGAATTAAAAAAGCAAGGGCAGAAATGGTAACTATTTCCTTTAGAAGTGTATGGAGATGGTTATTGAATGCTGGTAGTATATAACAAAGGTGGCAAAAATGAATGTGTATGGCACCTGTTCTTCTTTTGACAAGAAGAAAATAGTTATTTACTCCACACAACAGTGGAATATCATTCCGGGGTTACAGTGTATTCCCACATACTGTTTTCTTGAATTGTGGCTGCTGTGTCTGACCAGGTCCCTTCACAGAGAGTGGTCTGCAATTGGATGTCAATGGGGTGAGGAGGAGAGCTTGCTTGTTACTACTTTGTTAACAATACTAACTCTTTAAATTCCAATCCTCTCTCCTAAATTTAGGGGCATCTTGCCAAGTGTCCCAAAAGAAGGCATTGAGTTTTTGTGGCTACAAAGCCTGACAACCAGCCATCCTGCCTCTGTCCATGAGAACATCTTACCTGCAGAATGCCGTCTCAGCCACTCATCAAAAAGAGCATCTGTAAATGTGTGCAGGAGGACAAAAATGGGGTCATTTGGTGATAAATGAGTTTGCCCTCCTGTCCCATTCAAAAATAGATGAGCCAAGTTATGAAGACTTCGGACTGCTGGGTCATATTTTCCTGAAGGATCACTGTACCCTAAATATGCAAACAAAGAAGAAAACAAAAATTATGGTGAAGATTTTGTTTGGAAGCTGCAGTTTCGGATTAATACTTTTTTTCCCTCTGAAATGCTTTCATGTTGTTATGTTGCTTTGTTTGAAACAAATGGGTAGCTAATTCTCTACCTACTGACATTTGGGAAATGTTCCTGGAATGCATAATTTTCAGATTAAAATAGCCTTTATGAAAGAATGCTTGGAATGTGGACTGCAAAGCTGCTGGGTTCTACCACAAAAATCGCTAAAACAGCATCATAGCATGAAAATAGAGGTGTATATTTGGGCCCTAAATATCTTTCACCATAGTAAAATAGTTGCATGAGTTTTCTAACTGCTTACTAAAGCAGATGTATCTTGACATTTACTCTAATGAGCTAGCTGTTAGGTTTCCGTGCATCACTTCCATGCATACTGGGAACACATACTGGACATCTTCACATGCTCTGATATTGCTTATTTTTTCAGTGAAGATAGAGTGTAGCTTTGCTTGTGCCCAAAACCTCATAACCCTCAAGTCAAATGTTAGGATCTGAAGCATCATGAAAACTCCTCCTGTGTTCAAGCTTCGGACAATTGTTCCAGGGAGGGATACATACAGTTAATTTTTTAAAGCCATGTTTGGACACCTAGGTTTTGATAGGCATCAATTTGAACTGTCACTTTGTAATTTTTCCTGTTAAAAGCTCTGGATTATTAAGGTATAGAAGAAGTTGTTAGGATGCTGTCTGAACAGTATAAATCAAGTGTTTAGGCTCTTTTTTCTGTTGGGGGTGTGTGTGTGTATGTGTGTGTTCTGGTGTTGGAGAGTTTAGTTTTAAATATGCAGAGCTTATAGAAGAACAAGAGTTTTATGTCCCAGAGAGTAGGGCTAGCATGTCTAGCAGTAAATCCTGTACCCAGAGCTCAATTACTATTTCAATACTATTGCACTAAGTACTACCACAGCTTTCAATTTATTTTCATTTATTTTCTTTGTTTCAATTCAGATCCAAGAATAACTGCTAGAGGCCCTTGTTTCCTTCATTTAGAGATGCAGCAGCATCAATCCACAGGAAAGGACTGTGTTTTCAACAAAGGTAACTTAGTAATTATGTGCCAAGGACCTGAAGTTAGTTTTTACTTAGTATACCAGCAGCAGACTCTTGAGACTTTTATGCATTTTAAGAGACATAAGCTATAGCTATAAAGTAATTTACATAGAACTTATTTCTGCTTAATAGTGAGCTAATACTTAAAGCTAAGAACAATGTGTTCTTGTCCAGCAGCCTGTCTCAAAACTCATACTTCCAGCAGGAAAAAGTGTCAAGTCTGCTCCCTGACTTATTTGGAGTTGTTCCAGGTCTTTTTATTTGCCATGTTTACCTTCTACTGTGTTACGGAAACTGTCTGTTGAATTGGAATAAAAAGGGGGAGTATCAAATACACCAACTTCCAAACACTGAGCAACATCCTCAGGCTCTGGGAGACGCTGCACCATAGGTCGTGCTACATTTCCAGCAGGATTCCTTCGGATGGGACCACCCTCAGTACCTGGAAATGGAAAGATGAGAGAAAACAAGGTTGGTTGAACAGTAGGCCACAGAATGAATCACTCTCATGATTGAATCATGGAGAAAAAAATTCCCTCAAAATTACATTTACACTGAATGAACTGGTCAGTTCCTTATGTTTTGCAAAGAATCCTCATGGGGCCCTATGTTCTGGATTCTCTGTTCCAGGATTTAAAAAGTCATCTAGAAGCTTCTTACTGAAGTTTGTTGTTCTCTAAGTGATTTATAAAAAATTTCTCCAGACTTTCATGTGATTTCCTGGTGAGACCTAGGCCAAGATTATTGAAGATGTCCTGATAGAGTAGCTGGGAAAAAGATTATGTAAATTACTTACCCAATATTGGGGGATCCTTATTTTTTGCCCCATATTTCCATGATGATGCTTATACGAAGAAACTTACTGGTATTTTAAAAATTATTTTAATTTGGGTAGATATGTTAGAATGTGGTATTACTCACATTCAAAATATGGTGCACGTAGTTATTATGGGGATTTGTTGGATGTTTCATTTTAGGAGCAGAATGGCATGAAGGAGATAAGTGGAGTAGTCAGAAGAAATGTTAAGCTTTTTTAAGAAATAACACTGCCAGATGTAATTATTTATGGGGTAAGAGATGAATTGGTACTGCATAAGAAGGGAAGACAAAGCATTTAATCTTTCTTCTTCTACAAGCTTCTGATAGTATGTATTATCTCAACAGACTGATGAAACATGGATCAAGAATATTCAAAAGCCACTTTAAGATCTTTTGGCTGGAAAAAAGAACTGCAATGTAAAGCATTATATTTATTTATTATTAAGAGAATTTTCTCTCCAGATATCCTTCATCACTCATACTTACTGTTACAGATGGTTCCCAAGGTTTCATAATCTTCTACATTTTCACATAGCACTCGCCACTGAGAGAAGATTGAATTCTGGCTTATGAGAGAGACATCAAAATTGCTTCTAGCTCCCATCAAGTCATCTGAGCAGATATCACATGTGTTTTGTCCTGTTGCAAAGTTCCAGTAGGGCAGTCCAAAAGTGGGGTCCTGTAGCATGTTCTAATCCACATAAATACGGTATTACTATGTGTTTGACACAGACAGCTATAATATTTACTGCTAGAAGAATGTTAAAAAACAGCTAAATACATCTTGGTAAAAAGTCAGAATCCTGCCTTATAGAAGAGAAGAACTCTATGTAAAATTCATGTAGAAGCTTTTGGTAGTTTTTCACATTGATACCTTTGTTTAGCAGAGCAGATAGCTGTACTACTGAACTGAATCATAGATTTCCCCCACTAATAAGACAGTACCTCTCCCACAAAATATTGTGAACAGTAAGAAACATAAATTAACACTGAAACCCCATTTTCCAAATATTTTTAATGGCCTGTCAGCAAAAACAGTCTTTGTAGTTCACATAATAACTAGGTCAACTGTGGAACTGAAGGAAATATAAAGAATAGGGTTACCAGCTTTTCCAGTTGGCATTGTTTGGCTCTAGTATGGGTTAGAGTTCGACAGTGCTGGAGTTAATGAGGCAAAATTACTTTGACTAATGATCAAGTCTGCTGACATAAATAGGAATATATATTAAATCACAGACAGATAGAACTTCTCAGGGCTTTCACTTAGAAATGCCACTGATGACAAATGTGTGTCTTGGAAGGGAGTTTGTGCCTCAGCCTGATGTAGAGCAATTAAAGCTAGTGGAAACACTGAAGTGATTTCAGACACTATTCAGTCCTGACTTTGAAAACTTAATTCTTGGTTTTTTTAGGAAGGATGGTGGTTCATAAAATACTATACCCATTTTGTGAATAGGTCCACATAAGAGAGGGATAAAAAAGAGAATCATTGATTTATGGAACAGGGTATAACAAAGCACTAATTTCTCTAACCAGTTACACAAACTAAATGTGATTCTGAATCCCTAAGCCATCTCTGTTATCACTTTCTTCAGAATTTCTGCTGCTTTGGTTAATGTTATTCAAGAATAATGGCCATGAGATTAAAAACCACTGAAAATAACTTTGTTGGTCCAATAAAATGTCTTCTATTTAGAATACATCTTTTTTTCCATGAGATTTTTATGGAAATTTTACGTTTTCTATTGCTGTGATTAAAATATTATATTTAAACATCTCTATAAAAGTGACAGTCTGAAGCCTAAATACACTCTATTAAATGTTGTATACCAAATGGGTTACTGAAATTGAAGCAGAATCACTTCAACATGTAGGGAAACCTGCTGTCATTTTTGCCTATTTTAATATGGAGTGAAGTTCTTTAACTGTACAGAACATAGCATGAACACCAGTAAACATTTACAGGAACTTTTTACCTGCATGTCTCTTTCAAGCTGCAATAGATGGTATCTATGCCACGTGACAAAAGCTGGTCCCTCATGAGAGAAATCAACTCCTCCAAAACTCTGTTGCCCCGCACCAAGGAAAGTCTTCCTGACAGAATAATAATGGGACCACACAAAGTAGTTATAAATGGAGATATTCTCGAACTGAGGTGTGTTGCCGTCTGGCCCAAAGATTTCTTCACGTCTTCGTGTGGCAATAACGATGTCAGGATGGACTGTCACCTTGGCTTGGTGTAAGGCATTCACAAAGCGATTCCTTTCTTCTGCACTTAGATCCAAAAGATTCCTTCTGACTGTGATAATACAGAAGAAGCAAGTTACTAAAGTAATAGACACTGAAGCCTGATCTCAGAGAACTTGTTTATTGTGTTCCTAATAATTCTGGGTAAATCCCATTTTCATCAAGTATTCACCCTTTTTTATTGGGGAAATTCACTGAGCATAAATAGATAATGTTATTTATTTTGAGAAAATCTGAAATAAATTAAAAGAGAGCTCCAGTCCTTGAAATTTTAATACTTTTAAGAGTACTGTTACAGATTATCTTTCCATCCTGCTAGACAAAAGACTAAGACTATTCTTTGTCATACAAACCTTTCAGAATTTCATCCGATATATTTAAGTTTCCTGTGGTAGTACTTTACGAAATAAACACTATAAACCAATTTATAATAATCAGAAACCCTCTGTTTGGGAATTTAATGAAGAATTTTTTTTTTCATTCTTGAACCTTTGTAGGAAAAATGGCAGATTCACCAGTGAATTATTCTGAATTTCACACAGTACAGTATTACTTTAATCTGAGATTCTCTCTTATTTTATCTCTTTAACCTGACATTATTAACAATTGCCACATATTAGTCCTTTTTAGCAGTGTATCTCAAAATAATGAAAAAATGCCATTGTCCACACATAGAGAGTGAAAGAAGGAGGAAAACTGACTTGTTGAAATAGCAGTGTTTTAGCATGAAGAGCTGAGTTCAGATCACCTCAGTCCTTCTTTTGGCCGGTCTGGGAAAATCTCTGACTAAGTTTAGACTAAGATAAAGATAGAAGTCCTCACAATTGTTTTTCAATACTTACTTATTATCATTATAAAAAATACTGTAAAAATCCATAACTCATTGTCCAAATTAATGATCAATTATGTTGATACAAGAAGCAACAGATATTCAACATGAATCTATATGAAGAATAAAAGTGAATTATGTTTCACTGAAAAAGAATTTTCAGCGAGGGATATTTTAGCTTCTTAGAAATTTAAATAAAGTCTTTCCTGAAACATGAATTTCATCCAAGGACAGCGTATCCTGAAACATGTTTTTTTGTTTTGCAGAACTGACATGAACTGAACCTCATCACTGAAGTGATGTGTTTTTAGTTTTGTTGTTTTTTTGGTTGGTTGGTTGGTTGGTTGGTTGATTTGTGGTGTTTTTGTAGTGTTTCAAGTGGAGAACTCTAATTGTCCATCTAATTTTGATTTACATAGACATCTTAACATTTTCATTCTTAAAGTATATGCTTGAACCACAGCAAAAAATTGTGACTATTATTAGAGTTAGTCATAAACTGAGAAGATATGAAGACACCAAACTGCATTTTACAGCAATTTAGTATGGATGTACCAACAGTAATCCAGTACTTATTTCTAAAATCTGAGCAGATGGGTCCAATGGATCTGTGAATGGGCAAAAGAGGTGACCTCAATGTGGAAACTTAGAGCATAATAGGAAACTAAATTACACTTTTTACACTCATGTTATCATGCATGATGTATCTGATTTATTTGGTGTTTTAATGCATTGTAAAGGATTTAATATGAGAAAAGTAAAATGTGCTGTTGTACATTCTAGAAAATTACCTAAAACTGCTATTTTCCTGTCTCTAGTTTTACATTAACTTTGTGTGTAACATTTATCTCTTGATTATTCTTCAGAGTTGTTATCATTGCAAAATAGAATAGGCCAGAATATCAGAGAGTGCAATGTGGTTTAGCATGCCCAATTCACAAGTAATACTTCCTGCTTTCTAGCTTAGTTCTTGAAGCTCAAAGAATAGAAAAAAAAAATTCAAAGATTTTTCCCATAGCCATCAATAAGTCATTATTAAGGAATTGTTGTTAAAATTTTGGTAAGTGGTCCTTTGTTAACCCTTTCTGGGACATGCTCTTATATCCATGGAATGTTCCCTTATCTGGTAAAAAAGTCAGTGCTGATTTCTGTTTCTGCAGAAATAAACACTGCATATTTGTGCTAGAGAGTTTTTGTTTAACATATCAACAGAACCTATTGCTCATTTTGGGGGGAATTATGGATTTTACAGGATTTCAGTAACATCTTTGAAGTTAAAAGTGTAAAAATTTAAAAATAAAGATTGAAGTCTTGCCCATTCAGATGGTTTTCAGATAAGAACAAGGATCTGTCCCCAGGCCTGTTTGTCTTTTAAATTTCCCTATAATATTCAATATTTTTCCAGTCCTGCGATGATTTCATAACAATTTTTTAAAAAACTTAAAGAACTGTTTAGTGATATGCTATACTTAACTGAAACTGGAGTACTGAAGAAGGCCTTACCACACCCTGGACTGATTCATTTGAGCTGTCCACAGTCATGACTAATGTTTTTAAAGATATTGACAGCAGCAGGACAGTAAAATATACCAGACTGGTATATAGTTTAGAATTGTATTAAGGGACTTTGAATGAAAAGAGCAGCTAAAATAGTCACAAGGTATTAAACCTATTGAGGTACATATTATCCTCAAACACACTCACAAACACATGTGCATGCCTATTTACATTGTTTTACTCTTAAATCCAAATAGTAACTTTTTTTCCCAATATAGATGCTCTATTCTTTAATGGGCTTTGATCATTGACTGGAAGTTTCTTTTCTTCCTTTTAATGGATAGTAAGTATAAGTAATTTATACATATGCTGAACAGCTCCTCTAGCACCTGCCTTAACCCCTTTAGCAACATACTAAAATGCTAAATAAATATAATGGACATTTTGTACCTTAAAGAGAACAAATCCACTAGGTATATTTAGAAGCAAGCACTGACAAAGAGCGATTTCTGTGTCATATTCCTGATGCTCTTACCTATGCTGATCTGTTGGCTGCAGGTAGGTCCAGTCCAGCCAGGCCGGCAGGACCCGCAGTTGTACCCGGAGAAGTTCCCGTTGCAGCGGCAGGTTTGGTTGAAGAAGCGGATGGGCCACTGCTCGCGGTCATCCCGCCCGTCGTGGATGTACTGCGGGCCGTGGGGCCGCGAGTCGACCGTCACCGGCACGCACCGGCCCCGTCCTGTGGACACGCCACACCGGTCAGTGCCGGGCCCAAACACAGGGAAGTAGTCTGGGCAGCACATGCCGCTCCTCAGGGACTCAACAGTTGCGCACTGCCGAGGGAACTGAGCTCCAGCTTGGCCCAACATGGTCAGAAGCAGTAGAAGGGAAAGGTGGAGCAGCGTGGGGATCCGCATGACAGTGGGTCAGGCAGAGCCGGCTTGCTCCCAGAGCTGGCTGTCCACACACGCTGATTTCCCCTCCTGTGATGGAGCACCCAGCTCCCTTTATGGAGAGAGAGAGAAAGTGAGAGAGAAAGCACAATAAAAACAAGTGATACAAATTTCTGGGCTACCTGTTTCACCCCAGAAAATTCCTTCTAACTCTACACTCTTATCTGAAAAGGCAAACAACTCTGACCACAGGCACTAATGTTCTTCTCATTATCTGCATGAAAGATAGCAAATAAGTAGATCTATATTTGCTCATTACCTTCTAAATGCTTCCAAAACGTTCATTCATTTTACACTTGCCAGACACATTTGCTTCACTACCACAAAGTTCTAAAACCTCAGGCAACAGTTTTCTGAAACTTTTTTTTCCCGCCCCTCCTTCCCTCCCCAAGTTCATGCCTTTTCTGCATTTAACTAGTATATCTTGTTCTCCCTCAGTTTTCTTGCTGTTCTCCAGTGCCAGCTCCAACATAAAGTGAAGCTATACTTCCTCATGCATTGTACCTGTTTTCTCTTCGTGGTACCTCTCCACTGCTGAGATCTTGTTCTATCTCTGCACGTCCTATGACTGTCTAACCTGAAATGAGCACGGCTAATTTCTCTCCTGGTTCAGTCTGCCTGCTAATCCTTCTTGTACCAACACAGAATGGCTTGGCCTCAGCCTCCTTCCTCTCTTAATCCCCTTTCTACTTCAGTGCATTTCTCTGGACTTTAAGTACTTGAACAGCACATGATTTCTTTCATGCTTATCTCCTTGTGATTTTACAAGCTTTAGCAAAGGTCAGAGACAAATACTTGAATTCAAAACAGAACAAATGTGAAGTTGGTTTTTGTTTGTTGTTTTTTTTTTTAATTACTTGCAAAGAAAGGCTCATTTGAAAGCAGACAAAGAACAGTGGGGAAAATCACATTTAATAGACACTTAGAAAAAGTTCTTAAGATGGCATTTTCAAGATCAGGCAGAAGTAAGTGACTAAGCAATGTTATTTATAAAATTAAATACTCCAATTTTTAAACTTAAAGTTTTAGTTTAATAATTTATTTAATACTAAAATAAAAAGAAAATTATCATATTCAAATTTCATTAAATACTAAGTTCTGAGCAGGTGCTATGAAGGGAAATCAAACAAAGAAATTGACAAATCTCTTAAATAAAAAATGCTTCTTTAATCCCTGCAAGGATGATTTCTGCTGTGCAAAAATGACCTTATTCAAGTGATTAATCTCTTTCTTAGCTTTCAATAAGGATGGATGTCAGTGAGGTGGGGATATGTCAAGTAGGGTGAAGATATGTCAAGAAACATCTTAACTGGCATCAAGACAAAACCTGAACAAGTTTTCTGGGAAAAGGTTCAATCACACTGTAACTGGCATCAAGCAGGAAATGGATTACCTGCTCTTTCTGCTTCCCTATGTGCAAGTCATAATGTGAGAATGCACCCAATTCTGGCAGAAAAAAGAAACAAGTTTTTTGTTTTTTTATTCTGGCCAACCAGCCATGCACCAGAGCAGTGAACCTTCCCCTCTGTGCCTTGTATAACTCAACATGCTTGCTTCAGGGTAGGACCTAGATTTTTAGTACACTTCTCTGTCTCTGTAATTCATTCTCCATTTGCAGACAGTAATATTTCCTAGTCCTCAAATGAACCTCTTTTTTATTCTGACTTCCACTTCATTCTCCATTTTAACCTATATTCTCTTCTTTACTAGCTTATCCTGCTTCTTTCCAAGCTTAAACCTTTTCTCTTTGAACATGTCTTTTGGGATACATGTGACACAAATTCACTATTTTCACATCAGAAGGTAAACCAGAGCTGGTAAAAAACCTCTTGAGATTTTATCTGAAAAGAACTTAAAGTTCAAAGAAGAAGCATACAGGTTTTCACCATGAATATTTAGCAAATACAGCAAATTCATAATAAGCTTTAAAGGGATAAATGCTGCTCCTTAGACAAAGCCCCAGTGAAATAGAGCAAACAGGTGTACTGACTGGGGTTTTCTGGCATCATAAAACTTCCCCTTATAATGGTGTACATGATTTAGATATTTTGTAAACTTCTTGCACAGAAAACACCTATGAATGTTTTACGACAGAGACGCACTGCTGAGGATCATATACCTTATTTGCCCCCTGATGTTCCCCTGGGTATCCCGTTGGAAATCTTGCTGAACTGTTTGGTGGAATGCAGTCCTTTTTATAATCTTTATTTTGATGTTCTTGCCATTTGAGATATATTGCGTCTAAAGACTCCTGCTCCCCTACTGTGCCTGGAATGATCTGATCTTGGAGATTATCCAAATGCACATCTGTGTTTCTGTGGCTCAGTTCAGAAAGAGCTTGTCCACAAAAGCAAGGTAATCAGGAAGAAGTCGATGTGTGAACACCTAGCTCAATAATTGCCTGTGTGGACTAAAAGACCCAAAAAGAGAGTTATTTATTATGCTATATGTTTCCATATACCTTGCACCATTCTCTTTTTTTTTTTAAAACATTAGTTCTTGGTGCTTTTTTTTAAACATCCGTTCTTGATGCTGAGAACAGCTCTCTATGCAGACACACAAGGTTTAGCTGTGGTAGTACCCTAATCTACTGGAAAAGGTTACAAAAATCCAGCCAGTTCTATTTGTGCTTGATGAAACCTGAGGTACTGATTCTGCCTCACCCTATGCCATCAGCTCTACAGTCAAACAACAGTTCTCTGGAGCTACCCAGTGGTCTTTACTAAGAGCTGGAATACAGGCATCTATTTGTTTAAAGTATAAGAAGAACACAGTGTGCATTCAGAAGCTCCATTCTTTAACACATGGAAAGACATGTGATTGTAATGAAACTTCTACATGCATTTTTCTTCCTATGAAACAGTACCTTTAAGAAGCATTAAAGGTCAGTGCCAGGAAACAGATCATTATCAATGGCACTCATGGAGCATATACAGCAGAAGATAATTGCCTATTTATGTAGACTCTCTCTTTGTAGTTCTTCAGTTGTCATAGGCTTATTCAGTTCTACACATTTGAATAAGTAAACTACATTTTGAGTTTTGGTCTATTTCTTCTATTTTAACTGGTACATTCTAACAGCACTATGCAGGATGATTGTAAAAGAGAGCATAACTTACCTAGTTGTTTCTATTTTCATGAAGAGAAAGCAGAAAAAATAAAATAAGAGCCTACTAATTTAATGTTTTTCTTGCATACTATAAGCAATAATCACTTAAAACTACTATCTCAAGGCATCAGTAGAGAGCTGCAGACTTTACAATGGAAATGGTGCTGGAGTTTCATTAACAGAGCATGTGAGTGCAAAAAAGTATTCATTTACAAATAAATTGTAAATGAATGAGCACCAAACAACAGCGATGTTAATTGATCTGCAGCCTTTAATTTTCTGCTTCCATTCAGAAAAACAACCAATGTCAAACTTATTGCTTAAAATCTTTTACTGAGATTAAGACTTGCAGTGAAACTGAGACAAGATTTTCTTACTGATATTTATCATGCAAACTGTAGAAGTATATAATCAGAAGGAGCACATAATTTCATTTTTCCCACAACCCATAGGTCTTAGCAAATTACTTTGAGCTAGAATTAATGAGTGCAGCTACGGACATCTAAACCTCAGTGCTCTGTTAAATAACCAATTTGCTGTAGTAGGGAGACAGTGGACCAGCCTCAGATAATGAAAATCAACGCGGTCTCATTGACAGAATTACAGTCAGGTGGAGGCAGCTTGGCTCATTTGTGTAGGTTAACCATCAGCAGGCTTATTTGTGACAAGAATACTACAAAAATAATGCTGACTGTTACAAGCAGTACTTCCCAGATAATTCTACTATTGTCCTAGTCTATGTTATCTCCCTTTTTGTTAGGCAATTGAAAACGGAACCAGTAGTGAATATGAAACTGCACTTAGTGCAACCTTATGAAATCAAAAATACTATTCCAATGAATAGAAATAAAACTATTTCTTTTTTACATTTGTTTGGAGTGAGCATAAGGTTTTTACACATTCATTAAAGTTTTTTGTCTCTTCCTAGTGTCATATGTTGTGTCAGATATGGGAAGTCCCATTGTATCTAAGACATATCTCAGACATGGAGTAATATTATTCATTTTTCTAGAAAATCAGGCATATACTGTACTGTACTGTACTGCAAGATTTAACTAAGGATTAATTTTAAATAAAGGAATATTAGTTAGTCACTTTTCTTATTGGCAATAACTTTCTCATCTTCATCCAGCAGACTACATGATTCTTACTAAGGACTAAATTACTCTCTGAGTAATTTATTACTTAGTAAGAATAAATAAAAATAAGTAAGAATAAATAGTAAGAATAAATAAAAAAAATACTCTCATATTTGTATCAAGTACTTAGTTTTTTCTTGCAATAAGGTAAATTCTAAATTTACTTTCATTTTGAGAGAATATGTTTACCTTTCTTGAAAGCTGGGCCAACTATAAATCCATGTATAGGAAAGCTAAATAAAGAGAAAAAGATTTTTATCAGAAGTTTTGATAACCTGATTAAAGAAAACAAATTTAAATTAAATAAAATATTGATACTGCTTTTCTTTAAAGTATCAAATTTTTACAGTAAATTTTACAAATGCTATAAACAGTTTAGGCAAAAGAAATATGTTTAGTCATACCTACTCCATAATATGTTTAGATAAATAGAACATATTAATAGAATAATATGTTCTATTCATCTAAAGTTTTAGGCACTTGAATTGTGCATTTTAATGCTAACAATTTCTGAACAATTCCTCCATGTTTTTTTTATTCTGGAATGATACCAATGAGCTGAAGTATGTCTGAGAAATGAAATTGGCCTGTACTTGCTTCTGCAAAGTAAAGTGCAGAAAATTTACTCTGTATTTGTAGTTCAAGAGTTCACCTTCAGCAGGGAAACATATAGGTAATTGGAGTCTTTATTGCTTTCACCAAACACAGTCCAGTGCCTACAGAGATCTGCAGTTTCAAAATGATGTAATAGAGGTGACAAATGACTGCCTACAGAGAAATGAGTGAGCCCTAAAAGAGTGTTGCAGATAGGCATAAAATGAAAATAAGTAGCACTTGTCTAAGAGTTTGAAATAGCTGCAAAATAGCACACATCACTTTTGCCTCTTGAAAATATATGTGAGGTTTGAAAGCAGTATTTCAGAGAAACAGTTGACTGGCAAAGGTACAAAATTGGGTAGAGCTTCCAGAAAGCAGAAAGCATGCTGTTGAGTGTGGGATCATTAGTTTTACTTATGAGTGACTGTTGATGAAATCCGACTTTCTCAGCAGCCTAAGGTGAAGGAACTAAGGTGTGCTCTAATCCTAGGGGCAACCATGGTATTAGAGATAGCTTTGTGTTGTGAGCAAAAACAGTGAGCACACCGCTTTGATTGCCACAATGCAGTTTCAGCTGCACCATGTAAAACTCTGAACTACAGCATAGGAAATTGTCTAACATGGTGTTAGAACGGCTGTCAGTGAGGTCTGGAGGTGGAGAGTGTCTCTGCGCAGGCAGAATTTACAGAAATTAAGGTGTCCATCACCAACAGTGCCGCGCACCTGTCATGCTATGCCAGGCTCTCATCTATCCACCTGCCAATGAAATGTTAGGGAAATTTATCCTCCTCTGACCATGCTGTAAGGAGATACTAATCAAGAAGTGATATATGTTTTGTTCTTATTGTAGATGTACTTTGGGCAAGCTACTAAAGTAAATGGGAATTTTGCTACTGATTTTAAAGTTAGCAGTATAAAACACAAACAAACCTGAAGTAAAACAAACCCCAGATTAAGGTAGATGATTCTGTCCATTTATATTATCTCCTCTCCTGCCCTTTCAAATCAAATCATTTTCAAGGGCAAAGATAGTGTATGTCTAACACATTTTATCCCTCATAGAACACCTTGAAATTGAAGACATAAGAGGTCAGATTGTTGTTTGGAATAAACTGCCATAGCTCCAATAAATTATACTGTTCAGGATATGCCCGTTGATGTTCAAGAAGTTACAGTAACTTATATTTAGTAAGAATCAAGTCCTCTATGTTTCAATAAACGGAATCATTATTTTTCCCTTTGCTGAAGTGGTTTCCATGAAAAATTATCTTCTAGTGTTATGAATTAAAAGACCTGCTGGATTATACATACTATCACATGGCATTTTTTTCCAGGCCTTGAAAAAAGAAAAAAATACTGGCACAAGATTAATTTTTTCTTTAAATTCATATTATTCCATTGATAGACACAAATCGTTTTGACTGAAGCAAATAAATTGTGCACTGGGTAATATAGATTAATAGCTCATGTTTTATAGGTGAAAATACTTTGTAGGGAGATATCCTACCAAGCTAATATATGATGTTTTTAAAATTATCTTTAAAGAGTAATCACTGACATTTTTGCAAAGCAAATAGAAAAGAGTTCAGTGCAAAAAAAGCCTCTTAGCTATTTATTGTCAAGAGAAAATGAACTAATAGCTTCTGTCTCCAGTGTCAATGTTTTTCTCAGAGCCCACTGAAATAAACAATATTCTCTCTTTTGACTTTACTGCACTAAAAATCATGACAGATTTTTAATATGCAATCACATATTACTTGCTCTAAGTCATAGAATGTTGAAGTCCCTCACAAACTTTCTAAGTTGGCTTAAAAGATTTGATGAAAATTATATTACATTTATGAGTTAAATGGATGAAGATTTTTTTGTTCCTATGGAAAATCTGTGACATTTTTGTAAAAGCTTGTAAAATGTTTTCATTTGCAGCAGGAGAAATTAATGCTGGTGTATTAGATACCAAGACTAAAGGACATGACTGAAATGCTTCTGATTAGGGAGAAAAAAGAAGATATTTTTATTATTTTTATGACCCACATATAATGAAACAAAGCCTTATTTTAAATTTTTATACTTACCTTAGGTGAGGTCTCACAACTGTCAAAAGATATGACGAAAAGCAAGGGAGGCTGCTGTAAGTTATGATGTTATTATCATGACTGTGGCATTCTGTCCTTTAAAGACTATCCTTTGCCAAAACACAGTGCTAACCTTTTACTTATGGAAGGAATATCTGCAGATACATTTTGAAACCAAAGTTTGTATTTATTATTTATTAATATGAAGGTTGAAGTAACACGTTTTTGCAAAAAATGATGGAATCTTTTATCAGAATTACTCTGAACAAATGCACTAAAGCCATTTAATGTGTCACGGTATTTTAAGTCAAATAGGATAGCTCCATTCACTTCATAATGCAGACTGTTTTATCACACAGTTACTGAGCCATTTATTCTGAAAATGGAACAGTGTTTTATTCCAGCTTTAAATGAAGTTGATAAAAGTATAAAAATTGATGTTAAGGAGTACTAAGTCCCATGAGTCGAACATAACTCTTGGGAATTTCATTTTTGATCAGGCCTGATAAATCTCATTAATACTTGATCTCTTCAATGTCACAGATCAAATAAAAATCCTTGAGGTAACTGATAATGTGTAAAGGATATTTATATTTTCCCTTACTGAATATTATCAGCTAGCTGATTAGCATACAAAAAACTTGGTTTCTCCAAAAAACCCCACAAACCCTATTAACCTTTGCAACCATAGTAGGAAATCCATGCATTAAAATCTAACGAGCAAGGAATACAATTACAGCTTGTGAACACACTTAATTTTTTAGTGTTGTCTAGATGGATTTAGGGTTCTGCTTTGGGTATATTTCAGAGGATTATCTCCCTGAACAAGCAAAAAAGAAATGTTGTCTAACCTTCCCTTCTGTGAGTAGTTAATAAAAGGCAACATGATGAAATTTTTTGATGATAAAACTACCACCTCCTGCTCAGAAATCCTTAATTGAATGAATATTTAAAAATGAGAGTAGGTACACTAATGCAAAGCCCTAGGGGATCTCATATCAAAATGAAAAAGATCAGCTATGAAATCTGATTCCAGTATTGTGGAAGCAGTGGAAGTCAAAACTGCATGTGTGCATTTCAGGCAAGGATCACAGGCTGCTTCTAAATGCCATGAGCACTAATGGCTCCAATATGCAGAAAGATTTACAGGCATGTCGTAGATATCCTTTAAGACTTCGTAATTCTTTCCATTGACTAGGAGGACTTACCAAGGAAATTAATGAATAAAGAACTCAAGAGGATCAAATAAACATGTAAGAGAAATGCGTCTAATGATGACAGACATATATAAGTATTGAAAATGTTGAGCTATTTGATGAATGAAATGCTCATGAAACAGGTGATTACTGTAAGTGCAGCTTTTTCAGAGTAGGAGGATCTTTTCAGTTAATATTTCTTGTATTGATTTTTGTCAGACAAAAGTGACAGAAAATTTAGCCATGGTTGCTTATGTCTTTCTGCATTTTTTGGATGAACTCGTTGATATGCTTTTGATAGACTTTGGAAGAAAAGGTGCTCTTTTAACGATTATTGATGCAGACTTCTATTAATGCTATCACATTGTCTTTTGAATAGATAATCCATCAAATTGCCCATCTTTTTTAAAGGAGGGATTGACATTATGTTGACCAGACTTGTTGTCACCATGTTTTGTTTTGTATGGTATTTTACCATCAGCACACTTCCAGCCGACTAGCATCTCAAGCAGAAATGATTCCTCAAAAAATTTTTGGTCTTGTTTTTAGTAGCAATAACAATTTGTTGTTGAATCTTACAAAGTTCTTACCACCAGAGCTATATCTTGTTTCAAAGAGTTGAGCTGCTTTCATGCCTTCTACACACTTTTCAAGGTATGTAAACAATATTTCTTTTTCATCTAAGGATAGACTTGAATTTAAGGAAAACAAGGACCTAATCTCTAAAAAAACACTGTCAAATTTAAGAAATGTAAGACAGCTCTTGGATAAATTTATGTAGTAAACAAATAATTTCTACTTGAAAAATGGAAGAATGAAATTTCTTTCAAATGTTGCAGTTTCTTTGTATTTTCCAAGGTTTTCTGAATGCATTGTAGCTCTTTGGAGGCAGTTTCCTTCATTTTCCAGATAAAGGTTCCTCTTTTGGTTCCTCTTTTGTTTAACCTATGCTTCTTCGTCCTATAAGACTGCAAGTGCATCAATCACAATTCAAATTATATTTTTAAGGCAGAGTGTGGGTGGCTCTGGGCTCATTGATAAAATGATAAATTAATTTTTATTATTACTGCATTTAAAAGCCTTGTCTAGGAAATAATGGTGTCAAATATGCTAAAAAGCACAGAGCAAAATGAAACCTGACATTAGACAAGAAACTACAGATTTTCAGAAACAGAAAGAAAAGCCCACTCAGGAAATGCTTGTTGTGTTAAAGGGGTATATTTCAGCAGAACAACAGGATAGCTATTAATAGTCCTTTTAGTACAATTTCAGACATTAGAGATATGAAAAATTTGTAGGATGTAGGTGAAAAAGTATTATACATCTGTATAGGTGATCGTGCCAAGTCTGAATGGCAGCCTAAGGAAAAGCAGAATGCATTCAAAAAAGGAAAAATTATGTCTGATCCTGTGGGAGATAAAAATAGGTGGCATGGTTATTCATAGTAATTAATGAAATATGGTAAATAGGCAGGGAAATAGGCAGGGAACTCTCTTTCAAGTGAGCAAAATTAGCTTCAATTTGATAGAGAAGAGAAATAAATGCAAAGGATGAAAAATTATTGATGTGAAATTAGCAAAAGCCACGTAGCATTTGAATATCATTTCAATCTAAAGTCTTCATGTGCTTGTGTTAAAAAGAAATTTCTCCATAACCATTGCCCTATGAAACAGTGGATTGTTAGAAGGAGTAGATTGTTAGAGGAGTTAGAAACAATATAGAACATGTCCATATGAAGAACAAGGAGGTTTAGTTCTCAGCCTGCTGTATTATTAGCTGTTGTTCCCAGAATACATAGTATTCACTCACTCCTGAGTTAATTCAGATGAATATATTTCATTATGTCCTGGTCATAGAGAAATACAATATTCGTAAGGGAGTGTAGCACTGGAAATATCATTATCCCAAATGTAGAGAAGGTAGTATTTATCTTAAAAATATATGAGAATATTTGAGAATATCTGAATATTTGAGAATATCTGTCAGACTTCATATTCAAGTATTTGAAAAGTTGTTCAGTGATGTAAAACCTGAGAGTTTTAATAAAACCTGTATTAGAGTTTAAGCAAATCCTGTCACATACCATCTGCTGCAGATATACTAAATATATAATTGATTTGCAGAAGGAAAATTAATTGTTTGTTGAGTTTGAGGAAGGCTAGATTTTTTTTTCTCCTACAGAACAAATTGTACTGTCATACAAATTTATTGTCATACTGAATGTAATTCATTAGTGTTTTTTTAAAATCTACTTAATTTTGAATAATGAAGTGTAGGAATTATGACTATGCATCTTAATGGAGTGAAGTATGTACAACTACCTGATTTTCACCTAAACCATGTTGTAATAGTAGAAAGATAAAAATGAAGAAAAAAGAAATAAACTGAAGGAGTAGTATGATTATATATATTCTTTAAAAATAGAAATGGTGATTGATATCAAGTTATATGGGCAAATGAAAAAAGTACTGCTAAGATAGTAGTATAAAGACATATAGGGACAAGAAAAACACTGTTTTAAGACTAAATATAACACACAATTTTGTATATATTTGCAATTAATTCTTGCTAATGCAAGCAGAATTAGACTCAGACTTCCTCCAAGTCAGAGGAAAAAATAAGGTAGAACTTTTTTGAAGTAAAAAGTGATGTGATTTGTTGTTGTGCTCAATGGACATTTGCAAGAGATGGAGTTGTCATGGACTTTTGTGGGCTCAGAATGCTCTAATTAAAGTGATTGATTTTTGGCAGAAAAGCCTGTACCATAGACTGCTCACATGCAGGAATAATGTAACAAATCCAGGAGGTTAGTTCTGCAAATAAAAGGACTGGATGATCCGATGGACTTCAGTGAGGCTTTTTCACAATATTTCACCAAATACTTTATATTGACATCTGCTTTTATAAACAAACATAGTTAGAAAAGGTGAAAATAAGCAAATATAAGTTAAATAGGTACTGTTTTTACTGTTACTGGAGAGAGAGCAAAAGGATTAATAACCACATTTTTTATCATCTTTTGGAAAATGTATTTAGTGAAAGAAGAGGCATTTAGAAATATTGTCAAACCAATTTAATCAGTAAGATAGAGAACAGGGCCTGTTATCCACCTGTCTAAAGCCATGACATTGAGTCTCTGGGGAGTGGGGCTGAGGGAAGTGAAATATGTCAGATCTATGAATGGCATCCTCTTCCACTACGTGAAGACCTCTTCAGTGAAATGTACTGGAAATAGGATTGTTGAAGTGGTGCAAGTCTCATTCAGAGAAGCTCTCCTTCATTGCTCTGATTGCTTCAAATTGCAATGAATTCTCATAGCTGCATTTCAACATTAGTCTGGAAGCTCGGCAATTGTAGCTGTGTATCAGTGATCAGCAATTTTTGCAACAAGGCTCTGAAAATTGAGAGTTACTGGCATGCCTGAATTTTGAGTCACTGTATGATAAGTCAGAAAGGAAATTTTCCATTTGAAAGCATCCAAGTCTTTTGATTTTGTGTGTTTTTTCAAAGATTGTCTATTTCTTCAAAGTCTTTTTGACTTTCAAGTGTTGAATTTAGTGAAAATGATGCACTATACATAAGAGAACAGAAATAACAGTTAAGGCTCAACATGATCACCAATTTAGATTGGGCACCAGGGCCAGGATTTACAATGTCTGCCTGTGGAAATAAGCATGTGAACTAGTCATGGCTGGTTCATTTTACAGTCTATAGAAAGTAACAGGTACTTTCAGAATGCAGCATGTCTCATTCCAAAATAAAAATATTATAACACAGAGGATGATTCTGTGTTCTAACAGCACCTATTTTCCACCATTTTCTGCAATGACAGCTGTGCACAGCTAATTCAGGTGTAGAAGATAAAATTTGGCTGACATGAGCTGAATGTTGAGTTTCTGACTAAAAAGTTTACTCAAAAAACCTTACTGATATTTACACTGCACATTTGACAACCATTTGCATGTGTATATTTTTTAAAAATTTCAGTTAAACCCTACAATCATCATACGAAGTGATTCTTTAAGATATTTAAAGGGTTTGTCTTCTATCAAATTTTGTCTATAATGTTCGATGTAATAAATTTCTCTCCAATGAAAGCAATTATTAAGGACGATCAATTTGTCTCTTTTAGTTAAGCCATACCACAGTTACAATGTACTTTGGCAGACTTAGACCTAGATGTAGTCTCAGCATTTTTGCAAAAGTTAAAATATAAGATTCCTTTATTAACCATCAGTATTGTGGTACATCCAAGATTTGGTTCATAACCACAGTGTGGCAGTCTGTGCCATCATTGTCAAATCAATGATTAAACTGTGTTTAATCATAAATGTGGTAAATGTGACAACAAGCTGGAAAGCAGGTTGTCCTGATGGACACGAAGGTGAATGTAAGCCAGCAACATCCCCTTGCCATAGGGAAGGTAAATGGTATTCTAGGACACATTAGCACAGACTGAGAACGGTGATCCCACCTTGTTCATCACTGGTGAGGCCACACATGGAGTATTGTGTCCAGTTTTGGGGTCCTCAATATGACATTGGCCACACACAGTGGAGAGAGTCAAATGAGAAGCCTGAAGATGTTGGACTGAAGCATCTCTTCTAAAGCAAAAGGTTAAGAGATCTGAGATAATTCACCCTGAAGAAACGAAGGCTTCAGTTGTATCCAATTAGTATATGTGCATAGCCTAGGAATACGAGCGAGTGAGTAAAGACAAAGTCAGGCTGTTTTCAGTGTGCTTGATGCCTTGTGAAGGCTGACCTAGAACAGAGACTAGATGGAGTTAAAGAATAAAGTAGGTATTAGGAGGCCTCAACGGATCCACCTTAGGCAGCACAAGAGCCCAGCCAGGGTTACATCCCAGCTGAACCCAAAATGGTCTCAAGGAATGGACAACCAGTCACGGGGTCTCACACTCATATAAGTTTTGGTCCATTAGCATATTGGAGATAATTGTCCAATTACAGCTCTAGCCCATGAAGTCCCATCCTTCTTCTTTTTCTCTCTTCAGTCCACCCTTGTTGATACTCTTGGACCTGAAATCTGGATTGGCTGTCCTTGGGTTCCCAGCTAGAGAAGGAAATGTTTTGTCTACCTATTCTGTGAAGAGAGCTAACTATCCCCTTATATGAAGCCCAGACCCACACACTAAAGCAGCACAGAATCTGAAAAATGTAAGAGATAAAACCTGAGGCATCATGGTTGGTCTCAGAGCAAGAGGCAATGGGCACAAGCATCAACACAAGAGGTTCCTTCTAAACATCACTTTGCTACAGTGAGAGTGACAGAGCACTAGATTAGATTGCCCAGAGGCATTGTGGACTATCAGTCTTTGGAGATATTCAAAAGCCATGGGAACATGGTCTTGGAAATTAGCTCCAAGTAACTCTGCTTGAGCAGAGGGTTGGATCAGAAAACTGCAAAATCCCTTCTCAGAATAGTCTTTCTGAGATTCTGTGAAATATATTTTAAAAGGCCCCCAAAAATATTTTTAAACAATAATATCAATAGATGACAACAATTTAATTTTATTACTTTTACTTATTAATTGTAATGATAATGCCTAGTAACACTGCGATTCAAATTAAATACCACAATTTAAATTAAATAGACAGGCTTTGAAACATCAAATACATAGAAGGAAATGATCATGAGCTTTGCACTGCCTTATTTTTGACACATGGAACAGTCTTCAGCTAGAAAAGACTCTGGTATTTCAACTCATGAATTCTAAAATTGATTAATAATTATAGAGTTTTTCCTAACATTTCCCAACTGTTACTGAATAGTAAAAACTATGAGTTCTAGGTCCCAGAAAGGTTCTCTGTCTGGGGTTCTAGAGCATAACTGGCCTTTTTTTTTTTGGTTGGAAGTGACCTTAATGATCATCCAGACTCAACCCTCCTTGCCCTGGGCAGAGACACTTCTCACTAAACCAAGTTACTCAAGACCCCATCCAGCCTGGCTTTGAATACTGCCAGGAATGGGTCATCCACAACTTCTCTGGACAAGCTGTTCTGTCACTCACCACCTTCACTGAAAATAATTTCTTTATTATTCCCTTTCAGTTTAAAGCCGTTCCAACTTGTCCAATCACTACAGTTCCTTATGAAGAGTCCCCCTCCAGCATCCCCGTAGGCTCCTGTCAGATAGTGGAAGGTTGCTGTGCAACCTTCGTTTCTCCAGGCAGAATAACCCCAAATTTCTCAGCCTGTCTTCGTAGGGGAGGTTCTTCAGTCCCCTTATCAGCCTCATGGACTCGTCTCAATTTGCTCTGATGGTTCCCTGTCCTTCTGGTGATGGGGCGCCAGAGCTGGATGCAGCCCTGCAGATGGGCTCTCAGCAGAGCAGAGCAGAGGGGCAGAATCCCCTGCCTGGCCCTGCTGCCCACGCTGCTTTGGATGCAGCCCAGGACATGTTTGGCTTTCTGGGCTGTGAGTGCTCATTGCCAACTCATGTTGAGCATTTTGTCAACCCTCAAACACCAGTCCTTCTCTGCAGGATTTTTCTCAAACACTTCTTGGCCCAAGTTGCATGTATTGCTCATGGAGAAAGCGGTACTACAGTTTTCAAAAAGCAGACAAGTGTCAGGCTTGTAGGAGGAGTCCCCACTACTACGACTGCTCAGCTAGTACACCAAGGACTACTCCTTTCTGTGTCTGTCTCTCAGCAAGCAATGGGACAAGTTTTTATTTAGGAACAGGCACTCTGAAAGAGGATATCTGGTTGGGGAAGAGACATAATTTTTTATAATGAATTTCTGTATTGACTTAAGAAATTTTAATAAAGGTAGAGTTGCTTTCCTTAAGACCGTATAAATACTTCTAGTCTTAAGGAAATCCTTTGAATCCTTTGATTTATCAGTTTTATTCAAAGTCACATGAAATATATTGAAAGTTAGGAATGTTTGAGTTAAAAGGAAAAGGAAGACTACTGTGGTCTTTTTCCCACACTTTTTTGACGTAAACAAAATTTATATTCTATGCATAATACAAAAGTAATGACTAGGAAAAAAATCAGCGTCATTCATTGGACTTAAATCATTAAAGAATTCCTCAGACTGTTCCTTTCAGCATGTCTGAGTTCCTTTGCGCAGCAATGATACAATTTTATATTTTATGGTACAAATTTATATTTTACACAGCAATAAAATGATAGGAAAGTTATTTCTGTTTGTTCTAGGTCCAGTAAGATTAGGTTAATGTTTTGGGTCAAATTATTTGTAATTTAACAAATGCTTCCAGAAAGGATTTTCTTTACCACATTTTTTAAAATTCAGTGAAGGAATTATGACTATGCATCTTAAGGGAATTAAATTTGTACAACTATCTGATTTTCACCTAAACTATGTTGTAGAAGTACAAAGATTAAAATTAAGAAGAATATAAGCTCAAGAAGTAATCTGAATATATATATATATATTCTATAAAAATATAAATCATATCGAGATTGATGTCAAGCTACATGTGCAAATGAGAAAAAGTGATGTTAGGTACCATAGTCTTACAAGAATATAAAAATAAGCAGAAAGAATGTAATGGGGTAATAGGTATTGTATCAAAGCATCACAATGAAGTCAACACTGAGAGGTTAGAAGTGGTGTGGTCTGAGATCCTTTAGGCAAATCTGAGTGAGAGACCAAACTGGTCCTCTGTAGGTCCAGACAAGAGAAAGAAGAGAAAAATAACTGTTTCTATTCAGTCCCCCCTATAAAGTTCTGATTTTTTCCTCCAACAGGCATGTTGCCCAGGGCCTGTGTAGCAGGAGCCCAAATGTCAGTAACAAATTAATGTCTGCAAACCCTCTTTCACAAACTGTTTATGATGGAAATGATCAGGAAACCAAGAAAGAAGACAGTGAAGCCCTATTTATTTTCAAATCCAAGTGTAAGCAAAAAACTCATCGATGTTACTTATTACAAGGGTGTCATTTTAGCACGTCATCAGCACAGTCTGTCCCATCCACTTTGCATGTTATGTCCTCTCCCAGACACTCCCATCTACCAGAGATGAGGCCTGAAAAACAGGGACCTTATTTAGGCAAACCAGCAGAATTTATAAACATTGAAATACTCAACTATTAAATTGCAAACAATAAGAATATAAAGGTTAAAACAAAGTGTGAAGAATAAAGTTTGCAAGTAAGTAAAATATTCTCTGATGTAAACTAAGACAGGAAAAAAGAGGTTTATTTCTTTAACATTTTGAGATTTTTGTGTACGTGATTCATGCTAAGCTAAAGAGAGGCAGAATCCAATGCTAGATAAAATTTCTGGTAAATAGGTATCATCTTGGTTTAAGGCTTTTAGATTGTATCTGATTTGGAGAAAATATATTGGAGCTTGTTTAAGCTCTGTCTCATTTTCTATCATGAAATATTTGAAAGAGTCCTAAAATTAGAACTGATAATTAAAACTTCTGATTGGCCAACTACTTTTTTTATTACAATATTTTGTGTAAATGTCACATCAGGTCTAAAACTCCTGAACACTGGCAGACATTATACATGTTCACTGCAGATATTAAACATTAAGAGTTTTTTTGGGGTCATGTGATGGCTGGAGTAGGAGATTGGAATTCTTGCAGGTATTAAGACAGATATGGGCAGGCATTGACACCAGTCATGAGTTTATCTCATGGAAAAGGTTTATTGCAGAATACTGAAAGAAAACATGTGAAATAGTTTTTCATTGAAAAGCAAGTTAGACATTGTAATTTTTTTATTTTTATGAAAGGGCATTTGTAACAAAGATCCTTGTTTTATGCCTGTGATAATATCTGACTTATTTTCCAAAAAAGAGGTCTCTGCAGTAATGATTATCCACACTGAGGTCATCTCCAGGGTGGAAGATGAGCACTGTTTCCTGAGTGATACAACTGAGCCTGGCTAAACCACAATTGCTTTTTATCTGAGTCTGCTTTAATTTCATTCCATAAGTTGTTCTACTCGTTTCCCTGAACAACCCTGAAGGTCTGATTTTTAGAGATATTGAGCATTCAAACCTCAAACTTTTTTTTCAATTAGCAGCTTCTTTTTGCACTGTCATTCCAAAGCAGCATTTTAAGACACAATGTATAATAAAATATATGACAAGGGAGCTGTGTATGTTTTAGACAAGATTAAAGTAAGTATTAAATTAAAGTAATATATTAAGGCAACCATTAACCAAAAATGCTCAGATTCTGCTTCCTTGTGAAATGGAGGTACCTGGGGCTATTTTTATAATGTATTAAGATCTCATATGCCAGCCTTAGAAGATGTCAAATATATGAACTACATAAAGAGATTTCAAGCACACTCTGCTCAAAAAAGTAAGAAAAATGAAAACAAAAATAATTCCATTGATGTTTTCAGTATAGTAATCATACTGGAAAAATACCTGGAATAATATAATAATTCTAATAATAACACAACAAGAAAGAAAAAAAAAAACAAAAAACCCAAAAAAAACATGTTGTTTTTCAGTGGAGGTGTAATTAGTCTTCATCAAGACTGAATACGTACAATGGATTACTATCAATACATTATCTTCTAATCTAACCATGTGGGATTTGTCTTTGTTCCCAAGAATACTTCAAGATCATAAGTTCAGTGGGGAGCAAAATGATGAACTGTGCTCATTCCACTCAAGGACATCATCTCTCATAAATGCAAGCAAATGGATTTCTTGTCAAGAATACCAAAACAAAAAAGTGCATTTAATTTCTTTGGGGCTTACTATGATAAAGAAAGAAATAAGGGGTTTAATAGTGGCCTGAAAAAAGACATCAGAAGAGACTTAAACTAAAATGTTTATTCAAATCAACAATTCTTGCATAATAAATGACTATCTGTTTCTTGTATCAAAAAATATTACCTAATATATACAGTAGTATACATAATAATAAGTATATAATAATATATATAGTCTATAATCATGGTAAGTTAGAACAAAAAGACTCTGAGTGTTTTTTTAAGAGAAATAAACATAACTGATATATATATTTCAAATCATATGGAAAAGTTTTTTAAAGTTGTAATATTATTGCAGCTAAAATTTATACATATTGTGAAATACTGTGTGGATTTTCTTTTTTTGTTAATAGGGATGCTTAAAAAATCAAAGCCATATTTTTGCAATCCCGAGTCTCATTTAGTTGAATGCATTTTAGAGGAAGGAATTTGCTGAAATTGCTGTAGTTGTGTTATCAATGAACATATCCTATTTTGTACTTATGTTGCAGCAGCTTCCTACTCAAGCCTTCCCTGCACCTGAAGCTGTGTCAACCCAGTGACAGTAAATGTACTCTGAGAGAGAATACGGAGAATAACATTGTGTCCAACAGTTTAAATTTTATCCTAAAGCTCTGTTTGGGCGTCAACATGAGTAAATATTTAGACTTTACAAATGAAATTATTCTTCCTGTTCACAGGAAAACAAATGAAAATGACATGAAGAAAACTGAGGTACTCCACAACTTTTCTTCCTCTGTTTTCATTGGTAATCACCTCTTTTTCAAGGCCACTAACTTTAGTCCAGGGACAGGGGGGAAGAAGATTGGAAGAGAAGATCAGGTTCAAGGCTGTGTGAGGAACGTGAATATACACAAGTCCAAGGGACTCAACAGAGATAGTGGAATTATGCAGATCACACCAAGCTGAGTGGTGCCATTGATATGCTTAGGGGAAGAGATGGCATGCAGAGGGACTTTGACAGGTTGGGAAGTGGGCCCACAAGGACTTTATGAGGTTCAACAAGGCAAGGTGCAAAGTCCTGCTCCTGAATGAGTCAATTCCCTGTATCAGTATAGAGGGATGCATTGCTTCAGAGCAGCTCTGCAGAGGAGGTACAGGTGGATGAAAAATTGGACATGAGATGGCAATGTCTGCAGCTCAGAGGGACAACTGTATTGGGGCTTCATCAAAAGCAGCATGGCCAGCAGATTGAGAGAGCTGATTCTCTGCCTCTGCTTTGCTCTTGTGAGACCCCACTTGGAGTGCTCCATCCAGCTCAATGCAATAATGACGTGGACCTTTTAGAGAAAGTCTAGAGGAGGACCACAAAAATTATAAGAGGGCTGGAACATCTCTGCAGTGAAAAAAGTCTAAGGGCCCCCATTCTAACATTTCATTATTTAAAGAGGGATTTATAGGAAATATTGAGAGAGAATTTTTACTAGGACCTGTACTGACAAGACAAGGGGAGAGTGGATTTAGTTTGGATAAAAGGAAGAGAATTTTTATGATGATGTTGGTACACTGAAACAGCTTACTCAAACTTACACAAAAGTGGATGTCCCATCATTGGAGGTGTTCAAAGTCAGATTAAATAGGGCTTTTGGCAACGTTTTAGTGAAAGATGTTTTGCCTATGTCAGAGGTTTTGGACTGTATGATCATTAAAGATCCCTTCCAAACCAAAGCATTCTACAATTCCTTAGATGTTTAACACTTTTGAGACTTTACCACAAACAGTTAAACATTTAATATAGGGTATAATGTATTGATATGTATACATAAATAATTTCATTTACAAGTTTTTTTTACTCTTTTGTATGTATTTTGAATTGGTATTTTAATATTTCCTTCAAAATCACTGTAGTTATACGTGGTCTTCCTTATTTAGTAACAGCAGGTAATACTCTCTCTATTGGGAAGCAGCATGCTGTGTCAAATGAGGGATCAATAGTTTGCTTACTTTTTGATGCAGTTACTGAATTGTTTACTTAATGACAATGAATGAATTAACATTGTATGTGGTGTATATATATATAATTATTTTTTTTTTTAGTTTTTTTTTTAAATTTCATCCTCCATGTTATACCTCTTCCCTTTCCACAGTCTCTGGCTCAAAATGAAATGTCCTATTTCTATTGCAAAAAGTAAGATGGAAAATTTACATCTCACACATAGCAGTCAACACAGTTCATTTCACTTAGAAAAAGGTTTAAATGCACTAAAAGAAAATGAAAATCCGTATCATGTGATTCTGATGTGATCTCAAGAGAATAATCCTTGCCGTTAAAATAACTGTTATTAAAAAATACAACACACACTGTGTGCACATGCAGAGCAAAAAAGGAGGCCTGTTATTTTGGTATCTTATGGATGTCAGAATTCTGATTGAATTGGTACATGAAAGAAATCCTTCTTACAAGATAAAACTTTATTCTATTTGTATATTTTTCTAATTATTTCACTTTTCTAAATCCTATGTCCTAATTCTAGGACATCTTGAAAACCATGATCTCAGCACATCATTCTAATTATGTGGTAATTTGGCAATTTTTCACAGTAAAAAAGTCAGCTTCTTTCACAGACTAACACATACCTTTGCGCTATTTGTTCTGGCATTGTTTTCATGGTTTTCTGGAAGATTAGATTAGTTTAGATCATGTTTCATAACTGTTCTGCTATATCATGCTTACTACAGAGAAACCAGCTACTGATTATCACATCCACCACCTTGACTTTGTTTACTGAGCAGCAGATTCGACTGCATGTCACTCCACATCATGATGAATGTGAATTCCAGAACCTCAACATCATCTGCAAATCTTGAGTGCTTGAAGCTCACAGCACTACACTGCCTGCAGATGTCAGGGACATGCAGATTTGTGACACAGATGATTCCTGCCATAGTTTGAAGAAGCTTGTCAACCTCCACACCCTGGTTGAGTGGACACCATCTTACCACAGTGCCATCCTTACTGACCTGACCATATGAGCTCTCACTGCCTTTTGTGGATGTCAGAGAGAAGAGCCAGCCATTCAAGATGCTCCTTAATAGTAAGGCAGTTTCTTTCCTTATTCTCTTATTTCTCTTGAAGAACTTGCACCTCTACATAGCTCAGTGCAGTTGCGTTAGCTGTTTTACCATACCTTGGATTTTCAAAGAACATCCTTGTTTTGTGGCTGGAGTTCTAGTCATGTCTGTTTTTTTCCCAGGTTGCACATATTTGTGAGCATGTATTTAAAACTGTATTCCCTTCCACCCTGTTTCATCATTCTTTGGGTCTTTCTTGTTACCATTGTTCTTCACCATCTCTTTTCCACCCTTTTCTACTGTTTACTTCTTTACTTGGGTGTGGTTTAGAATCTCATTCCTCCATTTCCCTAGTGTAAAACTCTTCCAACCAGGCTGGCCTGCCTTTTGAAAAAGTTCTCTTACCCCACTTTGCCAGAGCTATTATATCTCTCTGTGACAGTCCATGATTCTCAAAGGTGGTGTGATCATAAAAGCCAAAACCTTGATGTTTACACCAGCTTGGATGACAACACCGGTTCATTACAATCATATACTGGTAAGAATTATGCATTCCCTTCAGCTGCTGTCAGGACACTGAACCTAGCAGGATCTGAGTGACAGAAGGCTTACCTAGAAGCACATCAGATGTAGCTGAGACCAAACCCTTTAACAGCACCTTTAAGAGGTGCGATGTGATGGTACTAGGAGTCTTCATTTACCTGGGGTAAAAGTACCTGGTTTTCTGATCTGAATTATTCACCTAGCGAGTTACACCACTTCCTGAGGACTTGGATCTGGGGTGTTTGTGATTCTGTTGATTATTTTCCAGGCTGGCTTTATTCCTATGGAAAAATGGCATTAATTTTTAATATGAATTTTCTTTAAAAAGAAGCAGAATCTCAAAATGGGTCAAACATTCTTGTAGATGAGAATAAGGTCAACCAATGCAGAGTACTCTGACAATTATTTTTTAATTGCCTGAGAAGGTATTTCTGATAATGTTTTCCATTTTTATCCTGGAAACAACACCCAGCTGAAATGAGCTGAAATGAAAACTCATTTAAATTGTGAATGAAAAGGAGGCGAGCTTTCTGTTATGCTGTACCTCACATGTTGGCAGAGGCATTTACGACTGGAGTTTAAGCAGACAGAAGGTCAGCGAAGTGACACAAATATTCCTAAAAACTCTACTTAGCCTGTCTACTCAGATTGAAAAACGTGTTTGATTGAAAAAAATATGTCTAATAATCTAATAGCTTGACAATTTTCACCCAGTGATGATGTAGATTGTATGAAACATTACTACAAGGGAGAGCACCTTTGTATCACACAGTCTTATTTAAAAATATAAGGTCTGAGGATAAGAGTTGAAGGTGAAACACCTTTCCTAAAAATTAACCAAATTATTAGATATTCTAGCTTTTGTTCTTCACCTCCAAGCCTGTTATTTGAGTATATCTTCCAAGATGATAAACCTACATATCTGGAAGAAAATTAGCTACTCCATGACAACAGGGATGATCTAAAGATCAAGGAAATGCTCTTCAATAGAAGCAGATCAGTTATATATGGCTGATTATGAAGCTAGGAAAAATTGCATTTTAATGAAGTTGTTATAATCCAGATTATGTCATTGATGAAGGTGGCATTAAGGATATCTTCACTGTGTAGTGTTCTGGGAGTACATCTTTGTGTCAAAAAACCCTGTTGGTGAATCACAGAAGAAACAAAAGGAATTTAGGGAGTGTATAATATGAGCTGAAAGCAGTATATTAAAAAAAAACACAAAGCCTCTTCCTTTTTAATCATATTTTCCTTAGTATTGCCAGATTTTATGACGACAAGAAGCAGGAAAACCTGTAAAACCATACTGTTAAAGCAAGAACATCTTGTAATTGAAAATTAAACAACTTTAATTTGTAATTTTTTTCACAAGACTGTTTATTTGGAAGGTGTCTCCATGCAAAATTAGCTACAAAGGCTCTTTAATTTAGAACATGAAGCGATATCATGGTTCTATGTCCAAAATTTGAAGATGAAGTTTGAATAGGGAAAAAAGTTTAGGCAACATCAATATTAATCCTCCAATACATCCTCTCTGAGGTACCATGTCCATTTTACTCCACCAGGAGACCCCTGATGGACCAAAGGGATATGAGACCCTGGCCAAGGGTAAAAGAAGCCTTTAGACACACAGACTCACTGCCTGTGCTGCCTGCCACCTAAGCTGCAGCCATAACCTGCTGACAAATTGCAGAAACTTTTATAAATGGGGGAGAGAGAAGTGTTCAGTTAAGCGTTCATATAAATGTTTCTGATAATGGTTTACTTTCCACAGTTACTGAGTCAGTGACTGGAGGTTTGCTCTCAGCATGTAAAATAAATCCTCCAACTCAACCTGCAACTGATGATAGAAGACACCCGTTCAAATTCACAACTCATTTTGAGATTGTTACGGGTAAGATTCTGTGAGGTACCAGAGTTATTGGCTGCTTTTGAAAAGTTGAAAAATTGTAAAGTCTCTTATCATATCAAGCAGTCAATTTCTGCATTCAGGTCTCCCTTTGTCTCTTTCTGATTGGTCGGGAAAACATCCTGCCAAAAACCTCAATCAAAGTTGAAGTGTCTTGTATGAAGGATTTCCACCTCCACATAACACTAATTTCCACTTTAAAAAGTCTATTACAAAAGTATTCTGAAGTAGGTGTAATCATAGACACACATCTCTGGATAGCAGGACCAAAGGCTCCTGTGATGAAACATGGCTTAAAGACAAAAAGGAGACTAATCTTAACTGACACATGTCAAATAAAAAATGTCTTGTAAAAGGCCATGGTACTGAAAACCTGTTGTCTTTAAACATGATTTTCACCACCTTAGAGAAATTTTTGGTTGTAGGAAAAAGGGAATAGAAGAAAAAGGGAAAGGGAAAAGAGAAAAAAAAGAGAGAAAAGAGAAAAAAGAGAAAAAAAACTGAGAAAAATGAGATAAAGGGGAAAGAAAGAAAGAAAGAAAGAAAGAAAGAAAGAAAGAAAGAAAGAAAGAAAGAAAGAAAGAAAGAAAGAAAGAAAGAAAGAAAGAAAGAAAGAAAGAAAGAAAGAAAGAAAGAAAGAAAGAAAGAAAGAAAGAAAGAAAGAAAGAAAGAAAGAACCACGAAAGGAGATACATCAGCTGAAGCTGGTAAACAGCAGTGAAAGGTCTCTGATGATGACATTAGCAGACCAGTTTGCTGAGTGACTGATCAAGTGACACGAAGTAATCCAGAACCACACTGTGAAACTAAATAATGAGTTAGTATGTGAATAAAGAGCGTACTGTGCTTATCTCAAATCATAAGGAGGTCATCAGTTTAAGAAAATAAAGTTCTGCTTTTATACAACTTTAAGTGAATAAAAGATACAATTTCATACAATAAAGATATTCTGTAACAGAAAATAAAAACAGCTATTTGAGAAAATTAAAAATGAGAGCCAAATAGCCTTCTTTACTAGGTCTACTATGGCATCACAAAGCTAAAAATTTTATGAATGTTGTTTATGCATAAAATATTTTAAATTTTTATACATAATTTTTTATAATGAAAATAATTTACCTTATATTTTGAATAAATTATGACCTTGATATAAACATAATTTATTTAAATTATTGTTATTTTAATAGAAATTTATGAAAAAAAAGCCAAACAAATGAAAGGTTGTTAATATGTAAAAACAGGTTGTGAAAAATAAAATACAACCTGAAAGTATTTGGACTTTTTAGGTTAATTATTGACAACTAAATTTAAAAATAAGCAAAATCTTAGATTATATGTGTACCTATGCATCCTTAAGTGCAAGGGTACAGGCAAACTTGCCAATAGGTATTGGTAAATCATGTGAAATGTTATTCCAACAAATTTTTTCTTGAAGTTTTGCTTCCTGTTAAGAGGTTCTTATGTATGGGTTAGTGCTATGGAGTGGAATGATGGGTTTGTTCTTTTTCAGTGTCACTCTTATGGCCTTTTATGTCGTCATTTAAAAAATTATTTTTAGTATGGGTATTGCTTTTTTCTTTTTTTTTAATTACTTACAAGGTTCCTATTCTAAGCAAAAACACATTGTATGCAAAGAAGTCTACAAGAGAGACTAAGCTCCTTATGGCTTTGCAAGTTTACAAGAGATTTACAGTTTGAATTGGTACTTTGTTTTCTGGCATCGATAGATTGAAAGAATGTAAAAGAAGTAATCTTCAAATATGACTATTAAGTTTTCTCTGTTGGTAGCTTCTTTTCATTTTATGAACAGAATAACAAAGACTAGGCACTGATCTTAGCTCTGAACATAGGTGATTTTTCAGTTCATGCAGCACCAACATGACTGCAAGCTGCATGGTCAAGGCAGTGACCCTCTATGGGTTACTTAATAGCAAACCATAGCATTCAGAAAATGGCTACTGCACACAAAAGCCTTTTATAGATTATTCAGTCCAATGGCTTTTAAGTTGTACAGTGGCAATGGTCTCAGGAAGTTATGGATTCTCCCTGGACACAGCAGCAGTGACTCTCATGGCTTTTACAGCCTTCTTGAAAGAGAAATAGACAATAATGCCGCAAACATCATAAATTATTTATCCATCTTCCCATCTTCTTCCTTTCCCTATATATATCTCTAAAGATCTTCCTTTTCATTACATAAAGGTATTTGGATTCCACTGACCTAAAGCACAAAATCTTCTGTGTGTGGTATTAGGAATGCTGGGTCTCTTTGCTTCCATCATAAGATGACCAAACATGGAAATTAAAGCAAAGCAAACATTCCTCCCTCCTCCTGCCCCTTGTGGAAAGGGGAGGATGAAGATGAACATTCTGAATATGTGCTAAAACCTGGTGCCTGATGATTGTTTCTCTCTCTTTGCTCTCTTCACTATTGGCAGCTCTTATACTGAGGGTGTGTCGTCTGGTCTCCAGCAGCTGCAGGGACAGGATGCTGGTGACAGCAAGTTTCAGGCAGTACAGAAAGAGGGTGACCTCTGCTGGAGGAGTCACCCCCGGCAGAATCCTGCTGCTCTGCTCCTGAGCATAGTCAAATTGTCTGCCTAGATAGGAAGGAGTTCAAAACACAAGGATGGAAAGGAGCAGCAGCCATATGAGGGAGTGATGAACAAGTTCAGCAAGCAAAGGTCTTGGGCTTGTGTGAAAAAATGGAATACATAGTCAGCAAAGCCAAGCTCAAGAAATATTTACATGGAATATTTACAAGTGACTCATGGCATCATTACCAGAGAAACCCACAAAGCCTCTCTGTAAATCAGCATGCTGAGATGCCTTTTTGAAGGTCCTGTACACGGCTGAAACATTGAGAATAAACATGAGATGTTAGAGATCTGTGTAGAGTTGCAGGGCTATGACTTTGTTGGGACCACAGAAATGTTATGGGATTACGACCATTACTGGAGTACTATAATGTATGCATACAGGGATTTTAGAAAGAACTTCCTAGAAACACAAGGATGGGCAATTTTCCTTTATGTGAGAGAGCAGCTGGAGTGCAAGGAGCACTGTCTGGGGATGTATGATGAGTAAATGAGAGCTTTTGGGTGAGGACAAAGGAATGGAAGAGTACATTATACTTGGGGATGTCTGCCACAGACTGCTTGGTCAGGAACTAAAATAGATGAGACCTTCATCAGACAGCTGGAAGCAGTTTCACAGTCACAGTACTCTCTGGGGATTGAACCAGATGAATATCACATGTTGGATGGACAGCACAGCAGACTGAAAGGAAGCTGGGAGGCTTCTGGAGAGAACTGATGACAACCTCCTGAGCCAAGTGATAGAGAATATGAAGAGAAGGTTTATTCTTTAGGATTGTATAGTCACAAAAGAGGAGTCTTGTTAACCCTTTTACAAATAGAGAAACCCTTCTTCTATCTGTATCTCATATTTTTTTTCACATTTATCTCTGCCTTCTATTAAAGAATTAGCTACTTTATCTTTGGATATAACCATATTTTTTCTGTCGAGCGTGCAGAATTTTGGAAACGAACCAGCATCTTATGCGTGTGCCACAGAGTGCTTTTCCATCCTCATGACAACTTTACTTGACAAGTAAAGACAAGTAAAGACAGACTAAGGACAACTAAAACCAGATTGTATATTGCCTAAATATTTCAGGGTCTGCTTTATTTTGTCACTGTATTTAGCATGCCCCTTTATTTACACTTATACAGAAGCAGAACACATGTTTTTTTGGTCATTATATTTAAACAGAGAAAAAAATAGATGTAATTAATGTTAACACTGAAATGCACACATGTTAATTTTGTGTCATAATTAATGTTTTTCTACTTGAATTCTTTCACCAGCCTCTGTGTGGTGCAACACATACAAAACTCATTTCCATCAGTCCTGTTAGGAAAGCAAGTTTATGTGTTAAGCTGTACTCCAATTCAGTTCTACAAGAGATAAAAGTTATTTTGGAAATAGTAAAGTACCTAACAGGATAAAAACTGAAGAGTTCAACTTATTTACCATAAATGAAAAACAGACAACCTTTCTTGAACCTGATAGCATCTAATTACCGAGTGCAATTTCCCAGGAAACAGAAATACCAGATGTTGAATAGCTCTTTCGTTTAGTGGAGAAACAGATCAACAGATCAACAAGGAGAGGTGTTGAATAAAAAACTAGGCTGAATAAATCCTTTGCAAAGGACACTATCATCTTGGAAAATGCATTTGAGACAATGCAAAAGAAAGTGTGCAGTGTAGACCAAAACCAAGAAAATAAATAAAGGCTTTCATGGTCAAGGTGTAGGAATTAACACAATACTGAAAATTGCCAAAGTTGAAAATTCCTAGGTTTCATATAATAATTTAGGAAAAGGATATCCCCTTGCTTTCTGGGTTATCCACAATCTTCTAGGATCTTTCTCTCCTCTAGGCTCTACCTCTCTAGCTCCCTCAGCCTGTCTTCATAGGAGAGGGGCTCCAGCCCTCTGATCATCTTCAGAGGGCTTCAGTACAGGTGATTCCTGTGCTGTGACCCCAGAGCTGATGCAGCACTGCAGGTGGGGTCTCAGCAGAGCAGAGCAGAGGGGCAGCATCCCCTCCCTGGCCCTGCTGCCCACACTGCTCTGGATGCAGCCCAGGACACGTTTGGCTCTCTGGGCTGTGAGTGCCCATGGCTGGGTCATGTCCAGCCTCTCCTCCCCCAGCAACCCCATGTCCTCCTTGGCAGGATTGCTCTTAATCCATTCATCCTGCAGCCTGTGCTGATACTGGGGATGGCCCTGATCCAGGTCAGCACCTTGCAATTGTCTTGGCTTGGAACGTCATAAAGTTCCCATGGGCCTGCTTCTGGAGTTTATCAAGGTCCCTTTGCATGGCATCCTATCCTTGAGGCTTCTCAATGGCACCACTCACTTGGTGTCCACTGTGATCTTGCTTTGGGTGGATTCAATCCCTTTGTATGTGTCACTGATGAAGATATTAAATAATACAGGTTTCAGTACACACCTGTGAGGGACATCACTTGTCACTGATCCACATCTGTACATTGAGCCATTGAGCTCTGTATGCCACCATCCAACCAAACCGTCATCCACTGAACAGTCCACCCATCAAACTCGTATCTCTCTGATTTAGAGATACACTGGAGAGCGAAGACTATCTGTTGATAAATAGAATATAAGAAACTTAGTAGACTGTCCCTTTAGTGCCTGCTCTTCATGAAATGTAGCCTCTTTTTCCTCCTTTTTTGTTCTGTGATCATCATGGTTTACCCATATTCCAGGTTCTCAGCCTTATTCCTATGTTGTTTGTGTCTTTTATTGTCTCAAAGGCTCTACGTTGTCATCAGAGAGAAACTGAGGATGGCTTGCTTTGTTGGTGGGGGTGCATCACCTTTTAAAATTTGTAGCAAATAATTCAGCCTCTTGATGAGGCTCTACAAGTCCCTGCTTGTGTGGTTTTATCATACAGAATGTGAGAATGAAAAGCTTGCAACACAGACTAGCCTAGAGACATCATGCTCTTCAATTGGTTTTGCATGAGGAGTTTCACATCTTTGATAAGTGTTTACATGGTGTTTGCATTTTCCAGTAAATCCAGTTCTCCTTTTCCTCCTGCTCAACTGATACTGGAGCAGCAATTTTCCTGGATGGATGCCTCCAAGCTGTTTTTTAACTTACAGTTCCTGTATCCAAGCTTCTAATGTCCAGCTAGGTTGACCACCTTTCTTCTTCATGTCATCCCTCAGTCACACAGGAAGAATCAGGGGGTTACACACAGTGTGTGTCATCAGTAGCCTCTCCCCTGAGTAGAGAAAGCTGACTCTCGATAGTTGAGACCTTGGCTAATGTTAATGGCGAACACCTCTCTTTGAACTGCTCAGACAACATTTGGATCAGTTTCTCTACAGTCAAGGTGCAAGGTCATTGTAAGGAGGTGAGATTCTCCTCGTATTCTTGGAGTTGTTTGACCAATCTATCCATACCTTTTGTGTCTATCCAGCTCATCCTTAGCAGTCTGTTGGCATATGACACCACCAAAGTTCTTATAAACTTTTGCCACACGGCCCAGGCTTTGTCCAGGCTTTTGGATACCTGGTGTCATTGGGAGTATAATAGAGACCTCCACCTCGAGTAATTCCCTCAAGTACTGGATACCTTCCCCAATATTAGTTCATTTACTTTAGGAATTTGCAGGATCTTCCTTGGAGGGATACCTGTCCTTCACACTTGACAAATAGATGAGAACTCATTCTCTTTTCCCAATCTCTTTGTCAATGTCTTTATCCCTAGTGAGGGATTCCAGCTGCCAGGCTTTTTTACCCTTTAATTCTCGACTATTGAGCCCAATATCACAGCTTTGGAATAGTCAGTTCAGAATTTGCTTGCCTAGTTCACAGCTTAAATATTTTCTCATGTTTCAAAGTTCACCTAAGAACAGGGATTGGATGATTCCTCACTTAATATTTCAGTTACTTCCTCCTCCTCTTCTTGTGACTTCTCTGCTGCAGAACTGTGTCTTCTTGTTTAATCTGCTCTCTCTTCAAAGAAGCCTCCTCATCCCTTCTTAAACAAGCTGACCTCACTTGTGCTGTTTCTTTTTAATTATAGGTATAACTGATAGAGTGGAGGGCTGGGTCTCTATTCAGCCACAGTGTCTGTTGAAATTCTTCAGATTCACTCTTGAAGGTGCTGAACAGTATTGATCAATGTTTGGTAGGTGCTAGTCAGGCCTCAGCACAGTGAAGTAAAATGTGCTTCTTTGAAACAGCCAGGGCATCTCTTTTCAAACATATTATGTCAGGATTCTGCACTTCTTCAGGAATGAAGATCCAAATAACTGTGGGGGGGAACTTTCCAGATATCTGCCAATATTCTCTGAGATGTCCTCCCACCCATACCCACACTGCCAGGGGAAGTAGGTCATATTCCAAAGTAGCATGTTAACCTTTAAAAATCCAAACCAATATTCCTAAGAAATGCCAATAAAAGTATTTTCACTACCCAAGGATTTTCTGGATGCTGAGAATTTATTGTAATGAGTGTTGTAAATGGTATTCATCAGATTATCATTGAAATGCAGTAATGACTTCAGTATAGAGCCAAAATACCAGGTAAACTCAAAACCAGAGTTTTAGCAATAAATCTTCCAGGCATAACATCACTAGGCTCCATAGTGCACAGGAAACTGCAAATTAAAATCTTTTTATATTAAAAAAAAAAAAAAAAAAAAAAAAAAAAGAGTATGACAAACCAGACAGGCTAATATCAAGGACAGATGAATCAATGTCATTACAAACAAGTATTTACAGATATAAATCCCCTCTCACTCACTCTAGTAAAATGTGTTATTATCTCAAACCCTCCATGCCCTGTACTGGGCACCAAAATAAGTGCAGTTTAATCCTGGCTGACAGCTAAGCACCACAGAGGTGCTCACCCACTCCTCCCCACCCCAGCAGGATAAGGGGATTAACTGGAAAGGTAAAAGTGAGAAATGAAGTCACAGGTTTCGGCAACTACACTTAATTAAGAAATAAATTTTAAATGCACACATGGATTTATGTCCCAGACCTACAATCTAAAAGGCAAGTATAGCAGAGTAGATGGATAGATAAATGTAATGAAGAGGACTTAATATGAACATGAATTGCAAGATGCCAAATATAAGATGACAAATAAAACTCTCCTTAGGAACCTAAATGTCACAAATATTCATGTGCCATGCAAGTAAACAAAATAGGGTATGAAAATTAGTGCAATTGATACCAATAAAAATATGTCTGACAGATAACTGAAGGGCCTAGAATAGCAGTTTAAAAAAGAAATGTATTTGCTCTTTAAAAAAATGTGTAATAAAAGTTAAAAACTACACAAAACAAAAAATCAGATCTTAACACTGTGACACATCACCCATCTTGAAAGCAATGCAGTACAGAATAAGTTATCTAGAATTATTTTAGTACTCTGTGGGTTGGTAGTCATCTAAGATATATTATATTGTTCATGGGGAAATTACAATGTTTTATTATTTACTGGCTATAAATTTTATTAAAGACTTGTAGCAAGAAGATATGACAGAAATAAAAAAGTACTATTTTAAAATGAGTAAGAATTTTTTGTACCATGGATGTTTACTCTGTAGAATTTTTAATATCTGTATAATTTCTTATTGCTGGGAAACCAGAATGTATTTTAAAATCAACAAGCCCATCTACATCACAGTAATTAAATAAATATATGTTGTATTCAGTGTTACACTGAATTACATTTGATTTCATATTATAGTATTATCTTTGATTCTCTGGCTTTCAATGAAGACAGCTATAACATAAAAAAAAGAGTCAAGATGTTCTTTTACTGCAGATTTTTTATTGGGTGGTTTAAGATAATATTATTTTATAATACACAAGACTTAAGTCCTTATCACCAATAAGAAAATAATACACCTTTGATTATATATCACTATAGAGCTGCAACTGTTTCCTAGAGTTAAAATATTTATTTTCAATATTTAGATTAAAATTGAACAGAAGCACTGGCAAATTGCTACAACATAAAGGGTGTAAAAAATACAAATTTAATACTTAGTGCAGGTTTGTTGTGATCGTTTAAGGTATGCCAGAACATGAAATGTACAAATGCTTAATTTAACTTCAAATTTGTTTTAAAGTTTTTAATAACAAACTCTAAAGAAAGCTGTTAATGTCCATTTCTTGTTAAATGGAGTTTTCTGGAGTTTCACACCTTACAGAGGTTAAAGGAATTGCATATGTTTCATTTACAGCTAGCATTTAAGAGATGACAAATTCTAACCACATTTTCCTCATCACAAAGAATACATTTTAATTCCAAAGAGAAAAGCTTTATTTTCAATGAAACTCCACTTCTAAGCAACGACCAACAGATACTGGAGAAAGAAATAAAATAAAGGGTATGCAAAATTTTGTTTCAAGTGAAAGATTTAAGCTTTGCATGATTTTAATTTTATGATTTTTGTACTTATCTATTCCATCCAACATCTTTCTGGCACCTACCAAAATTTCTCCCATGTATATACTTTCCTTCCTTTTAACCAGGGATTTTTTTGCTTTAGTTTCAATGTGCCCTGAATTCACAATTTCTGTTTGGGTGACTTTTGAAAGGTAAGACATAGAAAAAAATAAAGATGAAACAAAAAAATTACCCAATGAAAAGAAAAATATACAGGCATTCTTAAAATAATTCTGTGCAATTCACCACTGAATATCACATCTAAAATCCTTCTCCAAAATAAATACAGAAAACCTTTAAAACTATTTCTGTTTGAATATTTCTAATTTCATGTTCCTCTGCTCCTCAAAAAAATGTCTCAGAATAGAACAAAAATTGATATTGTAAAATCAGCACTGAAATGGTACAGGGCATCTGAAACAAAAGAGTACACTACACCTCCCAAAGAGAATGACCAGCAACAATCCATCCATCAATTAATAACTAATTTGCTCAAAGAATTAATTTTCATCAGTTCATGCCCTTGACTGTGCATGGTCTATTTGCAATCAAGCAAAGGAATTTAAGTGGTGGGAGGATGTTAAAACTTCAGCAGCAAGATTAGAAGCAGCAAGGAAGAGGAGAGGAAGTGGACTCCAGGCACCTACTATCCCCAGGTCAGTCATTAACAAACTCCAGAAAACTAGTAGAAAAGCAAAGGCCCTTAAGAAATCAGGCATTTTCACAGTGCTGCACAGACCAACAGAAACACTTCATGAAGAAAACACTTCATGTCAACAAAAAAAATCCTCACTTCAACTTAAAAGACACACAACATGATCTACAACATTTAGGGGATTCACAAGGGAGCTCAATGATAGGCATTTAAGTTAAAGGTCTCTTCCCAGATCTGTCAGGTGGGCCTGAATCTACACAGCCTGAGACCTTACACATCACTAGAGAGAAGCTGCAACACTCAGGTGAAAGAGGGCACCCCAGTGTAACAGAGTCCAATTATACAAGTAACTTGCCGCCCATACTGACATGAGGGCAGGAAACTCCACAGTCAGAGACCTCTTCCTTCGTAACACAAGCCAGCACAACTAAACTGCAAAACCCCTGCAAGGCCTGCAGGGCTTTGCTTGTAGGGCTGTCACAGCTGCAGACCTGGATTCCATCGTGACTCTGCAAAGCACAGAACTGAACTGCATAAAACACCCTGCCCCTCACTCTGACTGGAAAAGCAGCATCAAGGATTTGCAGCATCCAGAAAAGCCTCTGTCAAAGTCTGTCTATTTAACACAGACCTGGATCTGTCACAGTGACCTGACATGGCCTAACATATCAGCCCCACATTAGTATAAACCTCTGGGAAAAACTGCTCTACAGTGTACTGTATTAGGATAATAGGGACAATAGGGAAGAACCCTCTGTATTTCTGGAGTGATGGAGTATCCCAGCAATGGTGGGCATTGGAGACTGTGGTATGCCTAACTGGGAATGAGTGGTGAAAACATCTATTGTGACTGGTCTCCATATATCCTTGGCAGAGACTACCTCAGGAGAGAGTTACTTAAGAGAACCAAGGTGCGCTTTGGGATGGTATAGTTGCCTTGAGAATAGGCTGAACAGCTGTCTGGGTTGTTTGGTCTCTCAGAATATCCTTCTGTTGAGGGCTTGATGTAGTCCAAAGAAAAACAGTTTCTAATTGCAACTCTGACACAGGTAACAATATCACATCAGCTAAGACTCCTTGGCTATCTTCCAAAAACTATTCTGGTGACTGGAGAGCAATCTTTTCTTTAATCCCTGATGGCCACTGCAAAAATCCAGCTGTTGCAGACTTAGAGTGAAGTACAGTAACCACTGAGTCACAGCACCACAGAGTGCTGCTGTACCAGACAACCTTGACACACTAGAGCTCGAGTGTGAAGCTGAGCCAAAGGCTGCCAAATGCTATGCAACTATTGAGGTAGGTAACTCTATCCCTTTGGCAGCAGAGTGCAAGTGACAGCTTGATGCCACGTGGAGGAGTACACCTGAAACTGACTGGCTCTCTGGTGGAAAGACAGTCCTACTCTTTGTCATGGATTGGTACAGGCTACAGTGGAACTAGGTGAAGCTCCTGAGCACTCGCAGCATATTGATGGCATCAGTGTGGGAGACAGCACAACAGAATTGTGTGAGAAGGAAGAAAAGTAATCTAAATTCTTATCAAAGCTGGTTTTGCTATAAAGCAAAGTAAGGTCAAAGGGCGTGCACAAGAGATTCAGTTTTTAGGGATAAAATAGCAAGGTGGATGCTATGATATCCCAGAGGATGTGATCAATAAAATAACAGCTTTGTCACCACCAACTATTGAAGAAGAAGCACAAGCTTTCTTACGTTGTGGACTTTTGAAGAATGCATATTCTGGGCTATATTCTTGTTTTTCTAATTATTCTTTGAGCCCTCTCTATTGAATGGCCTGGAAGGTGAATGATTTTGAGTGGGGCTTTAAGGAGCAGCAAGAGTTTGAGCAAATTAAATGGGACATAGTTTGTGCTGTAGCCCTTTGACCAGTCCAGAAATGACAAGATGTGAAAAAAATGCCTTATGCCTGAGCCAGGGATAATGTCCTAGGTGGATCTTCTGTCAGAAAGCACCTGGAGAGGCAAAGATTAACATCTAAGTCTTTGGAGCCGAGAATATAATGGATGTGAAAACTGTTGCACTCCAAAAGAAAAGGAAATATTGGCAGTATTTGAAGCTGTTGGAACTTCTTCAGAAGTAGCTGATATAGAAGCACAACTTCTTTTGTTATCTTTGCCTGTGCTGGGCTGGATGTAAAAATAGGAGGGTCTGTTTGACACATCATGCCTGTGATGCTGCATGGAGTAAATGGATTGCACTGATAATGCAACAGGCTCAAATTTGAAAATCTGACTGCACAGAAACCCTTGAAGTGATCATGGACTCTCCAGAGGACTGAAACTTTAGAGAATTGGTAGAGGAGGTAACTGGTACTGAGGAGGCCATACTGTGTAGTAAATTACCAGGAACTGAAAAGCAATACCTTTAAAGATGGATCCTGTTGTATTGTGGAAAAGCATCAAAAGTGGAAAGTGCCTTTGTGGGGTCTCCCAAGATGTAGAAGAAACTTCAGAAGGAGAAGTTGAACCTAGTCAGTGTGCAGAGGTGAAAGCAACGCAAGTGTCTCTAGGCCCTTCTGAAAGAGAAAAATAGACAGTAATTTATCTCTGTGGTGGTTCATGGATTGCAGCAAATTCTCTGATGAAGGTTTTATTTTCCTCTCTCTTCGTTATTTATTCTTTCTCTTTTCTCTACATTTTAAAGTTTATTTTTTACTTATTTTTAATTATTAAAGTGTTATCTCAATCCATGAATTAATTTTTCATTTTTACTCTTTGTGTTCTTCCTCCATCCCATAATGGGAGCCAGAGGTGGGGATAAGCACAGGGTTCTGTGGTGTGAGACAGGGTTAAGCCACAACAGAGACTAACAAGCCTCACGCATTCTCAAAGCATGTTAAAGCAAAACATGTGAGCCCGATGAGAGAGCTGAAGAGGCATTACTCTTGCCTCGCACTGACAACTGTGGTAGCGAATGCTTGTAACTGCACTGACTCTTCAGTATCTCCCAAGATGCTATTTCTAAATTCACTTTCTTTTTTGCTACGCATCAATTTGTGTATCATGTCATTGCAATATAACCAACAGATAGTTTCCCTGACTATATCTGCGGTCAAATGCCTGATGTTTAGTGTAGGAATAACAGTTCCAGAGTTAAAATCATGTTCAGTGTTGAAAATGAAAAATGGTGTCATCTAAGGATCTGATTTTAGATAATAAAGGCTATAGATTAAATGTAGCCTTTTGTATAAGTATTTCATTTACATCTCTGTACAGTTTTGATAAAATTAGGGCTATTTTGTATCATATGAAATGGATTATGAATGTTCTTAAGGCCTTAGGGTACTTTCCCAGTAGATATTGCTTTCTAAAGTAAGAAAAAATATTATTGTATTTGTTATCATTATACCATTCTATATCTAAAATACAGTACTTCAAAAACAATCTACTTCAGCTAAACTGGGCATAAAGTAATTTTAAGTACTTTAAGTAATAGTAATCTAAATATTTTTATCTTATACACTTAAGACTTTAAGTAATAGTAATCTAGTATTTTTATCTTATAATAAGTAATAAGTAATAATAAGTAATAAGTATTTTTATCTTATACATTTGAAAGCTAGCATTACATTGTCTTCCTTAGATACCTACAGAGAATGTGAGAGAATATTACTGTGTTTCTATGTTCACTGTCACAGCAGTAGGGCATGTTTAAACATTTTGAAACCATATTTCTGTCGTGGAGACTTATTCCTGCTCTCTCATCATTTGTGCTGAGATGATTGTTTGTGGGGCTGAAGTCCACAGCAAATAATGAAATTGACCTCTCTAAAAAACCCCCAAACCCATGCAAGTCACTTAATTTTTATCCCTCTCAATTCCCTGATACAAAGCTGCACACAGTATTCAAGGTGAGGCCACACCAGTGCAGGGCAGAGCAAAACTTCCTCGCACAGTAGCAATTATAATTGCATTGCAACTGTTAGACTTTAATTACAGATAAAAATTAAGATAAAATTTTGTGGTTTACTGATGAATAAAGCCTGAATTCTACTTAAAATATTTTGTTTTGTAGCTGCTATTTGCTGCCTATGAAATCTTAGAGGCAATCAATTACAATAACAGATACAGGAAGTTTTGTCCTCTAGCTTCTTCAGTGCTCTGCTTCTACACAGTGTGTCTTTTCCCCACACAGTATTTCTCTAGTTGAGGGTGTGGTTTTTGTAAGGCTTTTTAAAAAAATTTTGTTGATTTTTTAGTAGGTTTTCCCCCTAGTCATTTTCCAAACAGCCATTTATTTACATAATTCTTTTCACATATAAATTGCATCTATTTACGTATAGACTTTACATCTAATATTTCACTAATATTTCTTTCCTAGTTTGCACTACCATAAATCCCTCAGAAAGACAGTAGGAAACCCACAACTATTTCGTTGCTAAGTGTCTCAATATTTTCCTTGTCCTCTGCTTATACAAGGAAAGACAAAAACTGTAGCTAGGTATCTTCTCTTCAGAGTCAGTACCTTCTGTATTTTGTTGCAATTGTGCACAGCTGTGAGATATTAAAGAGCTTTCTTTCATGACCCATTTTTGCCTGTGACCAATTCTTCTAGCTGGTGTTGGGGAGGGCTTCTGGGAGGCTCTACTTTTTCTGCATTCACTTTCCTCGCTCCCTAGAGACTCCTGTATCCTCTTAGATGTGGATCTTTGTTATCTCTATTTTTTTATTGGAGTTGCTTCTTTTCTCAAGGTCACAGCTATTCTTCTTTTGGCTCTGTGCTACTGTGTTTCATACACTTTCTGCCTTCCTAATAAGATTTAGACCTTACACAAGATAATTTTAGCTGAATTCATTTCAGCTTGTACTGAAAAATAACAGTTAGAAAAAAAACCTGAGCACACCCAAAAAGTAATGGAGGCAGAAAAAGCTGTTTAAAGCACAGTTAAAGCTTAGAAATGAAGTTGTCTATACTTTTTCTGCAAACTTGGTGCAACAATGTAGGCCCTTCTGGGCTTCAGTCACACTCCTCCCAAGGGAATAAGAATTTTCTCAGAACTGCTATTGCCTCCAGATGAGAAATGCTCCCTCTTTTCTTGCACATCTTACTCTTACACTCTCTTTAGCCATATCTCTCTAATAGAATTTTCTCAACGTAAATTAAGAACTACAGCAGTTCTTCATTTTGCTAATTTATTTCCTTCCACTTGACTGTCCAACTGTGCAAAAGTGTACAATTAGTCTGGATTTAGCTGTTTAGCTGTTGAATTAGTATTCGAGCACTCCTATCATATGGGAAAGGGAGTAGAATAAATGGGAAATTAACACCAGATTTGGTGCTTTTACGTAGTTTTACCAAGGCCTTTATTTTAGATTTATTTCAATATCACATTTTGTTGAAATGTATGTATTAGGAAATGGAGGAAGTATAGTTCAGTATATCTACTTGGCAATGAGCTGCACTTCAGTACACTGTAAAGAAAGTTTTAGCTTTGATGCATAGAACTGCTCTTGTCTCACATCCACACCACAAACGCAATGAAAAATAGAATTTTATGGGAATATATACCAAAGAGTTTAGCACAATGTGGATGAACCAGATTCCATTTACATACACTGGAATACAGATTGGCAAGGAAGAGGAATATTAGCCCCCAAGAGACATGTTAGAAGATGAGAGACTGTCCTGCATTTTTGCACTGTGATGATTTTCCAGGTTTATTGATCTCTTATCTAGCCTAGATAAAACATTTATCACAGATTTGAAAATCCATAAATATAACTTAAAAACACGGCAAAAAAAAAAGAGAAGAAAATAATGTAGAAAACAGGCTATGCAATCTTCTGCTTCAAATTTCCATTGAAATTCTGCTTGTAGTGAATACAGGAATGCTTATTTTTTTAGAAAGACCAACAATGCTTTTATTTTCATAAATGTGACAGATAAGGGGTATACAGGGACTGATTATGACTGATTTATTTTCTCTGCTGCAGAGCCCTAAAGAGCTAAAAGTCAGACAAAGAATAATAACATGAATGTTTGACAGGCATCATGTTGAAGGCATGTTGGTAAAAAGATGACCCATTGGATTAGGAAATATGGGGATGCATACTGCAGCCCTTGAGAACAATGGCATGGCTGAACCTGGCTCACACCTGTGAATGTTGCATGGTTGTGGAATCATAGAATAAGGTGGGAAAAGACCTCTGAAATCATTGAGTCCAGCCATTAACCCAGCAATGTTCACCAATAAACTGTGTCCCCGGGTGCCACCTGCCTCTCATCAGGCAAGGTAAGATGCAGAAGGCTCTCCAGGGTCATACCAGGTGAACATTGAATTTTTCTGATGATGAAATCTTAACACGCTCTTTCTCTAAGCTGCCCTTGTCATTATCAGACCGCTGTCACAGTATAAATATTTTCATCTCTTATAACAGTATTGTGGTTTAGGAATTGTATTCCTTGACATAGTAACCCCACCACAGTGTGCTGCTCAATCCCCCTGTGGTGGGCTGGAGAGGAGAACTGGAGGCAAAAAAGGTAAAGATCATGGTTTGAGATGAGAACAATTCACCAAAACCAAAAATGAAATAAGGAAACAAAGAGTAACAAGAGAAATGATAAGAGGTTGTACAAGAGAGGTGAATGATTCACGCGCAATTTGCTCACCACATGGAGCTGGCAATACCCAATCACCCGCCAAGCCACACCACCCCAAAGGGAGCCCTTGGCCCATCCCTGGAAAGTGACATGAGGTGGTATAGAATAACCTCTGGGTCCCAGCCGTGGCTGCTATTGGCTACTGGAAAAATTAACCCTGTCCTGGTTGGAATCAGGAAAAAGGGTTTGGAAAAGGCTTTGTCATTTGAGTCCCAAGCATGGCTGGGTTTCAGTGCTAACAATTTAAAAGCAAGTAGAATCCAGCAGTTGGGTCTAAGGCATAGTATTATGTGTATATGTCAAAATTGTTATAATTATTTCCTTTGGTTGTTTTCCTTTTTAGCTGTTGCTTATTTAGCAAAAACATCTAGTATTCTAACACCATAGCATACAATGGAATGTAACCTAACAAGAAAATATTTTTATTCCCTTTGTCCTTCACTTACTTCTGTGTATGTCACAATTCTACTTGGTCCGTGCAGAAGGGATTTATGAGTTCAATAAGCTGCCATGAAATGCCCCCTTAATGACTTGAAAATTTAAGACAGAATTACTGTTAATTTTTGGACTAGTCATTCAATGGCTCACTTTTGCTGAAGTAAATGCATTTGACCTGCTGCTGAAGAGGAAGTTCATTTTTGGTTAAGTAATATTTTGGTGGATTATCTTCTAAAATGATACATATCCAACAGTATGTTATTTTTAATAGAAAGTTACCCGCAAATATCTACATAAAATAACATTCAACTCTTTGATCATCCTGGGGGACTATGGATGACTGTTTTATTTCCATACACATATTCTGAGCTTCTATACCTAGACTGCTTGTCAAAATCTGGGGGAAAAGAGAGATAATTTATAGCTTGGCAATAGTTCAGAGTTTATACACCATGAGCAATCTTCCTTGGGTGGCAAGATGTCAACTATCACACCTCAATAAAAACAGCCTCCTGTATCCAGCTGCTTAGGATGCCCTTAGCAGAGCTAACACATTTCTTAGTCTTTTTATTATGCTCACTGAAGCTAAATGCTGTGTATGAAGTTTTCACAGGAAGAGTGTGTTGTTGCATATGAGTTTCTGGTTCAGAAACTGCAGCAGGCAGGCACCTCTCACAGGAGACAATAGCATAAATGAAGCAGAACCATCAATGATCAGCACTTGCCTAACCTACCCTAGCTTACACAGTCCTAAATAACTTGCTAAAGTAACTGAGGCTAGGCTGACTAACATGAGATGCTGATTCAGCCTGAAATCTTTGTTTTGCTAGCACGGGGGTGGCACTTTGTGATGCTGTTATAGGAATAGCACTGTCTCAGGGTAGGTTTGTTGTATCTCATTACCTCTTTGTTTACTGTTTGAACTTGTTCTTCAGCTGCTGAGAATGGAAAGAGAAGCCAGGAGTAAAAAAAAAAAAAAGCTTTTATTTCTTTTTCTTGGAAGGGTTTACTTCCTGCATGGCACTCATTAAATAAAAAAAAAAAAAAAGACAGCACTACAACAAAAATCCAGAAGGTATGCTAGTTAATATCCTACTGTTTTGTCAGCTACTTGTAAGCAAGACTCTACATCATTTATTGCAGTTAGAGTGAGGTCACCTGCAATGGTTTGCAACAGTTATCTTTCAAAAATCACTTTCTAACAATAATGAGCATATGGCTCCTTTCTGTAGAAACAAAGCAATGAAATCTTTCTTAAGATTCTGTCTTAAGAAAAAATCCTGATAGTGTGTATTCCCAGCTGGAAAACCTGCTGGCCCTGGCTTAGGTGAAAAAGTTAGCAAAAATTACTGACTGACAGACACTCTGACTCTTCTGTGGATCTAAAACATCGTTTTCCCTGCAAGAGCCACAACTCACCTATCCTCATTTGTCAAATCCTTTGCCATTGCAATACTACCTCTTTTAGTATTACCCTCTAGTTAGATTACATCCCCCAGATCCCACACTTCAGGCTCCTGTCTGTGGCAGGAAAATGTTATAAGCATCTCAGTCCCTACAGTTGTGCTTTAGGAATCCATTGTATTTCTAGTCTATCAGATCTGTGCTTTAGTCTTGGATTTCAGTGAGGGTTGTACATGTGAGGGTGGTTTGTGATATATATATATATATATATATATATATATATGTATATATAGTAATTCTTCACACATACTAATTAAAGGAATGCCCATCTAAATAGATTATTGTCTGTGCTCCTTTCAGACGAACAGCTGAGGAATACATTTGGTGCAGGTAGCTCCATGTGCACCCTGCAGAGCCGCTGCAGGTTGAGCTCTGGGCTGGCAGGAGCCCAAGGCAGGAGGCCATGACCTGCTGACCCTTTGCATAACAAAGGGCCTGGGGACCTGGGGCTGGCCAGGGAACAGGACATGCAGAGACAGCAGGAGCTGATGAACCCAAAATTTCCTGTGCTTGGACTGTTTAATATCTTCATTGATGATCTGGATGAGGGCATTGTGTCCATCAGCAGCAAATCTGGAGAAGTCACCAAGCTGGGAGGGGGTGTCCATCTGCTGGAGGGTAGGAGGGTTCTGCAGAGGTAAAGGCTGGATAGATGGATTGAATCCAACAATGTGAGGTTTAACAAAGCCAAGTGCTGAGTCCAGCACTTTGGCCACAGCAACCCCATGCAGCACAACAGGCTGGGGCAGAGTGGCTGGACAGTGGCCAGGCAGAAATGGACCTCAGGGAATTGACTTGACAGCAGCTGAACATGAGCCAGCAGTGCCCAGGTGGCCAAGAAGGCCAATGGCATCCTGGCCTGTACCAGCAATAGTGTGGCCAGCAGGAGCAGGGCAGGGATTGTCTCCCTGTATTCAGCACTGGTGAGGCCACATCTCAAGTGCTATGTCCAGTTCTGGCGCCCTCAATTTAGGAAGAATGTTGAGATGTTGCAATGCCTCTGGAGAAGAGCAACAAGGCTGCTGGGGGTCTAGAACACAAGCCCTATGAAAGTGGAGATGTTTAACCTGGGAAAAAAAGAGGCTCAGTGGTAACCTTATCACTCTCTACAGCTTCCTGAAAGGTGGATGTAGCCAGGTGAGGGTCAGACTCTTGTCCCAGGCAGCCTCTGACAGAATGAGAGAACATAGTCTTAAGCTGCACCAGGGAATGTTTAGGTTGGGCAGTTTAAGAAAAAATTCTTCTCTGAAAGTGGGATTGGGCACTGGAATGGTTTGCCCAGGGGGGTGATGGACTCACTGTCCCTGGAGGTATATAAAAAAAGACTGGATGTGGCACTCAATTGTTGTGGTGTGTTTTATGTCTGTTCAGTTTTCCCCCCATTGTTCTCTCAGAAGGTCCTGCCCTGTTACCAGTTTGTGTCAATCCCCAAACCACTCCCCAGTGGTCTTGGTTACTAAATGTATCTTTCTTGTTCCCCACCCCTGGCTGCCTGCCTGTTACTCGACACCCCTGCCTCTTTTTCTAGAAAGTTCGGGCCAGGGTGTCGGGTGATTGGGTTAGGGGCCAGGGTCCCTCCCACAACTGTGTTTGATTGGTTCTCCGATTATGCCAATCCTTAGTGTATCCTTCTCTGATTTGCTATCTTTGACCCCCCCCCACCCTCTGTAAAACCCGAGGTTTTCTTGCCTCAGGGCTTTCAGCTCGTTCTCCACGTTTTCCCTACCAATAAAACCACCCTCCCTGAAGAAACTGAGAGTCGCCTCTTCATTTCATCCTGCGACTTCGGAGCTCTCTACTGCGGCCACTTTTCCGTAAGCCTGTCATCGCTAGGCACCGGGCCCTGACTTCGTGTTGGGGAAGTGCCTTCCTGGCTGGAGGTTGGCTGGACTCTCATCTAGCCTGGGCGTTTTACTTTCCACCGGCCACCGCTCCACTCAGTGACATAGTTGATAAAGTGGTGTTGGGTCACAGGTTGGACTTGATTATCGCAAAGGTCTTTTTCAGCCTAGTTAATTCTGTGACTGTGAGGGTAAAAAGCTCTGGGGTTCCTTTGGTCATTGTCTGTTGTGTGGAGGGCAAGAAACAGTGGCATCCCCATCTAATAAATGAAGGTGCCTCCTCCTTGGCACCAGCTGTAGCTGTTATTTTATTATTTTTTTATTGCATCATGATTGCATTATTTTAAGGATCTAGACATCTGAGATTCTTCTGTGGGAAACCCGGTGTTGAGTCGGTGTGGAAACCCAGTCTGACTGTCTGAGGAGTGGGGTGTAGCTTTGGAGTAGTCCCAGCTCAGGGGTGTGAGACAGACTGCCAGAGCAGTTCCTGGATGGATGGGCAGGGACATTTCCTTAATTCCACTACCTTGGGGATCTCCCCTGAAGTCACACACACCAGGGCGGCAGTGAGGAGTCTGAGGTCGTGTGAATAGAACATAGACCTGAGAGCCAGGGAAGGGCAGGAACTGTCCCCTTTCCTTGGCACCCACCGGACCACAACAGGATACACTTCCGGTATCCAATTTTGGGACCCCAGTGTGAGAAAAACATAAATCTGAACTGGCAGTACTTCAGAGGAAACCTCCCAAGGCAGTGGGGTGGAATTCCTCATTCCAAAGGTGAGGCTGTGGGACTGGGGCTGAGGCTGGTTTAGCTGGAAGAACAATTTTCAGCGGGAGGCATGGAAAGTAACTTCTCTAATGGTGATTAGATTTAATTTGAAGAAGTGTTTTTCCTTTCTAAAAGAAGGGTTAAATTACAACAATAGTGCTTTGCAGATACGTTTAAGAAAATATTGAAGGATTACTTAAAAATCTAAAAATAAGGTTTTGAGAAATTTGTATGTATTCTGTTAAACTCTGAGACGGGCAATAACAAAATAACTGGCTTTTAAAAAATTATACAGTTTCTGAAAAGAATAAAATCCAATAAATATTCATCCTTCCTATGGAAAATTGAGAGTTTTCATGGTTTTGATTGAGGGTTTTTTTATTCTTGTTATTGTTGTTTATTTGTTGTTTCCCCCTTACTTAAAACACTTTATCTATTTTATTTAAGTTTTGTCTTAATGTGATTTTATGCAATACAAAATGATTTTCAATTGGACACTGAAAAAAATCAGATGAATAGAATTTTAAATGTTACTTTTCAGTACTGATGAAGACTTGGATTTTGACAAAATTTAGGTGAACTAATAGGTGATAGTTAAGAATATATAATACTTTTGGTGGATTCAAATGATATTCTCTAAATTCTGGCCTTGCTAGGCAATTCATCTCCATGGAATGTAAAACTGCAGTTGTCTGACCAGCTCTGCTCTGTGTCCTCAAGATCTTACCTAATGACTTTGCATTACACCGAACCCTATAGATCAGAAAACTGCAAAATGTTAGACTTTGATTCACTGGGCAAAAACTTCAAATAATCCAATCATGGGATAACTGTCTATACCTCAGTTTTTTAATGACTATGCTGCTTTATTTACTTCAGTCATGAGTTAGCTGCAGGACTGATGTCAAACTGTGATCTGAGCCAGTTCTGATCTTTGCTGCAGTGTGATTTTTCTGATCCTAATCTAAACCAATTCATTTTAATGCAGTGTCTAATCCTACCAAGCTCCTGCTAGACAAATCAATTTAACTAAATTTAATTATACTGAGTTTTTCTTAGAATCTATTGTCATTAATTTAATTCTAATATTGCTGATATATAAGATGAAGAAAACATCTACTGACCTACTAATATGCCATGTAGGAAGTTAAATATGTCTTATCTGAAAATAGTTTGTTGTTACATAGAAAGACTGAGAAACCATATAAACCAAAGCTTTATCTGTAAACTGGAACTTGAAGGTAGGTCATTTGAAACAAAAATGCAATCACCTAAAAGAACAATGATGGAAGAATTGTATACTTTTGTGTACTTTCTATTGTACTGCTTCACATTTTTATAGATGCTGTGCAACAGACTTTATTTGTAATAGTATTTACCAACCCTCAGTAACTGAAAGAATATATATTCATTTTGTGAAATCTGTCATGCATTTTACAGTAAAAATATTCAATTTATTAAAATTAGTTTCCCTAAAGTATGGGGTTTTTTTGTACTGGAGATATTGTTAAAGAAAACATAAATTTGCAAGAAATATTTTTAGGTTTTATTGATTGTTTCTGTGTGTATTTACAGGTGACCAGTAGTCAGCAGTAGGTCATTCATTCATTTTTCGTGGCAGAAAATCCAAACAGCAGGAACTGATTCTGGATCTTTGTGGTTTGTCATCACAGAGTAGTTCCTCCATCTTTTGCTGTGTTAAATATAATATTTTGAATTTTATATGCATTCCTGTCACAAACCAAAACTAAAACAAATCTATAAATAAGGAAAATATTTAATTCTGCAAATATTTCTGTTCTAACACCCAATTTTTAAAATGCGATATAAATTTGTTATTGTATTCTGTTATTTCAGTAGAAAATGAAAGACTTGTGGGTTTTTTTTTCCTGGGTTTATTTATTTATTTATTTACTTATTATTTTGGTTGGTTGCTTTTAGTTTTGCATTTTTTTCCCAGAGCTACTATGCTACTATGAATGAAGAAATTAGGTGTCTACATGGGAGACCTTGCTAAATAGAGAAGACAGAAGAATGGTTGGATATATTTCTTACTGTCTTGTATATTAGATGTAAGCCCTACAGAAAATTTTGAAGCTTTCTAAAAAAACTGTCAGTTTCTGAAAAATGCAAGAAATTATGATTTTATCCACTTTAATTTCATCTAATGTACTGGGCATGAGCTCAAAGAGTAATACACTATGTGGCTCTTTATTTGCTCTTTCATCTTGAGGATGAGCCTCTGTGCAATTCAGCATAACATTGCATATTGTAAAAACCAGTTATTATCATGTAGCTTGCACTTATTCTTTTAAGTACTGTATTTTTAGGCACCTCCAGATATTAGTAATTTATTAACTGCAAGGAGATGTGCAGGAATCCAAATAGAACAATGATAGTCTTTCCAAATACCAAGAAAAACCCCTAAAATTAGTTAGATACATTACTCTGGAAAGTCTTTGACAGAAACACCACTGACTTGCCCAGACACCTTCAATATGTATCTGTGGATGGGGAGTGAACATCTGTTTTACTGTGGAGTACCTTCATTTATTAGATGGGGATGGCACTGTTTCTTGCCCTCCAGACAAAAGACAATGATTAATTAATTTTTTTTCATGCTATTGTTCCAACAATAAGCCATGAAATTTTCTGCTGTTGAGAGTCCAACTTTATCTGTCCAGATAAGACGGCAAAACAAATTTCAAAATCATTATGGCTACGCATTAGAAAAAGGCTGACAATTCTGAACATCTTTGAAAGAATTTACTGTACTTCCTTTTCTTCACTCACTATGTGGGGAAAGTACAGTATATTCTGTCATTAGTACTTGAAAAAAAGGCTCTAAAAGAATAGAATCCAGCATAACTAAGGAAAAATAGATTGTTTGAAATGATGGAAGAAGCACCACACAAAAGCAGAAAGATATGGGTGCTAGCTATATGTGTAAATGCAAGAACGAGTATGTGCAGCAAAATAAAAATTGATTCAGAGCCTGTGATATTAGGTTGTATCCAGCTGAAGGCCAAGGAAAGTCCAGCTCCTGTGTGGTCGACTGATAGACTGATACTTATTTTATTTTTCTCTCTCTAACAGTAAAAGCAGTAAGCATGCTTTCTTCTTATGCATCTTGTTCTCTATACTATTTCCATTGAAAAAAAACAGTGTTCCAAAACAAAACCAAACCAAATGCATGCAGCTCTGCTTTTGTCTCATGTAGAAAGCAGTGAAAACAGCCAGAAGGTGGCAGTTTTGGACCATTTTGAAAAAGGGCTTCCAATGACTTCGAGCGTAACTAGACTACTACTGAATAGATACAAACAAGAAACAATCTGAAAGATAGTTTTAAATTATTTATGTGATAATATATTCAAGAAATAAAAAGGAGCTTTCATCCCAGGAGTGGTAAATTCAGCCCCATTTAACTTTAGTCTAAATACAAAGGCTACAGCTGAGAAAACAACAGCTCCTTCAGGAGCTACAGAATTTGCTATATAGGCATTTAGAAACAAAATAACCACACTTCCTGTTAAGACATTCCTATGCCTTTGGAACTCATCAGGACAAGAGCACCCTCAAATTTCAGTCTAGTTCTTGGTAGGCTACAAATTTGTTCGGGTGAATTAACAGAGGTGTGTTTAGCTTAACTTTCTTTTATTTGTTTTCTTTCTTTTTTTTTTTTTTCTTTTAATGGCAGTACTCAAGATAATACATCCAATTACTCATTTAATTAAAATAAACTGAGACAGTTAGCAAGAGAAGAAACAAACTTGCCTCCGAGTAGCCTGACTTGCCAAAAGAGCACAGAATTAGACCCTCAAAAAGCATCAGCACGTAATGGATAAAAGTATTTGGTCAAGTTAGCAGACAATGAATTTTTCTTTTAGCAAGACGAATTGCTCCTTTAGAGATGCAACCCTAACAATCACTATTATACATTTAAGACCTGAAATATTTGTCTGTGAAAACTACAATGAACTGTCTGAATTAACATCGGAATAGCACATGTTTGCAGATTAGGGTATGTGGTAGAGGTGTGATCTTCACTTTAGAGCTTCTCCTGCAGGTGAGCACTTAGTACCATGCATGATGTGCCACATCAAAGTGACTGGCACACAAACTATGCTTTGAAAATATAGGTGAACAGAAAAAAATTAAAATCCCTAGCACATTACAAGAGAGAAAAAAAAAAAAAAGGTCTGACTTTTGTATATCTTTAGTCAAAGGATTTCTCTCTTTTTAGACACCTGAAAAAGAACCCTTAAAATAGAACTCCCCTGTGCTCTCCTTGAAAACTTTTCAAAGGAAAACTGACCTCTTTTCTCACTTTACACTACTGTCATTCATGAAGAAAATAAAACTTCAAGAAACTCAAGGACATAAAGCAAAAAGTTGGTAAAAAGCATAAGGAACAGAGAAAAGAGAACAGGGCATATTCAGCTGTGAGGTCAAATTTTACTGTAGGGGAAGGAAGGAAGGAACTAAGGGCCTGGATTTTAAAATAGCACAAATTTTGATGAACTAAAGGAATAATTACTAAAGTCAGTTGTATTGAAGAGCTTAGAAACTTGAATATGAGAATGGTTTAGAATTTCTTCCAGCCAAATGATTTATAGTATTAGGGATCATATATTCCAACACAGAGAAAAAATTACAGGAAAGGTGTAAACCCAACTGAGTGAATGAGCAGTTCAAGAAAAGTGTTGTAGTTAAGAAGACAGCACAGAAGGAATGAAAAGGAAGTAATTTTTCATAATTCCCCAAAAGGGAAGAGGTGAGAAATCAAGTGATGATTAATGAAAGTCTATTCAAGGGCCTACACGTTGCTGTAGCAAAGTTTGAGACAGAAAATCAAATGGGAGAAGGGACTCCAGCTCTTCAAGTGCAATTAAAAGTGAAAAAAAAAAGACTTGTGAGAGTGTAAGGAGGGAGAAGAAGATATATATAGCTCCCAGGAAAATCAATGGTTTTCTTAAGGTTTTCAAAATGAAGATTCTACCAATCTCATACAACAAAGCCATATGGATGCTGGCAAATTTCAGTTTTGCAAAACTACAGAGACTGTGCAAGATTTTTCTCTTGTTTCCTAAGATTGTGTGTGGACAGTAGTGCAAACCAGCAGCATTAAACTGCATGGTGTCTTCTGGATTGGTTATTCTTAGAATGGGCACAGGAAGTACTGTCAAGTTTCTTCCTTTTGAATTTCGAGAAAGGCAAGAAACCTGTTTTTTATGAAATTGCACCCTTGTTGCATACTTACATGTTTGCTTTGATTCACTGTCTGTCATGATGCTCCAGTCTAACTACACTTTATTGTGTCTTTAGTATTACATCCTCCAACACCTCACCATTTCAAGATTGGCTATTCAGGTGCAAATATCTCAGGTTTAGGATTAAAAAGACAAAAAACCCTCCAATCTTCATCTTTATAAAATTTCTTGAGCTCTTAAACAGACAATTTAGCTCTAACAAACTGTTAAGAGAAAAATAGAGGAAATGTCAGTAATGAAATAAAACAAACAAAGAACAAAAAAAAAAAATAAAACACAACCAGTCCAAACTGACTTAGAGAAAAACAAGGACTTGAAAGGAAGGACAATGAAGTAAGCCATATATAAGAAAGTGATGCAGCAATTTGCTTTTTAGAATAACACATAAATACATCATTCCCAATACTCTCACATTAATACTGTTTCATTTGATCCATATGCTTTCTGAACCAAAACATGGCAACAACACTAGCTAGGGATTCCTATCCCCACATTCTGAGGAGTTTTAGAGAGGATATCAGAGATTCAGAAATAGAAGAAAAAAGATAAATCATTCAGTCATATCCACCCAAGGTAATAGGAACAGAATGATGAGACAGAGAGTGACAGATATTAAAAAAATTATTCTTCTGGGATTTAGTGGATTTAACAGCTTCTAAACATCTCCCTCATCACCTAGTCAATATGGTGCATAGGACAATGATAGTTTTGGTTCCTCACAATGTTTCCTGTGGCAGGATGCTCTGCCTAGAATGAGGTAAAACAACTCAAACAATGCTCTGCTTGCAAAGCTATCTGTGGTAAATGAGGAAGGGGGCATAATGCTACTTTTGGTGTTGATTAATGCTAAAATTGTCTGACTCATCAATCCCAAAGTTAAATATCCTGATAGTGAGCTGAAGATAAGGTAGACTGCTAAAATATCTGGCTAAAGAAACAAACAAGTGGTACTACAGCTAATTTATCTAAAGCTGCTGCAGTGATGCAGCTGGCCAGGAGATGTATGACTGACAGCCAATCACTTTATCAAGATCAATCCCAAACTTTAAAACCAAGGTCTTCTAACATACCCCTTGGAGTGTGGGTGTGGAGAGTACCTCCTTGGGTGGGGACACCCCTTAAGCTTACTCCTTGAGGCTGAGCAAAAGACATTTGCCCATGACTGTTGGTATTGGGTGAGTAATATAAATCTCTACTTAATAATTACTTTTGCTACATTTAATACAACTGATTTATTATAAATGGTTCAATTTTGCTTTATATTGCACTATACTGTAATAGTTGTTAAAGTTCCTATACTGTGTAGTAATTCTAACTAAGAGCTTTTTGTCTAAGCATTATCATAATAAATCATATCTATCTATATCTATATATCTATCTATATCTATATCTATATCATCTATATCTATATCTATATCTATCTATATTTATATCATCATCTATATAATCTATCTATCTATCTATCTATCTATATCATCGTCTATATCTATATCTATCTAATCTGGGTTTTCCATCTTTAATTCTTCAGAAAAATTTTTACTATTTATTCTGTTACACCTGTATCATCCTTTACGCATAAGCTGTTGGTGAAGTCTGGGGCTGATTGGATACACATGCACCCAGACTCCTTTCTGGAAAGGGGTTTAGAAAGCAATGGGATCCTTTCTGCCTCTTGCAGCTCAATGGGAGCTACAAGAGGCAGAATTTTCTAATAAATTTTGTCTGAAGGTCCTCTTCTGCCTGAGACATTTTGTGAATTCAATTATGCAAATACCTAATTTTGTGACTAAGTTTTCTTCTGTGGTGGAAAAACCCACAAAACAGCCTCCATTCGTGGGCTTCAGTTTTGCATTTATAATTTGTGTTTATAGGTAAGAAGTCACTTGTTATTCAGAACCTGTGAAGATTCAATAAGTACAAGGTAATCAATACAGAAGTTCAACCAGAAGCTCACATTCTCCCCTACATGGTTGGAACAGAGCTTCCTTTGTCTTTTTCAGTAGTTTTGCTTCTTGCTCTCTGCTTTAAACTTTGCTTTTTCTGCTCCAGTTTTCTATTGAAACCTCTGCAGGTTTCTGCTTTTGTGTTGATCACTTGAGATACTGATTTACTGAGGACTTATTTTTTAAGAATTGGTATTTTCAAAGTTCAAGTTGTCTGAAACATAGGTCATCTTTATAATAGCTCTCAGAGAATTGGAACTATGTCATCATAACAATCTTCATCATAGTTCCTGCTGGAAATATGCTTACCACTTTCTCTTGAGTCAAACTCATTGACTTGAGTGTGAACTTGATCCATCAAGTACATAATGTACTATGCAAACTTCAGAACAGAGCTCATTTTTAAGTACAGGAAATATAAGCCACAGTGAAAACTGGAAATGAAAGATGCTGGCCCAGATAAAAGATGCACATACAATTTAAATGAATTCATAGCTTTTAAAATGCTTACCACAACTTAAATAAATTCATAGCTCTTAAAAAATTAATCACTTTAAACTCACTTGAGATTTCTTTGTTAAAAAAAAGGGTTCTGAGAGCCTGTAAGGTTGCAGAAGCCTGAACTTGCTAGGAAAGATGTTCATGCTACTGAGCAGCTCTTTACTGCCTTTATTCTGCTTCTCTGCACATGCTTGTTTAGATGAAAATCAGCTTAATATAAAGGGCCAACACAAAGGCTGGTTTTGGATTAGTGGCACAGAAAGACTCAGAGTAAAATTTTCCTTCCATGAAGCAAGGTTTCTAATTACTCTCCTTGCCATCAATATGACACAAATAGCTTATGTTCTTTATCTCTTTTAGGCCTTTTCCACTAGAAAGACCAACAGGACTTTTGCATCAGCTAGTGTTTGAAGACTGGAATCTTATTTTCTGTTTGGGAATAAAATGTGAGTGAAACTCTCTGTGTGCTCAGTCCAAATTCCAACCAAGGAGAAGTTTTTGCTTTCAAAAATGCTGCTGGGAATGACTTTTGAAGATTTAGCCCGTGTTTTGATGATAGGTAGTGGGCAAGATGTATCATCTTGTTTAGCAACAGAAATCTACCAAAGCTCCATTAAATTTCCAGTTAATCCTTATTCAGTTCTGCTTTGTGTCTACTCATCATGCTTTTTCTGATTTAGCCATGATAGGGATGCATGTCACAAATAAGACATCAAACCTGCAGCTGCTAAAGAAGCTCTCATAACTGAATTTTATTTTAGAATTTTGCCTAGAGTTAAACCTTCTGAATGCAAAGCTGGCTATCTCTGTACTGCCCTTTGGGTGAATGCAGCTTTAGATATTTTCTATTATCTGTTTGCATCCTCAATATTTCCAAACTTTATCCAATTTATTTGGATTTCACCCCCTTGGCTGTTTGTGCAAGAAAACGTGAATTCTGGTAATTTTTATTTCTCATACTCAACTGGAAAGCTGAGTTTGGTTTGGTTTTGGGTTTTTTTAAAATATCTTGCATGTAAGTCCCTGTCTGCACTTGAGCTGCCAGTATTAATTCTACTTTGAAACAAAATTTTCATGGTGGACCATTAACTCTGATTTTTCTGCATGACACTCACTGTGGCTATCCTCTCCTGTCAAGAAAATGATTTTTCTGACAATCAAAGATGTTTCTGCCAACTTACTGGCAATAGTATCTCAAATACAGATTTTATAAAGTCTCACTACTTCTGCCTTCTTTCTTTTGGAAAGAAGGTGTTCTTTTGGAATCTGGATCTTTATTGTTAGGTGGTTTTAAGCTTCAGGAAGCAATTTTGAATCTTAAAGAGGAAAAAGGGAAATAAACTTGATTAATTCCCTTTGGAAAAAACTGCCCAAAGTTTAATATCTTTTCATGCTGGATAGATTTAAAAATACAATTTGCCCTTCCTGCTGAAAATCTCACTCTTTCCTGTGGAATTGAGCAGAAAAATGTTGTGGGTTAGACAGGAAATGTGTATTCCTTAAAGTTTTGTGAACAGACAAAAGTTGTATGCCAGTGATTCCAGTGGGAAAAACACAATAGAGAAAGCTTCTGTCATAAGTTTTCTCTCACAGCATTCCATTCTTACTGCCTGACATTAAAGGTAAAAATGTACCACTCAGGCATTTCTTCTCCGGTAGGAGCTGATGGTATTGCTCTCTGTATTATTAAGTGTTGCTGTTACTTTAAAACTGGTATTTTTGAAAAAAAAACAAAACTCAAACATGTTTGCAAAACTTCATAGGTGTGTCTTTATGAACCATACAGAATTCTTGTATGCAGCTTTGTGCAAATAATGGATTTACCTACCTACTATTTTACTGGTGGGGAGGGGTGTTTTGTTTTTTTACGTGTTGGTTTCAGTCTTTTCAGTGTGAAAGGCAAAAAACCACATGTCCACTCCAAATCACATAGCCTGTCATTTCTTAACCTCACCAAAAGAAGAAGAATCCAGCAGCCTCATAATTTATGAGGTTCAGACATTGAGAACTGGTCTAATCTACTTGTAGATGTGTCCTAAGACATTTATTTTCTTGTTATAGATAAAAGCGGGGCTTTTTGGGTTGATTTTTTTTTTTTAGAATACATGTAGGTCCTTCAAAATGCATTAAGTCCTTTGTATATTGATTAAAAAAAGATAGTCTTTCAGGAGCTGGTGTCTAGCATGTCTGCCTCAGTTGGGGAATAAACTCACACAAGCAGGATAATATGCAGTTTAACACAGAAACTGTTTCGTATACTAGTTAAACAAGTTAATGTTTATAACCATTTAATTAGGAGTACTACCTTGGGAGGAATCATGTTAATATACTTTGCTACATGGAGAGGGAGCATTGAGATTGTAAACAGAAGTTTGTTTTGTTTGTTCCTTTAATTTGAAGAGAAAAATAAAAAGGAAAGAATTTCTGGAAGTATGAAATGGATATGAAGGGAGTTACATGTAACCAACAAGGAAAGAAAACTTGAGGGACATGGTCTCACACTAAACATTTTTAAGAGAATATCTCAAATGAATAACAGGAATTCTTTATCACTTCTGCTAACAATTAGACAAATATAGCTCACAGAAGCTATATCTCCTTCCATGGGAAGGAGATGGTGGTTACAATATATTAAAAAAATACTATCAAATATATTTTAAAAAAGCATTAGAAATAGATGAGATGAAGACTGAAGGAGGGATTTAGTTCCTTTATGAAGAAGAGTAAGCAAGTGGGTACAGCAGTGGGAATGGCATAAGAAGAGCTGCTGCAGAATCAGACCATTGAACACTGGAATACTAACTCCAGTGTCTGAAGGAATAACACATTCAAGAGCAGCCCTATTTTTATGATTGTCTGTTTCATACAAGAGACTTTTATTTGTGTCTTATCTACAAAACGAATCTTATCTACAAAACCAATCTTCAAGCCAAGAATATTATATGTAATAATAATAATAAATCAGTCAAAATTTTATTATCTTGTTCAAACACAGAGTTTGAAGAATTACATATCAGAATCACCTAAGTGACTGGATTTGCCTTTAAAGAATATTATTTCAGATGTAGATTATATTTGTTCAAACATTTTTATTTCAATATTTTTTATTCTCTACAATTACATTTCCCATTAAATATTCTGTAATCTGGTGATGAAGTGATTAATTAGGAAACCTCTGAATCCTGGTTAGATGTTAATCATGGTAAATTAGTTTAAGGATTATTTTCTTTGAACTTTGGTGTTTCTGTTGTCTGTTTTCCATCTCATTGCTGCCTATAGATGAAGGAAATGACAGTTTACCTGTAAAACTGTTGCTCTAGTCAAAGAAATTTATTACCTGAATCTTTAGACTAATTTTCATTTCTGTTCCTTGTTATTTTATACCATGAAAATTCTAATATTTTACTAAAAATGGTAAAAAATGTACATATTCCCTTTACCCTGCAGTCTCTTTTTGTCCCTCCCTCCCTCTCTCTTCCTGCATGAATTCCCGTACAGAGGTACTTTGCACCAGCCAACACTACTTTATGTAGAACAGATCTGATTCAATAATCCCATTATCCTATAATCATGGAATGGTTTGTGTTGGAAGGGACCTTAAAGACCACTCTGTTCCTGCCCCTCCCAGCCATGAGCAGGAACATTTTCCACTTGACCAAGTTGCTGAAGACCCCATCTTGAACACTTCTGGGGAGGGGCATCCACAGCTTCTCTGGGCAACCTCTTCCAGTGCCTCACCACCCTCACATGAAAGAATTTTTTCCTAACATCTAATCTAAACCTACTCTCTTTCAATTCTAAGTCACTGTCGCTTGCCCTATCACTACATGTCTTTTTAGAAAGTTCCACTCATCTCTCTTGTAGCTCCCTTTCAGTAGTTGAAAGGTCACACAAAATAAGGTCTCCCTGGAGCCTCCTCTGATTAAAGAAGCTGGACATGAGATTAGCATTTTTCATGCTAGATAAGACAGAAACTGAGAAGTAGGGCAACAGCAAATTTGTGCATAGCACAGGAAGTGAAGAATGTTCAAAGTGCATTCAAAATATGATAAAATGTGGACATCAGCTATAACTTGAGAATAGCAGGTTCAGAGTGAACAGGAGGATATGCTTCTTTACACATTATTTTGAAAAGGTATATTTCCTTGCCAATTGACAGTTCAGATGCTAAAAATTAATATGGTTGTAGAAAGTTCAACGAGGGAAATTCATGATAAAAATAATTCACAGGCTGTTACACAAAATGAGAGCATGTATCTAGAACCTGAGGGAAATGATAGTACAGTTTTGTGCTTTTATGGTGTTTTTCCAAGATATCATAATTAGAAAAGATAACAGGCTAGAAAGATATTATGGTTGATGTTGTGGCCCCTCTTTCTGTTTTTATGAATTTGGTTTTTTACAAAGTCTCATTTTGCTATAGCAGTGTATGAAATAAATTGTTATGATTACAACATTTTATATCTGGAAATCCCAATCCAAATTATTTAATGTACTAATAAAATCTCTTGACATTCTAGTGTGGTAGAGAGGCACTGGTTTTGCCCAAAGGAGTCAGAAGCAAAATGAAAAACAGAAAGAGCATGTTAACTCACTTGGGAACAACAAAAAGTTTAGTCTGTCAATAAAAGGCAGTAAATATGTTTGAAACAGAGCTTAAAAATAAGATAAAATGGAGAATTGAAAAGAAAATGGGAAAATTCAAATATTATATTCAAAGTCATTTATATTGCCTATAGGAAATTAATCTGTATAAATACAAATTAATATTTCTGGGTTTATGTAGGGTCTTAAGAATTTTCTTTCATTATTTCAATTGAAATACAATGAGTTTTATGCTATTATTTCTTCTCATAACCTTCATTTTTCATTTTAAATGGTTCTGATTGCCATTTTTTTCGACCAATGTCAACCTTGAATATTAAAACACTCTGTAGAATAGGAGAAATTAAGTTTTTTTTTAACATGACATAAATAAATTCATCTCACTAAAGTCTTTCCTTTGACTTCTTTGAACTGCACTTAACTCTCACACTACACAAACTCATTAATTGCTTTGTTGGATTTCCTGAAAGAGTTTACCTTACACCATCTATATATGTCTTGTTGGTATAAATAGGCAGACTATTGAAGGAAATATGAACAGAAGTGCTCTATCATGTACCTTAGATTTTATTCACCAGCTAATTAATATTGCAAGTTATTCTAATAAATTTTTAAGTGTTGACAGATAGGCATGGTGTGGAGATTTTTCATTTTGTTTTTGGATTTTTTTTAACCTACTAAAACTTGTAAAGAAACAAACAAACAAATAGAAAATAAATTTGAGAGAACTAAATTTGAGTAATGATCTCCTGTTTGGATTTCTCATTTGGTATAATGCATTCAAACCCCATGTAGGGCTTTTATTTTCACAAATAGAAGTGTAATTTAAAATACTTCGGTGAAAACTGCCCCTTACTGTGTTTTCTGTGAAATCTGACAGTTCCACATCCTTTCAGGGCAACACCTGAAAGCAAAAATTGATTTCCATAGGGTGCCTCAAATGACACCAGACGTTCACACGCGTGCAACTGAATTCCTTCCAGATTTTCGAGACATGGCTGTGAAGTGTTAAACCTATGACCCAGGATGGTGCCTAAAATCTGAGCTTATGACTCAAATGGCTTTTTTATGATTTCATTATTCTTATGGCTTTTAAAATTTTATTCTTTCTATGTCAAGAGAGGAGATTCTGAATATATAAATTTTTCTTGTTGTTTAGTGGTGCACTGTTGAGTCAGAAGTCTCTTCTTGAGTCTTTCAAAAATCAGTAATGTAGTTCTGAGACATATGTCTCAGTTCACTTGCTCCTATCGGCCTTCATCTGAATTTTTTACTGTCTAGCTAGAATATTTACTAGAATATTAGAAGTGATAGAAAGTTGTTTTTCAAATCTTTTTGTCTTGCAAAACTTTGCAAGAGTAATAGAAGAAGTGATTTGGAAGGAGCATCTGTAAAATCTACAAAAGCAAGTAAGGTGAGCTTCAGCCAGAAGGGTTGTTTTAGTCAATTTCTATTCACAAAATAATAATAATAAGAGAATGAAATGTGTTTCTAGTCAGAGTTTGCATTGACCAGTGTAGAAACTGGTTAGTAGTGAGTGTTGTTTCAGTGTTGTTAGTGTAAGGCTGAACCAAAATCAGTAAATCCCACTGAAAGTCAGTATTATCATAATCTCAATTCTGAACTAAATTTCTAGGACAAGACCAGCTTGTTTTTTTCACAGTGGAGAGAGACACAAATGCAGGTAAAATAATTAATATGATTATGACATTGTTGTTAAATGTCCACACTAACCATAGGGATGCACTGCTAGTAGTCTCATTTTGCCTTCAGTGCAGCTGATAGAAATTTTACTGTGGATTGGAGAGACATTACAACTGGCATAAACTGTATGAGGCTGCAGAAATAAATGACAATCAATAACAACTATAATCAATGCTTACTCCTTCAAAAAATCTGAAAAAAAATTTGTTAATGCTGCAGCAGAACAAAATTGTTATAATTATTAGTGAGAGTGGATGATTACATTAAAAAGATTCCTGTAGACTACATGAAGCAGAAACAGTTACACTAAACCAATAAACTTATATAAGCTTAATTATTTGGTTTTTGTTCTTAGGTGGTTTAAGCCCCAAGAGATGTGGATCCTAAAAGAAAGTATTTTCTTATTTTCAAAGTTTTTCTTCATTGCCCTCTCTTCTCCTCAAAATTGATGATTTTACTACTTAGAGACTTAAATTTGTGTTTTAATTTCTGATTTCTGAATTTGAAACTTCGTTCAAGAATCCTTATAGGACTTTTTGAAATGAGAATAAACATCTAAAAGTCTTCATACCATTTTTACAGTAAAAAAAATTAATAAATAAACTTCTATTCTGAAAATAGAAAAAATATATTAAAAATTGAGGCAGAATAGGAAAGGAGTTAACTTTTTTTTGCTTTTTTTTTAAGTTAAAATGGAATGGGAAGATATAAAAGAATTTTATGATTCCATAATGGCCAAGATGTGTTACACTTTTGCTCATAAATCAAAGGGCTGAAAGCTGCAAAAGCTTCAATACCGAAGAGAGCTGCTCAAGGCCAGGAAAATGTCAACCTTTCTTTAAAGGTTCAACAATATACTTCTGCTTCTCATCTCCCATGCAGGCATTATACTAGTCATTCAAATCCCTGTGATGTCGAGGATACTGACTCTCCTACAGCATCAAAAATAGTGGGTCAACTGTGAAGAAATGTAACCAAAAAAACCCAAAAAAACCATAAAGAGAATAAAGAGCTAGAGAAAAAAATTAATAAAGTCCGTAGTTGGAGGAGTGCTGTGCAGGTTTCTTTGGTGTCACAAGAACATCCTCCACATTGAGGATTATTGTGAATAATAACACATATGTGTTATTATATAACACATAATAATAACAACACATGTGAATATTAACACATATCTTCACTTTAGGTGGAATGACCCAGCTTAAGGAAAAGACTGTGGTCAAAGATCAATGTAGCTTTCTTATAACATCAACCAAATATTTAAAAAAATTTAAAATTCTGTGGAATGAAACCTTGACCTTGTTATGAGCAGAAACATGCAAATGAATAAATCAAGAATGCAGATAAAATCCCTCATTAGTCAAAACAAACCTCACTTTATCTCAATATTCATATTTCTAAGCAATTTTTCTAGACTTTTATTGTCTTAGGATGGAATTTAAGATCATGGTAACTTTTCATAATCTAAAATCTGGCTGCAAATTGAAAATCAGGTCAGAACAAATTTTCTTCATTTGTTTAGATGAAATAGTCCTGCCATTTGTTTTAGATTAAATACAGGACAAATTTTGCAAACATGATTTAAAGTACATGTTAGAAAAAATATATCATTACAGCTAAATTTGTTCTCATTAGAAATTTCCCTCAGAAGAAATTCTTTTTGATTATGCTATATGTATTTCGTAGACTTATCCGCACTTTCCTACCATCTACACTTTTCACTGTCTTCCAGAGAAACCTGTGTAGCTTACACTCAGGTTCCAAGGATTATTTAGGATGTTCAAAGGAATAATAATAAAAAAATATTACAAGTTTTGAAAAGAGGGATATACAAAGAAATATGCCCCTCATGGTTTATAATTTGTTGCATATTTTTAGGAAACACAATGGTTAGTGGCTAATAAGTGTGCTTCACTTGTTTGTTGCTTGATCAAACTTGACACATGGAAGAAGTCAGGCAGCAAAAAAAAGTTTTATTCCAAGTTGTCCATGCCTCAAACTCACCATATGCAGGAATATCAAAATTAGAAGATAGGTTATAATACAATTCTTTTTCATATATGATCTGCACACCACTGGAGTAAACTATTTTGAATTTACAATGAGAGCATAAAACATTAGTAGCTATCTGTCTGACAAAACATTCTTTAACTATTTACCTAGTTTTCTCCTCAATAAATGAATGAATGAATAAATAAATAACAATTTCATGTACCTAAATAATCTTTAAAAAAAATCAGGTCAATTTTTTTGCTATCTTGAATAATTGTCTTGATTTATTTTACTGAACACTGTCTTCCTAATCTACAGATACACTTTAATGTTTTGTGTCCATTCCAATGGAAAATGATGGATTTATGCAGATTTTTTGGCTTATGATCAATGTCTGCTGATGCAAGTAATAATACAGATAGTAAAGGAATCAAAGCATTTAAAATTGTTTCTCTCTTTGAAGATTACATTTTTCTTGTGTATAAAAAAATCTTAATTATTTTCCGAAGAACAATAATGAAAGAGACACTAGTTTGTACTTAATTTGAAGGTCAATGAGAAGTTTTCTTGGTTTGTAAGCCACAGTTCAGTCTTCTGAGGATGTTGTTGAGTGATCTAGTTGCCACTGAATACCAACTAAATCTTACACTTTCTTCCCTCCTCTCACTCCCTCCCTAAACTCCCTCCCCTTGAATTAGGCAGGTGGCCATGAATACTTCTGGAAAAAAGAAGTTATTAACAGCAGAAAGAAGGACCCTAAAGCAAGTTATCTTTCCTTCTTAAAAGCATGAGAGAAAAATAATTTGTGCAACCAATACTGTGCCTGATTAATGATTTTGATTTAGTTTGAGCAAACAAGCTGAATGGCGAAGAAGATCGTGTTTGTACCACAGTTTCTGCAGAAACACGTTTCTTGGCACTTCCCTTTTCTTGTACTAGGTCATGGCACACTGGGATTGCTTGTATCATAAAAGGTCTCACACATTCCTTGTTAAAGATATTCTATAAACTGTCAAACAATAAAGATCATGCAAGAATGTCTAGGTCACTATTGCGTGCGAATTCTGCCATGGAATATATTGCACAAATGTTTGTAGGTATATGCATGCATGTATTCATATGTGGGTATGTAGAGAGAGCAAAAGATGTGCAAGCTGATGTGCAAGCTGAAACAATATGTCAAAAAGGGATTTCTTAAACTATTCAACTCTAATTAAATCAGTGTACTATTTCCTAGAACATAGAGGATTTTGTCCTGCCTTATAAAGCAAATTAGCTTTCTATCTGTACACTGAATGATATAAGTGACCTGTGACAATAACATCATAAACTATTGTGAAATAAAAATCAACAGTTATCAAGATTACCTTTATTTTAATAGGAAAGGGATAGAACTTCATTGGTGGCAATCAAAGGTGGCAGTCAAAATCCAGCCTGTTTGATTTGTTGTAGGTTGATGACTAAAAGCTTACTATCAGTATGTGTTCTGGAAAGGATCATGTACACTGGATGTGTGTGTGACACTTTAAGGTGACCTATTTCCCACTTATTTTGCTGCTAGAAAAATTCTTCAGAAAATAGAGCTAGTCCCTCAAATGAAAAAAATTATTTATAATTCTTTTACTATCTCAGTTAATTGAAGAAAAATTAAAGCTGTAAAACTGGAGTTCCTAAACTGGCTGTTTAAAATCAGGTCTAACAAGAAAGGAGATAATATGCTACACTATTTTTTGATTAAAAAAAATTATACAATGGCTTAGCAGCTGACCTGTAGCCCAAGCAAAGATCATAGAAGACTGATTAACTTCAAACCTTACTTAATCCAGAAAACAAACTGTCTTGCCTGACTTGAAACTTGGTATAGAAATAGCAGCAAGGAACTTTACAACTGAAATGAAGCTTCAGTGAGAGAATTTTAGAATGATGACAGAAGGATTGAGTCATAGAACAGTTGGAGTAGGAAGGGACTTCTAAAGTTCATCTAATCTAGCAAACCTCGCTATGAGGAGGGACATCTTCAAATAGATCAGGTTGCTCAGAGCCATGTTCAGCTCCTTGACCAGTAACTTAGCAGAGAACCTGGAAACTTTCTCAGTTTCTTGAACTGAATTCACTAGTACCCATACAGGTTAAATTTTTGTCGTTTGCTTGGTAAGAGTTAGTATGCTGAATAAATCCTGACATTTAAACTGTACAGATTCCGTGCATTATTCGGTATAAATTCTGTGCATTAACACTTTTTTACTAGTTAAACAGACATACTAAACATACACTCTGAATAGGTATTCCATGTGCTTTGCCACCGGCTATGTAGAGATCAAAAGTTGTGTCACTGTGGTGTCTAACAGGCTGCCTGCAGAGCTGAAAAAGTCTAGCACATGTGTGGGTTGCTCACTCTTCTGCTTTCTTATTCCGGTGGCTGTAAGAGAGGACAACATGAGCTTCCAGCTCCCTAAGCTGGGTGGTGCAGAGGCTCAGGATGTCTCCCCAGGACTCTCATTCTCTAGTGCCTTGAAACTCTGCCTACAAAATAGCTTGGAACACTGTCTCCTAGAAAAAATATCCTGTGCTGGGGGTCCTTCACTCAGCAGTCACCCCTGCATGTTTCAGATTTACATCAGGCTGCTTAGGTCACAGACACTATATAAATTAATGTGGAAAAAATATTTCATCCATACCATTACAGCAGAAGGTCTTCCAGTCATTAGATGTCACTGCAGCAGCAGCAGCTCTACAGTTCTCTCCCATTTAAAAGTCATACTAAAACTGATCCAGAGATCTAAATATTTCTCGAAGTCTGATATATTGATTTTTGCAACTTCACTGTCAACTCTTTTTCCTAAAGGAGGTTTTTCTGCTCTCCACTATTTAGAAAGACTCATTTGTCTGTAAAGAGACATAATTTGATCAGTCATGCCAGATAAATGTTCATTAGTTCACCACTAATATTTATACACATTCAAAGTGCAAACAGTGGTGATAAGGTATTTGTGGGGGTAAACACATTTTTGGGAAACTGCTATGATGCACACTGCTTTGTATATCACTAATGCAACAATAATACCTTGCACTTTTCATAGTGAAAAAACAAATGCCTGTTTTTGAAGAAAATATCCAACAATTATGTAACTGTGATGTTACAAAATACAGTAGATGACAATAAGAAGAAAGATCTCCAATGACAGGACATAGACCTAACATAGGTTAGAAAAATGTTTTTTAGAAAATAAGATACCCAACAATATCAGACTCTCTATTCCACCTCATGGGTATTCAATTCCCTCCTACAAACAGAAGTTTTTTTCCATCCCAAAAAACACTGTGTTGGTTTGGGACTGCTACACTAACCTTTCTCACAAGCACTTTTACCAGGTTTTCATTCTTTAGACATTTAGGGGTTTTTTGAATAGAGGAGTAACTACAGAGTAAATTAGACTGCTGTTTTCATCTTTTGTTAAGTGAACCTACAACTTTTGAGATCTGATAGGTAGCTTTTTAAAAATCACAAACAAAACTGTTGCACAATAAACAGCTTAATCAGATGGGCTTAATAAAGATATCGGATAGCTGGAGCTGCATTCCAGTGTGAGTCTGTTCCATGCTTTTTTCCCCTCTTTATTCTGATTGGCAACTACTGTAAGCTATATTTTGCTAAAGAAAAAAATCCTCTCCATAACAGTGTACCTTTGTGCTTTGCAATGCACACACACAAGAGAGCATGCCCACACTCAGACAAAAGAGTAAGAAGGAGAAACCCTGCCCTGCTTCAGCTACAATGAAATCCTAGCTGAAATAATTGTCACTGAAACTGAAAATCTGCTAAGAATTTTGTCAAAAGAGAATGTAATTGTGAGCTGGAGAAAAACAACTGATCATGAGAATTAAAGATGACAAAAGCTTAACAGATAGATGAAGCAATTTGGTTTTGGTGTTGAAAAGTGCTTTCATCTGAATTTTTTCACTTTGATGTGTTTCAAATCTTCATGGCAAATTTATCAAGGACTTGGAATTGAAGAGTTAATTATTTCTTGATTTTACATTACCAACTAATGCTTTTATTATTAGGCTGGCTGAATAGAAATAAAAGAAAAAAGTGTCAATTAATGTTCTCTTTTTACATAAAGGGACACATGAAAGGAAATGAAAGAGGTGGATAGGGAATTTAAACCTGTTACTTCTAATTTCACTATTGTCCCACCACAGACAGGGCAAAAATATGCACATGGTGTACACTGGTTTGCTTCCAGACTGAGGAGTCTTCACAACAGCAAGTTAAAAATCAAATTCAACCCCAAACCCATACTGCAGAAAACTGCCAAGAGTTTTACTGTGCTATTTGGTATTACAGTAATGACACATTGGATAGTATTTCTTTCCTTCACCTTTCCACATTCTGACCCTTGCTGTCCATCACAAAATACAACTAGGCTAACAGAAGTTTGATGTGGAAGAAAAGCATTTGGAAGTTTAGAAATTCCCAACATAATGCCTCTGGGAATGATTGAGGCTTCTGATGTGTATGTTAATTATATGATCACCTTCCACCTCTAGGGGGGCTATCTTCCACCCGGCACAGATTTATTCCCCAAAGGGACAAGTATGTTTGTATATTTTAACAGCTGTGTATCATCTGGTATTGTCCCAAACAACCAGTGAGAGTGGTCAGTGTATGCTTCTCTTCCCTCCACAGGAAATTCAGCAGGGGCAAGTCTGTATGGCCCTTGAATAGGTCTAGATATATAGGTTTAATCATAATATTTCCTAGGGGATGAAACAGCTCTGAAGAAGGAACCTCAGAGTCAAATCATTTGGATGTCGTGGGAAAGTGTGAATAGACTGTATGACTCCAGCCCAAGTGTCATATCTTTTGAGCTCTTCCTGATATTAATAACAATAACACAGCCGGCTTTGCTCTTAATATAATTCTGCTGTGCTGTTGCAGCAAAAAACAAGAACCAGACAGTTTTCCCTTCATCCAAAGTACATCAGAGACTGTGTTTTCCACAGATACTGGAAACATTTCTTTCCCCTTTAAGACACTAGTGAAAGTGTTATATATATATATATATATATATATACACATATATATACATATTTCTGTATAAAAGTACATATTTCTGTATATGTATATGGTAAGCAATTTTTCTCACACAAACTGAAATTTTTGGGGTAGCAAATGGGTCTAAGAACAAAAATATAGTTGTTCTTTTCTCACAGTTTAAATCATAGAATAATCATAAGAAATATACTATGTCTATTAAAAAGAAAAAAGTACAAATAAAAAAATTAATCTCTGTTACTGTAATTTGTTTACTTTAGGTTTTTTATTCATTTTAAGAAAAAAAATATTAGCTTGATCGGAAACATGCTGTGGAAGACTATATTTCTATAAGAAAATTAGATTTTATGTTTTGTTAACATTGTATTTTTGTTGTAATCTTTCAATCACCGGAAATTTGCAACTGCCCAAGTTGTATTTGTACTGAAAGATAGCTTGTACAACTGTACCAAATGTAAATGGGGAACATAGAAGGAAATCATAAAGCCGTTAAGTGTGTCAGATGAACACAGAAACTTTTATCATTTAACCTAAACCTAAGCAATCTAAATTTTATTTCATCTTGTATCTGTCTTTAAAAATGAAGTTGTAATGGATAGCAGTTAGAATACTGTTAAGCACATTTAAAAACAGAATTTAGTATATGATATAACTGCCAGTTTGCCCAGAGGGAAAAATGTGCACCTCACACAAGTTTTATACCTCACAGCTTTAGCTATCTATTGCTCATTTGTGGTGTTGTGGGGGGAAACACAGGGTCTGAAATAGGTAGGAATTAGGGCAAGAATTTTTCATTTGTAGCACATTGCACTGCTTTTTGCTACGTGAAAAAGTCTTCGGGTGAACAACATATTCTGCCCGTAGAGTCCATGGGGTCATAGAGCAGGTCTCAAAAAAGTAAATATGCCGATCAGGTCAAAAACAATGAGAAGCCCTGAAGAAAACAAGCTCAGCTCTGCTTCTCTCAAAAACCTAGGCAACCAACTCTAAGATTCAAGACAGCATTTCAACTCATATCATTGTAATACCTGTGATCCTCCATGCCTGCTCTATTTCTTTTCCACAGAAACCAACAGTAACAAAGGCAACAGTAGAAGTTCACTTTGAAGTAAAGAAAGCTAATTACAAGAGAGTGATTATTGTCTGGTATTGTCTCTACTCCTTTCAAGCCATGGAATACAATGTTCTAATTCAGCAGGTATTTAATACATAGAATAAAAATGGTTCCTCTAAGAAGGGAAGATATTCAATATACAAGGGATATGTTGAAATTATAAAAGTAATTCATCTAAGAGAATTGACATTTTCCCTGGAAAATATTCCATGAAAAGTTTTGAAATCTAAAAGTTTTCTTAAAATACAGTGGTAGTAGCTAACTTTCTTGAGCACTGAAGACTGCTGATCTGAACTAAGTATTATACAGCCTAGCAATTCTAATATGTCTACTACTGACTCAGAAGAAACACACAAGTTGATCAATTCCATTTGTAATTACATTTGGGAAAAGGGATTATGGAGACAAATATACTCAGCTGTTTTGTTCCCATGTGTTTAACATGAGATTAATCACTGAATCAATCTTTCCCATGGTCTTACAGTATTGATGAATTCTAATCCTTTTCTAAGTCTTAAAAAACCTAGTTCCAACATCAGGGTCCTTAAGAACACAAAATGAAAGCATTAACTTCATGAAACAATTTGTTCTCACACTCTTGAATTATAGTCAGTCTACTACTGGATAGATATGAGTGTCATTAGTTATGGAAATGGATACTTCATATTTCTCATTCATTTTGTTACTTTATGTTTTATTTAAAATAAAGCACTGAAGACTTCCTTTTAAATTCTAAAATATCTCAATTTTCAGTTGTCCTGTCCCAGACACTATATTCTGTCCTGACATGCCTATGACCTTAATATGTTCTTTTCAAGGTGAAAGGAAATGGATCCTTTCATTTAAGACACCTTCAACTGTCACATAGCATCCAATAATTTTACATAAATCTGACAAAAAAGCCACATTCATATCCATCTACAGTAAAAGGTACATACATGAGAACAAAGACTTCTATTATTGTAGTGTCAATATACCTTAAATTCTGTTCTTCTACTCTTATTTTTCATGCATTCACAATCCTCTTTCATTAAACTAATGGGACTTTAACTCCTGATTTTTTCCTTGATAAGAGATACATCATCATCATCCTTGTCCAGGTGCCATGATATTTTTAGAAGTTGTAGGATTGGCATCCAACAAACAAACAAAGGAATTAAAGAGCACAGGGTGCAAAATATTATTGTTCTAATCCATTCTTCAAGGGTGTCTTTCTTGCGATAGCATCCCTGAACATAGGATTGATGTGTGTAGTTTGACTCTTGTTGTGGTGCATAGAGCAGACAATTTCTACACAGTTAAATTGCCATGTTTTGGCTCATCTGCTCTTACACGGGACTTGGAGACCTGAAATAAGTTCCACAGAGGTAATATGTGGACATTGATGGAAAGACCATACATACATACAGTGTACTTATAACTTTTCTTTTTGTTAGGTAGATTTAATCTAGTAGATTAAAAAGAAATTTTAGATTACAAAGAAATCTAAAATTGTATTTGTAGATTTCAAAGAAATTTTAATTGCACATGGTACGCTGCAGTACTTTCAGTAATATTTTGAAGGAGTAATAGGACATATATTTAAAATAAATTTTCAAATAAACTGTATTCAAATGTATTTTCAGCACTTTCCAGAACTAGGCCACCTGTCAAAGTAAACATATCAATTAGAGAAATATTTTCTTAAAATGTAACAATTTATAATACTTTCACCTGTGAAAAAGTTATAAGAGGAAAGAATTACTATTTCTTATTTGCAATTTTTTAAACTTTCTGAACAGGAAAACAAATCAGAGAAAAACAAAAGAAGAAAAAGAGCCCTTGTACACAGCTGCATTTATTAGAGAAGGAAAAGAAAAAAATTGAAATACTTCAAATTAAATTTGAAAAAACCAGTCAGGCTGGAGAGGAGAATTGGAGTTGCAAAAGATAAAGATGATGGGTGGAAATAAGAACAACTAACTGGAAACAGCAATGAGATAAGAAAACAAACAGTAACAGCAACAAAATTAACAGCAAAACTGTACAAGAGAGTACACACAAAATGCTCACCACTAGGCCTGACTGGACTGCTGCATTCTCCCCTGACCCAGAGACAAGCTCTTCCCCTGTACCTGGAAAATGACACGAAGTAGTACAGAATAACCTCTGCGTCTTGCCATCCCCTGTGCTGCCCACTGCAAAAATTAACCCTGTCCTGGCTGGACCCAGGAAACCAGGGAGTGAATTTTTACATTTGTTCTTGCTAATTTCATGCAGTCTACAAAGGTCTCTCTATTAAAGTCTCTCTATGAGGCCCTTTCTACATTCAAGAGAAACAACAGGTTCTCATAATTTTACAATATAGGCAAACTCAGTGTGCCCTCTACTGTGATGTCTAGTCAAAGACAAAGACATTTCTGAAAACTGGAACTGAAATTGAATCCTGAGGAAAACCTCTGATGACTGGCCTCAGACACTCATTATCTTATTTACTATCACTCTTAGAGCCTGAGTCTTCAGATGATTGTTCACTCATTTTATTGTATACATGCCTAGCTGTATTTTGGACATTTAGATCCACTGAAAGATGCACTAAAATAAAAAAAATCCCCCAAAAATGCAGTCCTTTGCCTTCAACCACTTGGCAGGTAACTTTGTCATGAAGGGATATGGAATTAGCAACATCTATGGCCTGCCCAGGGTGGTCGCATTCTCGTCTCCGCCATATAAAAATTACTTCCTTCCACCCCAAAATACAGGCTCTCTTTAGAAAGGTCTGCTAGACAGACTGCAACCTTACAAGACTCTGGAGTCACCCTGGGTGACTCCAGGTTCTGTGGCATGGTTGAAAGTGAGAATTTGTTCATTACTTGTTGGCTCTGCTTCTGGGAGCAGTTTGGTGAGCATTGTACAATTACTACTTCAAACAATAAACATAAAGGTACGTATATAAGTAATTAGGTATATTTTACAGTTTCCTGTTTTATTCTTGTAGTAAGCTTAATAATGAAATATATGCTTGCTACTACTATTGAAATATATATATTTTCTTATCTGGTAGTAATTTTTAGTGAGTTATATGTATTATCTTTATTAATCATAAGCTTACTCAGTTTTTATTAGTAATTTGCAATAATCTGTAATAAAGAAATTTAGGGAATACAATCTTCGTGTTCTACATTATGGAATCATATGAACCCATCTCTATATATCCACAAGCTCAGCAACGCTTTTGTTTTTTGAACAACTTCCAGTCCTGGAAGTTGTTAAAAAAACTTGTCGATATATCTTTTGAAGACATGGTTTAGTAGTGAACATGGTGGAGGTCTAGACTGATGTTTCAGCTTGAAAATTTTAAAGATATTTACCCACCTTAATTATTCTATTTTTTTATCTTCAGTACTTAAAATTACTGTATACAGATTAAGTATTTTGTTCAAGTCATTAGATTAAGTTCAAATGTATAGCCTCAATTTTCTGCTAAAATTTATTGGAGACATTTTATTGGTGAAAGTTTATTTTCTCCAGTACATGTGCCTACTCGTTGAATTTACAATTCTTTAGGCACAATCTCCACCCCTGAATTTATTTAGTTGGATGGAAAGCTGAGATTAAAATGAAATCAGTAAATAATTCCAAGGGATAAAAACATAATGATAGAAAGAAAAATAAAAAAGTTTAAAGTTTAAAATTTAAATAAGTGTTTTAATTTTCATAATATGTGAAATCAGTAGGAATAATAGACTGATAAAAGTAGTCACAATGTCAGCCACTACAGTGGTGCAGCCTATATATTATAAATTTAGACTCAAATCTTTAACAGATACAAAGAAAATTTTTGGATGACCTAAAAACTGCTGCAAGAGTTGAAGATTTTCAATTACATGATAAAACCAGCATAATTCCATAATAATTCTTCCCCATTGTTTGGCTTACCCAGGTGCTGAAGGATGTTCCTTGGGTGATTCCTTCTTAATATCTGTACATGTACTCTAGTTTATCCCCACAGTATCTGCTTAATGAAGTGTAATTGGAGATAGGCATGGAATTAAAAAATATAAAAAAATCATTTATTTTGGGGAAATGAAAATTTATTCTTAGTTTTTAACCTAATCTTTAGAATATACTGGCATATCATAAAAGTTCATGATTGCTGTATCTATTAAAAGGACATTCTGACAAATCCTAATATCCAAGAGAGAGACATTTATATAGAGGACAAGTAACTAATTTTCTCTTTTAAAGTAGTATAAAATATTTTCATATTTGATGTCTCTAACAGAAGACCCTGTTGGATTATGGTCTTCACTAGAACTTGAAATGCATAACCCTAGTTTTACACAGTGAGTTCCAGTTTGATTAAAACCAAAGATATTTACCTTCTTTACACCTAATGTATTTGATGTTTGACTAATTATTCAGTGGTCTTCTGCAGATTGAAACCTACTAACTCCACAAAAACTCCACAAATACCCTCAATTTCTGTTGCAACAAAATGCATACACCTGGTTTTTTTTCAACTGATAGTAAACTTTTTCCAAGCCCAGAGGAAAAGTAGTTTTTTAATCTCTTACAGAAGAGAAAAGAGTCAAAGCACCAATCTCTATTTGAAGTCTAGATTCTTCTCTGCTCATAAAAGCCTGATATTATTCCTTTTCCTTTTGAATGGTCAAAATACAAAAATAGTGTATTTAGAATTGTGAGAATAATTTTGCTACATTTCATCAATTTGACTGAGTGGTTTCAGAAACTGTATGTATACTTTTAAACCCAGAAATACTATTTTTTTTCTAAAGCAACCAGTTCATGTATTTACCCTGCCTAGCAAGATCTACCATCATTTTCAGAATTGCTTTCACCATCAGGCTTAGTGGCTATAAAATGCTGTCCTGTAGCAGTCCTATAATTTCCTCTGTGTGTGGTAGAAAACACTGGCTGTGTTTGCTTTTCATATTGACAGACGTCTTTTCAAAGAAAAAAACCATTATTTTCAAAAGAAAGCTTGGAAACACTGAGTCTATTTATACTCTCACTTTTAGAAGCTTGTTTCCTTCATGCCCCAAGCACTGTTTTTCCTTGCAGGTAATAAAGTTAGTTCCTTTGTAATTTTGGCTGTTCCGTAAACTATGAAGCTTCAGTAAGAAAGAAAGAAAGAGACACACTCCTGTATTAAAGCAAAAACCAACTTTTCTTCCTAGAACAGAAATAAACGCCCTGAAAATTATATATAACTAGTGATTCTTATACATAGAAGATTCATTGAAGTTCAAAAGCAGTGATTATTCAGGAAGAACAAGTTATATTATGCAACGCAATAACATTCTATAGAATCAGTAAAGGCAACTACCAATTGTGATCTGAAGTATCTAAGGAAAACCTGGACCTGTTCTTGTCTGTGACTAAATATTTATTATAACCATATGTAATCAAAAGGAATGGTACCTAGAAACGTCACAAGCTAAACTTTTTGGCTGAGTTAGTTGGGGATTATTATGCAGAAACACATGCATTTTGAGAGGGTTAAGTATGCTAATAATCTCTGATGATGATTTTTTTGCAGAAGAAGTTTAACATCATTTACATTCATCTACAAAACAGTATCAGAAGTCTCTCTCCATGATATCCTAGTCTTAAGAGAACTTTCTGGAAGAGAAAAGAAGTTGTTCATTTTTCTCTTTTCTGTAGCTTGAAATTCTGAGTGTCCTAGACCCCATGTTATCGTTTTATTTGCAAAGATAAGATACACGAGTTCTCTCCCTATGTAAAGTCCCAGAGAACAAACTGATAGCAGGGCCCATGGCACACAAAATTGACACTTAATGTCATGACTATTCCATTAGTGCATTTCTGTTCCTTCATATCCAGTTACAATATACAAAGGCCTTCGAGCAATATTGTTTAAGATCTGTTGTAAACAAAAATTATTCCCTTTTGTCCTCTACTCAGGACACCAGAAGAGGAAAAGATGACTGGGTCTGTAGCATGAATTTACAATTTTCTGTTCTCCTGTCAACTGCCATATTGAGATATTCTCCCCATCAGCCACCCATGTCAGCATACAGGCAATATCCCTTTGGTTTTTTTGAGTCTCAGGAAAGTTCTGTTTTATAGTGTGTCTTAGCAAATTTGTTCTAAATGAGCCATTTGGTTTTTGAACAGTATTTCTGTTCCTTCAATTTAATAAATTTTTGTCATATGAAATAGTTATTTTATTATGATATACATTAAAAATATATTCTTTTCAGATTTTGAAAAAGCGTAAGCATAAATAGGCAAAATGAATTATTATGAGACTACAGGAACAGTAATTATAAAAACATCTCAAATGACAACACCACAAATGAGTTTAATTACAGGGTAAAAGAGATTAGGAATGCTGGTTCTTTGATAAGTTGGTTCTTATGTTGCCCATTTTTCAATTTCTGTGTTTTGAATGCCAATGTGTAATCAAAGATAGTGGCAAAGAGGTATTATGATACACTGAACCACAGGCATGGGCATTCTTGAAAACTACTAGTAGCTGAGGGACATATTTTATCTAAATCCTTAAAGAACAGCTTTGGAATGAAGTCCCCCAAGACACCATTCACAGTCAAATGTGTTTTCTGTCTCTGCAGTAAATATTGCAAACAAAGCAGACGTGGGTTGGCACAAGTTTTGGCAGACATTTTCTGATGCTTCAAAATCCATTTTAATTTTGGATTGTGTTTTAACTGTGTGTAGAGATACTTCAACGTGATATCCTTTCTTTCTCTAGACTTTTACAAATGACAATGGGTACTATTTAATATCATGCTTACTCAAGATTCACTGCTTGGAAGAAGCTTAAGAAAAATATGATCAAGACTGGGACATCTGTGAAATTGATCCTTTACCTACCTATTCTACCTTTTCTTGAGTAAGGGCATGTATAAAATGTTGATGTCACATATGTAGTTGAGCTCAAAGTTTACATATGTCAGTATAACTTCATTCATATTAACAGGCTCTGTTAGATCATGTCTGTGGATCATGTAAATAAGATTCTTTTTATACACAAGTTCCTTAATTTATTGCATTTTGTATGGAGAATCTTCACTGTGTTAAGAAGCAAAGATAATGGATTAAATTCATTCCAGTGTAGAGTGGAAATATATATTTACCTCTGTACATGGAGCTGAAAAGCGAATGACTGCTCTGTTGGCTTTGGTTTTACCTTTTCTACAGGGTTACATTATAGTTCTTCTGAACAAAAAAATCTCTTAAAACTGGCTACAAATGTAGTGGTTCTTTAAGTAGATGAAATATTTGCTGATTGAAGTAAATCATATTTTAGATAGCCCATTGTTAATCCAGGTTTGCTATCACATTCCTTGCTTTCCTTGATGAAGAAAGTTTACTCAGGTCCTTATTTTCACCTTACTCTACCAAGGAGTTTGGTTGAGTTTGTGGTTTATGGTGAACCCTTCTAGAAATATGAACCTGGCACAGCAATAATACAGATTTTTCTTCTGACCATAGTTAAGGAACATTACCTAATGAAAAGACAGTCTTTTTTTTAACATTTTTTTAACATAGTACCATTTATTTATCTTAACATATTGATGAAAAAATACAGATAGTAAAGGCATTTCTTCCTCTCAATAATGCATAAATTATCTAGTATTAGGCTATGATAAAGAAAGGCAGATATGAAAAGAAAATAATCCTTATGCCATGTATTTTATTTGGAGACAGAAGCAACAAGATGACCTGTGACAGTTCTTTAACGGGACTGATTAATTGACAGGGAAGTGTTTGGAAGGTGAAGCAGGGAAGGGTTATGAATTTGTGCTTAGGAATGACACTTTTAGGAATCAAGAAGGTGGAGAAATATTTGCATGTAATATATTTTCACAGAAGAATATTAGCAACACCATCATGAAGATTCTAGGAGACTTCATTTTGACAGTAATATAATGGAATTTTCAATAGGTAACTCTAATGTAAGAAAAAAACAATTGTTAACCTATTTAACCTGGTTTAGAATTACAGATCTTTGTCCTGCATTAGAATACAAACTCCTAAGATTCTCCCCAACTTTTCAACAGTGTCTGTGGGAAATATGTCTATGTCTCCATTTTGCTTTGTGCACTACTTCTCTTGTCCCAAGATATTGCCCTTTAGGAATATTTCTTCTTCCCCTTTTCATTTAAAGCTTCCATCTCTAAGTATGCCAATTAGAAGATTATGTATTTATCAATGTTGACACTATTTACTCACATTGAAATGAAAATGGCATTCCTGTGTGGTTAGGCTTTCTGACAATGTATGAAAAATCATTGAGACAGCTTAAGAAGGGGATGCTCTAGATCATAAATGAAAGGTGGCTGATTCTAATCAGGTATATGCAAAACCGGAAATTAAGATATTACTTTCTCTGTAATAATTTCAGGTATACACTGCTTTAAACATATAAATGTACATGTTTTTTTCCTTGTGTTCTCCTGTTTGCTCATGTGTAACATTCCAGAAATCACTTGGTCAATAATGCCTGTATGTCCTTCTAATTTATCTCAATGTTCCTGGATAACTGCTTGTATTGGATCTGACGGAGAGAGTGTTAATTTTTCCTTAGCAGTCTTCACAGTGTAGTGTTTTACATTTATAGCTGGCAGGGTGTTGATAACACACCAGTGTTCTGGCTACTGCTGAGCAGTGCAGTCCCTCTAACAATCTTCCGCCTCTGTCTAGGGTCTGGGAGTGGACAAAATCCTGGTAAGGAATACAGCCAGGCCAGCTGGCCCCAAAGTAACCCAAAGGATATCCCATACTATATTGCATCAGCTTGGATACAAAAGCTAAGGGAGAGAGGAAGAACGGAATGGGGGGCATTAGTTGTTCTACGATGTTTGCTTTTCAGAGCAACCCCTATGTGTGCTGAAGCCCTGAGGTCCCGGGAAGTGTCTGAACATTGCTTGCTGATGAGAAGTAGACACTTGCTTTTCCCTTTGTTTGTTGTTTGTTTGTTTGTTTTTTGCTTTTTTGCTTGTCTTTTTTTCTGCTTTAGTAAAATGACTTAACTACAAGTTGTTTTCCATCTTGTTCTGTCCCCTGTCCCACTGGGAAGGAGAGTTGTAAAGCAGCTTTGAGGGCACCAGGCACCCAGCCAAGGTCAAACCACTACAGTCCTTTTAGGCACCCAGTTTAGGCACCCAGTGGGCTGAGATTAAGGCAGTTTTATATATATATATTGCTATAGTAACTGGTAAATACTAGTTATCAAGTAGCAAGCTCCTATGTGGCACATGTCATTTGTCAGCTACCTTGCTAATCAGTTTGTTTTGCTGAATTTGGGAACATATTAACACAAATGATGATGAGTGGACACTCTTCCTTCTCCCTGCCCAAGGTGGATGTGAATGATTTTATATTGCAGACTTCCCTGGTCATTGCTCATCCTTATGTTGTTTAATACTATTGATAATATTAGTTAATAGTGTAAGGACACTATGGAATTCACGGATTCTCTCATCATCTTGCTGTAAGAGAAAACAACTTTTATTTTGCTATTGAAGGAGCTATTGAAATCTACTCTGAGGCATTGAATTCCTGGATGGCAGGGTACATGGAAGGATTCAGGCAGATCCCTAGGGTGGTTATCACCTCCCTTTACCTGGGACTTTACACCTGAACAGGTAAATAACCCTAACAAACTGCCACTTTGACCAATAGAAGGGTGCCTTGTTTACACCCATGAAAACCAGCAGCTTATGGCCCTGTGCTGGGGCTTGGCCTGTGCTTGCCAAGCCACTATTCAGTACTTTCAGAGGACTGTAGTTGAGGCAGGAACCCAAACTGCATTTGAGGGCACTATGGCTGACAGAGGGACTCAAACCACAACAACTACAGTAAATGTCCCAGCAGTGAAAAGAAAAAATGAACAAGGCAAATTACAGCCCCATACCACTGATTAGTAAGGGAGGAAGAAGAAAAGGGAAAAGAAAAAGAAGGAGAAGGAGAGGAAATAAAAGCAGGAAAGGAGAGGTTGGATTAAGAAGCAGGTCCTTCAACAAAGAAATCAAAAGGAGCAAGGCAAATCAAATGGAAAACAGCCTCTCAACATATCACACTACCAGCATTACACAGCATAAGTAGGTAGCATTGATTACACAATGAGCCCAATTAGGAAAACCCAATTTGTCAGGAATCCTAGAACAGATTATGGCCTGTCCAGAAGCCAGAGATTTTGAGCATTGCCTTGGAAGGTGACATGTCCCCAAGAAGCACCACGACATATCAAGTTACCAGACAATGGAAGACGCTATGTTGTATTTACTGATGGATTCTGTCATGTGATAGGAAACCACTGGAGGTGAAAAGCTGCTATGTGGAGTCCCACACAATGAGTCATTGAGGCTGCTGCAGGGAAAAGTGTCAAGCCAATTTGCAGAAATGAAAGCCATTCAACTAGCCCTAGAGATTGCTGAATGAGAAAAGCTGCCTGAACTCTGCATTGATTCCTGGATGGGGGCTAATGCCATATGGGGGTGGCTGCAGCAGTGGAATAAAACCAACTGGCAATGCAGGAGTAAACCCATCTGGGCTGCTGCACTGTGGCAGGACATGGCTGCATGTGTAGCAAACATGATTCTGGAGGTACCTCAACAGTTGTTTGGGTTTTTTATGTATGCAATCTGCAGACAGGATATTTCTTTTTGCAGCTATTAAGAGAATCTGAGAGGCTGACAGACAGAAAATCCTATATGCCATGATGCTGAAAATATGTATAGAGTCACTGCTTTTCTTGTCTGGGTCTTTTATGGACTTTTTTTTCCTGCCTGGAGTCTATAAAATTGCCATACAATACTTCACCAAAAATAACTGCAGGTCTTTTTTTTAATCAAATCTTTATAAAATGGTTGTGTGAGAAGACATTTTTAGCAGTCTTAAGCCATAAGAACATGGCAAGCTATTAATATTTCCCCTTCTCTCAAAAACACCAATTTAAAAATCAGCAATGCAGATAGATACATTCAAATCAAGATTTCATCAAGCAATTGACAAAAAGCCTGCTGCAATCATTGGAATGGTTCCCACTGACCTTAGTGGGGGCCCAGATGTGTGCAATTCTACTGTCCTTAACAAAACCAATTCACTCAAATAGCAAACCATTTAACTGGATTGTATGCCCTCTGTGGAAGACTTAGGCCTTACCAGGAGATTTGAAGAACTCAGCAGTAAATCACGTCACCAGGAGTGAGAGCTTAGATGGTTATTGAACACTGTGATTTTTTTATGCTGTTTGAACAGAAAGAAAGTGCTATAGATGGCTCTCAAACTCAACTGTAGCACAACTTAGAATGACGCACCATCATTCTTGCAGGCATTGGCAAGCATTACACCACAAGAGTTAATCATAAATCTGCACCTGTATAGTGTGATGTGTTTTCTTTTAAAACATGAGGGTGTCTGAGGAAATGCTCAGGCTTCCAGATTGTAAAGGTTCAGCTTTATCTCTCAACTGGAGTACACGTAATGGCTGCTGCAGTGGTAGGTGAGGATTTGTATTTTACTTGGAAACATACTTTCAAAAGAGGCAAAAGATTGCCAGAAGTTTATGTCATCAGTCTGCCATTTGGCAGGCTCGTTCTTCTCTTTCAGCATCAATAAGTAACAAGCAGTTTCCTGCTGCATTTCTAAAGTGGCTGAGAAAAAAAAAAAAAAGGACAAAACATTCATTCCCTTCTTTACCCAGCAGATTTTAAAGTCAAGTCATTCACTTCATCCATAGAGTGATTTGTGTTACCAGAGTGAGTGATGACCTTGGGTTTGTGTTGGAATGCAAACATTTTCTGTCTTTTAGCACAGCAGAATATTCACTGTAGAATGCTTCAGTCAGGACTTCTCCACCACTAATCACCTGATTATACAGTCAGGGAACAGAAACTCTGCCACAGGACTTCGGTGGAGGAGAACATGTTCTAAATTTCAAATAACAAGTTACTGAAGCCAGAGGCTCATCAGCAATTCCATAGCTTAATAGCTTACCATTGGGTGTTAGCTGCTTGTTTAACAATTTGACAGCTATTGATGACTAATTAACAAGCCTGTTAACAGTACCCATGGGGAAAGAAGGTTGTATTGCTGTGCTTAACAGAGATAAACTTTGATGAAAGAATTAAAAGGAATCATATGCCCTTCCCAAGCGCAGCAGCACTGCACTCTGGCCTTACCTGCCTAAGAAGCCCACTGTGATAAAGATTGAACCTCGAGTTACATGCTAACATTCAAATGGGGATATGTGGAAATTAGATTTGCAGAAATGGGTAAACCTTGGCTCTTTGCATAATTTGTCACACTGGCTTTTGTTTAAAGCTATGTAAAAAAAAAGTCAGGGAACCATGTGATGTAGTCGGAAAACAGAAGAAACAAAATCAGCAATAGGAATTACCAAAACACTACTTCTTTCCTAGAGAAAATTCAACTTTTATTTGTAGCCTCACATGAAGCAAACCAGTTCAGGTGGACAGAAAAGAGAGAAATCCAACAAGAACTCTTCATTTGTTGACAAATGTGTTTACTTTTTGCTTTCTGATTCATTTAGGTTGTGTAAAATAAGGATTAAATATGATTGGGATTATAAGAGAAAATTAATTATTTTAGGATCTTCTCTTCTTGATAGACCTTTGGCATCAAAAGTTCAGGACATTGTATTTGAGACAGAAGAGTCTCTGACTATCCATGTCTCTGAGGTAATAAAATATCTGTCAGTTTGATTAGGGCAGAAATGGTGACTCAGACCTTACTTGTCTCAAATTTTTGATAAATATGGTATTTTTTTAACATAAAGGAAAAGATAACAGAACAATGACATCAAGGTAAACAATCTATTTTTGACATTTCCAAATAAACTTAATTTCCTTTTTCAATTTATTATTATTGTAAACACAGTTAATTCCTTTTTTCACATAAATTACCTGGAGTAATTTCATACCTTTGAAACAATATTTTTAAACAATTAATATACAGGTCCCATAATTTCTTTTTTGGGGGGGAGTAAATATATTCTTTAAACCATTTATTCCTGTAAACAATTTTAATAAAAATATAAATGAAAAAGAGTTTCAGAATATTCTCATCTGACAGTAGTACTTTTATTTTCTAACCTTTACCCTCTTTTGCTGCTGCAGTAAGAAAAAGAGTTTAAGTTCTTACCACGATATACAGGCAACACTTTTAGTAGCGGTCCTGTTTTCTTCAGCAAAAATTAAGCAAATGTCTTGTCTTGAATTGCATAGCTATAGCATCTGTCCAAATGCAGCAAAAACTACATTCAATAAAAAAATAAAATTCCCTAATTTTCTCAGTAGTGGTAGATAGCAGAGTACAAAATTGTAAGCTATATTCCTTGGGATGTGAAAATAAATTTACAATTCCTCATTTAGCTACTATCATCAAATGAGTATCTTGAGATCATACCAGAGAAAGGACAAAATTTAAATCTGTGCAATGTGGTATTTTCAGATGTGTGTAGTGAGTAATTTTTTTGCAGTCTGTCAGCATAATTACTGTACCCTGAAGACAAAAATTAACTGGTGCATTGTGATAAAGGTTGCTTTGAATGGAATTGACACTGTGTGTGCAACTCAGTAAGCTCATAAGAGTATTAAACAGAGTGAAAGTGATAGCATGCCATTAAATCAACTTCAAAATCCTCTGTGCAGGATTATACTTTATTTAATTTGCTTCTTCTATTTTAGGTTTCACATGAGAGACACCATAATCTTATCTTCATCAAGCCAGTTTGCTCTTCTCACTTTAACAATTAAGGGTCCTTGTTGGTTGGCTTTAGATGTCATCTCAGGGGAGCACACCAACCCAACGCCTCTGAAAAACCTTATCTGGAAATGACACAGCATTTGGTGTGCCTCTAGCCTACCTGATGTCAGAATTTTTCTTTTAATGGCTGTCAATAAACAGTAGAAAACTAGTTAACACTGAGCATTGTTTCATCAGTGCAACCAGAAAAATAATAATGGAAGAGCTTTTTACAAGAAAGCAAGCTGGCAAAAATCAAGCTGTTTATTGTTTTAAAGTAAACAAATAAAATACAATCTTTTGTTTGCCAGTTTTCCAGGAAACCTATCCCAGGAACTCTGAAGCACAAAGGCTGGCAGTGAACAGTGTTTACTTATCCTGCCACGGGGGAGCAAGTACACAATGAACTAATTATGTGACACGGTTTGACTCCACGTAGATGAGATAAAACCATCAGTAGGAGCAAGATTACACATCAGGCTAGTTGAAAGATTGTCACTGCCTTCTGCTCTCTACCTGTAACCACCTGAAGAGATAACACTGGTAGTGCAGGAATCAACAACAGAGGAAAAAAGCCCCATGCTTCCCACGAAAACATATTTACCGTATGGTAGTGGGCAAAAAAGTAGATAAAACTAAATAGTCAGAATCAAAGCAGTGATGGAACATATGCAGTAGAAGTCAGCAAATATATTTTGTAATCTTTATAAATTGTGGTGGAGGGTGATATGTTCATAGGAAAAGGAAAAAAGAATGAACAGAGATGTAGTAAAAGGTTTCTAAATTACCTATGGAACTAGCTAGTATGAGCAGCAGATCTAGCAAATGAGTAAAATATTACTGAGAAAAAAAAGAGACGATGGAAAGAAAAAAATAGTCCTTTGTTGGTAACCATTAAAATTTTAACATTAGAAAACTGACTGTTATGGAAAACAGAGATATGAGGTAGTATTTGACTGAAAATAATCTTTACTTCTTACTTGCCTTGGATTCCATTTTTTTGGTCACTTTATCTATGTTGAGCCACAAATGTCACATAGGACTTATAAAATTAGTGATGTTTGGGTAAATTGAAATCTTTGAAAAATTAAATAAGAGATTTAAATGCTGACATCAGGCTATTCTGTTCCACAGGCCCAGTTCAGTATTGGCTTTGGCTTCATATGTTGCACAACTTCAAAACTGAAAAAGTTCCACAGTAACCAAAGAGAATACTGAATGCCTAATTTGCACATTTATTTAATTCTTTCTTTGCTCAGAATCTGCATACAAGTGCACAGAATTGGAATCACAATATGAACTCAGATGGTATAGTCCAGCAATTAGGAACCGAGAACCCATGGAAAATAAAATATTCTAATGAGGATTTTAGCCACAGCTGATGATACTGTGCCTTAAAAGATAGATTTTAATATTTCCTGACTGAGAGACAGAAAAACAGTTTTTTGAGTCTACTTCTTTGGATATTTACCTGGACAAGAGAGATCTGTACTTCAGTCTCCTGTCCAGTTAATATTTAAAGATTATAATTATTAAAATCATTAAAATTTTAGGAAAATTTGTTTTTGAAAACTAGCTTTTTATGCAGTAATGATTATTGTAAAAAGTTAATTTTTTATTTTCTTTCTTTTGTCTAGCTGATATTAAATGTACCAAAAAGACTTTAAGCAGACATAAGTTCAAAAGCTTCAGGGCAGAACATTTTACACTACGGTGTTGAGATTTTATGCATATAAAATGAAATGGGAATTCAGTTTTTCTCACACAGAATGAGAGCTGAATCTAGACTTCTTAGGTAAATCCTATAGTCACTGGCCATCAGAAAGGAAGAAGCTTGTATATTCTAAGAAATATAATGTGTTCCAGATTTTCTGTCTTTTTTTTAATAGAAAACTGAAGCCTTTATTTTCAAACTAGTGACAACAACTCAATGTGAAAACAGCTCAGTTTTATGCTTTTAGCTCCCAAACATGCATGAAAGACATCCTCTTGCATTGCTTTCCTGATGCTTTCCTGATCAGGTTTTCTCAGCTCCCTGAAGGCTTTGAAATATTGCTAATTTTTAAACAGAAATTTTGTTTGGGAGCATCAACATTCCCTAAACAAATATTGAAAATAAATTTTAGTTTTTAGAAATTATATAAACTGTAAAAGTTTATTTTAAAATAAGCCTATGGATATTGACATATTGATTCATTGTTCTGATGTAACATAGTAGATTGTGAAGACAAAACCAAAAGGAAATTACAAGGTTAGGGAAGCCAAGGCCAATCTAGAATTGAGTCTGGCCATGGATATCAAGGACAAAAGGAAGGGCTTCAATAGATAGACTGTAAGCAAAAGAAAGACTAGGTATAGTGTGGGCACTCCCTGCAAGGAAATGGGAGACCTGGTTACCTGGACAAAGAGAAGGCTGAGGTTCTCAATGACTTCTGTGCCTTAGTCCTCAATGGGAAGTGCTGCAGCCATGCTGGCCATGATGAAAAAGGCAAATGTAGAGAGAGAATGGGAGAATGAAGATACTGCATCCACTGTAGGAGAAGGTCAGGTTCACAACCATCTAAGGAGCCTGAGTGTGCACAAGACTCAGGAGATCATGAGCTTGCCTGCATGTGGAATTGCTAAGCCACCATTCTTCACTTTTGAAAAAACAAGGCAGTCAGGTAAAGTCCCTGATAACTGGAAAAACTAAAACACAACCTTCATTTGTAAAAAGGAGAAAGTAAAAGACCTGGACAGCTATGGACCAGTCAGTCTCACCTCTGTGTCAGGTTAGATGATGAAGCAAATTCTCCTGGAAACTATGCTAAAGCAAATGGAAAAAAAAGAGGCGATTGGTACCAGCCAACATGGCTTTACAAAGGGGAAATCACCCTGAAAAATTTGGTGACTTTCTATGACAAAGCCACAGCATTTAAGGATAAGGGCAGAACAACTGATATTTTTTACCTGGACTCATACAAAGTTTGGCACTGTCCCACATGACATCCTTGTCTCTTAATGGGAGAGACATGGGTTTGAGAGGTGGATGCCCTCAGATCAGTGGATAAAGACATGGCTGGAAGGCTGCACTCAGAGCTGTGGTCAATGGCTCACTGTCCACGGGGAGAGCAGTGATGGGTGGTGTCCCTGAGGGGTCAGCACCAGGGCCCAAACTGCTCAACATCAATGCAGGGGACATGGACAGTGGGACTGAGGGCACCCTCAGATGTTCCCTGGCCGCGGCCTGCGCGGGCAGCCACATCCTGCAGGGAAGGGTCCCATCCTGAGGGACCTGGGCAGGCTGGAGAGCTGGGCCCATGCAAACCTCATGATGTTCAGCAAGGAGAAGCAAAAGGAGAAGCAAAAGGTTCTGCCCATGGGCCATGGCAATCCTGGACACACCTGCGGGCTGGAAGGGGATGTGATTGAAAGAAGTCCTGTGGAGAAGGACTTGGGGGTGATGGTTGATGAAAAACTCCATGTGACCCAGCCATGGGCACTGGCTGCCCAGAAAAGCCAAACGTGTCCTGGGCTGCATCCAAAGCAGCATGGCCAGCAGGGCCGGGGAGGTGATTCTGCCCCTCTGCTCAGCTCTGGTGAGATCCCCACTGACAGTGCTGCATAGAGGTTTGGTGTCTCCAACGTAAGAAGGACACAGAACTGTTGGAGCAAGTCCAGAGGAGCCCATGAGGTTCAGAAAGGAGTGCAGCTCCTCCTCTATGAAGACAGCTGAGAGAAGAGAAGGTTGTTCATCCTGGAGAAGTGAAGGTTGTGTGGAAACCTCACTCATCAAGAATTGTAAGTGATAGGACAAGGGAGAATGGGTACAAACTGAAAGAGAGTAGGTATGGATTAAATATTAGGGAGAAATTCTTGCTATGAAGTGATGAGTCACTGGAAGAGGGTGTCCAGAGAAGTTATGGATGCCCCATCCCTGGAAGTGTTCAAGGCCAGGCTGGATGGGGCTCTGAGCAGTCCAGTTTGATCAGAAGAATAAGAACCCCGTGGCAGGCGAAGCTGAGTGTCGGTGATCTTTAATGCCCATTCCAACCTCATCACTTTTCATGATTCTATGTTTCTCTGATGTACAAGGTAAAGTAAATTTAACTTATTCCTCTTACTGAAATGATGGCTGTTATTGAAATAATAATTAATTTTACTAAAAGAGGATTTTACCCTTACTTCAATGATAATTGACGTTGCAATTGCTGGAGCAATGAAAAGTAGATTTGATGTCTTAAAAAGTTGATACAGATAATACATCCTCATGAATCTAATGCATGAATGAAAGGGATGAGATCAAATATAAGCAGTCAAGATCTTCAAAAAACTTTGTTGCATCTGCTTTCAATGAAATTAAAAGTTTTTACTGAATCACACAGATCTTGTAAAGACAGAAATCTAGCATTGGCCTTGAAAAGTAAAAATCTATCTAGCATCACATTGAAGGAAAGTGGCAATACTGCAGGCTCTGCAAATAATATTCTCTCTCAAATTATGCACAAAAATACTGCTAAAAAAAAGGTGTTCAAATTGCAGCTGCATTCTTTTTTGTGATCTGTATAATTCAAAGTCACTTGTATTTCTAATTTTTATTTAAATTTTTTTCAGAGAAATAAATTTATTTTCCCCTCTCCCCCTTTCCCCCCTGCAAAAGTCAATCACCAACCAGTCATCCAAAAATGATAATGATTAAAGGATATCAAAGGATCAGTACTTATATAGTATTGATTCTCTAAGACACTAATTAAGCCAAATATCTGATTTGAAAATATCTTCAATAAGGTGATACTTCCATCCACTTAATGACACTTGAAAATGCCAGTCACGTGGGCTAAGGAGTCAGTGTATGTTAAAGGATCAAAGCAGCCCAAGAAAGCAGAAATTGAAAATTTCTGGAAACTAGTCAGGCAGAATCTCTATGAGACCATGAACAGGAATACCCCTGCATCTAACTTTTTTTTAAGCTTGTCCTTAATTTTTGCGTTTTACTGTCAATTCTCCATACTGAGGTTGGATGTAAGTCTGAAAATAGATGAAATTTAGGCTTTTTGTTATTTCAGCTGCCACCACAGCAATGTCTGAGGGAATAATTCTAGGAGGACAGAATAAGTATGCCATGACACTGTCACAATCCTGTAGCATACTAGTTACCCTCTACCTACAAAATGTGGGGTTGATTTTCATGACAGGACAAAGTAAGCTCAGGAGATGCAATCTTAAGAGAACTTGTCTCTGAAAAGGAACTGGCTTTCATGCAGACATATATTTATGAGGTAAATTTGCTTAGTGTCTCAAGGAAAGGTCTAGATGTTTATCCATCATGTCTCAAAGACACTTTCTGCCCACAAATAAATTGGTGGGTGGTTTCTCCATCAGATTAAATATTTTCAGTGTAAAGATAACAGCTTTTCTCTATGAAATTAGCTATGAATTATTTTGATGTGAACAAGCCCATGTTTCATCCAACGTTTTTATTGGACATGACTGAAACCTTTTGTATAAACTGTTATAAAAAGCAAGAACAGCAGCAAGTTCTGTGAAAAAAATGCAAATAGTTTAAAATTGAGAAACTAAATAAGGTCTTCTAAAAGAAACATTGGGCTCTCCTAAATGATAGCATATTTTATAAATATACACAGTATAAAGACGGGTATAGAATGCAAAAATGTAAAATGGGAATCTCCTATTTTCTCACTGTTATAAGCAGTGTCTGATTTTGTTTCAGAGCAAATAAATTCTCCTTTTTGAGACTTCCTGTAGTGTACAGAAAATAACCAATCAAATGATTGGGTGAAACAAGTACAGAGAACATCTTTTACAGTTTTATAAGATTTCTGACTTTATGACACATTTTTTCAAACCATGACTAAAGAAATTCTTTCATATTCCCAGCTGCTTCTTATTACAGAGATGCTAATGTTGTCTTTTCTGCCTGTTTGCATCAAGCTGAATCCTCTGTACTCCATCATGAATGTGTTCTGCCTTGATAAACTTCTAGGTCTTCAGTTCTTTGCTGACCCAGAAAGCCAGCTGCATGCAAGTCCTGACATTCTTTCACTGTTATGAAACAGATATATCAAAATAGGTCTGTAATGTAAACAATTTCAGATTAAATCTAGAAAAGGTTTTTGTTTTGCACTTTTTTGTGTTTTGGTTCAAGGTTTTATTTAGGTTTGGGTTTTTTGTTTGTCTTTTCTGCTGGACAAAGTCCTCCTCTTAAACCCCTGAATCTCTCTTCCAAGAAAAAGAAGAAAGGACTTAAAAGTCACCAGCTATAAAATATTTTGCTTTCCAAATATGATGTTCAAAACATATAATTTACTTCCACCCCTCTGTTCTTTCTCTCTTCTTTGACAGAAACAGTGATTATAGTTCTGTGTTAGTTTTCAGAAAGCTGCCCAGACCAGAGAAGTTTAAAAAAAAATATTGTTTGCAAATACAAAAGCTCCCTCTTTATGTACATTTGAGCACAGGTCAGGGCCTGATTCACATGCCAGCTTGTAGAATTCTGACCCTTATAGTGGAGCACAGATGACAGTAAACATACTTATACTTATGAATGACAGCATGTGGATGATATGGCTTGCTAGATACAAATGGGTATTTCAAAATAAAAACAAGCAAGTTCAAGAGTAGAAAATAAAGGAAGAAATCTATTCATGTTGGAGAAAGGACTTGCAGAAGATCTAAAAATCCTCTCTTACTCATTTTCTAGGCAGTTCTTCAACCATCAATTCATCACATTTAGTTGTACTGACGAAGAAAAAAAGATGAAAGATCTCCCTTCTAGGTGGCCATTGTTTATTACATTTAGTAAGTTAATATAATAAAATGAGGACAGTATTAATGCATCACAGAGTTACAGGGCTAAACAAGAAAAGATGGTTCGAAGGAGTTATTTGTAGGTTTTCCTAGAAAGAGCGACTTTAATTTCAAGCACCTAATTTCATTTGGATACTATTTCTTCCTTAAGTGCCCAAAGTGAAACAATTAAACCACAATTTTTTGAAACTTAAGCAAAGCTCTTGCTGAGGTTGATAGCAGGTCATAATCACATCATCTTGGTAATAATCAGACAAATCTAAATAAATTATCAGGGAAATGAGAAGTAACAAGAAAATGTGGGGTTTTTTTTAGATACCCTTAGGATCTCTTTAGATATCAATGCATATAAAACATATAGGGGAAAAGCTATAAATTTTCTTTAATGATACCCCAGAGAAACTGTGTTCCATGGCTACAGAGCCGGGTTATCCCTTTGGTTTACCAAGTTAATCTTGCATCTACATAGTGAATCTCTCTTGATATACAGTACCATCCTTCCTATTTAATCTGTAGGTCTCTTTCCAAGTGATGCACAGATCTTGAGAAATTCAAGGCATAAGAGACAAGGTAATAGTCAGTAGTCAGTTTATAGCACAAACATTTTCTGACATAGAAACTGTTGATACTGAAAAAACCTCTTTGTTTACATTTTTATTTTCTTATTTTCACATGGGATTTGGGGACCACTGGGTTAAATTTCACTATATTTAGAAGAAAGTAGATGGTTCTAGTGAGACATATCTCAAAATAGATTTATTAGAGCATTTATCTTATGCTCAGTGGCAGCATTTATTTTGTATGCTTACAAACTAGTTGTCCTCCTTGAAGAGTTTTACTAAATGATGCATGATTAAGAATAATAATTTACATTTTTGTATAGTTAAAACTATTTCATAACAGAACTTAGAATGAGGAAGAATTATCAGTAAATTTTTGGCTTTGTTGTTATTCCTATGTTTTTCCTTTCCAGCTTAGTTGACAGTGTCACAATCTCTAGAACAGGAACCTCAAGCTAATGCCAATCTGAACTGATATATTCATAACTTACAGGACATTTCATTTTGTGTCAAATGCATACATCTGGAAAGAAATGGAGACCACTTAAGTCTGAGTCAAATCACTGCAGCCATGGCTAGACTGCTTCCCAGGAACTTTGCAGTGTGCTCACCTAGCCTCTGTTTCTGCAGGTGGATTGCATTAGTGTGCTGGCACTAATGATGTAAATGCAGACAGTGGGAAATCTATGTTTTCATGGCACTGCATTTAACCATCATAAATAAAAATAGATTTCCTCGCGGCTTGATGGTATTTTATGATTCTGGTCTTACTATGAACTGTTGCTAACTTATTATTTAAATTTCAAGATCATGAAAGATCATGACTGAGACAGCATTTGGAGCAATGCTCTGAATGTTTTTGTGATGCAATATACTTCTTATTTGGTTTTGCAATAATATATCTTAGAAACAAAAATCTTGATGAAAAAAAGTTTCATATTTTATATGAAGATTTGCAAGAGAAATGTGAACTCATTTTGTGTTTGTTAGAAAGAATAAAAGGCCCACCCCTTTTATACGTCTGTTCTGAATGCTCCCGAATTTATATACTCTGCCAACTGTTTATATATTGACTACCATTGACTTTTTCCATTTTCTATTTTGAGAATTAATGTACTGAATTCATATTCATAAGTTCACATTCTCTAAGATACTTAATAGGTAGTTTTGAAAGACAACAGTCCAGAAGAAATGATTAATGAGTCATCTTGTACTAGCAATATTGATAAAAAATTGATTCAAAAAATTGACTTGAATATAAGTGGTTTATAATTCCTATGCATTAGCAACTGTCAGAATAGGTAAGGGAGCAGAAGATATTTTAAAATACCTTATACCAACAAAGCATATGATCAAAACTATAAGCAAAGTTAAAGAAAGAAATAAAGAATTAGATTTCCTTACATATAGAAATAAAGTACTTCACCTGACAGTTATATTTTCAGAAATATAACAGACATATTTTCAGACATATTTTCAGAAAGGAAAATGTTCTTTTCCCCAATATCTAAAAGAAGTTCCAGTATGAAAGGGATTTTAGCTACTGTAAATAGTTGAAAAGAGATGGAACTTTATACAAAATAGCCTAAAAATGATGAGAGGGATGGAAATTGATTTACAACATCTTTAAGGCCTCTGCTTCTGGCTATCAGACCTTTAAATAGGTAAACCTCTGTCAGAAGATCAGGGAAAGAATAGCAGAGGAGGAAGCCCTCCTTTAAGCATACAGGGGTTATTGCATTCTCCCTTCTCTATTTGATATTTCTCTGCCATGGTTGAAGAAAACATTGCTGACATCAAGACTGCTAAGAATAAGAACATAGAGCTCTTTAAGAGACATGTTTTCATTGACAACCTCAATATGGGAAGCCAGAACTACCCTTGCTCATTGGTGAGCAGAAAAGCTAAGGGATCCTAGCTGTAGACTGAAAGATTTGCAAGAAGGACACACTTCAGATATGCATGGTGATAGAAATGGACCAAAAATACAGAAGTGGGGAACTGCACCACCAGATTTATTACTTTCCTTGAACTGTTCTCCCACTAAAGATGAAAAAAGCGTCTACCCATAAATACAGATCAGATAACACCTACCCTTTGACTTAACTGCCTGTTTTCTGCTGAAAAGCTGACTGACAAGGCCAAAATCATCTTCTACATTTCAACTGAAAAATATGATCAAAGTTTGAATCTGGCTTCTTGTTCCAAAAGACCACAATATTATGTATTTATTTTGTTTGAGCTTACAGTGAAATTTAGATCTCCTTCCTGAAAGTAGAAAGGAAATAAAATTGCAGGTACTTCTTAATCAAACTTATAAACTTGTATTTGTTCTTTCAGTGTTCTCTAACACCTGAAGTCCTACAAGGCATCTGTCAAAAATTGACTACAACTACTATCTAGAGACCTGTCATGCTGTTGAATTCATTTATTCTTGTTTCTACCCGCCAGCCTTGTGTAAGTCAGCTGGCAGCACTTCAGTGTGCTTAACATTTGAGAAATCTGGAAGTTCAGTTAAAAGAACAATGCAGCCTTAGGAACATGACCCAACTTCCTTTAAACAAGACTTTCATTCACCGTAACTTAGCTAGTCTGTCGTGGAGTACCACTTAACATTATTTACGTATCCTCTGTTTTCATAATTAGTAACCCAGTTCTCAACTTTTTGGGAAGAGACAAAAAGGAGAGCTTCATGAGCTCTCATGACTAGCTCTAGCTCTCACTAGACTTACATTAAGTTTTCAATTCATACTGGCACATACATCCATACATATGTGCATGAGGATATATGTTTGCATTTTTGAAATCATACCAGGGACTGTTTCCAAGACAGAATGCCTTCACATATCTTTTCAAGTATTTATACTCTGTCAAACCTCCTCTGCTTTCAGGTTGCTCCACAAATCCTCTCCCCTTCCATCTCCCTCCACAAAACCCCCTGTGCTTTAAATGATTTTTTCTTATAGAAGGCATGATGAATAACTATGATTATGTGGCTGTTCTGTATTTTGCAGCAGAGTCACTGTAGAACCTACATTTAGAGCTTTGATGTTAGATTTCTGCATTTTTCTTTTTTAAGAATAAAGAGTGTAGCTTTTACTAATTAAAAACAAATTTAAAAATGTGTGATCATTTATTTGGGCTATCAGAACTGGAGCCTTGTCATCACTTAAGTAACTAAGCAACACACAAGATTGCATGTGGGTTGTCCCTGGGCATAGGTTGTTTCCCCTCTTGCAGCATACCTACTGCCCCAATCCAAATAAAATATTTTTTAGATGTAAAAGGTAAATATTTTATTCCTACTTCTCCCTTCTTTGATAATTTTGATGCTTTTGCTAGTCTTCTGCAGAAGAATGAAGGGTGAGTGAAGAAAGAAGAAATTTTACTTGAGAATATTGACTAAGATTTTTTCCATGACAGGCAACCTAAACCATATGATAAAGTAGTTTCATAGTTCTTTGCTTAAGAAAGGAATCAGGTGATAATATACCTCTGCTTCATATAGGTTCTTAAATGATGTATTTCTTCATATGTTATGAAGAGATGCACAAATATGGGAAATAGGTACATATTTATATGATGGGGTATGGTAAATATTCAATCCTAAAATTTAAAAATTTAAATTTTATTAATGCAACATGAGTCCTGCATTGAGGACTGAATGTGGCATTTTTCTACTTTTAGGGATTATTTGTTTATGTACAAAGCTATTCTGGAAGTGGCTGATTCTATTCCTATATTACTGATACAAAGGCAATGATATACTTTTTTCCAAATAAGGCTTGCTTTAATTTGTTATACTCTACTGTTAGTTAGAAATGTATAACTGCCTGATTGTATCATTCTTGTTATAGAGTGATTTAGATTAAAATGAAAAATGTTTCCCAAAATATGTTTATTACACAAATCTCAATATCTGACAAAAGGTTAGCAATTTAATGAAAATCAAGATTCTTGTGGGATCTAACAGATTCTTGTTAGAGGTCCATCTACTGAAAAAAAGGACAATCTATGTGCATGCTCTTTCATTACCAAAGTAAGCAGTTAAAAACTTCTCTAAGTTCATACTGATTAAATATATTTTATTTTTCCTTGCTTTCAAGAATACCAATGACATCATGAGGTTTTGTGATACTGAGATTGTGTTAAGCTACAGACAGACAAGTGGGAATTTTCACTTTTCTTCGATAATATTTTAAAACCTCAAATGGTAGGATCCTCCATTGACACATCAGTTTATACATAAACAAAATTGAGCAATTCTAAGTGAGTCATAATCAACATTTGTCATATTCTCCTTCAAAACTAAGAATTTACTGATGAAACTAATTTAAAAATAAGGCAGAATGCTCAACTGATTAGCAATTAACTTCTGTCCTAAATACAGCTCCTTCCTGTGCACATACATGATCTTGAACTTCCTTGCTTGCTTATTTGTGCTTGTATGCTTTATTACAGGTTATGTATGTACCCGTCTGTGTTTCAAAGAGTAATGAGAGAATGCAAGCAATTGGTACAGTTTTCTGTGGGAGGTAGAAGATATATGAAGTCATGGAAATAACTAGGGCAGACAATATGGAACAGCAGTTTACTGTTAGATTAGCCAGTGGAAATCAAGTTAATATTTACTGCTTGGAAGGTATTAGAGATTATGCAGACATGTCTTAACAATTAACTTGGATATTAATTGTAATATTTATTTTGGAACAAAGAATTTAACAATGATATGAGGTGAAAATTACATGGCGAAAATGACAAAAATTGTTCCTTAATTTTGTGCAAGTTATAGTGCACCATCAATGCTGAGAAATGGGTACTAGCAGTTCAGAAATTTAGCTATATTGCAAATTGTCTGAAAAGTTCTGGGTTTTTTTTTTTTTTACTGTCAGATAGACATCTGATATTGCTCTGGTAGTATCATGCAGAAAACTGAGCTACCAAAGCAAATAAAAACAAAATCTGAACAGTTATCAACACAAATATTCCATACACCTGTATGCTATAAACACTTAGTTAAGTCATTCCATGTGATTCTGTGCCTTCTTTATACTACTGTTATGCATCTAGCTTTTAAGGCTTGAGCCACATATCTTTGTTTTTAAGGACTTTACTCATACTGTTTGTCGCTTTATCTCCAAATCATTAGTGTACAAATGTGGGTAGCAGTTCAGACATGAATGACCTTACCAGGGATTACTATGAAGCAAGATGTCTTTAAAAAATTTAATCTGTGTTCTTTACTAAATACAAACTATTCTCCTGAGAAAGGCTTTTTGTGGCTGTAATCTTGTTTCTGCCCTCTGGTACAAATCTTCTCTGGAGGTGGCAAATAATGTTATACCCAGAGCTTTACTTTTTAAAGAGTTTTCTTCTTCATGTGTTACATTCTGAGATTCCCTCTCCATTAGCTACCCAGTCTTTTTACAAGAACAGTTGATCATGTATCACATGTCCAAAGAGCCAACATCAGAATGCTGTTAGTTTTTCAGTGGTCTAGTTTCTTTCACGTAGTAGACCTAGTTTGCATTACAGAGAATCCATAACCTGAAAACAGTGGCAAATTGTAAGTCTATATAACTATATATACATGCATTTATATCTCTATGTATTCTGGGTTGATACATTTGAAGTGTATGTAATACCAATTACAGCATATTGGGAGAAAACCAAAAAGAAGCAAAGAAAAACTACAACACAAAATGTCAAACCACTGTAAATAATAGGGAAAATGGCACTGCTAAATGGTAGTAGAAAAATAAAAATTTAATTAGTCTGAAACTGCATTTTAGCCACTGGCCATGTAGATAAAAAGATTGCAAATGCAAATGTTGTTCTTTCAAACCTCAGAAGAAGTTTTCCAATATTTGAAATTAGAAAGGTAATTACTTGAACTATTGGATGATATTAAACACAACTACTTAGTAAGCACACCGCACAATTTCAATGTCTGCTCTCCATAGAGGGGCTTATCCAAGTCTCTAAATCCCACTCACTGTCATGGATTTTTTAAAATGTGTGATTGTTGCATATGAGCATACTGAATAGCTGCTGTTTATATGCAGTCTGACTAGGTCAAGTAAGTGAATGATACTTGTGCAATCTGCATGATGTCACAATCAAAAGTCTGAGGTTGTTGGAGTGCTGTATTCCTTCTGAAAGCACAATCTAACTTCCTTGCCCTTAAAAACATGCTGCAAAGCACAAGCTAAAAAGGTGTCATTGTGCTAAGGATTAAATGGAGGATTAAAGGATTACAAAGGATTAAATGTAATGCAATTAAATGCCCTGTGAAATGATGAAAAAATATCTTATGCCCTGACAGAATAGAGAATCAGCTACACAAAATGCTATCAGCCACTTGCATTTCATTCATGGCAATCTCAATAGGATAAAAGAATAGGGAAAAAGAACTGATATACTCAGGTAAAAGTTTCCTATGCATTATTATGTCTGTATCTGATTATATGACATTATATGACATCAGGACATCTGTTTTATTTCTGTGCAGTACTCTGCCATGAACTGATGGAAGAGGTACACTTTAATTATTTTATTCCTGAAGTACTGAGATTAATGGTGATTGCATATAATTTATTCACTACCAAATGATCCAGAGAAAAAACCTTTTCTGAATAAGATAACACATTTATCAAACTTAAATATTAAATTTAAGGTGATTCTAAATAATGAAAATAACTTCCCCTATAAATAGGACATTGAATGTTTAATACATTTTTGTTTAAAGTGTTATGTTGACTTTATCACATTAAAAAAGTAAAGAAATAATTAAAATCCAATTTCCAGTGTTCCTTTGGGTATTCTTTTCAAATTTGGGAAAGTTCAACTTAGAAGTATTCCTTAATAAATTTAAATCAAGTAAGTGTGAAAAAAACATGCAAGACAAAAAGGTATTGTGAAATATTCTGCTTCATAATGATGGTTTTATTTATTCATTTCTAAAGCAGTAACTTGATTGGGATTGATTGCTTGTTTCTAGGAAATTATTTACATTAGTATTGTGAGAATATGCAAGATTTTTGTTTACTCAAGCAGATTGGCAGCAAATTGTGTCATCTAGGTATTTTAGCAATATTTTGTATTCACAACTGAAAACTGAATTCTTTCCATCATTATTTTCATGCAATAGCCCACTGAAAAACATTCCAAACACAGTCATAATATTTGATAGATTTTCCAGTAAAGTCAATCCGACAGAAGTAACCAGACAGGCAGGTTTTTATTGTAATCCTATTTGCATATTTGTTCTTGTCTTTCATCATTTAACAATTTTACCATAAATGTACATGATTGATAATACTCATAAAAGACTCGAGGATGGCCAGAAGAAAAGGGGAAAATTAAGAAGTGAAGTCAATCTACAAACATGTCAAATTTGGCTAAATGCAAGATCTACATGAAGGGCAGGAAAACATAAACCACTATTTCAGAGTGCAAGATTCCAGCTTGGGAAACAATAACTCTTAAGTATTAGAGGTAAGAAAATAAAAGATGACCATGAATGACCAGTGTGCTCAGAAAAATATTGTATCCCTTGCTTGTGTGAGCAAGCTCACTATTGTGAGCAATAGTCTTGGTAAACATAGGCTGATTCTCTTATCCCTCTATGTAGAACTGTTCCTAGTCCCAGAAGAGGTGGCCCAATCAGTGGAGAAAATGCATAGATACAATAGAATATTGAAATTGTTAGAAAATTGATATTAATAGAATCACTAAATGTATAAAGAACACAGAAAATGACAATATGAGGGGGTGAGAATATTCTATAACTTACATGAACAGAAATATGACAAATTAGTCACCCTAGTATATTGAATTTAAGCTAATTTACAGAAAATTCTCCATAAGTTAAACAAATTTTAATTAACATTGTCAACCAACTGAACAAGTGGTATGATTTGCAATTAATTCTTTGTAAGCAACCTTTAAATTGAGACAAAATGCAATACTTATATGAAAGCAAAACTCCCGTTGGAATACAATTGATACAGAGCTCACCTAAAGCATATGCAGCTCAAAAGAATGAAACCAGTGTTCTGACTTTATAACCTCTACAGCTGATTAATTACTTTAGAGAACTTGTGTCTGATAGTATATTTTCTACCTATACATCAAAGGAAGAAAAATATACTACAACAGATATGCCATGGAACATTGACAAGCTTGAGAGTAAATCTGGAAAATTGAGAAGTGGACACCCATGTGAACTTCATGAACTTCAACAAGTCCATGTCCAAGGACCTGTATCTGGGTCAGGAAAATCACAGAATCATAGAATGGCATGAGTTGGGAGAAACCTTTAAACATCATCAGCTTAAAACCCACTTTCTATGAGCAGGGTCATTTTACACTCGATTTGGTTCCTCACAGCCCCATCCAACTTGACCTTGAACACGTCAAGGGTTGGGGAATCTATAACTTTGCTGGGCAACCTCTTAGGTATTACTGAATATCAGTAGAGTATTGGTAATGCCTGAGAACAGCCCTGCAGAGAAAGATTGGGAGATACTGGTGGATGAAAAATTAGATTTGGGCTGACAACCTGTACTTGCATCCCAGAAAATCCATTGTCTTTTGCATTGCACCAAAGAAGGGCAATCAGCAGGATGAGAGAGTTGATTCTGCTTTTGCTGAGACCCTAGCTGGAATACTTCATTCATTTCTGGGGTCTCCATTACAGGACATGGACCTCTCAGAACAGATCCCGAGGAGGGCAATAGAATGATCAGAAGGATGTAACACTTCTCCTATGAAGAAAGGCTGAGTGAGTCAAAGTTATTTCAGCCTGGACAGAGGGTTCTGAGGACACCATATTCCAGTCTTTTAATATATAAAAAGGACTTACAATAAAGATGGGCATTTTTATTTTTACCAAGACTGACAGTTACAGAACAAGGGACAATGGTGATTAGCTGAAGAGGAAAGATTTAGACTGGATACATCGAAGGCATTTTTCACAGTGAGGGTGGTGAGATACTGGAATAGGTTGCCCAGAGTTGTGATTGCCCATTGGAGGTGTTCAATGCCAGACAGGACAGGACTTTGAGTAAGCAGGTCAAATGTCCCTGACTGTCAGGTGGATTGGACCTAAATGATCTTTAAGATCCCTTCCAACACAAACCATTCTATGAATCTATCTGTGATTCTGACAGTTCTGTGGGATGTGATTGTTGCTCCCATCAATAGAATAGATCATTGTTACAGACAATAAATTTTCTTGCACTAATTACTACTTATTACTGCAAACATAACCTTAATAAAAAAACAGAATTTAAAACATAAAAAAGTATTTGACTAGGGGACTATTTATAATGACTAGAACAAATATGTATTTTCTGTTGAAAAATTCACTTGTTGGACAGTTTGAGTGCTGGGCAGGAGATTGATTACATGAGAAAGAAAAAAAATTACTTGGTATTACTATCTCTATATGCTTATGCCTTGCTTCTAGATAAATAGTAGATCTTTACTAAATGAAATAACTGGGATAAATAAAACCTTAAATTGAAATCAATATTATTGATTTGAAGGCTTATAGAGAGATTAATCTTTGCAATCATTTTAAACTGCACCTTGTTTTTTCAGCAGTGTGATTCTTAAAGGCTTTAGAAATGTATCCTGAGTTTGAAAACATGAATCAAATATCGGTCTAGGCTGATCATTCAAAGCTAAAAAATAAACCAAACAAATTAAGATAGTGATTTCTACTATAAAGTTAATTACTATTAAGGAAAGCAAACAAGAAGAACTATAGACTAATTTATGATTGTTATACATCAGGAGAAATTACATTGAACTGATTCACCAATATATATTTGAAAATATAATAAAATTAAAATTATTGTCTAGATAGTAATAAACAGCTAATGAAACAGTCACTGAAATACTAAATCCATGTATCTTTCTGCACATTTTATGCATGTTTTATTCAGCTGTTATTTAGAGGTTTGTGTGAGATTGTTCCTAGAATTGCTTACATTTTATGTTATATTAATGGGAAGATAAAAATTTTCTAGCCTTATGCAGCAATCAGTTGAAAGTTAGGAAAAAACATCAGTAAAATATGGCTATGGTGTTTTAGTTTTCTAGTGGTTTTATCTCAGTAGTCTTAACTTTTCTCTCTGAAATTCCTAAAAACTATTTACAATCAGCATGGCTCTCTAAAATGAGGAAGACAGATTTTTAAATGTGTGAATTTTCTATCCTTAAGTTTTGAGTGGACAGTTGGATAGGGGAGGGAAGTATTTGTTAAGATGTCTGAAGAATGGTATCCAAGATGAGATATTGTCCAAAACACTATATTTTGCCATATTATTTTTCATGGTACTGTAAAGCCACAATACATAAAGAAAAAAAAATAGTAAGTCAAACTTAATCTAGGCAAATATTTCTTTATCTTTATAAAGAAAACACCAGGATAACTTAAGAAGAATGTGGAGTCCTGAAGTACGAGTAGGAAAGAAATAATAAGTGCAGCCTCTTTAAAAAAGGAGTGTTAGGATGGTGAACTACACCCAACACACTAAGTTTTAGCAATAGTGCCATTTTTAGACAGTCCCAGACTTCAGATTCTCTACACCAGTTCAATTCTTAAGAAGCTCATTTTAAAAGTTGTTTTTAATCTGATGCCCTGTCACTGTCTTAGGCTTTCTGGATACTACTTTCATCTTGAGCTTCAAAGTCTCATAGACCCATTCTGATACCAGCAGTCTCTGGGACATGAGCAATGACTATGTTGACTGGAAACAACTAAGTTCAGTTTCATTCTACCACAGCAACTTCATCTTGATTAAGAAGGTGAAGCAAAAATTATATAGCATTTTTATCCTCTCCAGGTGATAATGCTGTGACATTTCTCTACCTGTTGTTTTCCCAGTGTATTGAATGGTCCTTGTCTCCCACTTTTCTACATCACCTGGCAGTAGCCCTTCAGATCTCTTAAAAATGTTATTTCTGCAAGATAAGAGGAACAAATAGGAAAGTATACAAAAGAGAATCTGCCCTACTCATTCCTTTGTTCATGTATTTTTCATTTACCACAGGTTTCAAATTTTATTAGAAACTGTCTGAAGTATTTTAAAAAGTTGTTAATGAAGTTTTATAAAGAGGAACTTTCCATGGTTAAGCTGGTAACAAACCCTAAAGTCTCAGATACATAACAGCTCAAGCTGGAAGGTACCATCAGAATTCTCTAGTCTACTTCACTGAGTAGGGCACAGCCAACTAGATTAGGTTTCTAGTGCTGGGGTCAGTGGGGTTCTGCAGATGTGCTGCTTGCCATCTACAAAAGTGGTCCTTCCTGTGTTATTATGGACCAAAAACCCCCACTGGTTTTGAATCTCCCTTTCCTCAGGTGTCTCCTAGCACTAGCTCTGTTTAACTGCCTCTGCTTTGCCCTGTTTGGGTGTCTCAGCTCCAGTCCCTGCTCAGATGCCTTTATGCTATATTCTGCTCTGGTATGTGTTTGGTAGAGCCCTTCTCAGGAGTCTCTGCCCCAGTCCTTGTTTGAGCCTCTCTTTGCTCCTAACTGCTAGGGCTGCTCCTCCAGCCTTCCTCAGAAGACTACTACTCTGCTGTCTTTTGTCTCATTGACATCTCTTTTCTTCTGCATCTCTCTCCTGATATGTTGTCCCTTATACCTTGGCATCTCTTTTCATTTTTCCCCTTGCCTCCACTCAGGTGTCACACCTGCCTTGGTCTTAGTCTGTTGCATCTTTTTGTTTAAGATATTAATATCCTTCCATAAATACACTTTTTGCAGAAGCACCATATGCTCCTCTGATGGTTGCAGTTGTGTGTTCAGTGGGCTGGTTTTGCCCATAGCAGAGCTATCTACAACTGGCTATGACCAGCTCAGAGAAGTACTAGATTACCTTTTCCATAGATCATCACTGCAGGTCCTTTTCCACTACCAAAACCTGCTGGTTATGACTGGTATATGTTTAAATGGATTTTTTAAAATTTCAGGCCAGGCCTGAAACTTTTAGGCTTTGACTTTTATTTTGTCACTTGCTTCCTCATCCTTGGTCTAATTATTTGGGCCATCACATGTGGCATTAGAAAAGGCTACTGATAAAGTAGAAAGAACACTTTGTTTTGAATAGATTATGCATGAGTTACCAAATGTATCTTGCAATATTTTGATAATCAGTTATTCATTATCATAGCTCATGTAGCTTCTGTCAAGACATAAAAAGACATGGATTTGACTTTATGAGCTCTCCAGAAGATTTGAGGGCCTATCTTGTTAACTGAAACAGGCTTATGTTGTGAGATGATAGAGGATATCCTTCTTACTCAATTTCAACTCTAAGGATCTTCTTGATTTTATTTATATTACTTAATCCAGGCTGATAACTTTGTTTCCTGGAGTTCTCCTTAAGAATTTGCTTCTTTAAACATTATTTCATAGAGAATTGAAGTGTCACAAAAAAACAATTCTAAAACCTGGATAAATACACATTGCTCCTATAGCTGAATTTTATAGCTACACAACATCTATATCCCTTTATTTTTTCTTTTTTTCCCACCTAGTCAAGTAGTGTTCTTGCCAGTGCATTGCTAACAAAATGCTTTTCTTACAATGCAGAGTTTTTTGAATTAATTTCCAATTTCAGAGGCCTTTTATTCTACAAGTGGCAGATGTAAAGGCTTTTTCCTCCTTCCTCTCCTTTCAGGGACATGAGATTCTCTTATGATCACATCAAATGAATTAAAAAAAAATTAAGGAAATCTTCAACTTTTTAATTTTTGAGCATTTAAATTAGAATTAGGTACTTCTGTGCAAATGAGCACTTAATGTGTTATAACTGCTATGCAATAGCAACAAAAATTTAACTCCTCATTATTTGTGGTGTTTCATATCCATGTCTCATTCTTCCAGCATTTGGGCTCCATGGAAACAGAACTGTGAACCCAGAAATTTTTTTTGTTCAGAGACCTTATCTTATATTTGCAGGCACTAAATATCTTAAAGGGAAAGCATCTGAGGTCTTTGTCATATGATTTTATTTGTAGATTCCTTATAAATACGCATAAATTCAGATCTGCTGGCTTTACAAATTTCTCTATCTATTGTTGTTAGAGCTCTGCATGTGTCTCCAAGGAAAGGGCAGAAGTCCTGAAAAACAAGTTACTCTTTTTCCTTCAGATTATTTGCCCTTCCTTACTCTTCTTCTCAACAACTGAGAGCTTCCAACCTTTATTACTGTATGTAACAAGGAATTTTTTCTCCTCGTGAATGTAAGGACACCATGTTTTGACTTCATCTCTCAGCAAAAGGTTAAGAACCCTGGTGAAGTGAGGGCAAAGGGTTACACATGACTAACAAGCGTCAAGCAGCTAATGCCTATTGCCTTTGCATCTCCCTGATCTTCTGTTCCCTCTTTCTTCCTTCATCTTCAATCTGACTGCATATCAAATTCTCATATAAGTGATCCTCACAGGCTCTTGAGGAGGAAAAAAGCAAGTTAATCTTCAGTATGTTCTGTAAATTTAGTCAAAAGTAAAAAGATAAAGATAAGTAAAGAAAAAAAGTAGTTGAAAGATTAAGGTAGTGGACCTCTGGACTTCTAATGAATAAGTATTATGGGCTAGAAAGAGGAATTAAGAACCAGCACTTTTGCATTTTAATGAGGACAAACTATAGCTTGATTAGGAAGGAAAAAAAGAGAATGTGCAGATTAAAACTAGATTATTTGTGGAGATCCCATATATGGAAGCAAGGAGATTAAGAATCACAGATTGAATTCATCCAGGACTACAATAATAATAATATATATATTATTATTATATATATATATAATTTGAGAGAATTGGATGGTCTTTCTTTTTTGAAACAAACTTCAAGCTCTACTACCAATCATGAATTAGCATGTCTTATAAATCACACATATTTTTCAAGTGAAATTTTAACTCACAAACCTAGATATCACCTAATAGAATACAAAATAAGCACTTGTGGCAATTCTTTCTGAACTCATGAATCTAATTCTGGGGAATTTTCATTGTACAAAAAGGTACTTGGTTACCAAGAGCCTGAATAGGGTTTTGATTCATCTAACAAGTGTATGTATATTTTTAGCACTTTGAAGCTGTTACTGATTGCCAGTGAGTTTAGACATTTCTTTTCACCAAAGCCATGTCACTGTTTTTAACTGGCAATGAGTCAGTCTAGAGTACTTATAGAAGAAAAATGGTACCACTAATGTTCAGGCTACCAAATTATGTTCAAGCTGTCAAGGATTCAGTGGTATTGGGGGAAAAAAAGCATGCCTTCTATCAAAAGCATTCTTTTATTACATTTATAATTGTAACTTTGCGAATTGGTATGTATCTGACTTCATTATTTCCTTAACTTTGAGCATTTTAGAATCTTAGCTATAGCAAAGTATAAGCAGCAAAAATATCTCCTAAATAACAAAATCAATAGATTTACCCTTGTATGTCATTCATATCTTTCTTTTTTGCTTTCCACTCCTCCAATATGGAAGCTCTTAACAAAGTTGTTCCCATTCAAAATAATACATTTTAATTTGTTACCAAACTGGCTTTCAATGAGGTGTTTATTTTTTGTGCCACTTACGGAGTGGTCCACTTTGATATGTAGAAGCATATGGAAAAGGACCACAGAAAAGTTGTGATGGAAGAGATTTGAAGTTCTCCTATGAGAACTCAAGCAATTAGAGATTAAAAATTCCCATCTTATTCCTGATACAGGAACGTGGACTGTATTTGCTGCTTACATTAAGTATAAATAATCTTTCATAGCAGTCAAGTCTAGATTGATATCACTCCTTTAAACTGGCAGAAAGCAACAAGGACCTAAAAGTGCTACTGAGGGATCTCACTTGCCTGTGCCAGCCACATAACACAAAGTCATTCAATTACCCTTTCTCCCACAATTTTTTTTACCAGAAGATGCTGTTCTTTACATTATTATTTAAAGTCTGATTCAGAAGTATATTTTAATGATTTATTTATATAGCATACCAAGCTTTAAATAAAACATGCATCCAAATTCAAAGTTTTGTCTCTAATGTGCCAGTTATGTGACTAATTCATTAAGTTTGTCTCTGACTTATGAATTATACAAGTAACTTTTAAGAAGTGAAGTTGATTTGGATCCATATTTCATATTTTGGAACATAAATATCTGTTTTATTAATAGCTATTTATAAAGAATGAGCTTAGCAGTTAATGTACACACTTACCATTGAAAATACAGAGCACACCATTGAAACACAGTTACCTACAAAGATTTCCATCTTTAGCCCTATTTTCAAAAATAGATGTTCTTCTGCCTTACTGAGATGGACTCTTCTGTTTTCCTCTTGGAGATAGGTGGGAGGATAGAAATGGAGAGGCAGTAATACTTGAGTTTCACACTGACATCAGAGAATCTGTGTCATTTTTTTGTTACTTCTGAGCCTGTCTGTGCAAGAGTGAAAGCCTATCAGTCAATATTTTGGATCTCTGGAGTTGGGATGTCATAGTTCAACTACCTCCTCACTTCAACTAGGTGAGAATAACTACATCAAATCATGAATAAACCAGTCACCTAAGGATTATAATAGCCAAGTGCTTAATGCCCACGGGAGACAAAATGTTCTTTAAATTCAAAATTTGTCCATGAATTTTAGAAATAAGTAAATCTACTTTTCAATGAGTTTGCATTTTTTTGCCTTCTAATCCATGCAGACAAGATAAAGCAGATGTCTTTTCATCCTCTGGAACTAGGCTGGGACAGCACTTGGTGTGGGTAGTACAGCAGGAAATGGCTGTTGAGTGTCCAGTTCACTGCTGCTGCAAACAATACACAGTCTGAACTCTCCCATCTCCTGATAAATACAATACCATTCTAAAAGAAAGACCCACCTAACTCTTCCCATACTGGCATTACTGTAAATTATTTCTAATAGCAATAATTTGAAGTTTGTTTCAGATTTGATTGAAGTTGGTAAATATGATTCAAGCCTTACTAGGAGAAAAACAGAATTTTCCCAAGTGTGTAAGTCACATGTCCATAACAAAACAGTCTGAAAATTGAGTTATCATTAAAGAGAGCTAGAATCTGTTTTCAGGTTTTAGAGTTTCTGTTTTATGGAAAAGAACACTCATAAAACAACAGCTTCACTAATCTTTAAAAGTTTTGTCTGAGCAAGCAATAAAACCTTGTCTGCAAAGGTTACTTAAGACAAATGAGTATTGGAATGCTTATGGTATATGCATTTTTTTGTGCCTGGTGATGATTAAGGATCACAAGGATCTGTGGGCACCCAAAAAAACCCAAACAGAACCAAAGCCCATAAAAGCACCTTGCTTTCAAGAATACTAAGAATGGGATCCCATAAATCTGGAAGTACCCCATTTTGTAGTGAGTTAATAAGAACTAACAGATTTCTTAAGCCAAGAAACAGTCGAATCAAGTGCAAATCCCAAACCCCTGGTGAAGGTAGTGTAGAACTACATAGTCCTGTGGCAATATAACAATACTTTGATGTTTATTCCATAGCTTTGTGATGGCCTCTTTGAAAAAGACTTCCGTTCAGTACTAGGTCTGTTGCTTTTATGCATAAGTGTCCTTTTTTTTTGCAAATTACTCTGAATTATATCAGGGTATTGCATTCCTTGCCCACCTCTGGGGAGTCAGAATTTGATGATCTGTACGGTCGAATGCCACACAAACCATTCTATGATTCTATAATAAAGCTAACTAAATCAAGTTTCAAGACATTTGATTACAATACATTTATACATCATCCAACTGAGTGTTACTGATCCAGACAGGATGACTTGGCCCCTTAGTAATGTTCTTTTCCTTTAGTTCATCTACATTTGAAAAGTCACATGCAATGAGGTGAAAACAAAACACCAGAAAACATGACTGTATTAAGAGGATCAAGTGAGGGACAGGCCTTCTGAGAGAAAGCTTTACACAGACAGTCAGACAGACAGACAGATAAGACAATGTCCCCTCCCACTCCTCCCCACTTCCCCCCCAGACTACTGGTGAGTTGGGAGAGTTGAGATCATAATTTCACATTCTTTACTATTTCAAAAATGTTGCAATCTCAGTGGATCAAATTATATTCTTGACTATGAATGCCTGTGTACCATTTGGGCTCTTATTCAGGGGCAGGTATTCCCAATATATACTTCCTGCTTTGGAAGGCTCCATTAATTCAGATGGATTTATACCTTTTAGCCCAGGACAACCTTTGCCCTAGTGACTGAGACCCATATTAAATGCCTAGGTAGCAGAGTAGGTCATCCAGTATAAATTAAAGGACTTCAGAATCACGTTCTATGAATGATTTAGAGATATGAAATTTGTGTAGCCTTTTTGTGCTAGTGTTTTTCCCAAAGATCTACCATTTCCTTTATTAAACATACAAGAGATGCCACAAAATCTATTTGCTTGAATTTTAGATTCTAACCTTTTAAAGCTTTTAAGTCATTCAGCCAGAAGTGATTTCCTTCTGCATGCATGAAGCTTTCCTCACTAGAATTACTCTTCTGGAGTTACAAAATCCATGACTGACTTGACCTTGAATTGTTTATCTCTACAGCAAAATTCCTTCTGAAATAAAATTTATCAGGCCAACAAAGCAAAGAAATTGATGGTCTTTTACCTTGCTCCTGCTTCTCTTCTTGTCATTGTTACTGACCTCAAATCCTGAAGAGGGAGATGAACTTGAAAAACTATGTGCGCTGACTGGCATATACTATAGCTTGCAGATGTGTAGAGCCAAGCTCTTGTCTCATTTATTCTTCTAATAAAATCTACTAGGTGTTATGAGGTTGTATGGGAGAACAGAAGGGAAAACAAGAGTGTTTTGGGAAGTGGTACAGATAAGTTACTGGGGATTTGTTATTTCGTGCCAAACTACTGATGGAAGGTGATAGGATCTTGAAAAGCATCATAGTCAGGGACTTTTTAAAATGATCAGCCCTTTAATTATGTAAGCATTTGAATCATCAGGCTTTGAATCATCAGTCAGTGTGACATGAAGCAACAGCAGTGACAGCTACAGTAAGTTCTGGGAGCTGAGCACTAGACTGAACTGGAATGAAGGTTCCCAAAGTCAGGAAAATCCATACAAGAGCTCAAAGACCCACCAGGAAGAGGCAGCTCTCATTACTGAGGCTGATGTGAAGCAGACGTTGCCTGTTGACAGCAACAACTGGTTACATAATAAATTTTACAGGAGAAAGAAAGACTTGGTTACAAACCTTAAAGTTTGTTTAGGATTTTGCTAATAAAATTTACTGATATCCCAAGTTCTACTTCTCTAAATGGTAGACAACTCTCTAGACTCTTGTGTAGAATGCATCAGTATCTGTCAGCAGTGAGCTTTTTTCTCTTAGCCTACACTAAGTCTCTTAACCTACATTGTTAGGAGCTTTTTTACTCTTAATCCACATTAATTTCTGGATATCTCCTGTAATCGCACCCAGAAAAAAAATGTCCAGACATATTCTATTCTAGTTTTTTCAGCTAGATGGACAGGAAGAATTTTTGTTTGCTTTGTTGCTTGATTGGGTGCTTTTTTTCTGGGATAAAGCTATTTTAGTTTTGGAAGAACAGATCTGCTCACATAATATGTATACATAAAATATATGGCTTAAAGCGAAAAGGTATCCTATCTAGAGCAGGCTGTGGTGCACACTTTCTGTGATAATAGTAAGAAGCTGGACAAGCCTCAAAAGCACTCCATCCAGTGTACAGGTGAGAAGAAAAGAGTACAACACCTGACAAGTATATCTGGTGATTCCAAGTGGAATATACCCTGAATAGATGTGAGCTAGCCCATTCTTTATTGACATATTTGACTCAGAAGAATTTCTTACAGTTACTTGAAAGTTAGATATTACTATATGACTGATCCTACAGTAGTTAGTGCTTACCTTTCTCAGAGGCCTGCAGGTATATAGATCAGATTGTTTGAGCTCTACCATTATTCCAAACTTCTGCTGGCTGGGATGCTGTAGATAGTCTCTATTATATTTTTAGTCATGTCTTGAAAATATACTAACACTTTTGATTTCTTTTTCTATGCAGGTGAACCATTTTTCACACCTGTAAATTTAGATTAACAAAAGTTTTATCAGCTTGAATGACAACAGAACCTGATTTCTCATTGAATGGAATTTGTTAGAAACCCTTATTTCTTAAGGAAAAGAAACTAACCTTTAACTCACAATTTGTCATATTTTCCTAAATCATTACACTACCTGTGTTTTAGAGCAGGACATATTAAAATACCTCACTAGTAATGAAGAAACTCTGCAGTATGAATTTATTAGTTCCCTTGTTAGTGAAAAATAATATCTCTGTTATTTATTAATTTTAAATTGACTGAAAAAAGGGAAGGTTTTTTTTTACCGACACAGAAATATAGGATAACTTGGGAGAATATATTAACGTTTCTGAGCATTTCCTCTTCTCTCTTCTCAGCCAAGGTGGTACCATCACTGAGAATGAGAAAGAGGTGCACTGGAAGAGTGTGGTGTTAGTGTCAACCATTTTAATCATTCTCAGTACCATGTTGTAAGGTAGCCAACATTTATGACTATTCCACAAATCTCTGATGAGACACTTTGGTAAAATGATTTTTTAATATATATAGGCTGTTTCGTTAATCAGAGGTATGTGTGTAGAGCTATTGAAGTAACAGCTCACAGAAAGCTAATGGGCCACATTGCAGTATCATTCCTGTGGTGAAGATAATGATGGGGAACCCAGCATCTGCAGAACTAATAATTTAGCACAGCAAATTACTATACCTGACTGTGAAACAATGTGGCTAGAATGCCATTTCTCAGCAGCTTTTTCACTATAAATAAGCAGTTTGCATCATAAAATACAACCTTTTCACAAAATATATATATTGCTTCTTTTTTTGTGTGTGGTCTCTTTCCTAGTTTGTTTGAGTGTGTTCTAAGCTGTGATTCCTTCTTCCTTTATATTCATCAGAGATTTTCAGTCTCACAGTGGTTTTACAGTCATTTCATATAACCAGTAGAAACAAGAAGCAACACATTCTAGAGGTTTTCTAAATACTGAAAATGTTTCAACCAACGTATTGTATTTACTGTGCAAGCATGTCATGGTACCATTGGTCTCGGGTGTGTGTTGGGTGCAGGGAGGGCAGAGAACCAAATATCATCTGCAGGACAAATAATTTGGTACAGTAAATTAATATACTTGACTCTGAAACTCTGCACAGAGAAAGCCATTTCTCAGTTGCATTGTGTGTTGCATTTCTCATTGTGATACACAAGCAGATTCCAGCTCCAATTTCAAAAAAGGTTAAACTGATGAATATTGCAACACTAGTGAGAGGTCAAACATGCCTTTTTTTTTTCATTTGTTGGGTGACTGGGTTATATAAGGTAGCTCGTAATAAAATTTAGAGCAGATCAAGAAAGAGATCTTAAAACATACCTGTGCGAACAGGGATATGATATCCACAAAGAACATGAATCCACCAGATCTCTATGCTATTCATCAAAGGAGCAATACATACCTGTGAAAAATATGATCCTCTTTTCCTAGGATTGTGTACATGCTGATTTTGGCAAAGGCTTATTGAGATTTAGATAGCCAAGAACTATTAGCAATGTCATTCTGCTCTACAAAATATGAATTGCCAGACTTTGGTCTTCAAGAACCATTTTTCTCCATGCCTTAAAAACTGCCACTTTCTTTGTTTCTTCCATTACTTAGAAACAAATGGGTGTCCTGAGAAAAAAATATAAAAGGCTAATAAATCTCCAAACCACAATCACCATTTTCGAGGTAACTCATCTACTCTCATGGTGTGCAAGCAGGAATCTCTGTTTACTCAGCCTTGTACAGTATGCAGCCTCACATCTACTCAGAAAAAGAAACTGTTGTAAGGCCTTCAATTATTTAGAAGAGTGTATGTAGTGCCTTCAGAAGTCATTAGAGATTTGAAGGAGAAAGAAGATTGAGTGGAGAAAGGAATAAAAAAATCAATGAGTAAGATGACTGATGGATTCTTTTACCAAAGGACTTTTTTCCTGCTATTTTCATATAAGAACACATAATTAGGTGGAAAGGAATCAAATGTGTTTCTAGAATTGACAAAAACTCTTCAGATGTAAGGTTTTAATGCTTTAATCTTCCTCTAGCCTGATACAGGGGATCAGGATCATCCAATGTACTATTTTTCTCAAAGAGAAGAATAAAAAAGATAATACATAACTTTACATTAATAATATATAATAAATAATACATAAATTTACATTAATTTTCCTCAGGAAGATGGAGCAATAATGGATGCAGTTTTTTCTCAGTTTCATGATAGTGTGGATTGTTTCTACTTTTTGGACTCAGAACTCCTTACAGAAAAAATACAGCTTGGGAAGTATATTGTTAAAATTTACACAACACTAGTCCTGACAGTGTGATTATAGAAGTCTTTTGCATCTTAAAACTTTAAAAATTACTTACTGAATTATGATGGAAATAGTCCAAATTTCACTTCAAATATATGGTTAGTATATAGCTGAAGGTACACCAATAAAAAAAATGACAACAAACCTAATTGCAAAAAATCTAAAGTGCTGAAATACAAACAAAACTACCTAAAAAGTTAAATTCTCCTTATAGACAAAAGGAGAATTAAGGTAAACTATAAATGTATTGTGGATTTATTTCTAAGCTTGTTAATTTTTTGTCTAGTAATATGAATATACAACAAATGTCACAATTTTTATGGGAGAAAGTGGAAAGAAATATGTCTTTGTTTTTAGAGCCAAAAGTAGTTCTTTATAAAATTAGAAAAGTCCTGGTTGGCCATGGACAATATTATGGCAGACAATAGAAACAGGGACACAGAAAAATAGTGATGTAGATTTAAGTTTGGCCAGATACAAACTATACCCAGCTGCCTTTTTCACAAGGGTTAAGAGATGTTCAGGGTGTCTTCAGTTCATGTGGCTTCCTTAAAAGAACATGTGACATGAACCCTCAACTGGACACAAAATCTTCTTTTTTGCCTCAGAAGCATATTGAAGAAGAGCAAACCATCCTAAGTATGATGGCTTGCTTGTGCAACTCAAAAATGAGTGGAGGTACAGCGAATTGATATACTTATAACTACTGTTAATATTGCTTCAGATATACTACTGGGCTTTCATGACTTTTGAAGTCATATAGTGTGGCAAATACTCGTCTTTTTAGCTGGACATTATACAACTGTTATTGATGGCACGAAACTGGTAAAACTCAAGAGCCAGAGCATGAGGTAATGAAACTATATTAAATCCAGAATTTAATAAGAAGTGTAGCTTGCAGTTTTCACAAATTCAATGTACCTTATTAATCCACCATTAGACGTTCTTCTGAAGCCTTTATTTTATTCGCTAGTACTTGTTGTTATTATTACTGTTATTACTACCAGAAACATACCTATTCAAAACTTACTCCTTCACAGAAAACTGTGCTAGAGGGTTTGGGGTTTTTTTAATTGTAACTAACTGCTATGTAACATGTTCCTGATAGTTTAACGCTGCACCTGTACCATCAAAAATTAGCTACAGTTGAACTGCTTGGCAACTAAAGTCAGAAGACAGCTGACATTGTCTTGGTCCCTGGCACACAGCCAAAAAAAGAAGAGGTTTAGGAGAGGTTAACTGTTTAAATACTTGGTATTTTCAGGTAAAAAAAAAACAAGTAACCATTATTTGAGCAACGAGATTGTTTGAAAGTCTTCTTTTCATTCAAAATGAAAAAAAAAAGGTGATAAGCTGTTATTTATACAGAGAAAATATGTCTCACACTTTTGAAAGTTAGTGGGATTTACCCTCCCCTCATTTTTTTTTTTTAGTCATAATGGTTTCTAGACTTTACCTTCCTATTTCTCAATGCCTGAGTTAAACCACAGTATATAGAGTATTCTGCTCTCCATTCCAGTTTAATCAATAATCCAAAAACCTGAATTAAACTAAAACCAAGACATCCCGTTTCTAGAATTTCTTTTAATTCATAGGACTCCTCTAAATGGCAGCTTTTTCCTCCCTCTCCCTCTCTTAATCATAACTGACCTTCAGGAACTGCTGAGCTCTTCACAGAAACTGTAAAAGAACAGGTCATTCCTTGTGGTATACATTTCAAGGGAGGGGAGGATGGGGGTAATAAATTAGAGTAATTTAGCATGAGCGTATATGGTTTAGATGTCTCTTTGATATCTTAAGAATAAGGTCTAGTATTGCATATTCATTTTACACTGTTTTATTTTTTAGTGTTTAAGGTGAATCGCATAATTATACAACAAGCACACAAAATATGATATTAAAAAATGACTTATCTCCTGATGAGGGAAGGCATGGGAATACCAAAAACTGTGGTGAAAGGTAGAGGAAATATCAAAGGGAGGGTTAAACATCTTTGAAGTGTCATCAGTATCATTTTAGGCTGCAAGTGCTATGGGAGTAGAAATTCAAGGGTACCAACAGGACTACAGTCTAATGATCTGAGGTAATTAGCAATACCCAGGTTCTGTTTCAGATAGCAGTTAGAACTTAAATTAAAAACATAATATTCTGCTAAAATGCAAGTATAACTTCTGAAGTAGAAAAGCATGGGCTAATTCTCCATTTTCTTTTGAGAATGCTATTGCAAGAAACAAGTTATTGGAAGAGCAATTTATGCATTTGTGCTAGTTTTGGCTGGGAGAGAATTAATTTTCTTCACTGTGGCTGGTATGGGACTGTGTTGTGGATTTGTGCTGGAAGCTGTGTTGATAACAGAGAGATGTTTTTATTATGGCTGAGCAGCACTTAGAGAGAGAGTCAAGGGCTTTGCTTCTGCTCACACAGCCCCAGCAGTGAGTATGCTGGGGGTGCACAAAGACTTGGGAGGGGACACAGGTGGGACAGGTGACTCTGACTGACCAAAAGAATACGCCATACCATAGTGCATCACGCTTAGTGGGGAACAAAGGAAGAAGGGGGACTTCTTGTTAGGGTGTTTGTCTCACCAAGCCACTGTCACGCGTGATGGAGCCCTGACTTCTTGGGGACAGCTGAATACCGCACAGCCCATAAGAAATAGTGAATTAATACCTTGTTTCATCTTGTTTGGATGTATAGCTTTTGCCTTACCTATTAAACTCACTTTATCTGAAGCCATGAATTTTCTATGTTTATTTTTCCGATTCTCTCCCTGACCCTGCTGATGAGTTGAGAGGTTGTGTGGTATTTAACGGTTGGCTGGGGATAAAACCATGATAGCATTACAATAGTAGTACTGTGGTTTGAACACAGAAAACTCAGCAGGACAAGAAAGCTAAGAATGCATGGAACAGTGGTATAGGGGAGCAAAGGGGAGGAAACTCAGTGCATTGAGAACATCTGAGAGGCATATATGTTATTTTAAATTTTCTCTGCTTGTTTTGCAGAGAAAATTTAAAAGATTTGTATTTATTCACACAGTACATGCGCATGCACACACACACACACACACACACACACACACACACACACAATGGCTTAGTGCATTTCACTTTGGTATTTCCCATTGTTACACCATCAGTCTGAGAATGTGAGGTGTGTGGGAAGAAGGAAAACTAAGAGTGATGGTGCCATATAAGACTGCTAAATTGTGAGCTAGGAGACACAGGGTTTTTCTATATTATGTTTTGGTGACAGCCCTCAAAAGGGCAAGTCCACTGCCCATGGCTGCAATTATAGGTAGTGTCTTCTTCTGGAAACCACTCAATGCTATGTGCTGATTACATATTGGCTCTGTGTACTTGCTTTGTCTGCAAGCCAGTCCCATGGCTGAAGGGTAGGTGCCCTGCAGAGCGGCTTGTACTACAAACTGTTCTTGAACTTGTCAGATTATGTGGGCACAAAGTCTGTGTCTTAATGAGCTAGAGCAAAAGTTGTGCTAGCCTCAACAAATACATGAGGACTTAGAAATTGGTGTAGAACGTGAACCAATTTTTACAGACTTGAGCTATTGATTTTTATTCAATTAGGCTAGTATAAATATTTTGGGTGGACACCTATATCTCAAAGAGTAGATAAAATCTGTATATATTGTATCAAAGTTTCTCTCATCTTTTTAAAAATTTTTCTCTGTGAAAGGAAATACTCCCACAAACCAAACAAGTAAAAAGTCCTTGACAAGGACAAGTAAAAAAAAAAAAAAAAACCAAAAAACTTGACATATATTAACTAGACTGTATGATATTCTGTAACATTTTAGCTGCAACAGTCCAGAACCTGAATTACGATACTTTATAGGTAGGGTACTGCTTAGCTCTAATCACAGTTCTACTGTCTCTGATGCCTGTCTTTTGCAGCTTTCCCAAAACACTCTGATTTTAAGGATTCCCACAAGGGTGAGAAGAACTTGAGTTTCAGTGAACAGATCTCTGGAAATACTGTCAGATAGTAAAAAACATCTGTTTTGAGTGTGATTACTGAAGTAATGAATGCCTTGTATGTAAAAGAAAGCCATTTGACATGTAGTGGCAAAAATAAAAATAATGGAATAAATCTATTTCCCTCTTTTGGGGTTAGGTAGCAATTTTGGTAATGAATCACCTTCAAGAGTAGCATGGCAGGAAGAGCATCTTAAAAAACAAATCAAAAAGAAAGGCAATCAATGGGAAACTGCTGGTTTTTAAATTAAATACTAACTTAAGTCAACATTAACTCTTCCAAGACTTACTTAGAAGAGCTATAAGCAGTAATGTAAGCGATAGTTGCTGAAGTCTGAGGAATTCAGTTCTGATGTCAGACAAACCTTGCAGAGTAGAACTGTGGCATTCAGCTTTCTCTGCCCAGAAAATAATGAGGCTGTGATGGGATTTTTTTACAACTACTTTGGGCAAGTGGGGACAATTACTACATTGAAAATAACCACAAGGTTTCCTACATGAATGAGCACGGTCACCAATGAAAATTCAGGCTTGACCCCAAGAGAATAATATTGGTTTTAAGGAATCCAGAACAACAAATATGAAGAATTAGAAGAAAGAAAGTAATAAAGATAGCTGAACAGTTACAGGCAATTTAGAAAACAGTAATGAAGCTGTTGACCACAGAGCTTTAATTAATGTTAAGGAGATGTTCTATTTCATGCCATGACCACTGTTATTTTTTCCCAACAATTTCTCTGATAACAGTTTTTCTTCTGGGATTTTTGTGTGTGTTTGTTTCTTTTTAGGTGGACATCACCAAAGAAGCAAAGTCAGTTATAAGAATAGAACATTGTTTCAACAGTTTTTTTGATTGCTATCATGATTCTACAAAACCTCTGAGATTGTGACTATGATATTCTTAAGTAGGCCTTGCTCATTATATTTCAGGCAGTCAAGAACATTGATTTATTTTTTAATTGCAGTAGGTTAACATGAATCCTAGGAACAGATTATTATTTTGCTCCAAGTGTATTAATATCTTTGGATATGGGACTGATATCAATTTTGGCCTTAAAAATACATAAATGTGTACCACAGATCAGTTACAGAACAAACATGTTATCTTAATTTTATATTTTATTTAAAACCACAAGATACTATGAAAAAATTAAACCCTATCTATTCTCATTAATAATTCATTAAGGTGGAGACCCATGTAAAGAATGAAATAACAGGGAGGAAATAATAATACCATCTAAAAATGGATTTATGGCTTGGATAAGTTTTATTTCTTTTAGTCATGAATAGGCTTGTGTCAGATTTAAAATACTACATTTACTAGCTAAATATTCTGCTTGACTATTACAATGTTGAGATTTTAGATTCACACAAATACATTTTATGATTAAAAATGCTCTTAAAAGTCTTCACCAGGGGGTTATAAATAGCTCAAGTAATTTTTTTCATCTAGAAAGCTGTGCGGTTTTAATTGGAGGGGCATTTGTACAGGTGAGGGGAAAATGCAGAGAGTGTGGCATATAAGGTAATTAACCTTATTTTCAAAATGTTGTCTGAATTCTAGGTGGGAAATCAACAAAGCTTATTTTACCTTCACTTCTCCAATATATTTCATTGTGTAGAAAGCACTAGCAGTAGCAGCTATTTTTCATTATGTTGGGATATATGAAAGCATATCAAAAGTGGGGCAAGAAAAGTTGCTAGATATTTCAGGCCTGGCTGGGCAGGGAGGTGAGAACCCATGATGAAGTCAGCTACAGGGCATGGTTATGCCTTGTGGCTGTGCCTAAGGCTATAGTGTTTGGAACAGTGTTTAAAGGGTCAGTGTGCAATTTAAACAGCAAAAAATTCCCTCCTAGATTTACCTTGTCTTGGTTTTATTTTTAAACTCTGTCAAAACCCACAGCACAGAAATTTTTTACTGAGCCAGGGGTTTAATTTTCCCTTTCTCTTCTTTAGTACTGAATTTTTAGAAATCAGCCAGGCTGCAGCAAAGTTGCTGGACCAGTAAATGATACTATCTTAGATGAGACGATTTTTATCATAAAAGACATTTCTCTCTCATCTTCTCTTTCTCTAATTTTCATAAATACAGCAGTTTCGGGTTTTAATGGTGGAATTGCATTTTATTTATTTTAAAATACTGTTGGCTGGAGTTTTTTGATTTGTTTTATTTTGTTTTTTTAACCACACACTGATCCAAACGGAAAAAAATATGAAAATGACATCATAAGCACTAAAATTTTAATATTTTCATTACCTTTAGTTCTGAGAGCAGGATTTTAAGAGTGTTTCACTTAGGCTAAATACAGAGCTACAAAGCACCAGGAAAACTGAAAGGAGAGAGTTTCCAGGTTAAGGATGTTTACAGCATGGTATTCCATAAAAGTAAAGACAAAGTAAAGTTTCTGGTTTCACCCCCTTATCCAGCCTGGTGTATGCAGCACCTAAGGTACATCACCGTTCCTTTTACCTGCACACATCTTGAAGCAGATTTGGGTGCTTGAAATTAATTTCCATATGCCAAAAGGAAAGCTGAGCTAGAGTCACTGGTTTTCTCAATTGTTTATCTTGCACACAAAGTATAGGTCAGTGTAGTTTGCATTGGATACAGCACTTTTTATCTTCAAGAAAGAATAATATTTATAAAAGCTCATATGATCACTAGTACCAAGAATTTGGGAATTACCAATCAAATTTATTTCCAACAATCTAAAAGTAGAAGACAGGAAAAAAAATCCCATCAGAATAAAATGTTGGTAATGAAAAGAGTCTTATGGATAAAATGCAAGAATTATACTGCCTACATAGCATACAAAACAAAATAAAAAATACAAATGAAAAAAATATGTAACTCTTGCCATGATGGCTATCAGGATACCAGGAGGATAAAAAAGCAGTGGCACAAATGAAAATGGAACTTAAATTTTAATTCTAATGGGAAAAGATATAATAAAGGGCATCATGTGATGATACTGCAACCATTACAGTTCACAGATTCAATAGATGGTGTAACATTTTCTAAGGACAAAGATTTAAAGTATCATTGGGTATGGTATGATAGCAGGCCACTCCACTTTCTCAAAGACTGGCAGAAAATGAATGCTGATAGAATTTTGTTCCTTCTTTCCTAGTTTGACTACTCTCCAATTTCTCTACTAACTACTCGCAAGAGATGTCATGCTGAAGAGTTTTGTTCCTTGGTGTTAGAAGTTATTTTTTTAACAGAATTCTATGGTTCCAGTAGAAAGGAGTATATGCAGACCCTTCTGAGCATTTGTTTCATAGTTATCAGAGACTGTCATAATCTTAAATCAGAGATCTCATTTGCTCCTTCTAATCTTAGATAGAAATTGAAACTATACAGAAATTTCCCAGTTGTTCAGATCTATGAGGAACCTCCATACTGGGAAAGACAGGTGTAATCTGGAGAGACAAGAGAAACTAGATTACTTTGAAGAAAATGATATGGATTTGTCAGCAGCTCATATAGACACAGAACTCAATTACTTGAGAGGGCTCAGGGTGCACCAAAATTTGTGGAGCACTTTGTATTTGCAAAATACAATTTTCCTTCAAGCACTCAGATATTTTCAGAGGTGGTCCTGTGAGTCTTGAAAGTGGAAGATTTACATAAGGCCCAAGACACACTAAAAATTTGGATTAAGTCCAATTGTGAAAAACAACAAAATAATTTTTAAAAAATGAACTCTTACTAGACTAAATACAATAAGAGGATGTTAGAAATTCTGTAATTATATTCATTTTCTCTTTTCCCACCTTCCCACTGAGATCCATAATAATACTCTTTGTATGTTCACTGCCAGTCTGAGCAACATGAAGAGAAAACAACCTGTTCCCAAAATAACAAAACATATTATTAGCTAATCCATAAGGGAGAAAGCTGTACAGCTGCTTACTATATTGAATCTGTTTTGGCTTTTACAATGTTCTATTATATCTTGTAGGCTGCATTAAAAAAAAACAAAAAAAAAAAACCAGAAAAAACAACCAAACAAAACCAAAACAAAGCCCTAACCTAATGCAAACAAATAACCAAAACAAAACAAAAAACCACTCCCAAAAGCCAGTCTACTGTAGTTCTGTGTGTTTTGCCTAGGCCTGTTTTGCTGGTTCACACTAGATTCTGTTTGTTTAGGGAATCGGCAGGGGCAACTGACAGTGGTTTTTTTCCTCTATATAGTTCTGTCCATTAGCCTACAAAGCAGACACTGACAAAAGAAAAAAGGGCCCCTGCACTACTTTGAGTGCTATTTTAAACACAAACCATAATCTCATGGAAGTACTTATATGACGTTTCTCACTTCTCGCATAATAAATTAAGTAGCACCACTTGCCTATTAAAAAAAAAAGAACAAGAAAGGTGCATTTTGTGTTTGAGAAGTAACAACATAACTTTTAAATCAGAAATACAAATATAAGGAATGATTTAATCAGTTAGTAAAAGGAGGTATAGTTTTAGGTACTTACTACTGTTTCACGTTTTGTTATAATGTACTTTTTGTGTATTACTTGAAAAACTGTATTACATACATGCACATTGCCATACTGCAGCCACTGCAGAGCGAACTAATCTTCAGGAAGAGAAATGTGTTTCAAACCCATAGCAAGTAATTTAGCTTTCACTCAGGAAAGGCAGGTGGTCTTGCATCATTGGAGAGCCTTTTGAACAATCATTACAAAGGTTGGGGTTGCAATAGAAAAAGGCACTGGCATGTCCTGAGGAGGGAACTTTTGTGTAAATTGCGTGAACATACAGGATCTAATAAGAAACTGGAAGCCAGACCTAGAAAATACACACAGAAGCTCAGCAGATAAAGCTGACTGCTGTAGATCATATGTCACCATAGAAGCTAAATCAGATTCAGTGGAGTAGAGTAAGCTTTGCTTCTCTCATGTTGATTATTCAATATTATGTCTGGTCATTTTCAATGCAAACAATTTGTTTTTTACCCACAGCTTAGCTATGAGTGTTTAAATGGTGCTGCTATAGAGCAGAGTGATAAAGAGAAGATGGACAAGCCAAGATTGGATAGTGGATGGAGAGGACCACCTTTTTAACAATGGACATTTAATTATGAACAAACCTCCCTGGAACTTTTTTTAGTGGATACACTGTTTTGATGTATCTCCTCTGCTACAGCGTGCTACTGGTTCAGCTCAGAAAAAGAGGCCAGATGGAAAGCTAGGGGAAAAAAGAAGGAAAGTGATGCTAAAATTAAAACTTTCAGGATGGGCCATAAGAAGACTTTTCTTGAAAAAAAACTTAGTAGTTTCTTAATTTGATTCAGCCTAAGAGCCTTAATGCCACATTATTAGTTGCACTGATTAAGGCCTGAAACACTATGTCAATTTTTCAATTTCAAATAAAGCTAAATTCACACAAAACATTATACTGAATTCAAATGAATCATTGCAATTTTCCTATCCAAAGTTCCCAGAAACTTCAATCTATAAGGAATACTATTATCCTTACTTATATGCTTATATAATTATATATTTATTTTGGTTTTGCTGCAGGATAAAATTGAATTTCCAGTTACTCAAATAACTTAAAGTGATAAGATCATGCTATTAAGAATCACTAAATGTCTGTGTAGAAACCATGTCTTGGAGTTTTCTGATGTGAGCAAGGATACAGTCTATCTTTAGAAGCTCACTGTATTACTGACAAATTAGCACTTCTGCTATAGTCTTTCACTCCCTGATTAATTTTGTAGATTATACCTTACTGACTAGAGGTAAAAGTTGTATGGGCAAATAGATATTCTACAGTGTATATGTAGTGTGTATGTGTATATATTTTATATATATATATATATATATATATATATATATATATATATATGTAGGTATATGGGTATATAAGTAACTGTAACCATCATTAAATGTGCACTCTATCACTGAATTTGTACAGTTCTGAGCTAATTTAATTGCTAATGCTTTAAACATAAATGAAATTGTCTTTTTCTCCCTAGTATTTAATTTTCAGAGTCAAAAGGGTTAAAGTTAGAATCTGATTTAAACTTCAGAAGAAATTAGGCATGATGAGTGGAGATAATGCTGCCATGAAATCAGAAATGCATATATCAAAACGCCAGCTGTAACATCATATTTCTAAGGAAAAGGAACTAGGTCTATTTTCTTCTTTAATTCTCGTGTACCACTATTAAAACCTTAAAGGAATTGTAGTATTTGCTGCTTTTTTAAAAATGCCAATAAATATGTGTAACTCACAAAACTAGCATTTTAAAAGATCCATGAAGCTGTGTTTGCTTTACCCATCACCTCTCTCCCATAGAGCCCATCATGGTTCCTGCCTGGCTGTACTGCAGGGATGATAGCGAAAACCTTGTTAAAGACATGCTACCACTGAAACAAATCTGTCAGCCAGCAGCACTTTTGCGTTTGTGGACTAAAATAAGACGGGTCTGGTGCAGTTCTTATCTTAAGGTGAATTCACACCTGTGATAGCAGGTGGTTTTTTTTTTATTTTATTTTTTCCTATCAAAGCTTTCCTTTAGGACTGAAAAGAACAAAGGACCTCTCAAACCACCTTTTGTTCTGTTTTTGTGTGTTGCGCCAACAGTATGTATTTTGCTCACTGAATATGGCAAATGAAGCCGGTTGTGTCTTTCAGGCAGAAATCTCTCTCCCATTTGACATATTTCAGCGTTGGAATTCACTGCTTCTATAAAAGCAGAACAGAAGAGCACAGAAACAAGGAATTTTAATCAGCGGGGCGAATCTTTAAATACTATATCAAGGCTACCTCCACGTGGAGAAAAAAAAGATGACGTAATGCTCTGGTGAAACAAAAAGGCGAAGGCCGGGACCGGGTGGTGCGGGCGGCTGGGGGCGGCAGACCCGGGCCGGGCCGCGGCAGCGCCCGGGGCAGCGCCTCCCTCACGGCCCGCGCCCCCCTCAGGGCCCGCGCCCCGCCCGCCTCGCCTCACGCCGCGCCGCCAGGTGGCGCCGCCGCGCCGGGAATCGCCCGGGGCGGGTGCCGCGGGCCCCGAGTGCCCCAGCCCGGGAGTGCCCGCCCGGGAATGCCAGCCCCAGCTCGGGAGTGCCTCCCGGGAATGCCCGCCCGCCGGCCCCAGCCTGGGAGTGCCCGCCCGGGAGTGCCGGCCCCAGCCCAGCGGCGCCTGTGCCTTCTCCAGGCCGCCGCTCAGTAGCGTGTAAATGCAAGAGCGCTGCTGCTCCTGTAAACACAGTCTGATTATGAGTGTGACAGCCTGTGCTCAGGGAACCATAGCGCTCCGGAGCTGTTTGGGAGATTTTCTCCTGGTAGGTAAGCTGTACAGCATTGCAGAAACTTACACGGGCCGCTAACATCAGGCTAAAAATAGCGTTAAAAGAGCGAAATAGCTACTAACCTGTGTAAAGATTTTATGTTAACTCCCCTAGCTCCTAACTACCAGCTCCTCCTCGGCGGCTCTCATGTGACCCCACCTGGAGTACTATTGCCAGGTCTGGAATCAGTACAGAGGAAGGTGTGGACCTGTTGCCGTGAGTCCAGAGGAGGGCAAAAAATGAATCAGAGGGCTGGAACAGATATCCTGTGAAGAAAAGCTCAGAAAGCTGGTGCTTTGTCTAAAGGAGAGAATGCTTTTGTCACTGAAAAAGGGGATTATAAGAAAGATTGGGTCAAGCTTCTTTAGCAGGGCCTGTAGCAATAGGAGACAAGGTTGTCTCCTATTAACGCCTTAAACTACAAAGGAATATATATAGAAGAAGTCTTTTATTATGAGGGTGGTAAAATACTGTTACAGGGTGCCCAGAGAGGTCTTAAATACCCCATCTCTAAAACCATTTAAGGTCAGTTCAGACAGGGCTCTGAGTTACCTGATCTGGTTCAAGATATCCCTGCCCATTGCAGGAAGTGGTTGGACTGGATGACCTTTAATGCTGACTTCCAAACCAAACTCTTCAGTGGCTGTGTTGCCAATTGACATGAACCTGAAAATAAATGGACTCTGCTCTGTCTTACAGGAGACATCTAGTTGTGTGTGTCACTTTTCAGAAGCTAGCTGCCAGCTAAAAGTATTTTTGCTGCCAGCTAAAAGTATTATTAAAAGTAGTTTTGGTGGTTGCTAGTGTCAAATCAGTTATGGATAAAATTACACCAATATCCAGATAATGTTGCCATTTACAATTAGCATTACATACTCAGAACTTTTACTTCTGCAAGATCTTTCCATTATGTCTCTACCACAAAGGAATTATTTGCTATGTCCATGACATCTCTTTGCATGGACTGGCTAACCAATTTGTACCAATATACCCACTGAAAAACCTGCTACATGCTTTTTCTGAACATTTTATATGATAAGAAAGAGAAGAAAAACAAAGCACTGATGCAGAATAAGCAACAGAAATGGAGAGGTCTGAGCTGATTTACTTACTGTAAACATGCCGTTTTGGCATGTTTCACTCTCCTTAAATAACTAAGTTGTTGACAATATTTTTGGTTTAGGGAGAGAAGAGACCTATTTCCCATTATCTTTTAAAGAAATTAAGGGGCAACACTTGTGCCGATGTCCAGAATATTTCATCTGCACCCTGAAGAGTTTTCCATTGTTCATGCCTGTTGCACCTTCTCTACTTTGTTGTGCTAAGTACAGATGCATAGTAATCAAGCACAGATGTACTCAGAATGAGCCCTCTACTCCAGGAAAAAACAAACAAACACTCAATTATGATAAACCACAGAAGCAGGATTAAACTTCTCAAACCTAAGGTGTTTGTGAAAGTGAAAAAAAGGTAGTAATTATGTATAACAGGAACACCTAGTAAACATGAAAAATATCTATATTAATATTATTTAGAGCTTTAGTTAGTCATACAGAGATATGAATATGCATTTAAGTGTTATGAGCTCTGTGGATCTTGTTAATGGCCAGCTTCAGTGGGGTGCATGTCTTATCATAGGGTACAAAATTATTCACACCTGGGACTTCAATTGCCTCTTTCCCTCTTTTTGTATTATAGAAACTACAGAAGAGTACTGGGTGGTATAACAAGTGATTAAAGGGCACTTGTGACACAAATAATTTAATAAGCTGAATGATCAATTTTTATTGATGCTTATCCTGCCTTTAACACCTAATTGAAATATATTCTTAGTGGAAAACTTCCTGTGTCTTTGTTTTAATATTATTTACAGCATTGATTCATACCTTTAATCTTCTGCTCTTCCTTATATTTTACTTGCTCATTTTTTATTCTGGTTTCTTCCTTTTTCTCTGCAGTCTTCTCTGGTTTTTCACGTTCACCCACATCATCTTCAGCTCTCTTGACATTTCAGTCTGTTGATGCACACAAACATTCTGCCAAAATAAGTTAGCTAGAAATAGGGCCATCCTTAGTGACTGCTCCACTTTCAGCACTACATTGTACCCACTGTGATTGACAGAGCTCATGCTGTCCAGCCTAATAGTTCCTAAGTGGTGATTAACTGGGCTAGTGATACACGGATGGGGGTTGATGGACACCTAACTTCCTGCTGCCCTAAATCCACCTAGGTGCAGATCCTTTACTCTTTCAGAAATACCACACTGGATGATTTACTATGCTTTGCTAAGTATTGTGGTGGTTTGGTTGTTCATTTTGCCTCTACTCACCTCATTTACGAGCTCTGCTGAGTCTCACCCTGAGGAAATATAAAATGCGGCAGCTGCGTGAAGACAAGAGAATGAAGCAAAACATCTGAAATGAATCCCCCAAAAGTCTGGTGCTGTGTCTAAACAGTAAGAAATGGCTACTCAAGTTGTGGAGCTTAGGAAGCTAAGTTCTGGACCTATGTTCCAAGAACATATGAGAATTCTTTAAGCAATGTTATTTTCCCAAGCAATCTCTTTACATCATATCTTTTATTCTTTCTCTTCTAACATTTATTTGCTTTGTCCTCCATACTCTAATTATCTAGACTATAACAATCCAAACTCTAATAATACCCCACTTTTCCTTGTCTATTTCTGTCTTCATGTTCCAAAAAATAAAAATAATTTTGAGAATTTTTTAAGCCTTACTCTGTCTCCATAAATCAGTGTAAGACTTCCTTTATATTTAAGTGTATTGTATTTATTATGTCTGTGGATGCATTTGGTCCCACACAAAATATTAATAGTTTAAGCAGAATTGTGTATTACTGGATGACAGGTGGCATACAAAGCTGTTGCACAACACCAGAATACCTGAATGTGCTATATGCCCGGATTATGTCATAAAGGAGGATCTGGAGCTGGCATATTTTCTCACACAAAAATAATCTAAATAGCCATTAAAAAAAATCTCTCTGTGAAAGACTATGAAATCTCTGGACTAAAACTCATAAAATGTAATGAAGTTTAAATTTCTTGCACTGTGATAACCTTGTGGCCCACTTTGGGTATGCTTATACTATAGCTTTGGTTAAGATCAGGCATATACCCTCAACACAAGAAATTTTATCCTGTATTTTTCATTGCCAAGTATTTGTTCTTAAAGTGCACAAAATAAATACTTCTCAGATTAATTTGATAGAAATTTTCAATCAAATGGGCAGGCGCTTCAAAAGTGCACATACAGCAGTTCAGCTTGTAATTAGCTTAAGTCCCTGGCTCTCTGAGACATGTAAGCTACCTTAGATTTATTTTTCTTCTTTTCCAGCCATAGGCACTGTTCCCATGGGGAGATGGCTGTTCATTACCTGACCAGTGCACAAGAATAGTTCACCATGGAGCAGGAACAGAGAAGACTCTGAGATAAAGGTTGCACTAATAGGAAATTGGAGCAAAAGGCGTATAAATGAAACTCTAGAAATGTCTCCTTAGGAATACAGTTTACCAGGCTTGCTTTAAGGGCCAGAGAATTCAGTGAGTTTTGATATTTAAATACTGGGCTAGCATCACTCTTGAGTAATTTTCTTGACCTAGCAATGGTTCCAGGGATTTGCCTAGTGTCAATGTCAGATATTCCTCACCACCTCTTCTGGAATACACCCAACCTCCTCTCATGTTGCACATGTTGCATTTATTTATAAATAAATGCAGACAGCTTTTAACAATTGTGATTATTCAGATGATCTTCATCTGTAAGCTAATGATAATACTGCTCTGACTGAAAGATTTGTAAGGCTATGGTCATTGACATTTGTGACACACATAACAACTAGGCAGGCACGGTTTTTGAAAAGCTTATAAATAGAATAGCCCATTATGTCTTTGGCAAGAAGACAGGTTTGTTGCTTTTTAAAAAATCTTTAAGTTTAGCAATATTTAGTATTTCTATTTAGATGCCATAGAATTTCAAAGAAATATTACTGTTCTTTTGTTCTTTTTAAACTGTGGATTACTGCAGTAAAATGTCATATTTTATGATTTATGTGAAATCTTGAGATTAGCTGCTCAATGCTTTTTGGAAAATTTGTAGTATTCATTGTTGAAGTTGTACTAATAAGAATATACACTTCAGTACTCCAAGGACTGGGTTTCATCAGCAGAAACACACTTAGAAAATTAAAACAACTGGAGGATAACTGCATTGTTTTTGTATAGGGCATGACTGCTGGAAAATGCAGAATCAGAAAATTATGAAAGAAAAGGAAGAGATGCCAGAGAAAAAGCTTGAAGATCAAGCAGCTATTTATGAGTATAGTATTTAGGGTGGCCTTTAAGGGAAAAAGGCCTTTATGAATCAATAAATTTTATACTACTAGGTTTTGATTTTACCATAACAGCCATAGTAGTTAAAAACCCCTGTCTTCTTTGCATACTAAATGACTTTTCAATCTTCCAAGTTTATTGAGAAGTATTTATCATATTCTTTTAGATATTCATTTTGTGGTCTCAGTATTTTCTAGCTGATGTATGTCAAAGGTGTAATAAAGAAGACTGAGAGTTAAAGAGTATTTTAAATAAATATTCCCATGCTAAATGTATGTCTTCAGAAGGTGATACAGTAGTGCAGCTATTCCCTGAAGATGCTATAATGTGTGCAGTTTTATGACTTGAGATAATTGTGCCTCAAAAAAGTCACTCTTGTCATTTTTCATTGTACCAAGAAGTAAAAGGTGCTGTTAGGGATTATGCCAATCAAAACAAGAAACCTACAGAATAATACTGGATTCACATGGGCTGTTACTGTAAACTACTATAGTACTCTTAAAAAAGAAGCATAATTGCTCCTCTGCTAATGCACTAGCATGGATGTTGGGCTAAGTCATATGACTTATCTCACAGGGGTTTCTTGATTTGTTTCATAAACAATTGGTTGCTTATATTCATAAACAGACGGACTACAAAATTTCTGTTTCTGTTGCTCCTACAGTTGCTGTTTTAAATTCTGTTGATTACCTAAATTCCAATAAATATATTTAGAATAAAACAGCAATAATGTACAACATTATAATTGCAATATGAAAGCAAAAGTAGAATTTGTAGGCAAAGTGATTAACATTGCCCATCTAAACAGACAGCTTAAAACATAAAATTTGTGCATGAAAATTTTTGAACTATTCTCATGTAGTTTTGAATGAGAAGCTGAACAGGGCTCTGGGTACTTTTTAAGATTAGTAGACTTACCAGGTATACTATGCCTAACATTTTTGTCTGTACTACTGTCAATGTATCTGCAGGCTGTGACATTCGCCTGTGAGTTGCTGATGTTAGTTTTTGTTGCCTCAGATGCATTTCCACTTAAACACAGATTTCTTTTTTAATTCTGTTTCAAAGCATTAACTTCAGGTCATACTGATGCTCTTCATTTTCTTTTCAGATTTTCAACACTTCAGGGGAAGGATTTAGGGCATTTATTGCCTTAACAGTTTGACTGAAACCCATTCATGGTTTGACAGTGATGTGCTGGTAAAATGTTCTTTCACCTCCTTAGCCACTTCTCTAGCACAGAACCAAATATGTAAAAAAGTAAGTGAGTAAGTGAATAAATAAGTAAATAAATAAATAAATAAAGTCTGCCTGATAAAAGAAGACACTTTATGTCTGTTATGTACTTATATAAGTTGTATGTATATAATTTGTCTCTGACATTTCATTTGTCTAACTAAGACCAGTAGTGGAGAGCCTGCAGAAATGGTATTTCACAAAGGCAAAAATAGGGTTTTTCTCTGCACAGAGAATGCGGCCAAATGGAGGTCCAATATAATTTCACCTTAAGTATTACTGAAATCTAAATATTAAAATTACTTACCAACTTTTTAGGGTAACCATTGATTGCCTTTTCTTCACCAAGCTTTACAGCAACGTGGAAGATTTAGATGTAGGAGAGAATAAATCGTAAGTTCTGGGGTTTTTTTGTGGTTTCTTTTTGTTTTTTTTTTAACAAATTCCAGTGAATTCTCATGAGTATGTACTGCTCATGAGAGGTGTACTGCTTCAGTCAGTGCAAAAGGGACTGCGGAAGATGTTAAGAGGAGAAGAATCTGAGCCATTTCCACACAGCCATGTTTATCAGCATTGGAAGTACTTCAGTCATACATCTGAAAATCTGAAGAGACTATAAGAAAATTTATTGTTGAAATACCTTGTTTTAAAATCTTGAACCTTATATATTACAGCTAATATTACTGCTAAAAACTGTAATTTGTCAGCTCAAGATTTCAGGGAAAAGTAGCTTGGTTTTGCACGGATAAATTGCAAAGGTTTCTTCCATCTTTGTTTAAGTCTGAAATTTTTAGTCACATTTGCAGTCCACCATATTGCGTTGGAAGTAATTTTTGTTTGTTTGTTTGCTAGTTATGTTTTTCAAGGCTTGGAAATACTTTTTAAAAGTCACTTTTTCCACTAGAAAATATATCAGGTAAGTCCTCATTAAAGTCTTGTCTAAATGAATACGAAAATCTAGATTTGAGCCTTGATATTTTCTTTAAAAATTGCTGCACTGATTTTTTGTTAACATCTTTCAACAGCATGCTTCTACCATTGTTGCTAGCTGTTTGAAACATTATTGCTCTGGACTGTAAGTGTCAGCAGAAGCTATTAATAGAAAAATGGCAAACGTAAGATACCCTAATATAATGCCAGGGAAAATACCTAGAATCAGAGAAACCTCTGACAAGAGGTTCCTATAGGTGTTATTTTCTTAACAGTGCCAAAATATGCAATAGTTTAAACTGAACACTCTGGTTAAGGTGGTTTTGTTTGTGGCATGATGCTGTTATATTATCCTGTTACCCTGTACAAAAATCTAATCATAGTCTGTGTTTGTAGATCAAATTACTGAGAATATAGTATTAAAAAAAAAAGCTGGTTTGAAACATGGTGTAATGTAATACTTTATATCCCAGCTCATTTGAGAGGGGTATGTGAGAGAGTGATTGATTGTAAATATTTTTCACATTTCCATTACTGAGCAAGACTTTTGACCTTGCGATTCAAGATTTATATCATCTGGATGTGATTTTTTTTAATAGCTATGATCCTGAGATCTGTAAAGTCTATTTATTATAGCAAATTCAGATAATTCACTTCAGAAATCTGCTGTACCATTTGGTATTGTAGCAAACTTTATGTTCCACAGAGAGTAGAATAGTTAAGTCTTCTTGTATATCAGAAGGAAAAGAAAGGGAGGAAAGAATGTAGGGAGGCGGGGTAGCATTTCTGCTTAGCCATATGTCATGATTCATGTAGCTTACGTTAGCTATATTAAAGACTTCTCAGAAGTGGCTTTGAGTCTTACAAGAATGGCTGGAGCAGGGATAAACAGAATAAACTGAGGTTATTAGTCTGAAGCAGTTGATTTTTTTTCCCAGAAAACAGTGAAATATGAAAAACTGTGATTTTTTTGTGATGTTTTTCCTAACCCATTTCACCAGTTTGTCCAGAACCCTCTAAATGGCAACATAGCCATGGAGTATGAGTCCCTCTTCCCCATTTTATTCAATATTCAAATTTGCTAAGGATTCCCTCTCTTCTTATCCAGGTCATTTTGGATTCAGTATCAGTCTCCAGGCTGTACCACTAGGGACTGGCCTCAAGCTGGACGTTGTGCCTCTGTTCACAACCTTTTTTTTTTTTACCTGGCAGTCCTTTTTTAAATCCACTGTCCATTCATCCATCTGATACTTAATCAGCATGTTTATAAGGATACTATGAAAGACAGTATTGAAAGCCTTGATACAGCCAAGATAAACATATCACGGCTCTCCACCTAGCCAGTCATCACGTTAGCCAATATTCATCACTGTTTTGCTTATCAAATGCTAATATTATGAAACTCACTCATAGAATAAATTTTTGTGTGAAGGCCAGTGCCTCTAAATTCATTGCGCTTGGCAGCAAATATTTGATTGATTTCACTTGGTGATGAACATGCTGGAAACCTTATGGCTTTGCAGAACCAGCCATAATGTGTTAGGCACTGCCACAGAAAAAAATCATTCTCAAGGGGTAAAACAATTGCTGGTACCGTGCTTTTCAACTGTGTAACACTGCGGAATTTCATGGAAGTGCAACATTTATCTCCATCTTCCATAAGTTAATTTCTGAACTCTGGAATACCTGATGTGTAAAAAGAGCAAAATTTTAAAAAGCGCAGAAATCTTGAGACAGTTACAAATCAAAGTGATGTGGTGGTGTCATCAAACTAAACTGCCATTTGATTTTACTTTGACATTAACCTGTTTATGTTGTCAAGGTTAAAAAATAAAGAGTAGGTGTTTATCACTGGAAGTGCTAGCTATTACTTGACAACTGAGACATGAGAGTTTAAATATATTCACACTGAATTCAGCAGGAATTTTACCAATCCTTTTAATCCTTCATTTATAAAGAAAATCACAGAACCTGCAGTGCTAGTATAAGAACTGCAAGGAGGTATAATTTGTAAGGGAGATTTGTTAAAACACAGGATCTAATCTTGCAAAGCTAGCACTGGCATAATTCTTTCAACAGTTAATAAATTAGAATAGGGAAGCCCATGGTTCATAAGTAAATGACATATACAGTAAGAAAGACATGATGAAAAGGATACATAAGTTTACACATAAGATAGAAGCACTCAGGTTTTAGAATGTGGGCTGAATACATATACATCACAGCATTAAAGTCCTGGTTTTAGACAAAATTAAAAACACTATAAAGAGGCAAAGTTCCAGGTGATTCCAGTAACAAAAAAAAATAGGAAAAAAAAAAAGAAAATTAAAAAGTTCTAATTTGTGTTTAAATGGTAGTTTCTGAAGACACAGATGAGCATCAGAGGATGGAAACTTGATAAATCGAACCAATGAGTAATTTATTCTTGAAAATAATTGTATGCATACAATCATTACCCGATATTTGTAAACATAGAAGTATCTGCTTTCAATGGCCTGCTACTGACCTGCTGTTTTCCAAATCAGCACATGTATTAAAACTTATACTTATCGTATAAGTTTTAACAGCTCTTCCCTTTACCAAACATCTTACAGTCTCAGAAGTGAGACTAGCTATAAACCAGTGCCCAAAGAACAAATTAATTCATTTTTTTGCTTCCTTGAAGACATTAGTGATGCTTGAGATGAAATGAAAACACATAACCCCCTGAAAAAGTAGGCCATCTGTGACAGCATAGATGTAATTTGGAATAATAATAAAGAAACAATGCTGTAAAAAGTATGCAGCCCACTAGTGTGCCACTGTGAGTGTCACTCTTCTGCGCAAAACAGTCACTCAGAATTTCTTAGTGACAGAGGGGTTGGAGTCTGTCACTCTGTAAGCAACTAGGAGGCTTTGTACAGGTAAGCAGTTCTTTTATAGTCGTTATTGCAGTACATTACATACAAGCCAAGTAAATATGAAAAAAATTTAAATAAAACTTTTATAAAGATGCAAATAATACTGACCACAAAAAAGATGTTAAGTTTTTTGCTCATTATCAGAAAATATTCAGATATCCAGTGCCATTATTGTGGTTCATCAAATATAAACTAACAACAAGTAAGAGTAAAGTTGCTTTTTGTTGTTTTTGTCACCATCATTACACATGATGACAATAAATATTACTATTAAAAATAGTGGTTAGTGATGCCCCCATGAAGTGCTGACATTTGATACCTATACCTGGATGCACTGTCCCTGCTCTAGCCCTCTTGCTGGGAGTGGAATTTCAGCTTTCCATTGCAAGACCAATCATACCCTTTTCAGGGGTGGGAGGTGCTTTGGAGGCACCCACTGTCATGTCCAATTGGATCTTCATCCTCATACTCAATTGAATGGGCCATTCAGTTGAGGGGGGCACTTTCTTTTTTTTTCTCCATAGGGCAAATGATTTAATGAGCATGGATGCAAACAGGACAGAGGTACTCAGTGCCTTCATAGCCTCAGTCTTACCAGCAAAGACTTGTGAAGAGATTCAAGAAGAAAGTGGATGCAGATCAAGCTAGAATTTCTTTTGGTGAACTTGACCCATAGCATATCCATGGACAAGCTTCTTTGAAGGTTTCTGAGAGAGCTGATCAATATTTTCATAGGGCTGCTCTTTAGCATCTTTAAAATAATGAAAATTGGAGAATGTCTGAGATGTTTGAAGGAGAAACGGTATTACACTTCTGTGTTTTTTGCATGGTCTGTCTTTGGTAGTGGAATGGCCACAGAGGTGGCTCCTGTGAAAAGCTGTTGAACCTTCAACCATGTCTGGCAGAACCAATCCCTGATGGCTCTGAAGATGGACATGGTGCTGGCCAAAGCTGGGTCAATGAGAGAGGTTGGTAACGCCTCTGTGCCAATGTATTTGGGAAAAAAAATCAAAACAGTACGGAGACAGAGGTTTTGTTTATCAGCCAAAGAGAACATGTGAGGAAAATGTGAGAACATTTGAGGAAAACTACATGGCAACACTTCGGTCAGTGCAGAAGGAGGGGAAGGGAGGAGGTGCTCCAGGCACCAGAGCCAAGATTCCTCTGCAGGCCATGGTGAGACTCTGGTGAAGCAGCTGTGCCCCTGCAGCCCTTGGGGATCCATAGGGGTTGCAGAGATCCATGGCGGGGTGCCCATGCCGGAGTGGGTGGATGTCTGGAGGGGGCTGTGATCCAGTGGGAGACCCAGTGGAGAGAGAGGGTCCCTGCCTCCAGGCTGGAGCAGCCTGTCCTTGGAGGACTGCACCCTGGAAGAATGACCCACGCCACAGCAGTTTTCGGAGGACTGTGTGCCCATGGGAGGGACCTTGATTGCAGCAGCTTTGGGAGTGCTGCAGCTCATGAGATTGAAGCCATGCTGGAGAAGTTAATGAAGAACTGTCTCTTGTGGGAGGGACCCCACAGCCTCATGGGGAAGGACTCCTCTTCTGGAACAGTGGAAGAAGATCTGGGGTGATAAACTGACCAAACCCCTGCCATCTGTCTCCTTGAGCTTTTGGTGGGGGGAAGGGAGGGGTTGGAGGAAAAAGGATTTTTTTAAGGTCTTATTTTACTTCTCAATATTCTCCTCTGATTTTCTTGGTAATAAATTCACTTTGTACTTCTAAGTTGAGCTTGTTTTGGCCTTGGAGTGTTTTCTTCTGGTCCTGATCTCAACCCTTGAACCTTTTGTTGAATTTGAACCCAGAATTCAATTTTTCTCTCCTCTGCCCATCTATGGCAGGGGACCATGAATGAGCAACACCACGGGTGCCTGGCATTTTGCCAGTGTCAAACCCTTGACAACATCTAATCAAAAAGTACCAAAATAACTATCTGAAGAAGTAGAAACTAGTCAACCAACTTTGATACTATGGTAGTGTAGTGGTTTTGGTTTGCCAGTCTGAGTCACAGCACCAATTAATGTGGTGGGTTGAGTGCTGGCTAAATGCCAGTACACCCACTAAAATTATTTATTCATTTTTTGCTGTGGGATAAGGATTAGGAGAAGAGCAAAAGCAGGCTCAAAACTTTAAAGAGTATGAAGAAAACTTTATTAACATAACTAAATAAGAATAATAAGAATCAAAATAAACCTTCAGAACACTTCTCCCCTGACCCCACCTCCTCTTTCTTTCCCTACTGACAATGTAAAGAAACAAAATCTGGGACTTTCAGCCAGTTTGCCACCTCTAAAATAGTCTTTCTTCAGTTTGCTTAGGGACAGGAGTCTCTCCTGCCATGCCATGGAGACTTTTCCACAAGAAACTGTTCTCTTGTGGTTTTAATTTTCACGGATAGCAGCCACCCAGAAATCTACAAACATTAAGTCCTTCTTGCATTTGGTAGTCTTCTCACAACTACCACCATCTCAGTCATCTCAGCTTATTGGGGTGCAATTTTAAGGATAAGCTGTTCTAGCCTAGAGAGAAAAGTTCTCTTCCTCCATCTCTGAGAAACAGAGGTCTTTTCTTCTATCCCTGGGTCAAGGTTTCTCATCTTTCTCATCTCTCTCTATTGAAGCCTCTCATCAAATCACATCTATTTCAACACCTTCTTGCTTCAGCACTGGTGTCTTTGCTCATGGCTGTGGTTAGAACGCTCAATCCTCCCAATGCATTCCATGAGTTAAAGGGAAGAAGTGTCTAATGTGTCAACTACATCTTCACTATAGAATTCTCAAGAGAATTTCAGCCCAAATCTAAGGCATCTCCTCATTCTCCTGCCATCTGGGCTTTGACTCTTCTTTCTTCACTGACACTAGTGTCTCTATGTTGTTCTCTTCACATCCCTTCAACTTTCCTTTTTTCTGATTTGGGAGAAGTGGTACCCATAGGTTTATCTTTTTTAAATGGAATTTTAGAGTACTGAAAGAGTTAATCTTACAGCGGTGGCAGGAAATGGCCCGGCCAGGCCTAGCCCGGAGCAATTCCCGGGGCTGGGTGGGGCAGGGTTTAGTGGATTTAGTGGAGGCAGGATGTTAGCATCTGCAGCCTGGCCTAGCCTTGGCCTGGGCCCCTGTCCTGGGTTGATTACATGATGCTTTTATCCCCAGCCATCTTGTTCTGTTTATGCTGAATAATAAGTTTTGCACCTTTAAGACTTGTTTCAGAAAGTGAAAGGGGGAGAGAAGTGCCCAGTTTGTTTTCAGACACTGCACTCAGTCCTCCACATTCCTTTTCCTGGACTGTGTTGTCTGTGGATGGACAGACAGCAGGACAGACCTTGCTTTAATTAATTTTAGCTAGCTGAGGCAAAGAAGTTCCCTAGACTGTTTTTTCCCCCCTTTTCTTTAAACCTGTTTAAACCTGCTCTAAAATGAAGACCAAAAGAGAACCGGCAGCTCACACCTGTGGCCCACTGGGCCGGGCCTGGGCCATGGCAGTTCCAGCACCAGAAAGACTAATAAAAGACTGAATAAGCTAAGCTACGACCCAGAGAGAGGACTTTCTGAGTTTGTCATCTCTTTTAGAGCAACAAAGGGCTTTATTGTTTAATAAAGTTTAAGCTTTATTGTTATAAACAGGTTTTTTTTCCACTTTTCTCCAAAGAAATATTTTCTCCCAAACCACTTAAAGAGAAAGGCCAATTGAATCTGTGTTCCTAGAAGATCCCCTTTGAAAATTCTCTCCAAAATTTACCCTAAACCAAGACAGCCCTACAGCCTCCGCTACCCTGCCCAGCCACCACTTCAAATCCAGAAACAAGACAGGGGTTATTCCGCGCTTCTTTTCTTAAATATATGGATTTGTAGGGTGATTCTAGCTGGTTATTGGTTCTTTCAGGCATAGAGAAAGCTGTACTATTTCCACAGGGAAGGTCACTTCTTTTTCCTTACCAAAAAGACTCAATTGAGGTAAATCCAGGATCGGTAGGTCACAGAGTGGCTCTTACTAAAAACTGTTTCTGTGCCTGTGATTGTTAACCTTGATTTATCAAAGGTAAAACATGCTTGACGTATTGGATTTCCTTATGTGAAAAAATAACCAGACTTTTGATCATCAGGAGCAAAATGGGTGTCTTTTACTTCAGCAAGGCTTTTGACAGTCTTCCACAATGCTCTATCCAAGTTACGTTGATACAGTCTGAGTCAGATTTGTACAAAACTCATTTGATTGTTAGGCTCAGCAGGTTGAGCTGAAATGAGTTGCACTCTACCAGGTTGCTGGTAACAAGTGGGGCAGCAAGTGGACTGACACTGCTTAGCACCTTGATTGTTAACATGGAGGAGTTTATGCAATGCTTGCATATAAGGTGCTCCTAAACAGCAGACAAGGGATATAAGTTTTGTCCAGAGGGACCTGGAGAAGTTGGAGGGATAGATCGACATGAAATTAATTATATTCAACAAAGATAAAAGCAAACTCATACACCTGGGAAGGAACAGATCCCTTTATAACTGTACATGGTGGAGACTCACCAGCTGACAAGCAGCTCTTCTGTAACAGGCTTGTAGGATATGGTGGAAAGGAGGAGCCTGTGGTGTGTCCTGGGAGCAAAGGCCAACAATAGTTCTGTGAAGATAGGTGGGTTTCTCAGACTAGGGACCATTTAGCCTGGAGAAGAGATGGCTTTAGGGGAACCTAACAGCAGGTCTTTGGCGCTGTCAGGCAATTGAGGAGGCACCAGCCAGTCTGTTCATGTTAGGATATGGAAAAGCTGAGAAATGTTGTCTTCTATATTAAGAGTTCTACTATCATTACAGTGCAAGGATTCCATATCCTCAGAGTTTCATACCCCCTCAATGTTTCGCACAGGCAGCTCCTCTAAGCACTGGCTGTTCCTGGTCCTTGCAGTAATCATCTGACTCCAGTTCCCACCAATCCACTCTTTTATGCTGCTGTTCTTATTGGTTACAGGTGTGGCCTGTTAAGATCGGGCCTGCTCCTGATTTTAGTAATTGGTTCAGCTGCAACTCTTTGGGAGATAAGATTACATTGTATACCACCTTCATACGGTATCCCCCTACAGAGAAACACTGTGCAGGTGCTGAAACAAGAGAGAATCAGGTCGGATCACCCAGCTTACAGTTAGGCAGTAGAGTAAAACAAGCCAGAAAATTTTAGGTTGTTATTTTAATCTAATCTATCCTATGCAGGATAACTAGAGGAAGATTGAACTGGTTTCCATCAGCCTGAGTTGTATGTATGTTCCTCTATTATGGTCTTGTTTTATATTTGTGCTGGTAGGGAAGTGTAAAACCAGGGGCAGCTAGATTATAGAAATTGTAGAGGAGTGGTCTGTGGGGCAGATGTTAAAGATGCCATCTCAAGAACCCTTACAAAAGAGACTCATGTTGCCATCTCATAGTGACAGATTGTCTTCTCTGATTTGACTGCTTACATAAATGCCGTCCTATGTCAACACCACAGTAAATTAGTTTTGCTTTCAACAAACACTTTCAGTATCTGTAAAGTAGCATTATGAAATAGTTGAATCAATTTATTAAGTTAGTCAGTTGTGTAGGAGAATTTGAGATAGGTTTTGTCATGCAAAGGCAGCTTTATATTTCATAATATTTTCTTCTCTCATGGTCAGAAGTTCAAATTCATATTTGTGGTTTTGGTGTTATGTTATTTGTTGGTGTCACGTGTGGAAGGAGGTTATATGTGGGAATATGTATATCTTTAACAGTTGCTGTTGTTGATAATATTATCGTTGTCAGATTCAGAACAGTAAGGTTAAGAAAAAACTATACTGAAAAATATAGTACTTGTTGGTATGAAAGCATAAGTATTACAGGTTTTGGTTTTGTTTTGGAAAAGAAGAGTTCTAGCCCTTGTGAATGTGAAAACAAACTTTTAAGTGGCTGAGTCACACAGAGAAGTCTAGATATTCCATTAAATTTTGAAAGGTTTGAATTATTCCTGCCACTTTTATAAAAGTTTGTAATGTGACGGCAGAGCCCCAGTCAAAAGTAGTTTGCAAAGTATCAAGAAAACTTTCATAATACCTTCAAAGGAGGCACTTAAAATGTTTCACACTGCACGTGTAGGAATGGAAAGGGGAATGATATTTCTGTAGTTTCTGTTCCCCATTTATCTTGGCATTCGAAAGCTGAGGTAGGAAGACAGCAAATGTAAGTTCTGATTGTAATAGGGCAATAATCAATTAATTGCCTTGTAGGGGAGAAATGGCCTGTTCCAGCTTTTAAATATTGCATTGAGGCAAACCTTTTTATTACTTTCTCCTAGGATTGTCTCATTCCTATAACTCCTGTTAATGCTTCTGCACACATGCACGTTTAAAACAATTTTTTCAGAAAGAAGAAGCTCTAAAATCTATTTTAATCCAATTGCTGACAATATGCAACTAAAAAAAAGTAGGATAAACTTTAGAGTATAATGTCTTTTCCTTAATTTTATGTCTTTTTCTACCTCCTCCTCTGTTGTGGTTTGTTCTATGTTTGTTCAGTTTTCCCCTCAGTTGTTGTGTTAATGGTTCTGTCCGAAAGTTCCAGTACATGTCAATCTCTGTACCCCTCCCACGTTGTCATGGTTTCCCCAATGTATCTCGTGTGTTCCCCTCCCCTGGCCGCCTGCCTGTCACCCAGCACCCCTGCCTCTTTTTCCAGGAGCTTCTTGCTGGGGTGTTGGGTGATTGGTTCAGGGGCCAGGGCCCCACCCACAACTGTCTCCTGTTGGCTCCTCACCACTGTCAGTCTTCAATGTAACTCCTGTACCCCTCTCCTGATTTGTTGTTCCAAACCCCACCCATTCCCTATATAACCTGAGGCTTTTCCCTGCCTCGGGGCTCCGACTTCAGTTCCCCAACCCGGCACCTTCTCTTCCAATAAAATCTCCCTTCCCAAGAAGCCGTGAGTCGCCCTTTCTTCAGCGTCCTGCAGCTTTGGAGTTCTCTACCTGCGGCCACCTGCCTTCAAGCACAACACCGCTTGGGCACAGGGCCTGGGTTTTGTGCCTAGGCAGTGCTCAACTGGCTGGAGGCTGGCTGGACATTGCTTCTCTAGCCTGGGCATTCTATATCACCCGGCCACTGCTCCAGTTCTGGCGCCCCAACCACCTCCCATGGCTCCACCCCCTGTTGCTCCACCCCCTGTCGATCATTGTGCCCTACCCCTTGACTCCGCCTCCTGGGAGGGTCCCTCAACATCGGACCTCCCTGCCCAGGTTCCCAGTCACGCCCCTGCCTCCCTCTCTTCCAGTTCCCACGCTCCTCCTTCCGGTTCCCCCGCTTCGGGGCCCGGGGTGGGGGGGGGGGGGGTCGAGAACCGGGGACCGGGGCCTGCTGCCATACCATCTGCAGCCCCGGTCGTTTACCACCCTGAGGGGGATGGTGGAGTGCGTCGACAGTGGGTCCCCCTCAACCACTCCCAGATTAAAGAGCTGGTCAAGGCACAAAAGGAGTACGGTCGGGACAGTGAGTATTTCCAGGGAGTGTTGCAGGCGACACTCTCTGAGGCTGATGTCACCCCCTATGATATCTGGCGCCTCTTCAAGTGCCTGCTCAATCCCAGCGAGTGGGCCTTGTGGGAGGCAGCCTGGAAGAGGGGAGTGACAGAGGCTCTCCCAGGCCTGTGGGGTCAGCCCCATACTGGGGTAGACCTCATGGGAAATGTCCTGGCCGTCGACCAGCTCTTGGGGACCGGGAACTGGGCAGATGGGTACTCGCAGGCGAGTACCATACCCCGGGAGGCACTCCAGGAGTCAGCCCGAGCAGCAGAGAAGGCCTTCCTGGTGCTGCCGGGGGCGGCCCCTCTCCTCCCTTTTGCCAAGATCTTCCAGGGCGCAGAGGAACCGTTCCTCGATTTTGTGGAAAAATTGAGAAAAGCGGTCGAGCAGCAGGTGGAGAACGAAGTGGCCCGGGAGCACATCATCAAGGAAGTGGCAGCATCTAACTGCAACACCGCCTGCCGCGATGCCATTCTTAGTCTCCCGGTGCACCCATCCCCCTCGCTGCACGACCTGCTCGATGTCTGCGCCCGGAAGGTCCGGACCGTACCACCTAGAGAGGGAGAGAGGAGGAGAACACCACCACCCCGAGTCAGCGCCGCCACAGAGCCAACGGAAGATGCCTTCGTCGGAGCCGCCGGACGTTCATCTGCTCCTGGATTCTCTGCTGCTACCTCTCCATGTCATCTATGCGGCAAGCTCGGGCACTGGATGCCCGACTGCCCGCTGAGGCGGGAGTTCCACGAATTTAAGAGGGGGCAGGGGCAAAAGGGGGCAGTCCCGCCAAAAAACTAACATCACAGCGCAGTTCCCCCCTGCGCAAGGACAAAAATAAGGCGGGACAAATAACATCACGCAGGGAGGGGAGGAATCAGGGACCGCCGTTCGCCGATCGTGAAAATTTTAAACTGGATTTGACCTCTACTTATGTTCCCAAGCCAACACCGACACTAACCACCTTTTCTGGCTTTGGACCCTTCAGGTTGCAGCTGACGGAGCCCCTCCATCTTAAAGACTCCGATTTTCGACTCGTGTCAGTAGACCCGGAGTGCCCAGGTAACTGGGGGCGGATAAGGTGTAAGTACGTCGTTGTCGGGGACACAAAACACACACCACACGAGGTGAACATAATCCCGGGTCTCCTACCATCGGACCCGGGACAGTTCGCCGTGGGGCTGCACTGTGTCCAACCCCCCATCTTCCTGCCCAAAGGACAGGTGATCGCACAAGCGATCCCTGTTCCCGAGATGACTTGGGCCATCGGGTATCCACCAGCGGAAATCCCAAATCCAACTGTTGCATGGGCCCAAGTCCTGGGGCGGGAAAGACCCCATCTCAGCTGTTACATCTCAAAGGGGGGGGAGGGCAAGCCCCTTCAGGGCTTGTTGGACACAGGGGCAGATGTGACGATCATTCCCTCCCGGGAATGGCCGTCACATTGGGAATTGCAAAACGCGCCTGGTCACGTCCGAGGTGTCGGGGGTTTGCAATTGGCAAAACAGTCTTAGAGCGTCGTACAAATTACGGGGCCGGATGGGCAATTGGCATCAGTGCGCCCATTCATTTTGGACTATACAGAACCCCTATGGGGGAGAGACCTCCTGGCCCAGTGGGGAGCCCGAATTGACCTCCCAGTGGCTCCCCAGGTTTTTCGGGCAGCGGCTACTGATGAGCGCCCTACCTGGAAACTGAATTGGAGATCAGATAAACCAGTACAGGTAGTGCAGTGGCCGCTCAACAAACAGAAATTGGTGGCGCTCAACGAGCTCGTTAAGGAGCAGTTACTTAAGGGTAACCTGGTGGAGACCACATCCCCATGGAACTCCCCAGTGTTTGTCATCAAAAAGCCCAACACAGATAAGTGGCGGTTCCTTCACGACCTCCGCCAAATTAATAACATCATAGAAGATATGGGTCCTCTCCAACCAGGGATGCCGTCCCCTACGATGCTCCCCCAAAATTGGAATTTGGCCATCAAAGACATCAAAGATTGTTTCTTCCAAATTCCCCTACACCCGGACGATGCTCCGCGTTTCGCCTTCACGGTTCCCACCATCAACCGTGAAGCCCCAAGTAAGCGCTACCATTGGCGGGTCCTCCCACAAGGCATGAAGAACAGCCCAGTGATCTGCCAATGGTATGTCGCTTCCTTGTTGTCCCCAATTCGTGCAGCCACCAAAGACACAATTATTTATCACTATATGGATGACATCTTGGTGTGTGCTCCGACCAGCGACCTACTTACCCACGCGCTTGACCTGACAATCGATGTATTGATTGGTGCAGGATTCGAGCTTCAGCAGGAAAAGATTCAACGGATGCCACCCTGGAAGTACCTGGGTCTTGAAATAACAAAGCGGACCACTGTTCCGCAAAAATTGGCTATCAAAACTAACATTAAAAACCTGGCGGATGTTCATCAGCTGTGTGGGTCTTTGAACTGGGTAAGGCCTTGGCTAGGCATTCCAACTGAAGACCTAGTCCCCCTTTTCAATTTATTGAAAGGGGGAGAGGAGCTTAGTTCTCCAAGGTCCCTTACCCCAGAGGCCCAGACAGTGCTGGAGAAAATCCAGAATTCCATCTTGGCCAGGCAGGCCCACAGATGTCACCCGGGCCTGCCATTCAAATTCATTATTTTGGGTAAATTGCCACACCTCCATGGGGTGATTTTTCAATGGGACACTACCATCAAAGACAAGGACCGGGGCTCGGGGGACCCCCTCTTAATCATAGAGTGGGTGTTCCTCAGCCATCACAGGTCCAAGAGGATGACACAGCCCGCCGAGCTGGTGGCAGAACTGATCCGAAAAGCCAGATCACGGATCAGAGAGCTGGCAGGTGTGGACTTTGAATGCATTCACATTCCGTTAAAATTCGATTCGGGCCATCTAAAAAGAAAAATGCTTGATCACCTCCTGGAAACCAATGAAATGCTCCAATTTGCTTTGGATAGCTACACCTGCCAAATTGCAGTTGATCGGCCGGCCCATAAATTGTTTAATCAAGAATTCACTTTATCTATCAAATCGGTTCAAAGTAGAACCCCTTTGAAGGCTTTGACAGTTTTCACAGACGTGTCTGGAGCATCCCACAAGTCAGTCATGACTTGGAAGGATCCTCGGACTCAGCGGTGGGAGGCCGATGTCACTGAGGTAGAAGGATCGCCTCAGATTGCTGAGTTAGACGCAGTCGTCAGAGCCTTTGAGAGGTTCTCGGAGCCGTTCAATCTTGTCACAGATTCAGCTTATGTAGCAGGTGTAGTGTCCAGAGCTGAGAATGCCATCTTACAGGAGGTATCAAACATTCCTTTGTTTAATTTGCTCTCAAAGCTCGTGCATTTAGTCTCCCACCGAGAGCAACCATACTATGTGATGCACGTCAGGTCTCACACCGATTTGCCGGGGTTCATTGCGGAGGGCAACAGGCGCGCTGACGCCCTTCCCGCTCCAGTTCAAGCTGCCCCTCTCCCTGATCTGTTCGGTCAGGCAAAGATCAGCCACCAGCGATTCCATCAAAACGCCCCTGGCCTTGTTCGTCAGTTCCATCTAACCCGCGAACAGGCCAAGGCGATCGTGGCTACATGTCCCCATTGCCAGTCCCACCAGCTCCCGTCTATACCCTTGGGAGCTAACCCCCGAGGATTATCTAGTTGTGAGGTGTGGCAGATGGATGTCACCCATTTTCCACCTTTTGGCCGCCTTCAGTACGTTCATGTTTCTGTGGACACTTTCTCTGGCGCAGTCTACGCCTCTGCCCACACAGGGGAAAGGGCAGCGGATTGCGAGAAGCATCTGCTTCAAGCGTTCGCTGTCCTGGGCATCCCCAAGATTCTCAAAACAGACAATGGCCCAGCGTACAAGTCCAGGGAGCTGCGAAGCTTCCTGCAGCAATGGGGAATAGAACATAAGACCGGCATCCCCTATTCCCCGACAGGCCAAGCCGTGGTGGAAAGGACCCACCAGAGCCTCAAAAGAGTTTTAGAACAACAACGTGTGGCCGTGAAGGTGGAGTCCCCCCATATCCGTCTCGCGAGGGCACTTTATACCATCAACTTTCTAAATTGTTCTTTTGAGAATCTGAACCCGCCTATAGTGCGACATTTCGGGCGACACGAGCAGCTGCAGCTCAGGGCCAGGCCTCCTGTCCTCATTAAGGATCCGGAGACCTGGAAAACGGAAGGGCCTTTTGACCTCGTGACTTGGGGAAGGGGATATGCTTGTGTGTCCACCCCCTCAGGTCCGAGGTGGATCCCGGCCAAGTGGGTCAAGCCCTTCCGCCCTGGGAAGACTCCAGGGGCAGAAAACATGAGGCAGGTCACCGAAGCATGTTGGCGGCAGCGGCGGAAACCCTAGGGGATGGAGCCATCCCTAACCTGAATCCCTCCCTGCTTTGGGCAGAACCAAGTTTAAGCTCTTTTCTTATGTCTCTCCCTCTTGTTCGTTTTAGTTGCTTCCTCATCGATATGGACCTGCCCTGCCTTTTCATCGCCCTGACAGCCATCCTCGTTGGGTCGCACCTTCCTCCAGCAGACCCTTGGATCATCCCCCAGCCAAAGGCCAACGTATGGCGAACCCTCGCGAGCGCCCTCGGCCAAGAACATATATGCCTTAACCTGGCGTCAGCAGAGGACCCAATGTCGACCTGCCTTGTGGGGATCCCTCTCCCTCCCATTCAGATTCCCTACCCTGTTGGCCCTCCACTTATTGCCCTAACCGCCAAACCCATCCCCTCTTCAGTTGACCCCAGGTTTGGTTGGAGGGATGCAATTAAGAACTTAGCTCCCCTAGACACGGAACCTTCACAACTTGAGTTGCTCGGCTCCGCCAACGCCTCTTTTTGCTTTCAGTTCGTTTACTCTCCGGTCCCCGGAGACAAGCGATTCGAATTCATGAGGCAGTTCAAAGACGAATATACCGCCGGCTTGTGGTGTGACTCAGTTTTCCATATTTACAGCCCGTCCACCTACGCCGGACAGCCGCTGTCTCTGCCCCGGGGAATCTTTTTCATTTGCAGAGACCGAGCGTGGGCAGGCATCCCCTCTCGCCTGGTCGGAGGTCCTTGTACCATAGGGCGGCTGACGCTGCTCACACCCAACAACATGCAAATTCAGGATTGGAAAATAAAGAGGGCACAATCTAATTCGACCCGCACTAAAAGAGATCTCAAAGATCTCGACCCAGATTGTGACTCTGAAATTATTCATTGGTCCAAACCTAAAAGTGTGGCTGTCACCCTGTTTTTTCCCTGGGTATCGATAGCCAAGTCTCTAGGTGAATTGGCCCACCTGGAGTGTTGGGTTGCGAAGCAAGCAAATTTGACATCAGCTATGCTGTCAGACCTCCTAGCAGACGAGGAAACTACGAGGAAGTTTGCCTCCTCTGCCTCCAAAACAGGGCAGCAATTGATTTCTTGCTGCTCCTGCACAACCATCATTGTGAGGAATCTGAGGGCCTCTGCTGCATGAATTTAACATCACGGGCCGAGGACGCGAGGGTGGCCATCAATAAGATGAGAGGCCTCGTGCACGACATCAAGCGCCAAACATCGGACTGGCTGGGGGACCTTTTCCAAAGATGGGGACTGTCGGGCTGGGCAGGCTCCATTTTGAAGACTGTTTTTACCATCCTTTTAGTTTTGTTTGTAGTTCTAATAGCCTGCTCTATTGTCTGGGGGCTGGTAAAGAAACTTATAGCACAAACTATCAGCGCTCCCGAAATCAACCACGTGGAAGTCCAAGGACAAATGAGCAAGGACTGGGACTCCGCCTCCTCGGAGCATTCAAACTCTGAGGACTTCTGCCCAGACCCCTGCAACGTAGAGCAGGGCCAGACCTCAGTTTAGTTGTGTTGTGTCCTTGCCGTTCCTTTTCTTTTTTAAACAAAAAAGGGGGAGATGTTGTGGTTTGTTCTATGTTTGTTCAGTTTTCCCCTCAGTTGTTGTGTTAATGGTTCTGTCCGAAAGTTCCAGTACATGTCAATCTCTGTACCCCTCCCACGTTGTCATGGTTTCCCCAATGTATCTCGTGTGTTCCCCTCCCCTGGCCGCCTGCCTGTCACCCAGCACCCCTGCCTCTTTTTCCAGGAGCTTCTGGCTGGGGTGTTGGGTGATTGGTTCAGGGGCCAGGGCCCCACCCACAACTGTCTCCTGTTGGCTCCTCACCACTGTCAGTCTTCAATGTAACTCCTGTACCCCTCTCCTGATTTGTTGTTCCAAACCCCACCCATTCCCTATATAACCTGAGGCTTTTCCCTGCCTCGGGGCTCCGACTTCAGTTCCCCAACCCGGCACCTTCTCTTCCAATAAAATCTCCCTTCCCAAGAAGCCGTGAGTCGCCCTTTCTTCAGCGTCCTGCAGCTTTGGAGTTCTCTACCTGCGGCCACCTGCCTTCAAGCACAACACCGCTTGGGCACAGGGCCTGGGTTTTGTGCCTAGGCAGTGCTCAACTGGCTGGAGGCTGGCTGGACATTGCTTCTCTAGCCTGGGCATTCTATATCACCCGGCCGCTGCTCCACTCCTCCTACCTCCTACTTTTCCTTTTTTTTTTTTTTTTTTTTGGCAGGGTGCTTTACACATCCTCTGACCCATTAAAATCAATCTGATTCATTTTCCATTACAAAAGGTAAAAGCTATATGTATTTCCAGTCTATTTTAACTGTATGTAACTTCATTGCCTGAAATGTAATCCGTTAAATGATTTCTGAGCTTGAAAAGCAGGCTAATGTCTGGCAATCTCATGGCACTCCAGACCCCTTAGGATTTGTGCGTTTCCATCCAGAAGAAATGACACATACCCAAAGTTAAAAACAGACAATCTAATGGTTTCCAAGCCTGTTTGCTTTCAATATCTCCAGGTATGAAGTGGAAGAAACTGCTGAAAAGGTGAATGGGAACAAAGAAAGATGTATAAAAGGGTTTATCATCATAAAAGGTGAGTTAAATAGAGTGGAAGTATCCTGCTGTTTCTTGTGCAATTTCAACTGGCCATTTGCCCTAGCAGAAATGGATGTGGAAACTTCCCTAACAGAGAAATTATTTTGGATCCTATTGCACAATAAATTAGAGAATATCTTGGACATCTGTGTCTGAGCAGACTTTTCCTCAGGGGTTTTAGGAGACCTCTTCAGTAATGGTGAATGATAATTAAGTTCCTACACAGTCTTCCTTTCTGCACCTCTAACATCCTTTTTCTGTGACCTCTCGAATTCTTCTCTTATTGTTTTAGGGTATAACTGTTTCTACATTTCTACAGAGGTTTCTCCTTCCAGACTTCAGCTACTGAGAAATAAATGACGATGTGCTGTGACCTTTTATAGTAGCACTTCACAGTCCCATATGAATTGCAATTGCATTTTCTCTTCTTGGCATGTGTGGCCCCTCAAGGCTTTACACAGCTGATATCTGTGGCAGGTCTCTCCTGAGTATCAGAAACAAGATTGCCCAGATGAACAACAGCTGCACGTTCAAGTGCAGAATTATTTCTCATGCAAAAAGGTATAAGAATTCTTCCTGGAAAAGTAAAAAAAAAAAAAAAAAAAAACTAGAGATGAGTAAGATACTAGTAGCACAAATACTTTTTTTTTTTTTCAATTGAAAACCCATTCTACTCCTACTTTACCAGTATACAGTCATAACCCATACTTATTAAAACTCTGTGGAAACTAGTAGTTAGTCATTCAGTGATCTAAAAAAAAAACATGGAGAGCAGCATATACGATGAAAGGTGTTGGGATTTATGTGTTCCTCTTGCTAAGAAAAATATTTGATGTGAGTGGACTTCTAGAATTAAAAGAAATGTGTCTGAGAGAACACAGATGCCCAAATCTGGAGACGAGATATACTGAGCTACCTTGATAATATTCATTATTTATACTACCTTTGGAACACATTTGTTCAAAAACCTTCCAGTCAGTTTAGTAACAAAACCTGAATGAGCATCTTGGTCTTGTGATTTTTCGTTTGATTCCTGGTTTGTGGATTAAGCAGTACTGGGATGTGCAAAAAAGCAAGGAGTGTGTTCTAAGTGCCGTAGGAGTTCAGTGAGATTCAAAAAGATCACAAAAGAAGAGCTTTAAGAAAGATAACCATTAACACTCTAAGAAATTAATACAGTGCTTCACTAAGAATTTTGCATTGGAAAAAAATAACCTCCCCCATTTACATCCAGTTACATGGATCTGTGGGTAAAAAGTTTTTGCCTTGCCATTGTTAAACTTGCAATTGCATTGTTGTCTGGGCCTTGTGATCTTTTGTTATCTGACCAAACAAGTTCTCAGTGTGTTATAAAGCACATTTCTAAAAAGTGTTCATCAAGTTTGTTTCCTTCTAGCTGAAGGAAAGTAAGAAAATGTGTACAAAACAGGGTATTACCTTTCTAAAGAATAATTAGTTTTTCATTTGTTTGATTCATTTGCCATGTCTTTGTGCTCAATGTGACTTGTTTGTAAACAAATATTTTGGAAGACCAAGACTGAAGACCACTGCAATATTTTAAGAAACAGAGAGACATTCATGCCTACTTTATAAAGCTTTTTTGAAACTTGTACTACATGGTAGATCTGCAAGTGTGGAACAGCAGAAGTCTGGAATCGGTACAAAAATTAAGTGAAAAATATTTGCTGGAAAAGCAAGTTGTTTTCAGAAATAAAATTTGACACTATTTTTGACCATCAATTTTTTAAAACATGGCTCCATTAGACTATCTTCAACACTTTTCTAGTCTTCAATGTCATCCTTTTGCAGACAAAAATATGTATGCAAGCAGTGTTTATTTGTTCCTTAGACATTGAGAGAAATATAGCCTTTGAAGAAGCCTTTGACAAAACAGTCTTATAAATTAAAACAACAACAACAAAAACAAATCCATAAGAAGTCTGTGTCCCCAGAAAACATATCTGCTTTGCTTTCCTCACTATATTCTATAGTACTGAAAAATTCCTTAATTTTTAGTATTTTTATTTTATTTTACTTGATTCACTTGATTATTAAAAAACATTGTCCAGAGTCTGTGTTTTGGATGGGGATAGAATCTTCATTTTCATGCAATTTTTTAGATTGCATAGCATGCAAATACAAGGGTCTGAAAATAGAAACTTAGAGCATGCATGTTACATGATTCTTAAAATACTGTTGGAGAGCACATGAATATTTTTAGCGAAAGCTACAAGAATACTCTGATCAGGCTAAATCCTGTAATATGATTATTAAAATGATGGATCCAGCCTGTACATGGTAAATGGGAAATTACATAGAACTGCAATATTATTGGATCTATTTAACAGCTTATGAAAAACTCAGGGTGTGCAAAAAAGCAGAACATGATATAAGAGCTGAGATAAAGCAATTCAGTGAAAACTGGCATGAAATTAGAGGAAAAATCAACCTTTGATAATGACAATCTTTTACCTAAATGTGAACTTCCAGCAGGCTAGGGAGGCCTGTTTATGAAAAAAATGAGCAATCCCAGAAGAAAAACAAATTAAATTACAGGAAGCCACTTCTTACCAGTTTGAACTAGTTCTGTATTTTCTGCTGAAGTGATCAATTTTCTTTTACTCAAGTTATCAAATTATCTCCTCAGAGATTTTCAAGTTCTTTGCAGCTGGTGGGTGCTTGGATAAAACAGAGGATAGAATTCAGCTCACATTTTTTGAAGGGCTTTGGTATCTTTCAGGATAAAGAATTCAATGTAAATGTAAGATTATTATGTAGAAGAAGTGCTGTGAACTCTGAAAGCAATTAAAAAAGACAATGTAGAAATTATTATCAGGTTCATGAACAGAATAATGAAGGGTAATGTATCTTTTACAGGAATTGCAAAATGCAAATGAGTAACAATGCTTATTTATAAACTATTATCAGTGTTGGCTGTGATGTGTTTGCAGATATAGCATATTTTAAAATGAAAGACAAAATTGCTGGAGCATCTAAAAGAAAATAATAGAATCTACTAAATCCTGAATTCCAAGGTTATCATTGGGAATCTGTATGGTAATGACAGTCAAGGAAATAAATAATATCTGGGTATGCAAAAGCTTTTGGTTGGCTTAAATATTAACATGATATATTTCTTATATAAGATTGTATAAATTTCAGGACAATAAAATGGAAATAAAATCCCTTGTATTATGTTCTCAGTGCTAATATTTTTCTGAATGAGCTACCAGGAGACATTTATCTGAGCTTAGCAATGTCATTGTACTTGATATGGCTATAAGAATGTTAAATGAAAGCTACACCTGTACTTTGGCAAATCTGTGCACAGAAACTAATTTCTCTTTGATTTTATCAAATTAAATTAAAAATCAGAAAACTTCTGCACAGTATCTTGCTCCTCTACAAGTCCAACACATGTGTGTTCAAGGTAGAAGAATTCATTGAGGAGTGGCAGTAGAGGTAGTTTTTATCTGTTCTTTTCCCTGTGAATTTTAATTTTCTAAAATAATTTACCTTGTTTGTGTGCTTAGACCCACAGCCCCATGCTAGGATATCCTTTTGGTATATGAGGTCAAGCTAATCTTCAAATGATGTCACTCAAAATGAGCAATTATATATAGGAAGTTATGCTAGTTTGGGCTAGAGTGGACTCACTTTTCTTTGTATTAGCAGCTTTGGCACTGTGTTTTGGATTTGTGCAGAAAAGAGTGTTGATAGTAGAGGGATGTTTTTATTTCCACTGGACAGAGTGGTTGAAGGTTTACTCTGGTTCCACAGAGTAGGTTGGAGGTTTACAAGCAGATGGGAGAGGACAGTTGGCCCCAACTAACCAAAGGGATATTTCATACTCATAGCATTATGCTCAGCATATAAACTGAGGGGGAGAAGGAAAAGAGGGATATTTGAAGTGATGGCTTTTGTCATCCAAAGTCACCATTATTCATGATGGACCCCTGCTTTCCTAGAGACAGCTGGATACTTGCCTGCCCATGGGAAGTGGCGAATGAATCAAATATTTTTATTTGCTTGCACATGTGACTTTTGCTTTACCTATTAAAATGTCTTTATCAAACCCATGGGTTTACTCAAGTTTACTTTTCTGGTTCTCTCCCCCATCCCACCACAGGTAAGTGAATGAGCAGCTGTGTGAGGCTGAGTTTCCATTTGGGCTTAAACCATGAGAAAACCAAAATATCTTCCTGTGGAGAGAGCTGACTGAGGATACTGCTAGTTTGCTTTTGGTCATTACTGAAAACCTATGGAGAGGGATGGGGAAAGGTAGTACCTTCCAGTACCTGAATGGAGCCTACAAGAAACATGGAGAGGAGCTATCTACAAGGACATGTGACAGGACACATGGGAATGTCTTCAAACTGAAAGAGAGTAGGTTTAGATTAGATATTGGAAACAAAAATCATTTGAGGGTTTTAAGGCACTGAAACAGGCTGCCCAGAAAAGTTATGGGTGCCCCATGCCTGGAAGTTTTCAAGACCAGGTTGGATGTGGTTTTGAGTAACCTGGTTGAGGGGATTAGGGAACTAGGTGATCTTTAAGGTTCCTTCCGACCCAGGTGATTCTATCATCCTGTGTTTCAAGGATTCAGTCTGGAACACTATGGCTTGTATAGCTGACCTACTAAATGGGCAAAAAGACTGGGGGGTTTTGAGGACAGAGGGTTGTTTTTGTCATGCTCTGTCTGGGAGTAATAGTGAGTTTCTTGGGGAATCTGTCTTGAACCTATCCCATTCGATGTATTCTGTTCTTCTGTGGTTGTGTCCTCACAAAACTTGTGGGTGAACCAAACAAGGATGTGGTTGATAACAGCTTTTTACAAGTCCATGGACACCCTGAAGGAATGGACCAAAAGGAATGCTATTAAATTAAACAAAGATAAATATAAATGTCTGTGATAGGTATGGAGTAACTCCTTTTAAGGTTCAGAGACTAGCCCTTTGTATTGCCTAAGTGGTGACTGACTGATGAAAAATTGTTGAAAAGGCCCTGAAGATACCAATAGACAGAAACCTGATCAGAAACATAGGCCGTAAGTAGATTGAGGAGATGCTCATTTTTCTTAATGATTTCCTCGACACATTAGGTCACTTCCAAAGTACTATATCCAGTTTTAGAACTGCCATTTAGATTATTTGTGTCTTGGAAGAAGTTTAATTTACTTGAAGTAAATTTAAACAGGCAACTACAAAATCTCAAAGAATAACACCTCTTTTGTTTAAGTAAGTAGTTAGCAGCTTTTTAAATGTAATCTTACATTAATTTTTTAATGTAATCTGCCTTACTCCAAGGTACCTGCAGTTTTTCCATGCCTTTTTAATTTATACCTACTACTGTTTAATGGAAAATAATAGACACAAGGAACAGAAGAATAAAATCTCAGACTAAATACTAAAGAAGAAAAGAAGAAAACCCCCAAGAAAGTATGTATAAATATCTTAATATAAGATAATTTCATTTCAGTGAGATATTTAGGTCAGATTTTTATTGACCTTATTTTTCTAGTGATTTTGTGGCATAGTAAGGGATAAGAATTTAGTAGGAACTCACATTTAGTTTTGTACCACCAGACTCTTAACCATTGTAGAACTGCCAGAATATGTCAAGTGCTCAAGTACATAAAGCAGTTGCTGAGAGCAAATTTCAATCACACTGATATTCATTGCAGTAATAACTGATAAATTGTTTAAAAAGTTATACATTTTCAAAAGCTGCTAAGAATGGTTCTTAATATGGTTCTTAAGACTGTTTTAATATGAAACCAAGATCAAACAAAACATTCAAACTTGACATAATATAAGCATGGTAAACGAAAATGCAAAGATGGTGGAATAAAAGTGTGATACATTATGTATGAAAGAGCATATTCATAAAAAAAAACAGTGAATGAACTTAGCATATCTTTACAAAGCAGATAAAACAAACAAAATATCCTTCTAACTCAGTCTTACCAGGAAATATCAATACTAAAAGTTTAGGTCCTTTTTAAATCTCTGTTTCCTAAACAATAGAGAAGGTCTGTCGGCTGTCTCTGTTATTAGATTACCTCTCCAAGGTGGGCACCATGTCTAACATGAGCCAACATTTTGCTGATGTGGCAAAGAAGGTTAACAGTATCGTGACCTGCAATAGGAAAAATGTTGACAGTGGCCAAGGAAGATGATCCTGCACCTCTACTCAGCCCTAAGATGGTACAGGGACTGGACCATGTCATCTAAGCAAAGTTTGAGATAGCTGGGCTGTTCAGGCTGGAGAAATGAAGATTCAGGGGAAATACTGTCAATGTGTGAAAGTACCTGAAGAGGGGCTACTAGAAAGACAACGCCAGGCTCTTTTCAGCCGTGCTTAGTGACAGCCCAGAAGGCAATGCCTGCAACACAGGAAGTTCCACTTGAATGTCAGAAAGCACTTTTTCACTGGAAGGGTGACTGAGCACTAGCACAGGTTGTACAAAGTGGTTTTTAAATCTCTTACCTTATAAATACTCAAAAGGCATCTGGACATTGTCCTGAACATTTTCTAGGTGATCCTCCTTGTGCAGGAGTGGTTTGACAAGACAGTTTTCAGCAGCCCTTTTGAACTTCTTCCATCCTATGATTCTGTGACAAAAGCAGTGAATTAGTAATAAACCCAATTGTTTTTCTAAATAAATAAAAAGCTTTGTAATTTTGGCAAAATTATACACAATTTTGCTTGCAATTTTTTCTGCAGATGTTTAATATTTTTTGTTGTTTACTAATTTATTTATTTATTAGCTCCTTTTACAAGGCTACTAATTTACAAAAAGAACCTACCACAAGAAAATTTTAAGAAATTTTTCAGTATTTGCATTTTTTTTTTCCTTTAAAGATGGATATACCTTGGTGCAGAGGTACATTATAATGACCTCTGAACATTTCAGTGGAATTGTGAGTGGCATCATTCATCTTAGTAATGATGTCTCATAAAGGAGGGATGTATAAATAGGTGTAACTCTTTAGACAAGTTTTGTGAAGAATAGAGACTCTATATTCAAGATCTTCATAGAAACTAGTGTTGTGTTAAATGTAAAAAGGCGATTGCCATCTTTGATTAGAATGGACAGATTTTCTCCTCACAGGCATATAATTAATTGAAAACACAATTTTTAAATTGCTTTGGTTTTTTGCAAGTAAGATTAGTTCAGTCTTTTGATTAATTGTTTAGTATTTATAAATAGCAGGAAAATACATTTTCTGTATTTGTACAGAAAATAACAAAAATATGCTGTTATGAATATAAAATTTTTGGCTACTTATCCCCACCAAAATCTGCTGTAAAAGTCTGTCCGTAAAAATGCTATAATTTCTTCAGGCTGAGAGCCTGGTAGTTGCATTCTTTTCATGGATGAAACATTTACTAATTAATTCCCTCCTGCAATTCTAATTTAAACAGTGTAGTTCCTTATATTATGCAACACAGTGATTTAGTGCAGCTGTACAAGAAGCAGTTCACAAGGAGTGATCCTTGTGCATAAAAATTACATCTTCAAATGTGCCTATGTCTTGTATGTGAGTTTAGCATAACACCAACACAATTCAATTAAAAATCACAATGGCTTTATCGTTGTGGTTAGATCAAATAGCTGTAGGGAATTCAATTAAAAATTACTGATAGAACATACTGGTAGTATCTGTTGTTTAACATAGAGTGGTTTATCTTAATTTATATTTTGGTCTATATTCCTCTATTTGTCTTCACAGTAGTGTTTCTGAGTGATTAATAACTACTGATAGTATTCAAGCTTGCCTAACAGTAAAATTCAAGTGCAGAAGCATGTGTCTGTATTTTGCTTCTCCCTTGGTCTTGCAGATACTATGGCTAAAGGTGTTATCACACGGTTTCTAATACTTAAAAAATGTTTAATGTATGATTCATTTTTGATTCCCTGTGAAGTGACATAAAGTGCATTGATGTGGGCTAGCCAGTGCAAGATGCCAGTCTTAGATGACAAGAGCAGTTCGGGTTGGGAGGAGTCTGTAATTAGCTAGTCCAACTCCCCTGCCATGGGCAAGAACACCCTCCACTAGACCAGACTGCTCAAAGTCTGAGCCAGAACTTGAACATTTCCAGTGATGGGGCATCCAAAGAATCTCTGGGTAGTGTCTGTTTCAGTGTCTCACTATTAGCATAGTAAAAAATGTCTTCCTTATGCTCAATCTAAAACAATACTTTTCATTTTAAAACTATTGTACCTTTTCCTTACAGGCCTTTGTAGATAGTCTCTCTCCATCTTTCTTATAAAGCCTATTTAAGGGTTTAAATATTGCCATAAGGTCTTTCTCAAGCCTTCTCTTCTCCAGATTGAATAACCTGAATAATTCCTGAAAGGGGCCTACAAGAAAGTTGGTGAGGGCTTTTTTACAAGGGCCTATAGTGAAAGGTCATGTCTTCAACCAAAAGAAGGTAGATTTAGGTCCACTAATACTTATTTTCTAGTTGCATATTAGTGGATTAAGAAGATAGCCTTGATATATCTCAAGAGTCTCCTGGATGGCTTATGTCTTGGTGTGTTGCTTTTCCAGCAGATGTCAGGATGACTGAAGTCCCCCAGTGGGATCAGAGCCTGTTAGTGTGTTTCTTCCTGATGTAAGAATGCTACATTACCACACTCCCTTCTATCACACAGCCTCCAGTAAATACCAACCACAAGATTTCCTTTGTCAGCTTAGCCTTCAAATGTTACCCATAATCTCAACTCATTCATTGCTGCCTTTCAAAGTCAGCTTTGTGCATTCAATCCATTGTTTACAGACAGGGCAGTCCCTCTATCTTGGTATACAGCAATTTTTTTTACCCACATGTCTTGGTTTAGGCCCAGCTCTACACACTCACTCAGCACCACTCACACACACTCTGACCCCAGTGGAATGCAGATGAGAATCAGAAGTAAGACTTGTAGGTTGAGACGAAAACAGCTTAATAATTGGAAAAAAAGTGAAATAGGATAGAATGATGATGATTAATGTGCCCTTTGCTGGGGTTCGGGCTGTCCCCAGCAGGCTGCAACAGGGTCCGGATAGCTCTGACCTGCTCAGCACGGCTGTCCGAGCTCCCAAGCAGTTCTCAGCTGCAGGCCACCTTAGCAAGCTTAAGTGATATCAGCTCTTTAATGATTATCAGCTCATTGTGATTTCAGCTCTTAGCTTGCTAGGCACCGCAGGCAGGCAGACACAGGGAGAGAGAGGAGAAGGCTGTGCAAGGTTCCACAGTGATGTCTTTATTGAATCTTCTGCAAAGGCTCCCAGGGATAGATCTGCTGCCTGAGCTGGGCAAAAGCAGCTCTTTATATAGGTTTCAGGGGTTTTGGAAATTGTCCAATGGCAAGGGCTAAAGGAAAGTGACCTATAGTCTTACAGATAGGTAAACAAGGGGTCCAAAGGCAGAAGAGAGGGGCTTCTAAGGTTCCAGTCACCATGACTTGGCATTTCCTGCCTTAGGCTTCTGAACGCCAGGGAAGTCTTGCAGGCTCTGGGCCTGCTACAGATGATGATAATTAATTAGTAAAAAAAAAAAAAGAAAGAGAAAGCCCAAGGAAAACAAGTGATGCACAATGCAGTCACTCACTACCTGCTGACTGATGGCAATCCCCCATAGTGCACCATGACTAGCCCCTGTTACAGGTAACTCCCTCATACTGGGCATGATATTCTGTAGAGTTTGAGTCACCTGCCCTGACCATGCTCCCTTCCAGCATTTTGTGCACTCCCTTGCTGGCAGAGCACAAGACACTGAAAAAATCCCTGACTAAAGGTAAGCAATGCTTAGCAATAACCAAAACACTGGTGTGTTATCAACAGTATTTCTATACTGAATCCAAAACACAGAACTGTATCAGCTACTGGAAAGAACCCATTAGAAATTAGGACACCATGCTATGTGCATTAGTATAGAGCCACTTTAGTAGGGCTATTGACTGTTACTCTTCTAGAGAAATACACTATATTTGAACCCCTGGTCACACCCCAAGCCACCATGACATTCACTCAGTTCAGACATTCATCAAGACATGTCCCTCTCCAGCAGGACAAGGGGTGAAAATAAAATAGGCAAGATCATGGGACATGGTACAGACAGAGAAATCACCCAGTCTGTTGCAGTGTGATGCCATTTCCTGTTTCAGCTATCCCAGTAGTTTCCCAGGTGTGGCAATACCTTCTCCCTTCCCCTCCCCCTTGCCTCCTTGCTAAGTGCTGTCAGTCAATCTTATCATTCCAGCAGGGGCGTCGTGTGATTGGCAAAAGTTCAAAAGATGCCACTCAGCCCTGGGGTCATTGGCTCATCCAAGTGTCATTGTCCCCTGAGCCTTCCCCCCCTCCCACCTGGTTGGTGGCTCACCTGTCCCTTCCCTCCCCCTGCCCCCAAGCTTAAAAGACACAGAGACCATGCAGTCAGGATTCTGTGGAGCTGTTACAAGATTCAGACATATGTGACTCTGGAATAAAACTCTGGATTAAACCCTATGCAGAATCCGTCTCCTTTTGACCTAGCCTGGAGCCTTTCCGTCAGAGGTAAACTGAGTTTCTACCATGCCTGGACTTGTTTCGAGTGCCTAACTGCAACTTCCAGCCAGCCAAAGGTGTCTCTGAGGTGAGACACCACAGCTGCTGCCTTTGGCCCAGCAGCAAGGGTCAGACAAGCCCAGGCACGTTCCACCTGGTAATATTGGGATAATATTCCAATATTTGGCGCCCAACGGGAGGCTGATCGAATCTGCAGCCCCAAGAAGTCATCTCAGAACCTCAGAAAGACTTAGGCAGCTTAGCGTCCACTGGTAGAGCTTTGGCTGCATAGCTCTCCTAAGAGACTTTGGGACTGAACCCATAACAAGCCTCACGGTACGCTCTGTGCCTTTGGAAAGTGCAGCTCCTTTCTGGTAAGCGAATTTTCCAGGGGAGAATAGGGGAGCCCCTCCTGCCCTTGGGGTCTTATTCAAGTGAAGAGACCAGCCTGCCTGACTTTGCCAGCAGCAGCTTCGATTTTGGTGAGTATTTCTGCTCCTTGGGGAGGTAGAAGCTCAAAAAACAGTCTCTGCCGTGAGTTCTGTTCCATTTTGCTCTTGCATTTAGGCTGCTCAGCCCTGCGGAGCAAAAGCGATACCCTGTTAAGCTTTAGTCCACTGTGTGGGGAGATATTGCGAGGTCTCAAGATATAGCGATGTTATGCTAAGGCGGAAGCCCTCCCCTTTTACCGTTAACTGACCGTTACCCCCCGTTATAAATGACCCTGCCTACCTGTTAATAAATGCCATTTCACCGTCCACCACATTGGTGTATGCATGTGCTTGGCTCGTGTGGCAAAGGCGCTGCCACCGAGCCGTCCCTGACCCGGGACGCCATGCCCCAAGCGGTGGCAACAAGTGGTGCCGAAACCTGGGAACGATCTGGGAAGTGGGAATCGCCTGGGCAATTGAAAGCCGGCCGGAGCAGCAGGACTGTCTCCGGCGGGGAGGACGCTCCCAGAGGACCGGCAATCCTCAGTCTCGTGCTGAGGATTGACAAATGAGGAAGGCTCACGCCAGGAGCTGGCAAAAGAGGAAGGCCTGCACCTAGGACCGACGAAAAGAGGAAGTCTCATGCTGCCAATTGGCAAAGGAGGAAGGCTCGCGTCGCAACTGGTGAAAGAGGAAGTCTCGCGTCGCGATTTGGCGAAAGAGGAAGTCTCGTGCCAGGAGCTGGTGAAGGAGGAAGGCTCGCATCGATAACCAGTGAAGGAGAGGATGGAGCCCCTTGCTAAAGTAGTTTTTAAAATTCACAGACAGTGGGGCATAGATTGTGAGCCAGGAGAGTTTATCCTCATGGTGTCAAGGCTCCTGCGCATTGGGGTAATTGGGCAGGCAGAGGAGGGGCCCTAGTGAAGGAGCCCTATGTCCTTAGGCTCGGGACGAAATCTAAAATCATGGGACAGGGTCATGCAGGCTCTGAAAAAAGGTTCAGCAAGTTCAGCAGGAGTGGGGAAAGTGGAAGGCCAAACAGGACTGTTTGCAGGCGGGGCCCCAGCAGGGTGTGGGGGCGGCCACACAGACTGCAGGCGATCATGAGTTTGCTGAGTGTGGGGATTTGCAGCCGCAGGAGCGCTCTTCATGGCTCCTGAGTGAAGGCACCCGACTACGGGGAAAAAGCAGTCATTTTGGGATGGGCTGCTAGAAGAAGCGCGGGGTGCAGCTGTTAACTCGGAGGCGCGGAGTGCCGCCGTTGACTCAGAGGTGCAGGGCGCCGCCATTGACTTGGAGGCGCGAGGCGCCGCTGTTAACTTGGAGGCGCGGGGCGCTGCCATTAACTCGGAGTCTGAGGGAGCCTGGTCGGGGCCTCCGCCTTACGCGCCGCAGGGTGATGAGCCCCAGAGCGGGGGAGGTCACCATGGCAGCCCACGGCTGGCGAGGCTGGTGAGGCGGCACGCCTGGGGTTGAGCCGCTGGGCTCCCAACCGGCCGCGGCCAACAGCTGCCGGCTCCAGCGGCCGTGCCTACGCAGGGCCGGCAAGCAGCCAGGGTGGCGCGGGGCAGCCGGACCCTTCCGTGGACTGGTGGCGAGCGGAGCTGGGCAGCGCGGTACCGACGACGGGGCAATGCATTGCACCAGAGAGAAGAGCCATGCGGGGCGGCGGGAGTCCTGCCCTGCCGCCCTCCATAGCAACAGCGGCCAGGCCGTGCTGGGGGTGCTGACAGAGAACGGGCAGCAGCAGCCCGGCGGCCAGGGTGCTGCTGTTATCAAGTGCTTCTCTGGCTTTGAAAACACCATCACTTCATCTAGAAAATTTGTAAAGCTTGTTTTGCAGGACTGAATCGTCAGACGCCCCCGCAGCCCGTATACCCCGCTTCCTGAAGGCCACAACAAATCATCAAGCAGCCTTACGGCAGACCATACCGGGGTCGTGAGGAACTCCGAGATCAAACTAAAAAAGAGGCTGGCATAGAGAAGGACTGGGGGACAGGCTCAGCAGGAAAGGTTTCAGTCATGGCTAGAAGTTTCGGAGGGATTCAATTGTATAATGGTTTGATTGGTCTTTCATCCTAAAGTTTCCTATTCATAAGAGTATGTAAGTGAAGTCCATCAATTAGAGTTCGAACTCTGGCCAAGTTCTAGCTCTGTTTGAATGGAATAATTGACAATCAGCCCAGATGTTTTCAGCATCAAAAAAGTACTCTGGGATGATAGTTCAGATGTTTTATTACCATATATGACAGCTAAGCCTGTTTTCAAAGGGAATTTGGAGAAACATGAATCTGGACATGAGTTCTCCAGGCCTCTCTTGTTTTAAGGTTCATCAGCTGTCACAGATTATGTGTATTATCTGATTGATTTCTGATTGCTGCCATCTTACATTTCCCTATGACTGAAACAGAGCCAATGTTTTATTTTCACACTGGGACCCATTCTTCAGCATCCTGCTCCATTCAGATGGTGCTCCTCCAGTTGCATTTTATGTCCCAAGCATCAACAGAGAGAAGCCTCTACAAAAATGCCCTCGTGTCCACCTTGTTAGGCCCTCCTGCAGTAGCGTTCCTAGACTTTGATTTTTGGGCCTTACAGTTTAAACAAGTGTTTAAAAGGTGTTTTAGTGTTGTTCTTTGAAAACCAGTTAGAAAAAGTTAACATTTTGTTTGTTTGTTTAAGATGAGTTTGTTACAGTTATGTTGCATTGTTCAATTTCAGCACATTTTTACCAGTTACACGTTTCCCACTTGTCAGGTTTGTTTTAACCTTAGAATTTTCTATGTTTTTAGTTGGTCATAAAAGGGGGGGAAATGTGGGGAGATATGGCGAGGTCTCAAGATATAGCGATGTTATGCTAAGGCGCAAGCCCTCCCCTTTTACCGTTAACTGACCGTTACTCCCCGTTATAAATGACCCTGCCTAACCTTAATAAACGCCATTTCACCGTCCACCACATTGGTGTATGCGTGTGCTTGGCTCGTGTGGCAAAGGCGCTGCCACCGAGCCGTCCCTGACCCAGAACGCCATGCCCCAAGCGGTGGCAACACACTGCGGCGTGTTTTTGCCGTTTTTAGATTTGGTGGCGCCGGCTCGGAGGAGCGGGACAGCTCTGCCAGTCCCTCCCCCTGGCTTGGCAGTGTGGCATGCTCGGCTCTTGGTGTGGGGGGGGAGTTCTCTCAGTTTGGGGGGGCTGCTCTCTACATGTGGTGCGGGGGGGCTGCACTCTCGGGTGGGGGAGGCTTTGTCTGTCTCTCCACGTGGCGGGGTGAGTCCCGATTCCCTGCTGCTGCTGCCGCGGCAGTTTTAAAAGCAGTGTATACAGCTGCATTGTAAAGGCTTTCGTCTGATCGTTATCGGTTTTTAACCGTGGTCTTTTTAGAAATCCGTCGCTGATTTTGGCTTTGTATTCGGTCGGCAGGACTTTGTTCTGTGCCATTTACATCTAAAATGGGCTCGAAGTTAAGCGCAGCACAAAAAGGAGTGTATTATCATATAGTTGGAATTTTAGTCAGTGCAAATGTAAAGTTCTCTAAAGGAAAATTGAAACAGTTTATAAGGTGGCTTTTTCTACACTTCCCACAAACTTCTCCTGAAGAAGTCCACAATATTCAATTTTGGGATAAAGTAGGGCATGAATTGATAACCTTGGGACAGTCTGGGAACGCATCTTCAGCTAAATTTGTGTTCTGGAGTTTACAAGTTCAAACAGCCTTGCTCAAACAAAGGCAATTGGAGGAAAAGCCAAATGTCAAGCAATGAACCTCTGCTCTCCCTGATTCTCCCTCTCCCAGCTCTTACCCCAAAACTTGGTATTTTAAGGAGAGCACACTCTTCCCATTCTCAGGGAAGTCGACTCCCTGAGCTCTTTAAAAGGCCTGAGTTCCCTTGTCCATAAGGACCTGGCCAGACCATGTGGAACCTTTCCCAAAACCCTGTGTCCCCTGCTCTGAAACCCAGAGCATGTGTTAGCTTTTCAAACAGCAGTGATGACCAAAATGGCCCCCAGTCCCTAGGGTGTCCACAAGATGGAAGATGCCATGTGGCACCATCCCAAACCTGGTCATCTTCTTCCCAAGATCCCCTTAAGCATCCCAAAATTCCTTCCCCATCCCCCTCCCCTCCTGTTCCTTGTGACACCTTCCTTCCCCCTCCCTTACCTGCTGTACCCTCAGCTCTGCCCCTCTACTCCTCCGGGGCGTCTATTGAGGTGGTATCACCGGGCATCCCTGCTCCCTGCCAGACCCCGTCCCCGCCCCCTGTTCCCACGGTATCCCCACCTCCTGCCAGCCCCCTGTCCCCGCCCCCTGTTCCCACGGTATCCCCCCCCCCTGCCAGCCCCCTGTCCCCGCCCCCTGTTCCCATTGCGTCCCCTCCCCCTCCCCAGGTTCCCACGGTGGGGGCATGCCCACTGCATTTCCTCACAGCTGTATCTCTGATCCCATTGCTTCCGATTCAAAGGATACAGGGCAGGGAACCTCAGACCCAATACAGGGTCCCACTTTGTCATTTGCTCCTGTTACATATCAGCCTGCAGGAGGGGCAGCCCCAACTGCTAAAAGAAGCTCTCCCAGGCTTGCATGCTGATCCAAACACAGCAAAAGATACCAATGGCATGCCAATCACCATTGAGTATCTCTCTGGTGAGGGCTAATGGTCTTTACCCTCAATCCAACCTACCGTAATTCCTGTAGAAGCACTCAAGAAAGTAAAAGAAGCAGCTGAAAAAGCATTCTTTTCCCTCCAACCTGAGGGACCTTTTGAGCCCTATAGTAAGATCAAGCAGCTACCATCAGAGCCTTTTTTGAATTTGTAGAAAGGTTAACTAAAGCTATTGAAATACAAGTTAAAAAAGAGAATTCAAGGCAAGACGTTTTAGAGGAAATGGCATTTACAAATGCAAATGAAGTGTCAAGTGGCAATTTTGAGTCTCCCTCTAGAACCACCCCCTACACTAAAAGATATGCTTCTAGTCTGTAACAGGAAAGTGCCTCTGATGAGTGTAGCTGAAGACACCAGACCAAGACCACCTCAGCATGTCGCCGTTGCCAGCCCTGCGCCCATTCCCTCAGCACAGCAGCACCCTGGGCAGCAGCGAAGACCAACAAGGGATGACTCTACAAAGCCATGCCTGCTTTGCAATAACCTTGGGCATTGGAGTAGCCAGTGCCCCCTGAAAAGGCAATTAGACATGGCACAGGAGGAGAATTACAAGCACTCCCAGGGGGTCAACAACAACAAAAAAACTGAAAGGGGAGTGCCGGCCTGCCAGGCGCGCAGACACAAAAGGAGCAGGCCAAGGGACTAAGGGAAGCAAAACAAACCAAGCAAGCGTTAATATTACTATTTCTATAAGTGAAGCAGATGCTTCAAAGACCATGTCTGCTGGTCCTCTCTTATATCCATGCCACGACTGACAAGATGAAAAAACCATGGTGAGCGACATCAAGAGAGAAACTGATGACTGGCTGAGTGGACTGTTCAAAGGCTGGGGACTCTTGGGCTGGTTGGGATCTATTCTGAAAACTGTAATTTTATTATTGTTTCTTTTAGTTATTGTTATTGTAGTTGTTAGTATTGTCTTCGGACTAATCAAACGCATGGTTCTCAGGTTAATTTCAGGCTCATCTCCCCCTCCTGAAGTTTACAATTTGGAAGCTCTTAGTGCTCCAATGAATGACATAGAAGCCTCAGTGGAAAGCACTGACCCTCCTGTAGAGGAGGAACCAATTTACCAACCATGGTTTGGCAAGCACTCTGCACCACAAACCCAGTCCTCTTCTTTTTAAACAAAACTAGGGGGAGATGTTGCAGTGTGATGCCATTTCCTGTTTCAGCTATCCCAGTAGTTTCCCAGGTGTGGCAATACCTTCTCCCTTCCTCTCCCCCTTGCCTCCTTGCTAAGTGCTGTCAGTCAATCTTATCATTCCAGCAGGGGCATCGTGTGATTGGCAAAGTTCAAAAGATGCCACTCAGCCCTGGGGTCATTGGCTCATCCCAAGTGTCATTGTCCCCTGAGCCTTCCCCCCCTCCCACCGGGTTGGTGCCTCACCTGTCCCTTCCCTCCCCCTGCCCCCAAGCTTAAAAGACATGGAGACCATGTGGTCGGGATTCTGTGGAACTGTTACAAGATTCAGACATACGTGTCTCTGGAATAAAACTCTGGATTAAACCCTCTGCAGAATCCGTCTCCTTTTCCTCTTCACCTAGCCTGGAAGCTTTCCATCAGAGGTAAACTGAGTTTCTGTCATGCCTGGACTTGTTTCGAGTGCCTAACTGCAACTTCCAGCCAGCCAAAGGTGTCTCTGAGGTGAGACACCACAGCTTCCGCCTTTGGCCCAGCAGCAAGGGTCAGACAAGCCCAGGCACGTTCCACCTGGTAATATTGGGATAATATTCCAATACCAGTCCACAGGCAAACCAGACTTTACTTTAGGAAAATTAATTCAATTTATTGTCAATTAACATGCAAGTAAGGTTGTGAGAAATAAAATCAAAAACAAAACCACCTTCACCTTCTCCCTCCGTTCTTTCCAAACGCAGCTTAAGTCATGACTCTTCTTTGTCCTCCCAAACATAAGCTGTGCAACTGTCCATCTCCACTGATTCTTCCTCCTCCCACTTTTCTCCTGATGTAGTGTTGTGTCTCTTCAACAGAATATGCTCTAGCATGGAGTCCTCCACAGACCATGGTTCTACACAGATTGCAATAAAACCTCTGTACTGTCATTGAGTCTCTCTTGGAGCCAGCTGGAATTGGCTCTCTGACATGGGGACAGCTCCTGGTGTCTTCCTGTAGAAGCCCTTCCCATGAAATCCTTGCTATGAAAATGCAATACAGAGCTATATAACAGGTGTTCCCCTTGGTGCCTTGAGAGGGTACCTAGAAGAGAGGCTAAACAGTGTTAAAGAAATAAAGTAGGTATTTGTTAAAAAGGCCTTCAAAGGATACACCTTGAGCAGTACAAGAGCCTGGCCAAGGCTACACCCAAGATGGGTGATAGGTCACACATTTTTTACACCTCTATGTTTTGGTCCATTTACACATTGGGGTTAATTGTCCAATTACAACTTCAGGTTATGAAGTTACATCCTCTCAGATTGGTCTCTTCAATTCACTATTACTTATACTTTTTCGGCCTGAAGCTGCAACAGTGTCCTTGATTCTCAGGCTGGAAAGGGATTGTTCACTAAACTGTGAAGAGAACTTGCCAACATTTTATATGAAGTTCAGAGTCATATACTAATGCAGTACAGAATCTGGAAATATGAAAGCTAAAACTTAAGGCATCACCCTCTTAATGCCTAGTTCATCAGCAGCCCCTGTCTCTTTTCTATTACTCAAAATTCCACCCTTTTCTCCCCCTAAATCCTGTTTAAAGCTTTCCTTACGGGTACCTTTTAGGTTACCCTCAAAAAAGGGAATAAACTCAAGCCATAAACTGCATCCTCAGAAGCATCGCCAAGGACTCCTTTTCAAAGGTTTTGTCTGCAACAGCAAAGGATCTTTGGAATAGAATTTTAACATGCAAAGTCTGAAAGTCTACAGGGATTATGCAGCTGAACAAGCATTGGCTCTGTTTTACTGGCTTTTGTGCCATGACAGTGTCTGTGTAAGTGCTGGTGCCTTGGGTGTTTCCCCCAATGTATTGGAGAGGGATGAATGCCAGGGTGGAGGCTTGTGACCTGGATTTCTCCATCTCACTCTTTTCTAGGTCTTTTCAGACCACTTGTAGTCAATTACTTTTCTTTTTTTTTTCTTTCTTTTTTTTTTTTTTTTCTTTTTCAGTTGTTCTATGTGTTTGCAAGAGTTCTAAAATCATGAACTTTTGGAAACTTTTCTGTGCTTTATATGAAGTGTTGTGATCAAAGTCTCTATGGCAGACATCCCTGGGGTTCATCTGCTTTGTGTCAGAAGCCTTATGTTGGTTTCCTCCTTCTATTTGCGGCTAAATTTTAAAAGGAAGTTTCAGACATTTGTGGAAGTGACTCAAAGTCATTCTTCGTTGCCAATTTAGTTACAGCTCACTTGGCGTTTTGAACTGCTTTAGCAACTGACTGCTATTCTTTTGGAATGAACTAAAAAAGTATAAGCAGCAGGTAAAATATATTAAAAGCTGCATTCACACAGATCTTCTCACTGTTAGAATGATCATAATTTTCCAAACTCACTTGAGATGTACACAGTATGTATCCTTCCTATCATCTCTTTGATATATTTTATAAAGTGCTCTTAATTATAGTTTTCTTCAAAATATCCATTTTCCTATTATGTAGATAAAATACATGTTCGAAATGCAGTTTCCCCCATTGTGTGATATTCTCATTATCAGTTTCTGTAGCATTGGAATGGAATGACCTAAAACAGAGCTTGAAAGACTCTGAGGTCCTTCACCTGGCCTGCTATTCAGTATCTGCATTGAGCAGATTCATAGTTGGGTGAGTTTCCCTACTCCTCTCATCTCTTTTCATCAGTCACCCTCAATTCCAGAGACACATTTTACCTATAATTCTACAAATCATTCCCCTAAAACAAGCAAAAAAAAACCCAAATAGATAAAGCAGCTCCTTAGTATTTACTCAGATATGCAGTGTTCGTGTGTTCATGTGAAAACGATATCTATGTGTGTGTATGTATGAACATAAACATGTTTACATGTGTGTATGTGTGCATAAACTTCTACAAAATGTGAAAATCTATGTGTTATTAATCATAAGCCTATGTATTATAATCCTGTATTCAGAGAACGTATGACTCTGTTTCTGTTTACAGATTTTTTTTTAAATTAAATACATTAAATGCAAACTTAAAATAATAATCAAAAAACAGTTCCTTCTGCCATATTGTGTTATAAACGGAGAATGGGAGCAGAAACTGCCATAAATAAGGAGAGAGATTGCTAGATAAAGGTCTAAGAAGAATCTGATCAAACAGGAGAGTATCAGAATAGTATATGCAGATGTGGCACATGTGTCAGTAGCTTTTGAAAAACAGGTTTGCATACAAACTCAGTAACCAACTTTTCTGCCAGACTTATCATAATTTCATTTTTTCCCTAACATGGAGTAAGTGATAACAGTATTCCAATTCCATGCAATTAGCTGCTCTGGGAGATTTTAAAACTTTCTTAAGACTGGCATTTTCTTAAGACTCATTCTACTTCCTTTCCCCATAAATTTTTATACATCAGTTGTTCTATGTGTTTGCCAGAGTTCTGAGATCGTGAACTTTTGGAAACCTTTCTGTGCTTTATATGAAGCATTGTGATAAAAATCCATATAACAGAATTATCCCTGCGGTTCCTCTGCTTCGTGTGAGAAGCTTTATGTGGGTTTCCCCCTTCCATCAATTGTTGATGAATATTGTTATCAAGACAGGATACAGTATGGTTTCTAGCAGTACTAGCTTTCTTTTCTCTTAACTGGGGTGTCTTAAAGGAGGTTGTTTCAAGGTTGTTTTAGTTGTCCAGGCTCAACAGCTGAGGAGGCCAACAGCTTAGTAGGGCACAGCAGAAGAAATTCTATACTGAAAAGCAGTAATAGCACTCATATTTTAAGAAATGATCATGTTGGGAGCTTTTGAAGTCAGTGGATTTATTTACTACATGCCTTTATATCTTAGCTTTCTATTTTTTTTGTATCTACTCGCAATGACAGGAAAGTAATTTGCTTCTATTTGCAACCTCCCCCCAAAAAAGACTGAACTAGATCAGGGAATTATTACCTTACCACAATTCTTCTATATATTACTATTCTTTTTGAAAATTTTTGTACACCTTTTGTAGAAATCATGCCCTTAAAGTGTTGATCTTTCTCTCTTTTAAAATATATTTTAAATATATTGTCCTATAATCATTACTCATAGAGGGCAGACTATGTTTTAAGCAACATGTCAGACTATAAATAATTTAAAAAAATGTTTTAATCACTTATTTGCTCACATAAGTTTTAAGACTAAAAGACACGTAAGACTTCTCATTTTTTTTGCTTGAAATATTTGATTCATGGCATAAGAAGGAAAAAAAAAATGAAAACAACCCCCATGAATAGTAAAATGGGTATTTTAGCAGGTTGTACCTGTCATGAGTTGACACTGGCCAAATGCCAGGCACTTACATATGTTTGTTTCACTGCTCACACAAAATGTTATTGTGGGTTACCCTCACCAGAAAACAGTATTGCTCTGTTTCCACACTAGGATTAAAAAAAAATCATGGTGCTTTTCTTTTTCTACTTTATTATTTTTTAATATATCATTTAATTTTGTTTAACTTTAAAAAATATTTATTTCAGATCTATGGTTTAATTAACCTAGTTATAGATGGAATTAAGGCAAATTTTAGCATTATGATTATAAACATAAAGAGTTACAGTAATAAAATCAGTAAAGAACCTCTGGACAAAGATTGTGGGAAATTTAAGAAATCAGGACAGCAAAAAAATGATCAGATGATTAGAGCTAAATAAAGTGTAATTAGCAATCAGGTATCATAAAGATGCTATACATTCAAATACAGGTATTCTCACTTCTGATTCATCTGTCTTTACACTACATAGATTTAATACAATGTACAAGAAGTAGCCTACTGGATCAGATCAAAGATCTGTGCCCTAGAATTATGGCTATAATAAATAACTTTGAGAAAGAGTAAGAAAAGGGTAGTGTGGTGAGTTTTTACTCAGAACATTTTTTCTCTTTGCAGTTAGTTGTGGCTTTCACAATGAAGACTACTGTTTATGTGATAGCCCTCACAGTATTTTAACTCCTATTTGGTGGATTTTTTGACATATGTAATTTCTCAGTATAATTAGTCTGTATATCTGTAGTCGGAATAAAAACACTAGAAATAAGAATGTTGTATAGAACCAAATATGGATAAAATTTTCTCAAAGTTTTTACATACTTTTTGCATTTTCACTAGGGTGATCTGCTCGGGACTTGGAAAGTTTCTAACATTTTTTGGTTTGAACTAACTGCTCTGTTATTTTAGTCCCCTTGTGCACATAGTGGTCATGAACTCTGTAGCAGACGTTTAGTTAGCAGGGTGTTTAGGTCGATTTTAGGTCTTCCAGCCAAGCTTTCCACTGCCTGCTTCAAGGTGTGCTTGGAAACAGCTATACAAGTAGATGTCTGAGGAGAACAAATAGCTGCCAGTGAGGCAAGAGTAAACCTTTGATGCTAAAGCTTCAGAGCTTTGTAGCTAATGTGGCAACGGACATTTTCCCACACTTCAACACTAACAGACCCCACCGCTCTCTAAACGTCTCTTGGAGTGAGGTGGAAATCCTGTCAAACTTCCTGGCTCCAAGCAGATGTCTCAAAATCCTGAGGGCACTAGACTTTGAAGTTTAGGCATTCCCAGTGCTAAGATTTTGAGGAAGTACTAATATAAAAGTATTATCAGCTCAGTGATCATAGAATTGGTGCAGATGACATAATGAATCATTGCTTCCTAGTCAAATCAAGCCCCAAAAAATCCAAACAAAAAGCAACTACCCCACACACACCCTCAGAACTCCTCAACCAAACATCAAAAACCCCCTTTTAGATAAGAAGTGGAGAATTTCTTAAATGAAATTTGAATCTGTGAGATCAGGCGATTATGAGCTTGTATGGAAATTGAAATCATTGGACAGTCTCAGAGGACATACCTTCCCATGACAGCTTCAGCTGGCTTTGTGAAGGCTGAGGACCTCTTTGCTCTCTGCAGCTTACTGAGGAGGGGAAGTGGAGAGGGAGGTGCTGATCACTCCTCCCTGATATCCTGTGATAGGATGCCTAGGTAGGATTCACAGAGGCATCAGGGGAGGTTTAGATCCGACAGTTAGAAAACATCTCTTTGCCAAGAGAATTGCAAACACTGGAGCAGGCTCATGAGGGAGGTGGATGATGCCCTATGCCTGTCACTGTTTAACAGGTAGTTAGACAATGCCTTTAATACTCCAACTTTTACTCAATCTGAAGTAGTCAGGCTGTTGAATTAGGTCATCATTGAAGTCTCTTCCAGATGAACTTTTCTATTCTAATCTAGTCTCTTTCAGTTCTTCCAGTCTTCTAATTAGAAGCTCCAAAAGAATCTTTCTAGATAAATCTGATTCAGTGAATTCATGAGCCATTAGGACCCTCCCCTCTAAGCCAATACTTTGAAAATCACTTCTGATGCAATAATCAAATGTTGCTATGCTAGAGACCAATTTCCTCTAGAAAATGAGACCTTCATCCTCACTAAATAAACCGTGAGAGGAGACCAGTTTACTTGACTCATATTGAGTACATCACATGAAAAGACTAATGACCCTAAACAAGTTCATATTTGAATACCGAGGTAATTTAGGCAAGTACAGCAGAGTAAGGAGAAGGCATCAATGCAGGCAGCAGGTGCCAGAGCAGCCATACTCTGTTCTCTCCCCGTCCTCAGGTATCTAGCTGGTGAGATTCCAAACACCCCAAAGTCACTCTAACCTACAATGTCTGCTCTCAAAGTTTGGAGTTGAGAGAAGCAAAGATGACTTGGAGCTGCTTTATGCACAATTCCTTTGAGCTGAACTAACCTCATATCTCTTGTGATCTTCTGAGGTAGCAGCAACAACAGCAATCATAGCAGTTTTTTCCCCTCATGTTGAGCTGCAGCTCAAGAGGAATAAAATATGTCATGTGCACTCTTGCAGGCTTGAAACCGAGTGTCTGCTACTGAAGATTAAATAGCATTATCACATGATATTAAAAAATATTGAAAATGTTGTGGCTTCTGAAAGAGTGGCATGATAGTGTAGACAAATTTTGGATCGGGGAAGAGAAATTGCACTGTGTTTTTATTGGTAATCATGGAATCCTAATGATTTTAACATAATCATAGACATAGCTAAATAAAAGTTGTTCATTTTACCTTCCTTAATTCTGGTTAATGGACTTTAAATAGTTATCCTGCAGAGAAATCTGGCTTGAATCAGTTGATTAACTCAGTTGATACACCAATGGTGTTTGCTGTATTTTCCTGCAATGCCCACAGTATTATCCAAGATTAGAAATTTTTGCTATTTGAATTTTTCGGTTTTTGTTGTTGTTGTGGTTTGGGTTTTTTTGGGTTTTTTTTTTTTTTTTTGTTTTTTTTTTTTTTTTTTTTAATAAAGAAAACTCTCAAAGCTATCCCATTATTGCTCATACAAAAATATAATTTACTCCTATTCTGGTTTGTTGTGACCTGCCTTGGATACACAACAATTCTGTTTCAGTGATAAAGAACGACTGTTTTGTAAAATAATCACATAATTGCAGGTTTTAACATTTTCTCTTTCATTGTCTTTTTTTTTCTAAAAGCAAAAACACAGTCATAGTGAAAGAAAACCATTATTAAAACTTGTCAGGTGCTTTCTCTCTTATATGGCAAGATACTAAGCTGTTTTCAAGAAGTAAAGATAATATATCAATGTTTTGACCATTATCAAGGACTTAATCTGTCTTATACCTTTACAAGATTGTAGGATGTTTCATGGTACAGTTTTTCTGATGCAGCAATAGATTGCATGCAAAATTTTTTGGAAGTAACTGTCATGATTTTAGTGGAATGATGAAGGTGCTCAATTTTATTGACCCTCAAAAGCTGGAAGGAAGAATAAATTTCACTGTTCTAGAAATTATTTCACTTGTGGTGTTTCTTTATGTGAGGTAATGCAGACAGGAAAGGAATCTTTTCAAATTTTCATTCAAATCAATTTCTTTCTTAGTTGAAAGCCTTTTGTTTACAGAATTCTTGGAATCTATGTACCATATAGACATAATGCACCCTTTAAAATATTTTAAACTTCCAATTTAACGACAAAATAAATTATGATTATATAGTTTGATTGTATTGAATGTTAGCTATTGCAGTTTGGTGATACTGGATTGATTTCAGCGAGAATATTGACTTTTATCATGCTAACTTTTCTTACTAGGCCTACAAAATACACCTCTAAAGGTTTATTTGAAAGCCTGAATACTTACTTTCCCTGGCAACATGTATTTTGATGTTTTATCTCATATGACTGTTAGCATGTGCATTTTTAAAATTACTTTAACTAAAGCTTCACATTCTCATTTGATTCAATAAAGTATGACTAGTTGATACTGATCAAATATTTAGTGGGGGAGACATAAGATAGCTAACATCTTTCCACAGAAAAGTCACCTAGACTTTCTTTCCAAATGATTGTGCAGTTATAGACTATGTTACTGAAATGCCTACAAGCCAATTTAATTAGTCAGCTAAATGAAACTGTCAGAAATTTAAGAAACATGTTTTTAGCAAATTATAGCCTTAGGTATTTCTTAATTTGCTCTCTAACTTCAACTGGAAACCTGTTTATAATATACTATTTGTTCAGCATGGATGAAGGTTACTTCACATTTGCTTTTATCTTCTTGCTGTCTGGCCATTTACAGATGTTTGAATGTAATAAGAAGGAAAGTGTCTGGAGACATTCAAAAAAGGGAGAAATAGAGACATTTAGGAGTTTCATAATAATTCTCTTCTTGCCAGCAACGAAAGTGAAGATCTTGTTTTTGTTTCAAATTCTGGATTATGGAAATGAATGCAACAGACAAAATTAATAGGTGTAAAATTATGGTAATTATATCCATGGTAACTAAATTTCCTCATGCATTAAAACGAAAGGCCTATGATACAGTACTTTAGGTTAGGCTTTGTATCACTTTGACTCACAACATATCTGCTCACAATAACCCTTTTATGAAGTATGTTTAAGCGATCTATTAAAACACGAAATTTTTTAATAATGAAAAAACCCAAAAACAACCAAAAAAAAACCACCTGAAAAGAAAGAAAGAAAGAAACAAACAAACAAACAAACAAACAAACAAACAAAGAGGAAGTACAATAGTTAGGCAGAGATGCTGAAGTTCTACAAGTACTGTAGCCTTTCACCTAAATTGCATAGTTACTTACTTGAAACCTATAGCCCCTTCTCCACTTATTTTGAAGCCGTGTGTTGGAAGACAGAGTGGTGGAACCCATACAACGTTTGGACAAAAACTTGGTATTGTCAACGTATTTTTGTGTGTTTAATGCAGGATTGTTGAGTAACCACAGCATGGAAACCATGTTACCTGGAATAGCACATTGAAAGGTAAAACTGACACAGGAATAGAATTATAACAGAATTATTCAGTCATTGCTTCCAGACGTACTACAGAATTTGCCTGTACTGCCTTAAGAGAAATTACTGAAAATACTCATACCTTCTCATGTCTGTGTTCTACAAGAGTTAAAAGGAGAGAGAACACCAAGATTTAGTGATGCATATGTTGAGAGTTTTGAAATGCACCAAATTCTTAATTTATAATTCCTACTTACCATTTGTGTTACTGCCAGAATACTCCATTATGTCAATTCTATGAAAAGAAAATAATTAATTTCTTAAGAAATTTGTTTGAGCCACTAGGAATGAAGCAGTGTCAGTCACAAAAAGAGGCTTCTCATTAAATGATCTGTGTAAACAGAATCAATAGTATCACTAGGAAGGCATGATCTGCTCAACCACACTTTATCTCACACAGTTCAGCTGGCATTGGCTTGGAATTTTCTCCTGCAATTGGGTTGAAGTCTGAGTACAGGGATAGCTAAAGGATGGAAAATTAAATACTGCCTTCACTGCATTTAGCCTTTGAAATTTGTCACATTGGTCAGTCCTTGTGAGTTCAGTCTCTCTGTGACATGTACACAGTTCAGCAAATTCAGAAATACTGACTTCTTATGTTTGTTCAAGAACTTACGCATTTATGAAAACAGAAGTAAATATATACAATTTTGGTTCCCATGCAATTATGTTATCTTCAGTTACTACTACACAACCCATGCATACATCCAAGAATTCTCCCTATAAAAAAGTTGTAATTTGTTTGTCTGGAAAGTAACACTGATCAGTTCCTCTAGTTGTTTTGTTTTTTTTTTTGTTTTTTTTTTTTTTTTTTTTTTTTGTTTGGTTTTTTTTTTTTTGTGCAAACAATCCTGCTTTATTGAGTGACACCTTTGAATGATGTTTCTATGCCAAATGAGATGAATTCTCTAAATAAAGAAATTGACACACAGATAACGAAGTAGTTGTTGCTTCTCATTCTAAATTATTTCTAGGTAAAGCCTCTTCTAACAGAGGCAGTCTCTGCTATGTCTATATTATCAAGGAACACAATGCAAATTAGAGTAAACCTGTAGACCAAAGCAGAATAATGCTGAGAATTTGACACCTATAATGTGTCTTCATGAACTTACTTCTGACTGATTCTAGATTGCTTCCATACTCTGAATTCTCATAAGCAGATGATCTTAATACCAATTTCCCTTGATAACAATTGAATCCAGTTTGTCATCTACAATCTCCCTACACGTTGTATTCTGAAGAGTGGTAATGGAGATAATTCAGTTCAAAACCTGCTCATAAACAGAATAGTAATGCAGATGCTCTGTTTACATGTTAGGTAATACAATAAAAGTCAGATAAACACAACAGGCAGATGCCTATTACAAAATTCAGATCAAATACAATAAATTACTTGTTGGGCAAATAATACATATATTTATAAATACATTAAGGTAGAGAGTATGATGCAATTTTATTTCTCTATCTTCTGGAAATCAGAATATGAAAATCTGCCACCTGTGAGTACTTGCATATCAGAAGTACTATCTACAGGTAGATTTAGACAACATTCCTCAGTTCAGTGCAGAAGGTTTGCTTGAAAAATGTAGCTTCAGGGATTCTGTATTTCCAAATAATTTTAGTGATATTTAATTCTATTGTGTAATAAAATTTTCCAGAAAATAACTTAGTACTGAACTGTCTGCTTCAAATGAAATAACCTGTCATTTACTTTTCCATGGGGAAAATTTTAGAAGAATAGTCTCATTTATATCTGACTAGTAGCATTACACTCGTTACCAAAACAACAATGGCCACCTGAGAAACTAGAGTTAAGTGAATGATTGACTTTGTCTTTCAGTGAACACCTAGCACATGAGGAAATTTTAAGGGGAAAAAAAAATCTTTGTGAATAATTCTAGATTTGTAGACTGTGAGCCATTTATTGGACAACCATTTTTTATGTGCGTAAGATTCATTCTTACTAAGTTCTTCTGATATGCTACATGAATTACGTGGAACTTTTCTTTCACAGATGTGTGGGCGTAATTCTAAGACTAAATATTCTGGAGCAGTGCTCACTTTTTCTGAATCAAAACCTTTTGATTTAGAATTTGTAGAATTTACTTATAACACATTGCACCTATGAACACCATTTTCAGTGATTTTATTGTTATTACAATATGAAGGAAAAATAATTATGAAAGACCTTTTTCTGGCTGACAGTTATCAATGTTGTCTTCCCTATGTATTCTTTTTTGTAGTGTTGAGGTACTTTGCAATTGTTATTTGGTATTGTCTCAATTTTAATTTCAACTGTTCTTTCCAAAGAAAGACTGTTAATATTTTCCCTATTTTCAAGTGGAAAATTTAATTATTGAAAGATTTGGCAATAGCCAGGATAAGCAGTGTCTCATCCAAATCCCTATGTTTGAAACACCCATCTGTGAACATCAAGTTTGGATTTTACTTTTTAAGTTTATGTTCAGTTATTCACTGAGCTTTACAGAGAGACAGACTAGATGGTATTTTTTGCCAAAGATCCATCTAAGAGAAATCTAAGCAGCAGATGATATCACTGCCGCAGTATGGAACTGTATCAAAATCTCCAAGTGACTCTGTCATCAGTTTATGTCAAGCTGTATAATTTTTTTTTCAATTTTTTTTCTGGGTGAGTGTTAGTACCGTGTACTTGAAGGATTGGTAGACAAATTGATACGCTAAAGTCTATGAGTTTATGAGATCCTTTAAAATAGTGGTGCAGAGCAGTAATGAGTGTTTGATACTGGTGATTAATACTTGATTTACAGAAGGGAGAATTTAATGCTTTGGATTTCTTAAGTGAAATGCTGGTGATTATACACTTTCTAGTTCAGACATTCTGTGTTATGTTTTTTGGCTTCAGAAGGCTTCTAAGCTCAGACATCAAGGAGTCTTTGTTGGTAAATAAAATTTTACTCCTAACGAATGACAGTTTCATAAAGGAATTGCTGCGCAGTCTCTTGGATTTCTTTGAGATACATTTTACTTAACAAAACATAAGATAGATTGTGCCCTTAAAATCCCCATTCACTCATCCCATTTCCCTCCATAGAAAGTCTGAGAGGGAGGCTGAGTGATTATCTTAGTCCACTCAAAATCTATGTGTTTAATGTCATTGTTCAGAAAGACTGCTTATCTATATAATTTTCCTTTTGGAGATTATGTAAAATGATGACATGCAAAGACACATATATTCTTTTCCCAAAATATAAATAGCAGAGAGAGACATAAATACCTAAAGGAAATGACCACATGTATATTTCCTTCCTTATTCCTGGTGTTTCCTGCAGCCTTTGTAGAAGTTCATTAGTATTTTCTTACAAAACCAGTTAGTCCTGTTGGCTGCAGATTCCATCAGTCTCTCTGTTACATGTCTCTGTGGGGCTGAGCTCCCCACAGTTCAGTGCTTATGAAATACAGGTTCTTTGTTCAGTGTTGATGCGAACGAGTCTCTGTGTCTTTTTTAAACAAGTTTAAATGTTATCATACCTGAAAGTTTTTTTAATAACATTTTTAATATCCATAATAAAAATTACATTCCAAGCACACAAAAGGTTCTCCAACACCTGCAATATTCACCTTTTATGGCAATTATGCACATTAAAATTATCTTTATAAATGACTCCCAAAATGGCAGAGCTAGAAGAATGTGAAGAATTCCCAGAGGATACTCATTCTGTCTTCTCCTTTTTCTTTTCGTTTTTTTTTCTATTGCCCATGACTTGTCTACCCCTTGCCTACTGCTTCTAAGCAAAATCCTTTGAGAGTGAACTAAATTTTTCTGCAAACTAAATAGGCAGATCCCTTGTTTCTGGTTTAATGTTTAGAATGGAAGCTCTTTAGGGATTCTTTTTGGTAATGCATGTGTAATGCTTAGCTTCATGAAGTATTTGTCTATGACTGGAAATTTTGGCTCTGCAGTAACACAAATTGTGAATAATAAGATTTGGACATTGGACACTGAGGGAGATATTGTCAGGTAAGTGATTGGAACAAAGAAGTTTCCAGGGGACAGTCAGGAACTTCATTTCTTAAAGAAAACATAATGTGGACTTATTATTTTTCTCTCTATTATAACACATCTTATTTTGGCAGAGTCTGTACTAACAAGTGGGATGTGATAGCACTCAGGAGAATAGTCATATTTGTGTTGTTCACACCATTTCTGATTAAAATAGCTTCTTCCCAGTCGTTTGTAAAATCAACCTGTTTCCTATGCAAAGTTGCACTTTATAAGTTTTGACCCTAAAGATGTTTGCCCACAACTTTATCATCACTAGATAGGCAAGATAACTTTTAAAGGACTAGGGCTTCTTAGTCAGTACATTGATTCATTGGCCTTCTAAAACACCACCCAATCTTTACAACTTCTACATCTCTCTTTCCTTACCCATTTTACAGTTTAAACTTGGACACCACTGCTGGAATATCCACAAACTCTTATAAAAGCCAACTTACACAAGGGGGAAACCAGTAGTTCGTGTTATGTAGACCTAAGGCACAAAAAGCTGTGTGATTTGTTCTTAGATATGAAAAAGGTCTGTAGTGATGCAGAGATATGAAGATATCTCTCCTGTGCTTTAACCAATTGTTAAATTTTATACTGTGTAAGCTTTATTTCTTTATGAACTTCTTGCAGATATATACTGTGATGACCCCTGTGATTCTCAAGTTGGAGCTGACCTTCCTTTTTATTTTTTTTCCCTTTTGAAGCAAATACATCAGAGAAAAAGCCACTGTTTTAAACCTCTGCTTTATTTGAACAATTTCATACTAAATAAAAACAGAATTACTTGGAAATATAGCAAATCCTTATGTGCTGCCTTGAAACAATCTGGATGGGGGCTTAAAAAGAAGTCCCATGTTACCTGTCTGCTCTGCCCTTGCCAGGCTTGTTCCCCCTCAGCTTGTGCAATGCAATTTGGCATCTTTTGGTGGGTTCCTGGTTGATAACTACCCTGTCTACTCTGTGTTCCTAGGAAACGTTTTTTTAATCTCATACCATGCTGGCTTCAGAAGTGCCCTACACTTCTATGAGCCACCTGAATGCTGTCTTTTCTAGAGCAGTTGTTTCTGTTCATGGTCAGTTAGTTAGAGCAAAGGGATTTCTTTCTATCCCAAAAGGCCAGATAGTTCTTTGTGTTCATCCTGGGCAATTCAAACTTGTGCTTCCCGGACACCTTCCTTTTAATAGAATAAATGTATCACAGTAACCACACAGTAAACCTTGAGCAAAAAAGTATGTCCATAACTTTGTCATACATACTGAGATATACATATTCCTGATTATCAATGAATTGCCACCAAATCTAGATCAAGCAGAAAAATTGAATTGATTTCTTTTTCCCTAATGGCATTATGTCTGGCATATGTCTGTAGATGCACAAAATCCTTTAGATGCCTCTCTTGTTTAGATTACTGGGATCCTGTAGGCATTTATTTTCATCATTAATGCTGAGAAAATTAATCAAGTCCAATTACTTCAGTGCAAGGCAGTGTGATGTACTGCTTTCTAAACTCTTTTCTTCCCTAATCCAACCTGTAAAATAACATTGGCATAAAGAGTTTCTTAGTTAAAAGATGAAACAGTTCCAATTGCTTAATATCCCCTAAAGGAACTATGAAAACACATATAAAAATAGCAGCAGTTATTTTTGTTCTCTGAAATTAAGGCCACAAAAATAATGGTTTAATTTTTTGCAAAATTTCTGAATAGCAGAAAACATTTTCAGATACAGGAAATACTTCTGTAATGGTGAAGTTCTCCTGAAAGGTCGTAAAGTATTTTTTTCTTCTATTCTTGGTAGATTACATTGAGGCTATTTTTGGCAAACCTATTAATTTCCATTGAAAGTTTCAGATAAGAACACAGTTCTGTCATACCATGCTCTGTGCAGACGTAGAATGACTAAGGGATAGATTTTGTCTTGAGCAGATATATGTTTAAGACATTCTTTGAAGAGAAAAGTCTGAAACCATGGAAGAGCTCTACTTCTGAAACATAATTCTGTGTGTAAGAATTTGGTAATACTAGAGTAATGTCAGACTAATTCTCCTATAGATTACTCGTTTTTACAAAAATGTAATTTCACTGATTTCAACATATACATACCTAATTTGCATCGTGGTAAGCAAGAAGAGACTCTGACTCACGGTTTATTTTACCTACTTGCCAGTTGAGTACAGAGTGTTCGTGTTGACAGGCACCTAAATAGTTACTAAAGGAGCACAGGGTGAATTATATAATAGTTTTTCTTAATGTATGCCAAATATCTCTGGATAGAAAAAGCACCAGCAAGCAAACATAAAGACAATTCTGGATTCTAGGCAAAGAATTTAATTTGATGTAGCAAATTAAAGTTTAATAGTGAATATTGTCTATGTCAAGAGGCAAGAAAGAATTGCAATTAAGAATTCACCCCATTATTAACCTCTAGCTATTTTTGGAATAATTTAAACAAATTATTAAGATTCTTAATTAGGAAGAAGAGAACTTGCACTAAATTCATTCTTTTCTTGTTACTTTGTGTGTCAGAAGAGAAATCAACTATCATATCAGCCAATAAAACAATATTGCTACTGAGAGGATCTAAAAATTTAGATCTAAAAACAGAATAAATCACTTTTATTGATTAATACCTTTTCACATAAACTATAAACACTTTGCATATGAGGAACTAAGACAAGAGATTTGATAATTTTTTCTTTACAGAAAAAGTAAGTGAAAAAATTGCAGCTGTAAGCTATGACTGTAAAACAGATTTAAAATCAGTCTTTGGTTGGCTACTTTTCAGACAAACTTCGAACAAAATTCAAAAGATGACCATTTTTGAGAGTATGTTGATTTTGAAAAAAAAAACCCCACAAAGAGTGTTCTAATTAAAAGAACTCCTGAAAAATATAGAAGAAATAATCTGGTTTTGCAGTATATGAAGATGATTGTAAAGAGACTGGAATCTCACCGCAAAATCATGCGTCACGTTACCATTGCTATGGCAATACCCTTGCCTTTTGATACCAATACTGATGACTATTTAATTTAATGTTAGGTACATTTTATGAGCTTAAAATACAAGTTACTTAGTTCACAAAGTCCAGGTTTTGTCTTTTGTACAGACTTTTTTTAGTTCTCCATACAATGTTAATTTCTAAAACTCAGTTTCTCTTCTAGATGTGAATAAAGCTGAGTAGATACTGATATGCATGATCATAAAACCTTCAAGTTGCCATAATATCTATCCATAAAATTTGAGGATATGATAGTTTTGTGTCTTGTCTGTGCAGCTAGTCAAGCAACTATATATTCTGGGGAAACCTTCCCAAGTTTAGTGTAGAAAGCCCCCTCATCTCTTGCTTATTCCATCCTTATGCTTAAAAAGTAACAGAGCATCTTGAAAAGCAGAAATCTGACAGCTGTGAAGCACTGACATATTTTTAGGTGTGCGCTTGGAATCAACCTTTTGATGCCTCATTTATTGTAGTCCTTTTTTGTTGTTTTTTTTATACTTGCTGTGCAGTTTCTATATTTTCTACCTTGTTATACTTTCCTTCTGTCTCATACTGTCAGCTCCTTTTTTTGATACTTTCAGTAGAAAGGCAAGCATGAAAATCAGTATCTCCCTCAAGGCCATTAAAGCCAATCATTAGCAGGATAACATTAAGTTGCCATAGCATCTTTAAATTTGAATCATTAGAGTCCAGTGCTTGCTGTGTCCTCTCTTCTTTACCAGCGACACACTCCCCATGCCAGGCTTTAAATTTGAGAGCACACTGCTTATTCTGTGGAACAATATTCACCCTGTAGCAGGGCTTTGCCTGGAGTTCGGGTGAACCAACTTGATCCTTATCCTATTTACAAAAATTATCAATGATGAATGGAGAAAGGGTCACACTACTTTTGGTCTTGGGGAATACTGAAACCAGACTGACTCATTGTGCTAGGTGCAAAACAAACTACTGCGAGATTTCAAGTCAGAACTACAGTTTAATAGGAAAATAAAAACAAAAGCAGAAAACACTGGCTTAAACTGACAGAGTCAGGATACAACCTGACACCCTGTTGGTCAGACTGGCGGTAGCAGTCTGATTAAATGGTGGACAGGGTTCTGTTGAAGCAGTGATCCTGTAGAAGGGCCTGGTCTTTCTCTAAAGATCCAGTGATGGTTATGTACTCTTGTCTTCCGGGAAAACAGTAGGTAGGGCTGCCCATGTTCCAAACCTCATACTATATCTGGGTAGGAATTCTTGGTTCCTCCCTCTGGGTGGAGCATCTCACAATGGGATAATGTAATTTTTGAATCCTGCAATGAGGCTTGATGGCCCATTAGCAGAGACAGCACCTGGAGGGAGTTATCAGGAATAAGTCATGGAGGAGAAAAAGAACTCTGCCCTACCTGGCCTTAAGAAGCTTATGAAGATGGTACTAAAATACATCTTCATCATTTTGGTTGCATCTTCCATTGTAACCTAAGATACTCATCAATCCCAAAGTTAAACATTATTAGGAAGAACAATATTTCAGAAACAAACAACCTTGAGGTGTGGCAGACCTAATAAGGGAACCAAGAAATCATGGTACTGATCACTTATCCAAAGCTGCTGAGCTGACACAGCCAGCCTAGAAACATGAATGACAGATCATCACTTTATTCCAGAAAAGCCCAGCCCAAATTTTCAATGGCAGGGACTACTAACACACCCCTTCTCAGAGTGCGAGTGGAGCTTCCTCCCTAGAGTAGTAATGGCTCTAAACATTACTTCTTGAGGAGGAGCAAAAGAGATGCACCAATAGTAATTGGTATAGGTGAGTAGCATCAATTTCTACACAGTAATTATTTTGCTAGATTTAATATCATTGCTTCAATATTCTTCAATAAATAGTGCACTATACTAGTAGTTCTAGCTACATATATTATGCAGTAAATACCACTGATTAAAGTATTTCTGTCTAATTGTTATCATTATAATAAATTCTAATAATTATTTCATTTTATATTAATTATTAATGTAAATATATTTTGAGTGCAAACTTTGATCCTGGGCAAAGTTGCATAAAGTCTCTATTACAGTTGTATAAGCCTTTAGGCATAAACTGTTGACAATATCTGGGATTAGGACTGGATCCAGCCACCCTGGGCTCCTCACTGAGTGAGAGTTTTGAAGTCAGGTGGCTTTTCTGAAACTCTTGACTCAACAAAAGAGTCTGCCCAATACAACTTGCCAAAGCTTCTGTTTCATTTGCAACAGCTCCCCCCACACTCCCCCTAAAAAAGTGTTTTAAAGCTGAAGCCACAAAAGTTACTGTCTGCAGTAATAATCAAATCAGAAAACAATTTTTTCTGCAAGAATATGATCATTTTCATCAACATAGTCATGAACAATCTTAGAAAAAAGGAAACACAGAATTATAATGTTTAGGTGTTGAATTCTAGTCACCAGTCATAAATCTAAGAGATCTAAGGGACTTGGAGGAGGAGTTTTCAAAAGCACTTTCTTAAATTAAAAGACTTTTGATAACACATGCTGTTATATTCCAACATCATCTCTTCTTTGTGAGACAGAAAACACCATATGTCTCATCTCCTTGCATTAGGTGCAGCATTTAAATACAGTAAAAATTTTTCTTTCGCTCCCGTTTACAGAGGACATTGAAAAATTGTGACACAGCTTAAAATATTATTTTTGAAGTCCTATTAAATTCATTGGTTATGCTTTGTGTACATAATTTAGGATACAGTAAAAAATAATGATGTTTTAAACAAGATTTTTACAACCTGTTACCAAATTCTTCTTGTAGGTATTCTTAGAAGAAAAATATTAGTAATTCTGAGTCAGGGACTTGTAAGTAAAGTTAATTTATTCTAGTGCTGGTAAACTAGGAAAAGAACCCTGGCTTAGGACTGTCATGTCTAAATGTTAAATGGCCCAAGATCTGGGATGTGGGGAAAAAGAAGGTGAATTCTGTTTTTCATTTTCTAATCAGCACGGAAATGAATCTTCTGTTTAATGAACAGTATCTGTTAGAAGCTGCTCAGATATTGCGGTGCTGAAAGTGCTAGAGCTGTGTAAGCAAAGGGGATATTCAGCTTGAATTTCTTTAGGCACTTTGTCAAAAGAGAAAAAAGAAACAGAATGGAAGATTATTTTAAGGAAAGTAATTAGAATGAGCAGGTGAAGTGCCCTACAGTACTGGGATGAAGTCATTTGAAGATAGGTGTTGAGATATGAGCAAGTGAAATATTTGAAGGGTCTTAAAAAGTAGCATCAAGTTAGGTCAAATGTAAATGAAAAATAGAGTATAAAGGATAACCTTTTGGTCTCAAGATTAAAAGTTTGGTTTGATGTACTTAGTAAGAAGTACCAGAGAAATGAAGCAAAATAAAGTGGGTGAAGAAACCATTACTCAGAGCACTCGGTAAAAGAGTTTTAGGAGAACTTCTGAGGCAGAGAAGAAGAACTAAATATTCCAGATGGAGTGATGCAATTCATATGAGATACCAAAGTCCAAATATACTTCAGAAAATGCAATATAAGGAAAAGAGATCTATTAGCGTCCTTGGAGGAGTGTGAGAAAGAAAGATCAGAGAATGATGTGCACAGATCATCTCTGAGTTACTTGGCAGCATTTTATGCAATTAAGCAAAAGTGTATAGAATGAAGAGTATTTTGACAAAACAAGATCAGCCATAATACAACTCTCCATCCACTTACAGCTGCATGTCAGAAAATCAAAAGAGAATTCAAAGAACTGTGAGACTTAAATCAGACACAGTGTGAGAGATTTGAAAGCTTTCAATGTAATAATGGCTCTTTCTTGTTTCCAAAAGTAGTCATCCTCTAGAAAAAAAAGAAAAATCATATATAATAGTGATTTTTTTTCTTTTCCCCAATTCAGTATTATTTTTCTCTTTCTGTATTGGTGCAATCCTTTAAGGCCTACACCGTTAAGCAATACGTAGTCATGAGGTGGAGGATTTAGCACCTCTTGTAACATTTTTTAATGTTTTTCTCTTTGCCTGTGTTATTTGGTAATGGGTATAATGGGAACACTTTGCAGATAGACTTTTAATATCTCTGGCTTCCTTTTTCAGGTATTTCAGTTAATTAGATTTAAATAATTTGTTTTCAGTTTACAGGTTTAGGTCTGTAATTCAGCATCCCTTGCTTTAAATGATGCTTTTCAGTAAAATAAGGATTTTCAACAGTATTTGATAAACAGATTTGTCATTTCATACTGCAAGAAAAGACAAAAGAACTGCCCCATTAATATGTTTTTCATACTGTTGTGTCTGTTCCTGTTATAGTCAAAAAAAGAACAATTGACCTTATAGTGGACATTGCTGCGACAGTAACACCTAGATCTATCACTGCTATGCAGCCATATGCTCCTTTAACAGGCAAAAAAAATAACTAATTGTCTATTTACATCAGTAAGTTGTTAAATTATTACTGAAAATAAAGTGTGAAATCATGGCACAACTGAAGTGCTTCAGGTTCTTTACAGACCAAGACTGGTTCAGACTTTGTTTAGCTTCAGTTTATATACGGATGAAGAGGCAGCTAAAACTTTTTGAAAACAAATACAGAGACAGGAATGATATTTTCATTCTTGAATCAGGCAGTCTGAAGCGGTCAGGCTGGGGAAGCATTGTCCTTCTCAGACGTCCTGGCTAGCTATCCAGCACCGCTAGCAGTATGGGGGCACTATCCCGATCTCCGTGGCTCGGGACAGCACCTAAGGCAAACACTCTGTGCTATGACAGCAGCGTGACCTTGTGGTAGGACGTGGCTTGGCTTATGGCTACAGTCAGCAGAAAAAGAGAGCGCGCTCCAGCTGTGGTGAATCCACGCTTATCGGGACTCAGGAGAAACCGACAACCGAGGCAGAAGAGGGGGAAGTTGCAACAGCTTATAAGGAGTGAGGGAAACAAGGGAGGAGTCAGTCCTTGGACGAATAGAGTTTTAGAGGGGAGCAGGACACAAAAGATTGACTTAGGGAAAACCCCAATGGGGATAACTTGAGGGTGGGGCCCCAGCCCCTGAGCCAATCACTCAACGCTCTGGCTGGAAGTTTCTAGAGAGAAGGGTGGTAGCACCGAGTGACGGACAGGGCACTGGGGAGGGATTTGAGAAAGAATGCATTAGTCTCCAAGGCAACTGGGGAGGAGTTGGGATAACTGGCAGCATAAAGGAGGGAAGGGAGAACCAGGGCAGAGCCATTACATGATAGGGGGAACAGAACAGTCCAACTTATACAGACACAACACAACAGCAGTCTGGGCTTAAAATATTTAGACTAGAAATTGATGCTTATCTGCTAAAGGTGTGTTCTTGTGTGTGTTCCTATTAAGATCCTGAAAGAAAAATCCTGTGGAATGGAAATTTTAATGAGAAAGTGATACAAAAGATAATAATGGAGTGCTTCTATGTCTCTCACATACTTTCAGCAAGTACAATAAGCAAAAGAGAAATATTCTTGCTCTGAAATTTGGTCTCTGCTTCTATACTACTATAGTGATCCCTTGTCTGATGTTGCCAAAGGGGATGTGAAATACATTAGATGTTTTATTTCTTCAGGTTTCTGACTGGCTGAAGGGAAAGTTGCAGAATATTATATGAACAATAGCCTGACCTAGGTAGTTTTAGCATTTATTAACTCTTCTCCCTAAACTCATTCAGCCACATTGCATTCTCAGTAAGTGATGCTCTCTTAAAAGGCAGATGTCTGGCCAAAAGCAGCAATCCCTTCAGGTTCTGTAGCCCCCTAAACCTACTCATGTTCTTTGACAAGTGTTTCCGTTTTCCCTGAAGTAACAGAAAGAAAATCACTTTTGCTCTTCTTGGCTTTCCTGAGAAAGAGCAGCATCTTGGCTGTGTTCAGGTTGTCACACTGTATAATCCTTGTTTAAAGCAGGGCAGCTACTGAATATCGTGGTGTAAATGGCATAAGACATACTCCAGGCACATCTGTGTCTGTCAGTTTACATCAAGTCACAAAGAAGAGAGCAGGGCTCTTAAATTTCTTCTGGCAAGTTACAAATGGTTCGACCTCTGTGAAGTTTAAATCATTCATTCACAAATAAAGTTATTTTTCTGACACTGTTTTTTCTTTTTTTTTTTCCTATATATTTCTTGCCATGAAATAATTTGTGCTTCTTGTGGGTGGTAATGATGAGTGGCTTATTGCTCTGTTCTGCAAGGGAGAGACTACACATCATGGATTTAGCCATGTTCAATTATAGAAGTTTTATCTTCAGTACTCAATCTACTTACTGTAAAAATACCATTATTATAAGGGTCTGTTTTTGGCTTTCTAAGCTGACAGAACTTGCTGACCGATATTTGTGGGTACCTGTCAAACACAGCTTAAATATGAATCTAGTAAAGGAGGAAAAAGGACAAAAAATATGGAGCATGGGAAGCTTTATCTAAGACAACATGAATATATTAATCTTTATTTTCCAGTTTATTTAGTGAATCTCTGAGAATAATTTTTGTATCATCAAAGTGACCAAGTCCTATTGCTTTTCTACACAGAGTCTACACAGGGTTGTGAAACTATTTTCATCTTCTTTTTTCCCGCAGAAAAGGGACACCATGCAGGAAAGAAACTGAAGTTCTCATCAATAGCAAGCTGACCAAAGGCTAGCAATGCACTATATGACAATGAAGACAAATAGCATCCTGAGCTTCATTAGGAAAAGTATTGACAGCAGGCTAAGGCAGGTGATCTTGTCTGTCCTCCCCATTCAGCCCTGATGAGACACATCTGTGTGGCTTTTAAGGGCTTGAAGCATGATGCAAAGGTGAGAGAGCTGGAAGTGTTCAGGTTAGAGAAGACTCAGGCACTTTATCTATGTGTATAAACATTTGATAGGAGGGAACAAAGAAGGATCCACTTCTCACAGGTAATGGTCACAAACTGAAATACAGGATACTCTAGCTAAACAGAAAAAAAAAACCAAACTTTTTTTTCTTTTTTGTCTATTCTTTCCCTGATGGGCAAGTACTGGAACAGATGGTCCAGAGGGGCTGAGGAGTCTTTAGTCTAGGATACACAGGATCTGATGCATCCAGAGAGTAATGCAACCTCAATGACCAGAGTGTTGGACTGATGATTTCCAGAGGTCCCTTCCAGCCTCACCAACACCAGCTGGGTAGGTTGTTTCTGTCTATTTGCTGGGTGCCCACAAACTCTATGATTCCACCTCCTCAACAGGAGAGGGGAAGAAAATACAACGAAAAAATTGTGAGTCAAGATAAGACAGAGAGAAAATTCAGCAATAACTGCCATAAATGAAACAGACTTGGCTTGGGGTAATTAATTTTCTTCAAAAGGAATATGGTAGAATAATGAGAAGAAAGAGCACTCTAAAAATGTCTTTGATCCACTGATTCTTTCTAACTTCTCCATCCCAAGTGGTGCAGGAAGAATGTGGGTTATAGTTAGGTTAAAGCACTTCATCTCTACTTCTCTTCCTCTGTACCATTGTGGGGTTCCACCTATGGGAAACAGGTATTCATGAACTTCTCATGAATATGTCCTTCTTACAGTCTCCAGTACCTCAAGAACTGCTTCAACATAGGTCATTGGACTGCTCTAATGACTTATGGGACCACAGATCCTGCCAGAAAACTTACTCCTACGTGGCATCCTCTCCACGGGATGCACATCCTGCCAAGATCATGCTCCAGCTTGAGTTCTCCATGAGCTGCAGCTTTCTTTGAGTCATTCACACCTGCTCTGCCACAGAATCCTCCATGGACTGCAGGTGGATTTCTACTCTACCATGGATCTCCATGGGCTGCAGGGGCACAGCTGGGTCAACAAAGTCTTCCCCAGGATCTACACCATATGCCCCTCCTTCTGCACTGATCTTGGTGTCTGCAGAGCTGTTTCTTTCACATACGTTCACTGCTCTCTCTCACAGTTGCTGTGGCCATGGTTTTCTCCATGTTGAGTATGTTATCACCAACTTCCAACACTACAGATCAGCATACCTTTGGCCAGCCACAGGCTGGTCCTGGGGTCAGTCAGCTCTGACATGGGGGCAGCCTCTGGTGTCTTCTCACAACGTCATCCTTGCAGCCCTATGCATATCCCTGCTACCATACCCCTGCCACATGCACAAAGTACAATCTAATTCTAAGATTCTATCAGTACTTGAAAAATATCAAGGTTCAGCATATATATGTGTCCTTATCTATTCTAAAAGCAATTCCCCTAAATGATGCACATATTGCACATTTTTGAAAGGTAAACCAAACACTTGTGGAGTTCTTTAAATTAAAAGCCATTATTGTGTGTTTTAAAATGATTTAATAAATATCCTTACTTATAGAGAAGAGGATGCTGTATAAATTAACCACTTAACAATGAGCTTAATTCAAAAGTTAGTTTCAGACCTTAACCTGCATGAGTATTTGCATCAACCTCTGTAATGACCTTTTTTCAGAAATGGTAGGTTTGAGTTCCAAGGTTTGTTCCTTGGAGATCAACCAGCCTGATACCCTGATCCAAACCTCCCAGACTGCTGGCTATTTGACTTGAGGTTTGCCGGTGAATGGACTACATGTTTAGGGAAGATACAATGTGCCAGCACCAGGCACACTTGCCTTTAGTGCCGCTGAAGCTGCTGGCACTGAACCCCTCACTCACCTCAAAGAATCAAAATCACAGAGTAGTTAGGGTTGGAAAGGACCTCTGGAGCTCACCTACTCCAACCCACCTGCCTACTCATGCCAGTCCTCTCATAGCTGACATTCAGGCAACGTATAGTAGCATTCTCACCCCAGTGGCTAGAGATTAAAAGTTCCAAACATGCTCCAGTAGCAGACACCAGGCCAGGTGTGCCTACAACCCCTGCGTGCCTCTGACTCTAGTCTGCCTCTAGTAGCTGGCGCCAAATTTCCCTCATACACACAAGTCTTGTGGTCAGTTACTCCACACATTGCTATAGAATAGAGAGTAAGGGTACAGTGAGTGAAAGTTAAGAAAATATTCAGTGAGAAGAAAGAAAAGCTTTCATGTGAAGATATAAAAAGAAAGGACAGACTGTGCTGATCAGTCTGGTCCTAAGATTTACTCTTCATCAGTAGCGAAGTCCCAGTTTTCCTGCAGTTTCTTGGTAGCACATCAGTAAATGCAACCAGGTTTATTTCTCATTAATGTCACATTGTTGATAATGCTAATTGTTCAGGTTTTATGTCTTGGGATGTTGTATCTCTCTGTGTTCTTATGATGCAGATTTGAATAGGTGCTAAGTCATATGGTCAGATTGAAAAAAATGAAAATTATCACACTTCACATATCCATACCGAGTAGTGTGGCTGCCCAGGTTTATTCTCATCACTACCTCCCTTATGATTTTTTTGTCAGATTTCTGTCTGTATGTTCTTGCTCATGACCTCCTTTTCACATTACCTCTCTTTGCACTGAGAAAGGCCCTGACCAGATACATCAAGGAGCAGACACATTCTTTCCACATACCCTTACATTATCCATTTTCTTCTTTTAGGAAGCTGACTTCCTGCTTTAAGAAAAGAGAATAGTTTAGAGATATGGTCTCTGGTTAGGTTTCACCAGGTACCCATTCCTGACTCATAATGCCATGTAAAGTGGTTTAGGAGTAGCGTTTCCAAAGACCAGAAAAAGCAGTCACTTTGGCGTACTCTTGGAGCCTGATGAAAATATGGCTACCAGACAGCATAGCAAATACAAGTGTTTTGTTTTGGGATGTGTTCATGTCAATATTACAGGCCTTGAAGGGACTGAACCTGTGTGATCATAAGTCTTAGCAAGATGTAGATTTGGATCAGCATTCTAATGCTTTTGTGTTCTTATATACACCTGTAATTAGGTAATCCTGAAAGGTGGTCTCTTCTGTCACAACATGGCAATCTTCAGATGTGTTTAGGATATTCATGGAGATCAAGAAACACAAACTGAATTTTTACCCATTGCAGTTAGTGAAATAATTATCCATTCTGTACACAGCAGCATTTCCTTAGCTCTTGGTCATCTCTCCTGAGCAGCAGGTGTCTTGGTGGAACATATTAGCAAGAAAAATATTATAGAGCATCCTGTCATACAGATTTTTTGATTTTTTACTAGTACAGTGAAGGACTTTGACAAGAAAATCTGTCAACCACTCTCTGTTGCTAATGGAGTCTGGAAACTGTTGACATATATAAGTGGTCTCTTATAATAGTTTTCTACACAAGAAGATTTAACTTTAGTACTCTGTTATTTAATCAGGACAGTTCCCAGACCGTATAATGACATATTGTCCAAGACAATTGGTTTCACTAAAAGAGAAGTGCCTGAATTGATATTGAAGGTAAAAATGCCCTTTAGTCTTTAATATTTTCTTTCACACTGTTTTCCACCACACAATGTTCTCTTGTGTAAACACTTGCAAAAGTACTGACTTATTAGCCATGTGAGGTCCATAACAGTTATCATGTCTTGATGGCAGTTAAGCACTCAGATGTTGTCAGAGCTCGCCATTCTCCAGATGTCCACATCTGTAATTTGTCCAGGACAAATACCAGTATGAGTGGTATAGTGCTGAAGTTGATAGCTGTCTTCACAGCTCACATTTTCCTATGTCCTAGGTAAATTAATCTTCATAGGTCTTTCTCCTTTTCTTATCTGTAGGCTTAGCTTGGGCTATTTGCAATTTTACCCACACTGACTTTACAGTACTTTCATTTTTTGTGTTGTGCGTTCTGTTTTTGTTATTGTTCATTTGTTTAGGGTTTATTTGGTTTTTTACAGAACTGAAGACTGATTTTATAAACTCTTCTGTACAGACATCTTCCTGCACTGCAGCTGTTCATGTACAATCCCAGTAGTGTTCATGGAAGTCTGCTCTGGTCTCAGTGGTGTGTTATCAGTTATTGACATTCAAGACAAACTAGTCATGCCTGGAAACTGCTCTGGGCTGTCTGTGACATCTCTTTCAGTGACATACTTGATGGATTGAATTTAATGAATAGAGTGTTGCAGTGGAGAGATAGAGACTCTTCATGAAGGCAAAAATATGAATATAGGGAAGGGAAGATGCACTTTATATGAGATCAGCTGAAAGGAACAGAGCTCTGTCTGGGAATGGGTGAGGACACAAATCAGAATTTATGGTTTAGGATTTATGAGGAGAAGACAGGTAAAGGTGGCATTATAATGTATGTCTGCTGTAGGACACATGACCTAGAAGAACAGACAGATGAGACTCTCTATAGACATATAGGAACAGCTTTTCTGCAATCCCTGGTACTCATGAGGGACATCAAACACCCCAGTGTTGGGTGGGGGTGGGACAATACAGTGTTGGGTGGCAGTGGTGGGACAATACAGTAGGACACAGGTAACCCAGAAGTACATTCAGGATAATCTTTTTTGACTGACATAAGGAGAAGTGGTCTGTTGCTCCTCATAATCACTAATGATTATGCCCATGAGATGGTGGAACTCAGGATTCTTGGGGCAGTGAGGAAGGTGAAAAGCATGCTCACACCCCAAAAGCTTCAGAAAACTCATATGACATAAGGCCCTGGAGGGAAGAGTGGCCTCAGAATGCCGGTTGATATTTAAGGCTCAGCTTCTTCAAGCTCAAGAGACTCCCATCCCAATGAACATGAAGTTAGCAAAAGTACTGGGAGGATATTATGGGTGAACAAAGAGCTTCTAAACAAACTCAGATAAAAAAGGAAGAATACAAGGGATAAAAGCAAGGTTGGATGACCTAGGAGGAATGCAGGAACATTTTTCAAGCAACAAGGGATAAAGTTAGGAAAACTAATGCCTAAATGAAATTGTATCTGGCCAGGTATGTCAAAGACAAGAAGAATGGCTTCTACAAGTACACAGGCAATAAAAGAAAGATGGAAAAATGTGGACCTGTTGCTCAGTGATAAAGGGGGCCTGGATACACAAGACATGGGAAACTCTGAGGTACTGAACATCTTGTTTGTGTCAATCTTTACTAGAAAGACTCAGTGACTGGAGAAAAGCCTAGAGCAAAGATGCACTCTTGGTGGATCAGGTTCAGGTCAGGTAATATTTAAGCAAAATGGACATACATAAATACATGGGCCACGATGGGATGCTTTGGCCTGTGAGTACTGAAGGAGTTGCTTGGAATTGAGGCCACACTTGATACTCTTTAATCAGTCATGGCAATCATGGCATTGAGATAAATGCCCAAGGACTGAAGGAAAGCAAATATCTCTGCTATCTTGAAGAAGAGCAAGAAGGAGGACCTAGGAAGTAACATACCAATCAGCTTTAGCTCACTTTCTGGGAAGGGAATATGAGAAAAATTAGACATGAGAAAAATTTCTAGGCAGGTGAACAAGATGATGACAAGACTACTCCTCATGGATTGGAGGGGAAGTCACACTGGACCAGCCTAATAAAGAGCTATAATGAAATGCCTGTTCTGGTCGACAGGGTGAAGGAGCAGGGCATATTGTATACCTGGGCTTCAGTAAGGCCTTTGACACTATCTCCTGTAAGATCCTCACAGACAAACTGTTTATTTGTGGGGTGTGGGCTGGATAACCATAAAATGAAGTGAGATGAAAACTTGCTAATGGCTGAGCCTGGAGAGTTCTGATCAGTATAAGAAAATCTAGTTGCAGGCCAGTAATTAGTGGTATATATCAGATGTCAATACTAGGTCTAACATTATTTCACAGCCTCACCAATGATTTACATGATGGGGCAGACTGAACCCTCAGTAAATTTGTTGATGATGCAAAACTGGAAGGAGTGGCTGATAGGGTCATGCTGACATCCAGAAGGACTTCAACAAGCTAAAGGAATGTGCTTTCTGGAACCTCATGATGGAGGTTCCAGAAAGCGCAAGGGGAATTGCAAAGTCCTGAACCTGAGGATGGAGTTTTGCACATCAGAGGGCCTTCTGTGGCCCACTGATCTGGAAAGAAACTTGGCAGAAAGGACCATCAGGGACTAGTAGACATGAATCACTAATGTGGTTTTGTCAAAAAGAAGGTTAATGATGCCTTGAGAAACATCATTTTCCGCTTTCCAGGGAAAGTATTGACAGTGGGTTAAGGGAGGGGATCCCCTTTATTCAGCACTGTTTAGGCTATAACTGGAGTTATGTGATGAGTTCTGCACTTCCCAGAACAGAAAAAATATGGATCTTCTGGAGACTGGCCAGTGAAGGGCCAGGAAAGTGATGGGCTTGAGCAATTCAGACCAAGGCTGAGTGAGTTATAACTGCCTAGCCTGGAGAAAAGAAGCCTTAGGAGGGATCTTGTTATTCTATATAAATACCTCAGGTGTGAGTGCAAAGCCAGACTGCTTTAAGAGGTGTACACTGACAGGATGAGAGGCAGTTGGCACAAACCAAAACACAGGGAAGTCCCCTGAAACGGAGGAATTGCTTTCACAGTGAGGGTTGACTGAGCACTGAGCACAGGATGCCCAGAGAAGTTGTGATCTCTTATCTCAGAAATAAGCAAAAATCATGGGCCTGGGCAACTGGCTCTAGGTGGCCCTGCTTGAATAGAGATATTAGACCAGATGACTTTCAGAAGTTACTTCCAATCTCAACCATTCCATGATTATGCCAGTAGTTCCACACGGTGTCTCATTGTGATTACTGAGAGATGCAATCAGCATTCAGTTCATGCATGTGAGATTTGTCTCCTAAAGCATGCTTCTTGATACATAGTGGTATCATTAATTTTATTTTGTTATTGTTTGCTGTCTCTGTACAGCCAAACACTCTGCATATGTCTTTCCCTTTTCAGTTTATGAATACTCTGCCCACACATAGGCTGTTGGTGAGCTCATGAACTTGGCAAAAGAACTGGTCTTTACTGGGGTGGGTGATGAGAAATCGCTTTTTGAATCATAGACTTGTTGAGGCTGAAAAGGACCTCTAAGATAATGAAGTCTAACTGTTAACCCAGCATTGCCATGTTCACTGCTAAACCATATCCCAAACTATCACAACCACGTTTTTACACAAGTCTATGAATGGTGATGGCAATGCCTGGTCACCCTCACAGTGATTAATGTTTTACTGACAACCAACCTTCCATGTGAAACCTGAGTCCATTTTCTTTTCACCTGTTTCTTGTTACCTGGGAGAAGAGTACAAAGGACATAGAATCATAGGGTTGGAAGGTACCTTAAAGATTGTTCTCACCCAACCCCTCTGCCATGGGCAGTTTGGCCTACTAGGAGAGGTTATTCAAAGGCTTGTCCAGCCTGGCCTTCAACACTGCTGTGCTTGGGGTACCCACAACCTCCCTTGGCAACCTGTTTCCACGCTCACAGTAAAAAATTTTTTTCAATATCTAGACCAAATTTCTCCTCTTTCAGTTTGTACCCATTACTCCATGTCCCATCACTACAGTTCCTGATGAAGAGTCCCTTTCCAAGTTCCCTGCAGGCCCCTTTCAAATACTGTGAGATTGCTATGAGGTCTTCATGGACCTTCTCTTCTCCGGGTGGAACAGAGCCAACTTCCTCTGACTGTCTTCACAGGGGAGGTGCTCCAGGCTCTTTATCAACTCCATGGCTCTCCTCTAAACTTGCGCCAACAGGTCCCTGACCTCCATGTTGGGGCCACTGGAACTGTACACAGTCAGTGGGGTTTTACAGGAACACTTGCTGCTTTTAGTCTTCCTCAGTTTGTACAGTCCCTGGAATTATTTCTCAGCCCTCAAACCTGTAGGCTGCTGTCCTTTGGCCTCTCTTGCCATAAAAAGTTCTGTGCCAAATTATTTCACAATGAAGCTGGATTTCAAAGTCGTTGTGTGTTCCTAGAGATTAAAGGACTGAAATTTTCCAGATTTACCCTTCTCTAGAAACCATAAGGAAAAATGTTAATCAGAATGACAGGTGGCAGAGTTTCATAACATTACTTCTTAATTCATAAGGCTAAAGGTCAGCATGTTATTCTCAGTCTGTAGACCCATCAAATACCAGAGTAATCTCAACTGATACTCAACTGATTTGGTTTTCAAAACTTGTTGCTTATCCAGAGTGCTAGTTTTCTATTTGATCTAGTCCTCAAGATTTTAAAAAGAGGTTATCCTGGAGAGGTAAGTAGAAAATGTAATCAGGTGCAAGAGGTCTTTGTATCATCTTTTACACAGTGACTAATTATATTTCAGTGTCCTACTAAATTTTCACAATAAAATAATGACATTTTTTATTGTTTTAAAAACCAGTAATTAATAAGCCTCTTTTCAACTGTGTGACTTACTCGTCTTTCAGCAAATCACCCACCTGAAGTAAAATTTTCCTGGAGAGGCTTACATGCAAAAATGAGAGAAAAGAAATAAGAGAGTGTATGTATTCTCTATTCTCCAGTTTCTGCTGAGCCAGAAGACTTCCACTGGAAAATGCATATATTGCATGGTTGCACATGGTGGAACATCCTCCACAACAAACTTACTTATATTTGAAACAGCAAGCTATAGAAATGTGAGGAGAGGGGTAGCTGAAGAGATATTAAAGCTAATCATACCGTATTCCTTAGTAGATCAATAGAACATGTGATAACTTTGTACATTTTGCATGCCGTGAGTGCCTGAAGCCACAGCAAAACATCCACCTTATGCTGGAGATTTATTTCTGTCTCCCCCTGCTATTTTACCTTCTTGGAAAACTGTCATCTCAGTGTCTAGAATCCACACCTTAGGAAATGGGATACCAGCTCTTTGGAGGTTATTAGGCTTCTTTCTTCATGGTTACATGTAATTTCACCAAAATAATCGGACAAACTGTGCTGGCCCTGGCACCAAACTGATTCTGTTAAATTTGGACAGCATAAAGTCAAGAATACTAACAGAATATTTGCAGAATATGACCAGTCTGTGATTGGGGATCACAATTCACCAAGAGTGAACTCAGAAATTAGTGAATTGTGATCACTCATAATTACACGTGCTAGTGATTTAGTCACTAGCAGTCTACTGACAAGATGGGTTTGGTATCTTAAATTGTTGGTGATTAAATGGAGAGCATTGAAAGAGGCTGACTTTCCACATGGAATGAATAAGCACTCTTAAAATCAGAAAGGTATTCTCAAAGATAAAGTCTTGCATACTTTTCATTCCACATATCTGGTTTAAAGCAAGGATACATCAGTTATCTTTGAAAATCATTAGGTATTTTCTTTATTGAAATGTCCATGATTGTTAGTGCTCTTCCAAGAGGCTACAGTATTCATGAATGCATTTCCATTCATTTAACTGATTTTTAGTATATTTCTATGTGCTAGAAGATTTGCAAAGGGTATAGAGGGACTGATACTTTGCTGAGATCAGTATGAGGGTCAAATACGAGATCTGAAGAGTTGTGAATTTCCATGCTGTTTTTCTGTAGTTCGTGTTTAGAACAAAGAGATGCTTATCAGTGCAATTGAAAATGACATATGTTTTAGAAAGCTGCCTGTTGTCACTAGAGACTGATAAATACATTTTTGGCATGATTTGAGGCACTAATACCCTAAATCAAATTATCATTAATTTCTGAGCATTTCGAAGGCAGAATGGAATGAATTTTCTTTGATATTAATTTTTGGTATCCAGGTGGTAGATTTTAACATCAATTGTCCTAATATTACCTTTGCCAACCATCTCTAAGTTGAAACTTCATGTTAAACCAAAAATGAATGAAAATATTTCAAATACATGCTCATCTTAAATTGCATTTTATCGAAACACTGCTTTCCCTCTTGAACCAAAATGATTTGAACTGCATTGTGTTGATGGTCCTTACTAATTGTTATTTCCTCAAATGCATTGTTTTGGAATATTTTTTTCTTATACATTAGTTTCTATGCAAAAATAATAATTTTCACACAGAAACTAGAAATATTTTGAAATTAATTTCCTTTAAAATATGTTAATCTATAACAATTGCAGCTAACTGTTAAATGAGGAGATAAAAAGAGGAAAAAACAGTTCTAGATTTTTTTTTTTGCCTTTCTTTTTCTTCAGATGCAGTAGCCAAGTGTTGTGGGTGACAAAAAAATTTCTTGCATGATAAAAATCGCAGTTTGTATCCAGTAAGTTTGCTTTAAAACGCTTCTGAATTAATAGGTGCATAGGCTTTAAGATATTTAAAATCTTACTTACATTAACAGTTGTAGTTAAGGTAATAGCATTGTCACGATGCTATGACTGGAAGGGACCTTACAGATCATCTAATTCCAGCCACCCTGCCATGGAAATATTAATTGAAACAGTAATTTTCATACACTTACTCATTTCCAAAAGATTATCTTTCTTAGCATGATAGAAGTATGGATTTTTCTTTGCCCTTTTTTCAGGAGACCTTCACATTTTTAAAATACCTTGTCTGAGGTTTCTACCAAAAATAATCTTCATTGTGCTGCAGGCAATCTATGAGACTCCTGGAGAAGTATCTGCTATCTACACATAAGGTGTCCTGCAGGATAACTTATTAAGACAGGCAATAGATAGCCCTGCCATGTGGAATGCATTACTGGACCTGGTGGTTATCAACACCAGTGAGCTAATTGGTGACATAAAGATTGGAGGCAGCCTTGGCTGCAGCGATCATGCACTGGTGGAGTTGGCAGCCCTGACAAAAATGGGTGAGGTGAAGACTAAAGCCAGGACCTGGAAATTCAGGAAAAAAACCTTCCAGCTGTTCAAGGAGTTAGTTAATGGGACTCCTTGGGCAACTGCCATCAGGGACAAGGAAGCAGAACAAAACTGACAGATGTTTAAGGACACTTTCCACAGACTGTAAAAGCTCATAGCCCCAGGTACAAGAAGCTGGGCAAGGACAACAAGAGAGGGGCATGGCAGAGTTAAGATCTTCTGCTCAAGCTGTGGGTCAAGAAGAAAGAGCACAGGCAATGGAAGCAGGGACAAATGTCCTGGGAAGAGTATAGGGATGTTGGTCTGGTTGTGTAGGGATGAAGTGAGGAAGACCAAGGTGGCAAGACCAAGCTGGAGCCAAACTTGGCAAGGTAAACAAAGAATAAGAAGGGCTTTACTGGTGTGTCAGCCAGAAAAGAAAGGTCAAAGACAGGTTACCAGTCCTGATAAGCAAGACTGACAAACTACTAAAAGTGGATGAGAAGAAGGCTGAGGTTCTCAACAACTTTTTTGCCTTAGTCTTAAATGGCAGCCTTTCTTCCCACACCTCTCAAGTGGATGGACAGTAGAATGGGGACTGGTGGAGCACAGTCCCTTCCACCTTAAGAAAGGAGCTGTCTCATGATGACTTGAGAAACTGGAACGTGCAAAAGTCTGTAGGACCAGATGAGATGCATCCCAGAATCCTAAGGAAATTGGCTGATGTACTTGCCAAGCCATTCTCCATGATATTTGAGAAGTCATGGCAGTCAGGTGAAGTCCCAGATGTCTGAGAAAAGGGGAAGATTTTACTCATCTTTAAAAGGGGTAAGTCTTTCTTGGGAACAGAAACCCAAGACCTGTCAGCCTCACCCCTGTGTCTGGGAAAATCATAGAACAAATCATCCCTTTGTTAAGACACACTGAGGACAGGGAGGTGATTCAAGACAGCCAGCATGACTTCACCAAGGGCAAGTCCTACCTAATCCACCTAGTGGCTTTCTGTAATGGAGTGACAACACCAGTGGACAAAGGAAGAGCTATGAATGCAATTTATTGGTATTTCTATAAGGCCTTTGACACAGTCTTCTACATCATTGTCTTCTCTAAATTAGAGAGCTATGGATTTGATGGGTTGACTGTTCAGCAGATGAGGAGTTGGCTGGATGGTTGCATCTGGAAGGTATTGGTCAATGGCGCAATGTACACAAAGACATCAGGAACCAGTGGTTTCCCTTAGGGCTCTGTACTGGGGTCAGTACTGTTTAATTTCTTCACTAGTGACAGACAGTGGGATCAAGTGCATCCTCAGCAAATTTGCAGACTACACCAAACTGTGGTACAGCTGACACACCTGGAGGATGGGATGCCATCCAGGGCGACTTGGACAAGCTTGAGAATTGAGGCCATGGGAATGTCATAGCATTTACAAAGGCTGAGTGCAAGATCCTGCCCCTGAACAGGGGAAACCCCAGGTATCAATACTAGAGGCTAGAGATGAAGGGATTGAAATTAGCCCTACCAAGAAGGACTTGGGGGTACTAGTCAATGAAAAACTGGAAATTAACCAATAGTGTGTGTTTGCATTCTGGGCTTTATGAAAAGAATCGTGACCAGCAGGTTGAGGGAAATGATTCTTCCCCTTCACTCTTCTCTGGTGAGATTGCACCTGGACTATTGTAACCAGTTCTGGGATTCTCAGTAAAAGACATGGACGTGCTGGAGCAGGTCCAGCAGGACTGCAAAACTGATTAGAGGGTTGGAACTTCCTCCCTGTGAGGAAAAGCAGAGAGTTCTGGTTGTGAGAAGAGAAAATACTGAGATCATATTGTGGCCTTTCAGTATTGAAAGGGGGCCACTTAAGAAAGAAGGGAACAAAATTCTTAGCAGGGACACTATAACACTAAAATACTATAAGACAAAGGATAATGGTTTTAAACTAAAAGAGGGTTGATTAGACTACATATAAGGGAGAAGTTTTTTTTACAATAAGGGTGGTAGAACATTGGCACTGGTTTCCCAGAGAGGTAAATGTCTCATCCCTGGAAACATTCAAGGTCAAGCTGGCCAGGGTTCTGAGCATCCTGATTTATTTGAAGATGTCCTTCATGGCAGAGGTTTGGATGATGACCTTTAAAGGTCTCTTCTAACCCAAACTATTATTTGATCCTATGGAAAACACATTTTTCAGAGACAAAATTCATTGCAATATTTATTTACAACATTCTTAGGTCATGCTTGCCATATTGTTGTCATAGCATTTTTTGTTTCTAACATTTTTACACACCCAATACCTTTAGCATAATTAGGCAAGAAATCCATGTAAATAGATGTGAGAACTGAAAGTAAAAGGTGTAGAAGGCAATAGTCTTGTTAACAATATTATTTATGCCTTCTTCTTGTTGAGAAAATAAATAACAACAGTAAGATATTATTCAATATCATAGTACTACTACTAGCAACAAGATCACTGATGCATCCTACTGTGATATTTTTGCTATTAAGTACAGTCCAGGAAATGCTGATTTTAAAGGAAGCCTTTTCAGTTATCTCTTGTATTTTATGAAATCACTATATTGCTAATATTTAATTATGGCTGTAGTTTACCATAATTTAAAAGCTGAAAGATAGATTTCCTTATTAGAGGAAATCTATCTGTAATATTTTATTTAGAACAAACAATAATGGATTTTTTGTCATACAGAGATTTTATAGGTCAATTAAATTGTTGCACCATTCAAGGTAGTAGTAGTATTATTATGTGTATAAAAGTATGACTTACCAGGAAAATGTCTTGATGAAACTTTGCAATAATCAATTAGCTTCTCAGAACTGTAGTGGAAAGTAAAATAAAGAAGTTGTAATGAACCTGTTCAACTGTCCTATGGCAATATGCCCATTTAGTCATGTGTGAAAAGTATAGTGGCTCAGACACCTGTATAGCTGCCAGTAAAGTTTGGAGTGCTAATGTGGAGTGTAGTTTTGAAGGCATTATTAATTCTGTAGCTTTGTTTGAAATAAGGAAGTCGGCTGGCTAAGTCCTAATTTTGTAACGCAAAATTGAACTACTGTTGCCTTACAATATAAAGTAAAGCCATCAGAGTAAACTCTTAGATTTTCTCACATATTTATTGAGGGAACAATTTTATTAATATTAATATTTTTAATATTAGCTAAAAGGTTATGTATACTTAACATAATACCCATATAGTATTATCACATTTCTCCAGTACAATGCTTCTTATTTCATGCAATCAAAAGGGTTTTATTTTTTGTCTGAAGGAGAGTGACATGGTGAAAAGTTAAATGAGCTAGCTTGCTCAATTTCTCTGAATCAGTGATACACTATTGTCTCTCAGAGGAAGGAATTTAGAGACTTTTAAAAATCAACAGCTGAAGAAAGGCAAGATGCGGTCATGGTTGACTGAGGCTGTCTTAGACAATGACAACTGTTCTCTAAAGCACAGGGGAAACAGCTGAAAGTAGGAATGAACCTCAAGAGGCAGAAGAGAGGTCAGACCTCATAATCAATGTGAATACAAACCAGGAGATAAATGGAGTGTGCTAGGGCAGATGTTGCTGCCACCTTGTGAAGAGGAGAAGAAGGAGGACGAGGAGAAGCAAGGTGGAATGCATTTGGGAGAGAGGGGAGTTTATAGCCAGAGGGTAGATGTGCATGTGATGAAAACTGTGGAGTTGTATATGTTGACAGAAAATATTGTACTTCTATGTTAATTACAGAAAACTTGCACTTTAGGACATCAAACCTACAGAAAAATCTTGCACAAATATTTTCCATTGTGCTGATATAAAACATATTCTGAGGAACCCAATTACTTCAATTGGTTGAAGCATACAACAGTTCTTATCAATACTGAAAACTCTTAATAAATATTTGGTTTTAGGAGATATAAGAGGATATAAATTTACTCCCTTGCTTATTCCTTTGCACCTGCTCCTATATATATAAAATCTATTAGAGACAGGAATATGGAACTCCCTTAAACTGGGAAAAATATAAAAAGAGAGAAGCTCCAAATCTTTAGGAATTGAACCCCAAATGTCTAAAAGGTTTAATCTACTTAGCTCCACAAACTGAAACTTATTTAAGTAATTTCTCAAGTGAAGTAATTATCCTTTTTGTTGCTTCTAAATTAAAATTCCTGTATCTTATATTAATGCTCTAATGTTATAGATGAGGAATCAATTTGTCATCTTTTACATGAAAGACCCCAGTAATCCAGGAATCTATAGAATCTGGTTTTTTGTTGTTTTTTTCTTTTACTCTTTAAATCTCATTTATACAGGGATTTCATAGTTTTGACTAGAATTGCATTAATGTCAGGTGAAATGCAGTGTTTATATTCTCTATACCCTTCTCCAAAATCTTTTGACAGAAGATAATGTAGATGAAATTCTGCAGTGACCGCAAAGATTAAATAAACAATAGTTTGCATTGTTTATTTAATCCTAATTAAATAAAGGAATAGAGTTATCCTAAAGTTATTGTTCCTGTGAGATGGTTGCTCTTCATTAATGATTTGAGTGCTAACTCCCTATATCTTCAGCCCTGCAATATCTCGAGACTGAGTTAAGTATGGGAATACTTAACATGCATTGAATGTTCACCCTGGGCAATTTAAATTTACATATTGATATCTGTTTTTATGAATAAGAAACAGTTAAATCCTAGTTAATCAAATATTTTCTCAAATGTATTTTCTGAGCTTTTATTTAAGAAAGTCACAAAAATTTTAACTTTGATTTGTAAGAAATGCATAAGCAGATTCTGACTTTATTTGAAAAAGCATCCCAGAATGAAAATACTAAACTAAAAAAAAAAACTATACTAATTTTAATGCTGAAAAACCACTCAAGAGTTGGGTGATAGACAGAAAATATGAGCTTGCAATATCAGCAACAGGAGACATGTCCCAGTTGAACTGAATTATAGATATGGGTTTTCTAATAAGGGCTTCTGTCCAGTAGGAGCTGAACTCTGACCCTTTTTAGACATGGATACCAACAGTAGCATTTTACAGAAGTACAATAAGAACACTTATTTATGTTTTTAACCATAAGCAAATAGCTTATAAACAGTACCCATGCTAACAGAATCAAGAGCTCGTCACAAGGCAAATAAGCCTTAATTTCATCCCTGAAATGATTCATTAAAATATGCTCAGACTCAGAGATAGTCAACAACATATAAAAGTCTTCAATGTTTTTTTGAAAGCCAGGATTTTTTTTATTATTAATATTTATTGGTGGATACCTTATGAAGTAGCAAATGGAAAGTTTATAATATCTCTATCACATGAAATTCTTGACTATATGTTCTCCCTTGTTATGTAAAAGAATAAGTGAATCCTAGCATACACTAAAAAATAGGAGGATGAGAATGTGATTTGAATGTCTGGTTCTGAAAACTGGAGTTGCAATCTGTTTTGTTATGCTGGAAATTTTTGATAGGAGCTGGTGAAGTTTCCCATTGTGTTTCAGCATTTTGGAGTCCTCTCAGAGACTACAATGAATCTAGGTCCTATATTTTAACATACCATAAACATATAACTAAAAATATAACAACAGCGTTTCTCCTTAAATTTCTGTTGGGTCATATCCAAATTTACTTTCTTTATTTCTTTTTGTAAACAGCAGAATATAAGGTTAGTGTTTTACCACTGTTTTTTTCTTGAAATTGTGCTGTTAATGCAAACCATTTTAGAAAGAAGTAGAGGAAGTTTAAACAGGGGTATCGAGTATATTTCCTTGCAGGGGAAAGGCAGAAAATAATTATTAATTATTTAACCAAAATGCATAATTAATTGAAAAAGTCCTGCTATGTTTTACAGGACAGACATGCAACCAGACTAGGACAGGATATCAGTGGATAGTAAGTTGTCTATATGGCCAAGAAGGCCAATGGTATCCTGGGTTCATTAGGAAGAGCACTGCCAGCAGGTTGAGGGCAGTGATCCTGCCCCTCTACTCAGCCCTGGTGAGGCACATCTGGAGTGCTGTGTCCAGTTCTGGGCTCCTCAGGACAAGCAAAACATGGAGCTCCTGGAGCGTGCCCAGCAGAATGGGAAAAGATGACTTAGAGACTGACACATCTCTCCTGTAAGGAAAGGCTGAGAGAGTTGGACCTGTTCAGACTTGAGAAGAAATAACACAGGAGACCTCATCAGTGTCTGCGAGTATCTGTAGTAAGGGTGCCAAGAGGATGGAGCCAGGCTCTGCTCTGTGATGTCGAGCAATGGGAGAAGAGACAATGGGCTGAAACTGACACACAGGAAGTTCCCACCTGAACAGGAACATCTTTACCTTGCAGTGACCAAGCACTGGAACAGATTTCTCAGAGAGTGTGTGGAGTCTCCCTCACTGGGGATATTCAAGGACCACCTGGACGCAATCCTATGCAATGTGCTCTGGGATGACCCTGCTTGAGCAGGGAGGTCAGACCAGATAACCCCCTGTGGTGCCTTCCAAGATCACCCACACTGTGATTCTGGGGTTCATAAATTTGCCTGATACAGGTGAGTGCCCTGATCTGCTGAGCGTGTAGAAGAGAGTGGAAAATATGATGCCCCAGTTGTGTAATTCTTCCCATGCAGCTGTCAGGCTCTTCAAAATCTTTTGCACCCAGAAGAGGGGTTTAAAACACAGTCTAATGCTAGGTAAAGTTTTAAAATGTGTTTAACATGAACATAGATTTTAAATGAAAGTATATGCGTAGGTGATTTTGAGATTTCTTTAGGTATTTATTAGCAGTTTATTGTTGAATCCCTCTGTTAGTTAGTAATAAAACTATAAAAAAAGGTTTTATGACCCAAATTTTCAGCCTATATATTTAAAATCATATGACCCTATTTCTAATACCTCACATGGTTCATAAACTCTTCCATATATTGCCATCTTTTACATAGTAAAATATGTAATTTAGATGAAACCAATTGTTCTGTAATTCTCTATTTTTTAAAATCAAATTACCTGTGGAAAATTGATTCAACCCACAAGAATAATAAAGCTAAACTAGAAAGAAATAGTTGCAGAAATGTTTAGATCTTACCCATCCTTGCAAGACTTGTTTATACAAGAATGTTTATACTTACTCTTACAGACATTAAATTAGTGACACATGCCTGTTCTAAGTGAACTAAATTTTAATAAAATTATTTTAATAAAATCTAAAGGAACTAAATCCAGTATATCACGAAAGTGAAATTTAAACTTCATTTCTTTAAATCAAGACTTTGAAAAATTGTATAAAATGCAACATGCACACACATGCATATGGTTGGATATGTTAATTTCTCCTACGAACACTTTTTTAAGCAGTAACCCTTTAAATGTTTGTTTTTCAAAGAAAGAAAGATTCTTCATGAACTGAATTTTCCAATGAATTAAGTATCCAGCAGCCTCATTAAAAGTTCAGATTCATAGGTGTAAATTTTTTCCACTGTAACTTCTAAATTTTTGACTTTCTTGAATTTTGTAGAAGAGTTAAACACATAGAGCACTGTCTGCCTGAGTTCTTCCTCCATATTTTCATTTTATAAGGTCTTTCCTCTCACAAGACAAGTGCATGCATAAACAAGATCAGCAAGCACTGGTGAGGTATCATTTAAAGAAATTATTTTGGTCTGCAGGGAGTCTAAACCTCAGTACATACCTCTGCTCCATTTTCTGATTTGGATGTGCCCTTTTAGCAGGGTTTCTTTACCCACTTAGTTTATCTCAACTGCTGATACATCTGTGTCCCTCCTATCTAGAAAGGCATATTCTAAATTCAGTTTATTACTCATTCAAATTATTCAGAGGGTGCAGCTACAGACTACGCTGGGGTCTACTCAAGCAGTAAGGCAGCAGAGATCCAGATGTCCAAGTCTCATTGGGAATGAAAAGTGTCTGATAGTACACTATAGAAGTCAAATATCCAGTTTAAGACATGTTGGTACCACAATCATCAATTAGGGTCCTTCCTGATACCATGGAACTTGCACAGGGGGATTTAGTTCTGTTGTAGTCTCTTGCAGTCATAAGAGTATAAGAACATAAGAAAGGTGTAAGACTCTCTGTGACAATTTTAATGAATTTATTCATAGCAATGCTCAGTTCAATGTGTTCTAAAAATAATTTTCTTGGGGAAAAGAGAGTCTTAACCATCTCTCTAGAGTCTGCAATGAGCTTGGACAACAGAGTAATTTCAACTGACATCTGCTTTTTAGAACACTTGTGTAAACATTTATGACTGGCAGAAACATTTGGTCCCATTTTCTTATGCTTGATAAGTTGTAAGTGCTCTAAGTCTTATGGAAATTCTATTCAAGCATATTTGACAGCATTTCCATTTCCACATTCTATCAACAATCTTCCCTTCTGACCTTGTTTTGTATGGATTCTAAATGGATTTTTTCCCCTAGCATGTTTGCTGTACATTCCTCAAGGTACAGTTAGAAAGAGAAAAAAAGCTTAAAAAAATGTCAACTACAAAGGAGCTTACAACACAAGATCTGTCCATCAAATCTAATTTAGATGTCTCTCCTTGCATTAACTGAGTTGTAACTGATAAACTTATAACCCTTTTTGCTACTGCAACAGCTTAACAGTGATGGCTGTGAACTGAATTCTTTATTCACATTTGCAAGCGTAATGTTGAGTAAACTTCCCCCAGTCAGTAGTGTAGCATTAGTGCAAATAAGGAGTCTGTTATTATGCAGTCATCAGGGGGAGAGGAATGGGAAGGTGACCCATATTGAAGCATTGTGGAATGAACTTGGATTTGATTAGTTTACTGTATAGAATTTATAATTTAAATCTTCTATGTTCTATAACCTTCCTTGTCACTCCCTATTGTCTGACTCCTCCCAGTCCAAGCAGCATCTTATTTCAAGCTCTGTAATACACGTCCTGATGGTGGTGCTGTACATGGCTCTTGTGTCCAAATCCTAATAATGTATTTGACTGAGTAAAATTTCAGCAGGTGTATTGAAGGTGCTTTATCAAAGGGATTTAATGAGGTGTGTAAAAGTGTTCTGTAGTTTCCTTTCTGTTGTCTATGAAAAACTAAACCAGCATTGTGATGCCAGTGTTTTATCTGATCAGACAACTATTGGGATCTTGCTCAATTAGTCAAGTGGTTTGGATATTTGATGCTGGGCAGAAAATGGAAACATTTGTGTCTTGAATATTTTATTTTCCTGGGATGGCTAACTTCCAAATGCCTGGGAGAAAGCTGACAAAACATTTATGTTGAATGCTTGGCTTTGTTTTAAAATGCATCTTGCCTATTCAACAGGTATTGGAAAATACAATGACAGCATTTTTAATAATTTCCATCATGTTTAGTTATCTTCTTTATCACTGTCTGGTTTTCTAGATCTGATACTTTCTGCAAGTAATATGTCTTTCTTCTTCTTCTTCTTCTCTCTAGACTTTGCTATTTGCTTATCTGCCTATGCTTGGCATGAAAACTTTTCATCCTGCTGATTTGAACATGCCTTTACCCGATTTCTCTGAAAGCTTCAGCTTCTCTCATCAGGAAAATTGGTAGCTTATTTCACTCCTAGCTGGTGTTTAGGATGTGAGCAGTTCAGTTTACAGATTCCTGCTAAGTTACAGCAATCTCTCTAGACACGTTTCTGTTCTGAGTTAAAATAAACCTTCTCTGCACAGTAGTGCTAAAAGACATAAAAAGATGAATTTTCACTCAAATCCATCACTTCAACCTATTTAACTATTAATTCTCTTGTAAACTTTCATGACAATACTGTTATTAAATGCATCTGAAAGCCCATCCACAGTACCTAAAATTCACTTCAGTGATGAATATGTAGTTTCTGGCCGTTTTGCTCAGTATTTTTTTATTTTTCTGTATAATTAGTAATACTTCCCTTAAAATTATTCATAATAGAAATTTCTCTCATAGCTTCTCATTGCATTCCTCGGTTTATTATGACAATGAACATCACTATTCCTCTATTGCAACTCCTTATCACTCACTGATATTAGTCTGTAACCTGAAGAACTCACATTGTAGTGCCTTTAAAATTTCTAAATTTCTTTTTATTTTAGCGGATATTGATTAATAGTTTGGGGGTTTTTTTTGGTTTTTTTTGTTTTTTTTTTTATACTAGTTCAGTGTAAGCAATTTTAAATCTACAGAGAAATTATTCAAATATGTCCAGTTTGGTTTTCTTCATTCCTAAGGAAAAATGTTAAGGAAACTTCCCTGTCTGACCATTCAGGAGCCACTCTGGCAATCACATTCCCACTGTGATCTGATGGGTGCCTGGTTGAACTCCCGGCATGCCCCACGCTCAGTCAGACCAGGTTTCCTTACCAGTTGAACCACAGGTTTCCCTTAACAGAATCCCAGATGCCTGGTTCCATAAAGCCTTTTGTTCACAGCACAGTAACACAAAAACAGCTGGGGCTGGTGCTTCGGAGGAAGGATCCTGAACAAAGGAACCCCATGGCTTTTTATATCCTCACAGTATGTGTGGGAAGGTCTTGCTCTTCCAGTTAGAGTCCTCAGCTCCTGCTGTCTCTGCATGTCCTGTTCCCTGGCCAGCCCCAGGTCCCCAGGCCCTTTGTTATGCAAAGGGTCAGCAGGTCATGGCCTCCTGCCTTGGGCTCCTGCCAGCCCAGAGCTCAACCTGCAGCTGCTCTGCAGGGTGCACATGGAGCTACCTGCACCAAATGTATTCCTCAACACAAAGAAATGAATGTGGCTGTAAATAAATTTTGTTGCTGTGTGAACGGCCTAAAGGGTGGGTATTTTAAAAGTTTTTTTACTTGTTTTGGCTTGCTTGTTTGTTTAAATGTAAAATCTTCCCAATAGATAGGAAGATCCATAATCTGCTCTGCAGCACATGATACTGTCTTCATCTGAAAGTAGGTCTACATGAGTATGTTAAGGTCACTCACAGAAATGAAGAGAGCAATAATAAGTGAGCACAAATTGTGTTATTAACTGTGCAATACACAAACATGAAATTCATATTCTTTCTTGTTTTGTATTCAGCTTTTCTAGTCTTCATTTCAATGAGAAATGTGAGAATTGTGTTCTTTTGGAGAGACTCTAACAATTAACTTGTAATGTTGTTCTTGTTCCACTTACTTGATAGAATTTTGTCTTTGTCATCTAGTGATCCTGTAGCCAAAAATTCCTAATTTTTGAAAGAAATGGTATCTCACTTTTGTCGTTATAATGCCAAAATTAAAGAAACTGCAGTAAGATAATTGTAAGAATTATATAGGGATTATATGCATGCAAAAAGACCTTAAACCCTAAGGGAAGAAACTTTCATCTGTTTAAGAGAATAATAGATGAGACCACCTGAAAAACTGCCCTACAGGATAAAGGAGGAGAGGAGACCTTGGAGCTGCTTAACGACATTTTTTTGTACAACACAAGAACTCTTGATTCCCATGTACAAAAAGTCAGTCATGGATGGCAGGAAATGAGCCCAGCTGCCTCCCTGGCCAAACAGAAACACAGGAAGAAAATGCATAGGCAGTGGAACTACAGACATGTGTCCTTGGAAGAATGCAGTGATACTGTTTGAGGGTGTAGTTGGAGGGTGATTGAGGGATTAGGGAAACCAAGGCACAAAAAGATATATACTTGGCAAGGGAGGTGAATCTATAGGAGTATATATATATTCTTATAGGTGTGTTACTCAGAGAAGGAACACAAACTACATTGTACTTTCTCTGATAAATGGGATGGGGTATCTGGTGACACTGACATGAAAAAGACTGAGGTACTCATCAATTTCTTTGCCTCAGTTTTCACTGTCTGCCAAATTCCTAAATCTCAACTCAGTGGCTGAGGAATGAAGTAGGACATCCTGAGACCAATTCAGGAACCTGCACATATACAAGCTAATAGGAGGGGTCAAAATGAGGTGTATTTCTGAATCCTGAGGGATCTGGCAATTACAGTTGCTAAGGTGCTCTCCATCCTATTTGAAAAACTATGGCAGTGTGTCAAAGTCACCAGCCACTGAAAGGTCTTTTTAAAGGTCCTTTCCAACCCAAACCATTCCAAGATTTATTCTTTGAATCTATAGTTTAGGGTGTTGATCCCATATAGACATGCAGACAGAAGCTTAAGTGCATGCTAGGGAAAATAATTTTATTCTTTTCTTCTGTCAAGATTTTTTCATCCTTTTCTGTGCTCTCAGTATAATTAACAAGTGAGAATCTGCCCACGCTACACCAGCAGAGAACAGAATAACACAGCTTTAAAAAAAATTTCAACACCTGACTCTTCTATAATAAAGAAGCCCAAATGACAAAATTTTGCAATCTATTCTCAAACCTCAGCCAATTAATTTACATAAATTAAATTAACAAGTCTTAAAAAAGAATATTCTTCCACAGCTCTTGGTAGGTGTCAGTCTCATAATGTAATATAAAAACAGACTTGGGTCATTAATTTCAAGAAGTGATAAATCATACTCAGGAGCTGTGTCACTAACAACCACTATTTACTAAACTTGAAAAAAATAAAACCTTTTTTTTTCCCTGCAAGGGGTGGCACATAAATTCCTTCAAATAGCTATGGAATGCTCTGGGTAATGATGAGTTGCCTGAGTTCCAGAGGGAACGTGTGATATTGCAATCTGTATATTTTGTTTTGTGGGAAAAAAACACCCTAAAAACATGTTCTAATGGAAAAAAGTGTTTGTTCTCACACACTACTTTCAGTATTCTTAACAAATGAGGGCTGCTAAGCATATAGTTAGTGAACAGAAAAAGAAAAGAAAGTAGGCCTTTGTAGCAGTGAAATGCATATAAAGAAATTAAAAACTACATTTGTCAATTGCTGTAAAACCCACCAGCTATTATCTTTCTTCTGTCTAAGAAGGTTTCTTGTATTTTGTAGAGGACAAGGAATACGTTAAGACAACTGGAAGGATGGATGAACTGAATGTGTTACTGTCTATATTGCACAATTTCATATGCCTACTCAGAATTTTTTTCTATCTCCAGGTTAGTTCAGTCAGATACTGTTTGCTGTTTCTTCTCTGAAAGTACTGTACTATTTTTTAACCTTCCGTTTTCATGTAGCTAGAAGGAGTAGAATGATCCAAAAACTTTATACAACTTTTAAGGATAGTAAAGTTATGCTTAAACACCTTGCAGTAACGTAATAAAGAACTTGATTTTCATTTACAGTGAAGTTTTTCATTGTCAGAGATATAGAAGGTATCTTGAGTGTGAGATAGATATTCATAGGTCTCTCTCAATTGACTAATGTGAATTTCAGATAAAACTGTACTTTCTGCTCTGCAAGCGACAAAGTCCAAAATAATATTGGTTCGAATTCAGAAAGAATGTGACATCTTGACTTCCCCAAATATTTAGCCTTGGATTTAAAAAGTGGAAAAGTTCATTGGAAAATTTTATTTCCATACATCTAACAATAAAAAGCTCTGTAGCACAGTTTCCATGCTATCTTTCTTTCCCCATGTATCAGCACTGATGGCAGTCAGTATACAGCTGCTGTCTGTAAGCAAATTTGAGACGCTCCTAACAAATTTGTATCTGAATTTAAGTAGTCCATATCTGAGTCATTTAATTTTAAAAGTAAAGCTTTTTCAAGAGAAGAAAAAGAAGTTCTAGCAGTCTACAGAATCATAACAGTGATAGGTAAGATTTTGAGACACACTTCTATAAATGTGATATTGCACTCAGCAGAATCCACAGAGGACTATCATGTGTCTGTGGCCTTCACATCTCTATATGCTATCGTAAATAAGGGCCTCTAAAACAATGTGATGAAGTAGAAAATGCCAGGACAGTATAATTAATTTTCTTTTAAAAAATAATATTACTTTTCATAAGCAAATGCATTTTTCAATGCTGTTTGATATTACATAAATTCTATACCTTGTGTAACTATTGGAGATATTTGCCCTTCGTGGAGGGCTAAGAATATATAACTTGTTGGTACTTACTGCAGAGATTACCTTATGCAGTGACCTTCTACTGTGCTTTCCTGTAAACACAGACTCAGAAAACTGACAGTATGGGTTTGCCCACAAAAAGCACTAAAGAACCTCACACAGACAAGCACTAGTCAGGAAGAAATTGCAGCCTAAGCTGCTGCAGAAGTTCTTTTAAAAGCAGAAGCAGTGGCTACAGCCTTGCAGCCTTGTGTGTGGAATGCACACATCAAACATATGGATTTGAATCTGCCAAAGGAGAGGCAGAGAAGTTGGTAAGCCTTGCCAAGAGTTGTCTTCTGTTGCCTACCATTGTCACACTTTTGGTTCTGCTCAGGTCTCCTCTGATCATCAGAATGAAGATGGAATTGAGCTTCCCACCAGGGCCTGGGATTCTCTGGAGCTTTGAGCACTTTTTGCTAGAAAATTTTCTGGCAGAAGATGAAGGATGTAAGAGGGTGGAAGGGAAATCAGCATGCTATGGCAGCAGATTGGAGAAAAGCTAGGCCTGAGCTTGGTTTGTACATTTAAGAGTAAAATGGACTGCATAATCTAATAAACTTGATCTTACTGAATGGGGTAGAAAGTAGACATTCTTTATCCTTACCCCTTATCTTCACATTATCATTACTAAAATCTGAGATGTACAGTGCCAGATGCCAAAAATTCTCACCAACCTAATTTGGTAGACAGAGTTTACCAACAGTCATCTGAGGTTCCTGTTTTTATCATATAAATTTGCTACTACTGCTCTGTTGAGCAGCAGTCAAAAGGTGGCTCCTGTAATAATTTATTTTTGTGCACCTTGAAACTATGACTTTTTAGGTCTAACTTCATGTTTTACAGAATGGTTCCATCTTTAAGGGTTCTTTGTAAAGATGCAATATTAACCACAGTATATTTTTCTTGTATCACAAAATCTCTGGGATCTTTATTCTGGCCCACTTTTTTTTCTTCCTTCTGCTACTTTGTGATGGAACTGATGGCAGCTGTTAAAAATGCTTTTCTATCTATCACTTATGTAAGGAAAAAACACCAAAAAACCTGCATTAGGAAAAAGGTGCCTAGATTTTGCATTACCCTACTATTCAGTACAATAAGCTAGCTGGATAGATAATTCGTAGTATTGCACACAGTGCTTGGTGAAAAATTAAAAATATTTGTACTTGTTCTTTACCTTATGCTGTATGTATTGCAAAAGAATAAGCTTTTTGTATTTTATATTTTCTTCCCCCTCTCCTCCCCATCCTCCCTTTGGAAAACCTGCATTGAGAACAGTAATTTTTCTTGATGATTTTGTTTCCCGTGAACATTTAGTGGCATGCTTGTAGTTTAATTTATATTTTTTATGTCGAGCTTACCCTAGTGGAATATATGCAGTTGAATTTGAAGTTAATAATAATCTAATAGTTAAACCTATTAAATCTAGTCAATTTGCTTGAGAGGGTTGATTAATTAAAAAAAAAAAGCATATAGGAATTATAAAATTAGCTACCGAAAAGGATTGATAGATGCTCCTGTGAGATGAAGTAAAAAAGAATGTATTTAATAAAAATCATCCATCAGAACTGTTAGCACAAAACCAGAATTTTTTTTCAGATAATGAATATTTTGTATACCATGTCTTATTTTCTCCAGTAGAAGTTTTATGGATGTTTTAATAGTGCATCTTGAGTAAGATACAAAGTCAATGCCATTTATATTAGTCTTTTCTTGAAAGAAAGTTCATGAACAGTTACAGCAAACCTCACAGTTGATACTGAAACTGATCTGGTTTCTTCTGGCTATTTCTATTCTCTTATGAAGCCATTCAAAACATAGGAGCACAACAGGCTAGGTGTATGATACATGGGCTAGAAAAGACCTGTCAGGTAAATGAAAAACACATTTTTTCTCCATGGTTAGGGTGCCTTATGTTGATGAATATCCAAGTCTTAGTAGCCTTTAGTGAAGCCACCAGAAAGTGCAATTGGGCAGGAGCAGTCAGTGGTTTTCCTTGCTTGTGCTGTGCTGCACAGGCACATGACATAATTCTGACTCTCAAAGGGAAGAGCAAAGAGTGAGCAGGAAAGGCTTCCTCCCAGACAACTTATCAGAGGAATCTCTGGTGTGGGCTATTTTGTGCCATGGGGGTTGGTGCTGTGATGCTACAAAAAAAGTCTTTCTATTAAGACTTAAAATAGTCCTTTTACATTGCCTTCCTTCTGCAGCCTGATCATGTAAACAAGTTGACAGCGCAGTAGTGAAGTCACCCCTGCGTAATCACAGACCCCTCAGGGAAGAAAAGAAAGAAATCCATACTCCTAAATTGTCTTCTCAAAAGTGCTGAAGCAAATCGTCTAAAGAGAAACAAGAAATGATGAAGCAAGGGTGGAATCACATCCTGATGAGCCTGGAAAACATAAGTACAAAATTAAATAGCCAATATTGATTCATTAACTCAGTCGCCACTTGCATGTTAAAACAGAATGCACCATGGTCACAGCCATGGATATGTCTTTTATTGCTTTCTCTGAGAGCCTAGGGTAATAAAGAAAGTGGTAAGCAGTCACTGTATCTACTCATTTCACAATGCATCTTCATCTTTTTAAAGCCTCCTAATGCGAGGTGGCCTTTAAACAATTTCAATAGCAACTGAAGATTCTCTCTGTCTAAGTGCAAGATTTCTTGATTGTGTCTTTAGTACAGATTAGCATCTCAGGCTTTGGTAAATATCTGTCTCTGTACTGATAAGTCCTACCTCTCAAAACTGCACTAAGCACCTAATGGTAAGCAAAAACATAAAAGAGTATTCTTGGCCTGAGAACTCAATGAAGCAGTATCAGTAAATTTAAAAGACAGCCTTGTATCTTCACAGTTTGAATATATGTGAAGCCTGATTCACCTCAAGATCTGGGCCAATCCTTAAATACATCTTATCTGAAATTATAAATTACTTTGCTGCTAGCAATACAATGCACAAATTTCAAGGTTTGGTTGGGTCAAAGCCTGTCTGGTCAGTGAAGCTTTGCTTAAAATTGCTCTGTGTCTCAATTTTTTTGCTTCAATTTTCCCAATCTGTACCCATCCTTCTGCACTTACTTTTAAGTCAAAACTGGTGAAAATACAGAAGTGAAGTCTTTTCAGACACATTTAACCTGTGTACTAGTATATGCTTTACAAAGAACCCCTTTTATTTCATGTGACACAGACATCTTTTCTCTTTTCCTCTAAGATTTTTTAATGATGAAAAGAAGAAGAAGACTGTGGAGAATGGGAGCATATGCTGAAAAAATTTGATTTTTACCTCCATGAATTGTTCCCCAATGAGAATGCCTATTTTCTTTCCCCATTATCTAAGGATACCATCTGTAACCTAGTTATACTTCCTTTTATATTTGAATTTTGAATTGCTCCCAGCCTCCCCCCACCTCTGACCCGCCCCCATATTTAAGTTTTTGTTTTGCTGACCTAGAACCATTACTTAGTTAATATCTAAGCAGTCCAAACTAAGGTGAAATATAGAGCAAAGTTTTCCTGGTGTCTTTTCATCCCTAGACTTGTATTTTGTAGTGAGAAGCACAAGAGAAAGAAGAGCCCATGGAAAAGTGACAGCAGGAAATGTGAACTAAAAAAAAAGGGAGTAGATTCATTTTGTAGGAGAAAGCAAGACATTATTATGAAAAGAACGGCATAAAACAGAGAGAGGAAAGTGAAACTAAACTTAGGACTAAACTAAACTTCTGTCCTAAGTTTACAGAAATTTATCTGTTTACACACTCCACTATAAATTTTTTTGATGCAATTGTTTCCATCTATAGAAGACTTTCTTACACCAGTGAAAATAGTATAGCTAGTGGCATGTTTTGAATATATTATTGCTGGCTTGGGGTAGAAAATGAAATTATATCCTTTGAATTTTATTAGAAACCGGAGAAATCAAATCTTTGTTCATGCAGACTATCATGACACACTATCATGACTATCATTGACTATGCTGATACCTATCTGTGAAAAATTAATATAAAATTTTTATCATGGGATGTTTGGAAGTTTTATGAGAAATTACTTTTATTCATTTTTTTCTATCCATCATCTTTTGTCTCAGATAACTACATGTAGTTATCTAGCAAATAACTTTTCAAGTTTAAAAATAGATTTTAGATATCTTCACATATACAAAGGAAGTATTTTCATTTATCTCCAGACTGGTTAATTTTACAGGGAAAAATAATTTGGTTTTTGAGGTAGGTAATTTTGCATAAGCTTTCTGCAAATACATTCTCTTACATGTGTAAAACAGGAAGAAAATCCATTATATATGCAAAAGGATGATTAGTTATATAACAATTAGTTGTTATGGCAAAAACAAAACCCACATTTGTTCATAAACTTCTACGCAAGTTAAAAAAAAATCCTATTTATTTTGACCATGATTTTGCGCAGCTTCTATCACTTTAATTGAATCACAGGAATCTGTTAGAACTTGCCTTGAGCACATTTGGCACAGGAGGTCCTGAAAATTAGTCACATTGCATTTTTGGCGCAAAAAATGGAGATTTTTTTGTGTCAGAAGCACCTAATATACCTAATTTCTGAAGGACAGATAAGAGAAAGTTTACCAAATGTTTCAGATCCTTTGGAAGGTTCAGTTTGGATTTGATTTGCAGAGATGTGCAAAGCCTCAGAGTAAAGCCTTTTGCTTTTTCCAATCAATTTGCCTTCATAGAAAGAACTATGAAATTTTATGAGCATAACCTTAAAACATGCCACTTCTCTTTGGTAATTCTAAAGACAAGCATTGATTCATGGTAAAGTCTTGACAGAACAAAAAATTCATTTAATAATTCTTCATCTAGAGAGTTCTTCACTGTTCCAAGCAGAATAGAAATGGATGTTGTCCTGGTAAAGAGATCTCTATTTTCAAGGAGCAATAATGACATTGCCAACCATGATTTCTTACTGCTTGTTTAAAAAATGTAAGCAACTAAATTCTTTTTTTTCCTTGATCAGACAGATAGTCCAGTGTTTTTTTATTTATGCTACATCTGAAAAACACAAATAAAATGTTTTATGTGATGTAAATAAAAGAGAAATATTTTAATACTGTGAAGCCCACATAGCCACCAAGGTTAACATTCACGTTTGAAACTTCTGTAATGTAGAATTCAGATTTGTGGTTTTAGTTAATGGTTTAGGAAAGCTGGACTGTAATGAAGGGCTCTTACAGAGCCAGACACTAACAATAGATTTATTTTTCCTTTAAATGCAATCTAGTGCGGGCAATCTTGTGCTTCCAGTGTCTGTGAAACCAATTGAAGAGAGAGACTTCATTGTGTCATGAGATTGTACTTCGCTCTGCTTTGGGCCATTTTAGACTCACTTATAAATGTGTAAAAAAAAAAAAAGAAAAAGAAAAAGAAAAAGAAAAAGAAAAAGAAAAAGAAAAAGAAAAAGAAATGTGATATATATATAATATAAATCATACTAACAAGCAAAATAGAGGCAAAGCTGAAAATAGTAGGTGAATAGGATTCTTTATGAATGTTTTTTTTCTCCTAAAAATTGATAACATTATTTGCAGTAATTTGTTCCCTTTCAATTAGATTTGTATCATAGTTCCCTGGCCCAAAGAAATTAAAAATCCCTCTGTTTGAAAATGGTCCAGATTTTAAATTAACCTGCATCTTAAAAGTAGTATACTTACAACTAGCTTGACTTGAGTCCTGTCAAAGCTTTGGATCACTCATCATTTTTAACGATGATATTTTGCTCATAGTATATTCTCATTGCCCAAATTGGGTGAGATGAGAAACATCCATCAGCTGAAAAAATATGATACTTGTCATGTTATCCAAAATATTACTGTTTACTACACCACTGTCTTCCTTTAATCAAAATTCCCTGTGGGACCTTGGGAGTTATGCTGAAAAGTTAGTGGCATACTTTTATGATAAATATCTAAAAAGCATTTAAAGTAGAGAGACAATAATTATCATTTTAGCTACAACCACAATCAGAAAAAGAAAAGACTACTTAAAATGCCTAAAACACATTTACCTGTGAGATCAGAGCAATTTAAAATCTCTCATGTAATAATGTCTGCTTTATTGTCTACGGAACATTTTAATAAAATGTGAAATGAAATTAAATAGAATCATTTCCCATAATAGCTTCCTATCATATGGTAACAACCTGCCTGCTTACTACTGCCTAATCAGTTACTGAACCTTGCACTGCACTTTTATGGTGCTTCCCTGCTGGGTCTATTGCCCACTTAGGAATATGAAATCATGTTATGTTTTTTTATTGCTCTCAGCCAGCCTACCTCTCTTTTCTCCAGTAGACTGTTTTGCACAGTATCACAGCAATATCACATCAGATCTCTGAAGAACAAGCTCTTATTCTCTTTTTTAGCCTCTCTTCATTTGATCTAGGATACTTTGTACAAGTCCTTGTGCTTCTTTATAGTGTTTTTTTTTATATCCTGCACAAATGCTTTGGCTACCCAAACTGTTTGAAAGAAGGCATTGAATTTGAAATTCAAATTTGGAACAGGGTAAATTCTGTGCTTCAGGGGTAGTGCTCTGTATCAATCCTTCCAAGACAAGTCCATGGCCTTGGGGATGACTTTGTCCAAGACTTCTAGATTCCTGGCTGCATAGAAGAAAGAGAAAAGAACTTCCAACTAAGCTGAAAGTATACAAAACTACTTCCTAAGTTTCCACAAGAATAGTCTTGCTTTCAGTCACTGTACATATGCTCCCTCATTTAACACAGGGAAGCATTAATGATATTTCATTTTTTTTAAAACTACTATTTTTCATTAAATTGTAGCAGCATTGAAGAATATGCTGGGATTGTTTGATTTTATGCAATCTTACACTATTGTGATTCAACTGTTAATTTTTAAGTTAATGAAAATGGTTCAATAGCTTAACTTCTGTTCAGTGTTGTGTAGATACTGTTTATATATTAGTTCATATTTCTGTGGCTTAGTTGCACATCTGTAAAATATTTCTTTTCCTTGTTGATTATAAGTTCTGCAAGAACTAAATTGCCCTACTAGTTTTTTGTAACCAAAAGACAAGAGGATATTAAAAAAGGTGATTTCAGGTGGGAAACTCATAACAGTTGAAGCTTCAAAGCACTTTGAATCACTATAGCTATGGCCTCATATTTTCTTTTTTGTGCCTTCAGGGATTTTCCTCCAAACTTGGACTTTTTCATATTTGTAACCTTGCACAATTCTCTTCTATTTGTCAGAAGACAAGTAACTGAATAAGAATAACACAGGAAATACAATTTCTCCTTGTTTTTAGATTAACTGTAGAAGACTGCACATATAGACTATATTTCATTACCTAAAAGCTGAGCAAAAACTATCCCTCTGACATTTGAAATCTAACTTCTCTGAGTGTAGAATTTAAAGTATTCTAAAACTTGAGGTCTTAACTCACGTTTCAGTCTATTACTATAAGCCTAGAATAGAGAACAAAGTTTTGATCAGTAGTTTTTCTATCAGAACAGTAATCCTGATCAATAAGAGAAAATGTCTCAGTAAATTTAAAAATAAAAATTGAAAATGTATTTTTTCAGGGCCACTTTCATTCTTTGATAATTATTCCTATTATTTTGAAAATATAACTCTTGAAAACGTAGCATATTTGTGTTTAATAGCAACAAACCAAGAAAAAACAAGCCCTCTTAGTTGATGTTGCAAGAAAGAATATTATGTCTTCAACAAAATTTGACAAAGAGGTCAGGCAGAAATAATCTTTGTTAGCAAACTGATCATGTAAATTTTTTTTGTCTATTGATAGCAGAATGTAAGAATGCAAAAAATCATCTGTATATGACAACAGACCATATATAGGCATAAATTTTGGTTTAAGCAAGAGTAAATTTTATCCAGATAAATCTACTGTACCTGCTCCCATTTCAGTGAATGGTAAAACTATTTATTGTCATATTAGCAGGATATGGATATGGAGCCTCACATCTTAAATGCAATTGTAGTAGTCAGTCATTTCCTAAGGCCTTAGGAGAAATAGTGGAAGGGTTCCATTGACAGAAAGACACTGCTTGACTCGTCATAAAACAGATTTTGCAGAGTAGAAAGCAACTTCCCATTTTCACCACAGATTAGCTGAAATACAAACATTCACAAGAAAGGCAAAAGAGCAACAAAAAGGGAATCTTCTGTCTGTTTAGCATGAAACATATGGGCTGGGTTAAAAATTTAGGAAAGAATTGCAGAGCACTGCTCTAGCTGAAGGTAAGAATGTTTTCATTAAATCACCTGTAATTTAGTTGCAGACGATGGAGGGTTTTTTTGCGTGTTCTTGACTAATCTTTCAGTTTACAAGTAAACAATAGAATAAAATGAAGTTATAAGAAAATATTTCCATTTAGGTTAATATAAAAAGATATTTATGCTTTCTCTTATGTGGCCTTTTATCAATATAAAGCAGTTGACTCAGTGTTAGAAATAAATATCTAGAAGGATCAGCCCTAACAAAGCTTGCCTTGACTCTAGAAAAAAGGAAGTTTGAAAAGCAGCAATGGAGACTTGCTTAAAGATATTTTGTTTTTTAATCTGACTTTCAGAGATTTTATTTAAGGAGTTATCTTGAATAAGACCCTATGTACATGTGCAAGTGTGTACACACTGTACCTCTACATGTATGGGTATATACATGTATATTAACGTGTTCAGTTGAATCATCATGTCTCTTGAAAGTGCTGTCTCTGAAGAATAGAGCCCATAAATATTGACCAATTGAAGTTCCTGCCATAACCAGATTATACAAGAAATTATCAAACACTCATAAACCCCCATGCAGCAGATGTTAAAATTATGTGGAAAAAGAATTACATGAAATAAAATAATGATTCTACTTCATTCTGCATTGACAAGCATTTTACTTCATCACTGTCTGCAGCTTCCTGAGGAGGAGAAATAAAAAGGGAAGTGCTGATCTCCTCTCCCTGAAATTCAGTGATAGGATCCAAGGGAATAGTTCAAAGACACATCAATGCAGATTTGGTACAGGCATCCAGGATTAATTAGGAAATCTTTCATAGGCATGGAACAAACTTTTTAAATGTAGGCTCTTGCTTGAGTCTGTTCTAACTACTCAAAGTGTAAAATCTTTGAATAAAAATCCTTTTCTAGAGCAAGTCCACAAATCACCTTACAAATTGAACTGGTTACTGCCTAGAGGTACATGTGACATGTTTTCAGATGCAGGGAAGAGCCTTTGGGATTGCCAAAGGTTTATTATCACATATGAAGGTACAGGAGCAGAGGTGGAAAAATGGAGGGATGAGGGTTGTTTTTGTCATGAAAAAGCATAGGAAAATAGACAGCAAGAGAATGAAAGTGTTTGAAGGTATGTGAAAAGAGGCTGGGCAGTGTGTTTGTGGGGCCATGCCCTGTACTGCTCAGCATGGTCCTGTTTCCTCAGATGTGGTCTGTCCTTTGAGTGCATATATGTGTGTCTATACCTGGGGAGGGGGTGAGGGTGGGTGGTGTATATATATATATATATATATATATATATATATATATATATATGTATGTATGTATGTATGTATGTATGTATGTATGTATGTATGTATGTATATATGCGAAAATATGGTTCCATCCAGCATACAGCTTTGGACATTCTGAGTATTTCCTGGTTGAAGTGGTTCTGCCCATGAGTATGTTTGTGTCAGTACCAGCCGTGGATGTGGAACCACAGGTCATGGTGTTCCCAGCAGCTGGAGAGACTGCAGTGCCTGCAGGTCATCTGTGTGCCTGCATCTATGCAGGAAATTGCTCCTAATGAGCATGTATCTCTGCATTGCAGCCTCCAGTCATGCAAGTTGTCCCATCACATCCCTGTGATCCTAGCAACATCCCCACAAACTGCAGAAAGTAACCCTGTTACTCCACACAGGTATCTAATTCCTGATGTTTATGCCCAATGCTGCACATACTGGCATATGGACACTTCAGAGACCAGCATGCTAATGCCTGGGAAAGGGTCTGGGTGTTTTTCCCATAAAGGTGCCGGGTAGGTTTGTCCTTGCTTACATGCAAATTCTTGAGGTTACTCTGTATAAGACCTCTTTTCTTGATAGTATTATAATTTTTTGTCAAATCACTCCTTATCCTTTGCTCATCAGTTCTGTCCATCAATGCCTCACAAGAATGCTGGTAACTCTCTCCCTCCCCTCCTACACATGCACTTCATATCCAAAAATACCCATGTGTGTGTGTATATATATATAGGGATATGTATGGATATATATATGGAGATATATATAAATATATATATGGATATGTACCTATGCACATATATGGACACACACTATACGTGTGCATGTACATAAACATATACATAGACATACACATTTATGTCTGAATATGTGTATTTTCTACTAATGAGCTTTCATCCTGATCAACCAAAGAGGGAAATAAGTTGTTAGTCTTGTTCATGTTTGTGAGGTGGTTATAATCACTAAGCATATGGTACATGTAGATCAATGTAGGCATATACATACACTTATAATGTGTAATATGTGAGTGTGCTTTTCTGGGCTACCTAATCAGCTTTGCTCCTTGTTGGACTTGCAAACATGCAGATCTGAAGGGTATCAGACTACTAAATTAGGCAACACATAATAAACAAAGAAACACTTAACAAAATTGTAGATTTTAGACTTTTGCTATCATCTGATAATGAATGTAAGTCTGTTTCAGCACAGTAGGGCTTGTACTCTTGAAAACTCATTTGTTCACAGATTAGGACTGTGCCTGGTGAATATTATTCTGAATTTCACATCTCTGGTTGATAATTGTACTTCCAGGCTCAAAATAATAAATTTTTTAGTCATGTACTAGTCTGAAATTCACTGAATTTTACTTTAAAGGATCCAGAACTCTGACTCAACCAGATCTCAATCTACATGATAGCGACATTTTCAATTATTTTAGGAACTTAATGGTTTGTGTACTCAAGGCAGGGAATAGAAGCATGAGTTTATTGAATTTCGGTTCCAGAATGTGAGCTTTTCTCTCTTTAGTCTGTATAACTCTGTGTGAACTTAATGCTGAAATCCCCTTCCTGACAATGACGTGTCTTCCCTGATTAGCTGTTCCTTGGTTATTGCAAAGTCACTTGGACTGTTGTCTATGACTTATTGATACAAAAAGGTATTAATGAATGGAAAACATCAAATCCTACAGTCTGAGAAGCAAAACAACACAGAAGTCTATGGTAAGCTAGAGAGAGAATACAGCTCAGAAGTCATTTTAGAAAGTACCCCGACTAAGGCAGCAATAAGCTTACAGTACAGAGAGTCTAGATTTAATTTCAAATGTAAAACAATTATACCTTCTTAGAAGATGGCTACCATCATCACAAAGAAGTAAATTCTAGAATCATAGCTTGTCTGTGGAGAAAGTTCATAGTTTGTTTACTTTATAGGATTTTCTGTCTCATGTTAAGCTTTTATTATTGTTCACTATTCAGAAAGAGAAATCTTCACCAGAAGGTAAATAGGGACTGAGGAGAGAGGAAAGCTATAGAAGAAAGTTGTTTTTTAATTTATTTTTTTTTTAAATTTAAGCACACTAGTTTTTAAATCAGTGTAAAATATCTTTACCTCGTTTTCTTGCATTTTGGGATTTTTAAAGTGCTATCCGTCTAATGTTAGGGTATCTCATTACCCTATTAGCAGAGAGGAGGATTTACCATTTCTTCAACACATGACAAATGGAAACAATAGACAGCACAAGTGTTAGACTGGGGATATTCTGATAAGAAATTTGGGCCTTCTCTGAAACTTCTTCCATGGTATTTACTTGCACTGGCTCAAATATGAAATGTTAGTAGTCAATGGAAAAAAAGAAAAACCCAACACCTTTTTTCATCACTGAGACAGAGAGGTGCTTTTTTACCTCAATTTCTCAGAAGATAATGTCTTCAACTCTCCTATTATCATATCTATCTCCTGCCCAAAGGAAGGATATGCTCAATGAGAAAACTTTGAATAGTATACATAATGCATGTTTCTAGAGCTTATTCTTTCATAAAATCTCAAAGCACTTCTCATGTTTTCCAACTTGGATCATTTAGTCATTGTCACTTTTTTTGAATTTCACTAAAATCAAAACTGTCTGAGAAATGGACAATGATGTCAAGATTATAGAGGAATCTCAAGAAAGAAGCTGGGAATGCCATGCCCTTAGTAAGTGAAATTTCATTTTGTGTTCCCCCAAGCAGTGCAATAGGAAATGTCAGAGACATTAGCAATGCCTTATTAATATCCATGGAGTACATTTCATATTTTCTGAGTGCATTAAACATTTAACCGATGCTCTTTTTTACATGAAAAGCCACTGCAGACAAAGCAGTAAGTCTCAAATTTTCAAGAACTATATGGTGTGGGAGACAGCATAGAGCTAGAAAAGCTTTTGTGTTTGAAATTACAGTGTACATGCTGGAATCAGATAGTATTTGAGGAAATTTTACAGCATCTGTTTATCCTGAAGAAAATCAGAAGTGATAGCTCTTTTTTTCAGGCTGCAAGTCTTAGTATAGAGATTTTTCTGGCATACGGAATTATCCTTGCATGTATGATACCTCTGTGAAAAAGAAGGGGAATAGAAAAACAGTAAGGAAGGAAGGGAGGAAGAGACGCAAGGAGAAGGGAAGAAGGGAACTGAAAGGATAGGAGACAAAAATCCAGTATTTAACCATATCACTAATTTTCTTTCTCTTAGAACATTCGTATTCTAGCTATTAATTAGTTTTTCTGGTTAACACAAGATTTTAAACAAGCCTACTTTAACAAAATTTAGTGTCTTTTGTCTTAAGAAAGAGAGGTTCACACACATTGCATGTGAAGTCTGAAGCAAGAGGTGGTCAAGAGTATACATTTATAGAGAAGGCAAGTTTCTTCTGCTGCTGTATTTTCTGTCTCCCTCCTCACCATGTCTTTTGTGGGGGAGAAGGTTTATTCCAATTGTAATCACTCCCAGACAAAACCCAACTCTAAAAAATGGCCTTACATTTGCAATGAGTGCTGATCCACTCATTATTTATGGGATAAATATCCCATTACAATTGATAATCTCTAAAGTGATTTAGCTATATTGCTCATAGATATGCCACTTTGTCTCTCAGTATGGAGAAATAATATCTGCACAAAATGCAGATTACCCACAGGAAATCGGGTAATCCGTCCAGTGTCAGTTACTTGCCCATTTCTGTGGATTAATTAATTAATTGTGGAATAATTAAATTAATTAATCTTTGGATTGAATGAAATGAGAATTTTATGCATAATTTCTTGGAATGAGTCATGAAGTATTCCAGTGACCTGAAAAAAATATATTTTGCTGACATACACTCTATGCAGATGTGCAGATGCTGAGTGATCTGTGAGCCCTCAGACTCTTCTTGATGTGGAATGAAAGCATCTAAAAGTCTTTGAAGAAGTATCTTTAAAAATGTGTTTTCCTAAAAAATGCCAAAATTGTGTCAAAAATCACGATATGGCAGATTTGTTAATTAATAAATTAATTAAAAGAAAACATGCAGAGAAAAAAGAAAATACTACCATCACTCTATATCCATTTCTGTGACTCTAGTTTCAAAATTTACTGTGGCTTTTTACCCTGATCTCTCTGCTTTCTACTTTATTATAAGTTCAAGAAGTTCTGTATACTCAGTCATCAGGCATTTCTATGCAATGAAATATACTTGTCAGACCATACCCACAATCACTTTAGTGAAATCTCTGTCAGCTTGTTATCTCAGTCATTGTCTTTCCACATCCAGAATTCAATGAGGAATCTGCAGCAATAGTTTATCTTTACCATAACCTATGATTTAGCATACAACATACAACAAAATATCAAGCTCAAATTTTTAGCTCAACACGTCTGTTTTTCATCACCCTTACTTTTCATAACCTGACTCATCTAGTAAACTAGACAAAATAAGACTTTTTTTTTCTCAGAAGATTGTCTTAAGTGCTGATGGCTCTCTTGCCTAGCATTCTACAAATGCTAATAATTTAAAAAAATTATTTAGTGTTTTTTTTCCTCAAAGTGTTCGTTTAAAAAAATGATTTATGTGTGTAATAGACCATAGCCTAGAATCTTGAGGCCTTAGAAAAAAGCCACTTCCTAAAATCAGATTACAAATCAGTTAGGTATGTTGCAGAAATATAGAGTGCTACCTTGACCTTCATGGATTTACTGTTGCTCCTATCTATTGCTCTCTGGAGTTTGCATTCATTTACAAAAATCAAAATAATATCTTTGTAACTAATATGGAGAAAGGAAAATAAAATGAGCTTGAAGAACAACATTTTCACTTTTCAGTCTAATGAGGCATCTCTCTCTTTTTGTCTTTGTCTGGATATACATGATTAGTGGTGAGAGAGAGATGTCAATAGTTAAAATTTTGTGTAACTGTGGAGGTAGCATGTATCCACATACATGTAGGGAGTCTTACAAACTGTTACATTATAACAGAAAAATAAAAATAATTATTTAAAAATTTGAATTGTTGGCTTATGAACTGAAATTCAAAATTACATAGCTTGCAGCACTTCTATTTAATCTTGTTTCATCAAACTTGCAGATCATTGATTGAAGTTGTTCCAAATAGCATTATATTTCTGATTCTGTGACAGTTAGGGCTTACATCAATGCACAGTAAATTTATATATGAGTTAGATGGAAGAAAAAGTATACATGGTTTTCTCATTCTTTTCATGGAGAGAAAGTAAATATAAAATATGTGTATGCATATGTTTCATGGAACTTGTAAGCTAATAAAACTCTGAAATTCTGAACCACACTTCAGAGTCATCATAGAACTTATAAAGCTAATAAAACTTGTAAGCTTGTAAGCTTACAAGAACTTGTAAGCTAATAAAACTCTGAAATTCTGAACCACACTTCAGAGTCATCATAGAACTTATAAAGAGATTTTTTTCCTAAAATACACCAACCAAAAAGCACAGGCAAAACCAAGGCAAATAGTTTCTGAATCAAATGCTTTGAATGATAGGAAAGTGAAATAGAAAAAAATAAAAGGAAACAATCAAGAGTATCAAATAAGTACAACTGACATCTACAAAACTTGAAATGAAAATATTTTTATTTGATACCTATCATTGTATTTTATACCTCTCATTGTATTAGTCAATGCATTCCTTTATTTGTGGCTGGTTTCTGTGTTGTTTTTTTTTTCCATCTCACATTCTCAGTTCAGTATTTTCTGAGTATGAAAATGAAAAAAGAAATAAAAATAGCCAAACTGTACATTATTTTATGTTTGGCTATGGCAAAATACTAGATTTTTATTACTGAAAACATAGAAATACACATGAGAGAGAGCATGCTGGTTGTCTTTGCAACCTCTAAAATTTCTGTCTTGGATTTGCATATGCAACCTCAATCTTTCATCCTAGAAAGTGGCTTTTCTTAAAGACAGTTTATAGTCTTTATTGCTATTAATATCCATACAATCTTCCTACTGAAGTATCTGATAAAGTCAAGTCAGCTAGAATGGTACTTAAACATCTTCACAGAATATGAGATCTCAGTCAGAACCAAAAAGATGTGTGTTTTTCTTGATCTTCAGTCTGGTACTTTTCACCCAAAAAAAAAAAGCCCAGCTGAACGAAAACAAACAAAAACCCCACCTCAACAGCTTTTCTTGCCCTTCTAACTTCAGAATGACTCATAAGGAGGAAAGAAACCAAGGTCAACTTGCTAAGGGCACACACATAATAGCTCTGGGTGTAAGAGAAGAATGGAATTGCAAGGACTGAATTTTGTTTCTCATCTTCTGCCAGACTGTTTGTTGGCCTGCTAGTATAGCGGTTGCTATGTGCATGCCACATGTGATGCTGCCCAGAAAGTGAAGTGGATCTCGAGAAAGATGTTTTCTTTAAAAATGCCTCACTAAATTCACATGAAATAAGCTCTGGGGAAGAGGATAGGGAAATACAGGGGGCATAGATCAAGCAAGTGTATAGAGCCTGTAGCATCAACAGATATTAGGAGAGCATAGTAAACAGGGTAGAAAACAGACACAGAAAAGGAATTGGAATGGGCAGAGTGTGTGAAGTTTTCCGCAAGTCGAGGAAAATATCATTATTGTTAGAATTGCTAGAAGCAAGATCAGAGGGAAAAACAACATTGCAACCATTTAATTGATAGAGGGGAGTCTTGTTTTCAGGTTTCGACTTCCAATCTGTCTCACTACCAGATCTGAACTTTATCCTGTATGAAATGTTTCTGTCCCCTTATTTGCTTTCTATGATGTATGGCTTTAGAAATCTTCTAAATTTTTCAACTCTGCTTACTTATGGAAAAAACAAAACAGAACAACAAAACAAAAAATCAAAACCCCAAACTCCCACAAAAAAACCAATTACCCAAACCCAAACAAATAAAAAAAATAAAAAAGAAAGAAAGAAAAAAAAAGAAAGTGCTTTATCTAAAATTTCTGGAAAACTTGAGATCCCACTCAGTATCAAATAGTTGGCAAATCCTTACCGTTGGTTCACCTGTGAGGCTGAGCACAAAGTCAATTTTCCACTTTTAATAGATATGCCCTAAAAAGAGACATGCTACTAGAAAACATGAATGAACGGCAGTTTAATTATCTCTAAAAATGGCAGCATATTTCCTTCACTGCAAATGTTCTTCAATGCTCTGTTGGCATTTTTCATGGTAGAATTTTTTTAGGATCACAAAAATGACCATGTCAAGCCAGTGCAAAGGTCCCTTTCTCCATTGTTGTACCTCCAGCAACATCCAAGAAGAAAAGTAGAGTCAAATCTGCCGTATGTTTGTTATTTAGTTGGCATGTACTACTGGGCAAGTTTTACTGTCCACAGAGGCAGGAATTTCTGGAGTTGTTTAATGAGAAAATGACATCACAAAATTCTAGAGGAACTTATGCAATTAAGAAATCAATGCAACAGCTTATACATTTTACTATATTTTATTAATTAGGATTTAAATGTATAATTATTTCTTTTTCTTCCACAAACAACAGATAATAGGATAATAAAATATTCCCCTACAATAATACATGCCTTAAGGTACCATTTGCTTAAACCATTTTCTTAGCCTCATACTAGCACAGCAATCAGCATTTTATTGTTCTTGTTATGTCATGCATTATTCTTTTTGATTTTGTTTAATATATGAGTTGTGCGCTGCGCAACTGGAGTTTTACCTGAAGTTATTATCTGGGTGGGCTTTTTGTTCCGAGTCATAGCATCTAAGTTGGCTGATGATCCAGTAAAGTAAAAATAATATTTTAACAATATAAAAAGGTGCAGAGAGAAAGAATCATATTATATGGAGGGGAAAAATGAAAATGTAGCCAAAAAAAAAAAAAAAAAGATCAGTCAAGACTATGTCCACAATAAATTTAAATTAAAATATACTACTGCTCCTCATCCATTTCACCCTTGGCCTTTCATTCATAGGTAGAACCTTAAATATAGAGAAAATAGAAGACTACTAGAAAAGATATCAGTAAGAATGCCCATCAGTAGCAGATATTAAGTGCAAGGCAATTGTGTTTTGTGTTGGCTACAGAGAAGCTGATGAAAAAAATTGAATATGTATCATGATGTCTCTTTCATCTATAAAAATATCAGCTCAGAGGTTACGCTTCATTAACTTCAAATGTAGCATGAATAATAAAGGAAGAAGGCACAGCATTCCTTTGATACATTGTGTGAAAGCTTATCATTCCCTCTTTCAAGTGACAGTTTATTAAATAAGGTGAATAATAGAAAATATTCAGACTAGATCCAAATCATAGTTGAACACTCTCTGCCTGATTACAAAGTAAATATAACAGTTCTGCAACTCCATTTTGTGAGATTAGGAAATAAATGGGATAAGACATATGGAGCTCCCTGCAGTGAGCTCACTCAAACATTTTCTGCTTTAAAACATTGATAAAATAATAAAAAAAAAGTTAAAAAATTTGCCTTGGCAAGAGGCACAAGGAGTCTCCACCTCCTTGTTGGACACAAGGAACCATATGGAGAGTAAAGAATAAATACATATAGTAACTTACCAGTTTTTACAAACCCTTTGCAATATATGCCACTACAGGCAGGTGCTAGTAAGCCATTTTCATAGTCTCAGTAAATTGCAATGCATTTGCGTAAATTTCAATTGATTAACTGTGCCGAATACTGTAAAAAAGAGAACTGTTAGTTAAGATCACTTTTGAACCACATCCATTCTTAGACATAGATTAAATTTCATTGGTAATTTCTTTATGTAAGTAGAAATAGTAGTGTTTCATCAGTTTTTCTTTAGAATCTTTGTCATGATTCTCTTTAGAAAGACACAGTCATGAACACATCCAAAAGAAATTGTAAACAATTTCCAAGATCTCTTTGGATCACTGTTTAATCATCAGTATTCCTTTGAGGTGGGAGGTTAGGATTTCCTAAATTATTCAAATAGTCAATACTGAAAAGAGGAATAGAAAAAAAACCCATGTAAAGAAAAGCTGTGGAAAGTGGTAATTTATATTTATTAAAAGAATGAAACAATTTATTAATAAAATGAAACAAAAAAATTTCAAAATTGAAGAAAATAGCATTTTTGGGAAACAGATAAACAAGGAACATTCCCTAATATGAAAACATATTGCTTTATCCAAACCTGTGAATTAAAACAACTTCATATTTCATGTTGCAACCAGCTCATCTCTGCAGGTGTTTAAATAATTGCAAAATAGGAGAGATATGGTCCTTGAAAGTCAATATGAACAAAATTTGGCAGCTCTATTAATGAAAACAGATTTTCTGTTTGTTTGTTTTCAGTATTCTTCATGCAGAACACTAAGTCCATTTTGTTTCTGAAGACTGTGGTAGGCAAATGATTCATGTGTGAGTTAAGTAAACATAATGAAATTATGGATTATGATGTTAATGCTGCCACAACCACAACAGGAGCAGATCCCCTTTGGAGATCTATGGAGGTGCCAGCACCACCACATGCCATCACATGGGGTTTCAGAATTAGGACTGAGGAGGTTTTTTTTCCTTTGGCTGCTAAAGGACAGTAGCTAGTGCTTACTGCAATTTTATGTGATTAGGATGTTTTTTTCTTCTTCCACTGAGGCTATTCACAAGTTTCATGTAAAATCATATTTAAACTCACCTATATTAAAATGCTGATTTAAGATTTGATATGTAGTCCTAAAAAGGTGAAAATTTTCCACTAAGGAGTAGATAAACTGAATAAGACTGACCTGATCAGTCATTATCAATCTGCCTAAATATTACTGGTTGAATAAGAAATATGCATGAATAATATTACAAATAATGTTACCTAATGCAGACATCATTAGTATTAGAATATACAAAGAAAACAATTTATAAACAGACCCAAGACAAAATAGCAATTCACTGAGAGGGGAAACTGTATGGGGGGAAACTCACACGCAGAATAAAAGGCTAAGTGTGTTCATATTGCTTTTAAAATCTTATTTGACTCTAGTTTGTAGTGCTTAGTACTCAATGCCTTAGATATTTCTAACTGGGAATACAACTGTCTAAAGAAAGGAGCAATGCTCAAAAAGTGAAAATAAATATTTTTTATTAACCCATTTTGTTTAGTGTTTCATTATCTGAGAACTATATCTCTGTTCCATTTATCAGCAAGCAGCAGTTAGGCCCAATTGCCCTAAATCTTTAGTCTTTTAGGATAGATTTTGATACATGATCATTAAGTTTGGTGTCACAATGTGACGTTATGAAAATTCAGCTTTCTAGGCTTGAAATGACATTTCATTTCCCTGTATATGATAAATAATTTTTTAAACCCTAGAAAAGTCTGCTATTATTGTTCCACACAACCTCGGGGGAAACAATTTGGTCTAAGCAGTCACTGAAGCATCTGAGCAACCTGAGAACAGTAGAATGAAATATACACAAAGCAATTTTACCAGATTTTCTATCATTCTAAGGTTGAATCAACAATAAGTATAAAATAAGAGATTACCAGCAAAAAATACATATTCTCACAACTTGAAAATATACTGCATGTTCCTTGGATTTTATTTTAGGTGAATCCTTTTGAATATGCAGGCCTCCATTTCATTTTGTGTAAGGTTGAAATAGGATGACAAGATCTTTCAGAATGATGCAAATGGCCTGTCACCTGACGACCTGTTGATCTTCCTAAATTATATTAGCATAGCAGGGAGGCATGGCACAACTCCAGTTTTTGTCTGCACCCATGTTCTGTGTAGTGCTTTATATGCATGCTGAGGAAGCACAAAAGGGCCATCAGTTGCCTCACTTAAATTACAACACATGTAAAATTTTATTTCCTTCTTTTTTCAGGTTTAAACCATTTATTTTTTGGATGTATCTGTAGCAATTAATGTGATTTGCTATTTTTCTTCCTTGTTTTTGGCAAAATATGCGCAAACAGTAGAAGGTAGTAGGAAATTTGGCTCTCTGTTTTTATTCTTATGTTTGATGTTGCCACATGTCCATTGGTGTTGATTAAAATTTGCAAAAGAAGTTGTTGATTAATGGTTTACAGATACAAATTGATTTTGTGTCCAATAAAAATCCATTCTTTATAGACATACAAAGCCCTTAACATGAAAAAGATAATTTCTTTTTGTCATGCTATTGAGAGTAAAAGGCACCAGAAAGCAGACACAAACTGCTGTTTTCATTTTCCAAATGAGATCTTTCAGGATGTGTTCTGGTTTTTGCTCCACAGAAATCTCTGTTTATTACTGAAATAAATAATGGTTTCATTTTTTGTTCTTTTTGAGTTTATATGAAAGGTGTTCTTTCCCTTGAGAGAATAGACATATTTTCTAGTTACCATGAACAGTCATAAGAACTTGAATTATTGTGTTTTCATATTGCTTTTCATATGTCCGATGAAAAACACAACAGAACTTTGAGACTATGAAATCTAGGTATATGCATAGCAATTGTATAATTTGTAATCAGCAGAAAGGACTGGGAAAAGGAAAAATATATCATATGATTTAAATTTGCTCATGAGGAAAAAGGTTTTGTTAGAATTCATCAAGGAAAATGTACCCTCCACACTTCATGCTTCATCAGGCTAGAAATATAGTTGGAATTTAAAGCACAACATTCTTCTTCTTTTGGATCTACTAGGCTGATAAAGATGTGAATTTTATCCTTCTCTTCCTTCAGACTGGGAGACTAGCTGCTCTTCAATTTCTATACTGGTGCCTTTTGTTTTGATATTCCATATTACTTGTGGTGTTATAATATATATAAGTTATAATTTTTAAAATATCCAATTTGTCATCTAGACTGGCTGATATCAACCAGAAGTGCTAAGTTAAGTCCCAGAGAGAAATGCAGGGTTGCATGGCTGAGTTCACTGCACTGAGGAGCTGTTTCCTGCAGGAAGGAATGCTCTCTACGCACATATGCATGTGTGCACACAGTCAGCTGAAGATTCATTTTCCAGAGTCTAGGTCTTCCTTTTTCAAATAGTGAGATGGAATGATCAGTGATCCTCTGTTTATGACCTCATAAAGTTTATGACCAGGAAACTTGTAACAGCTGATCCAAGCCACATTTTAGTTCCATTTTTTCGTGTCTTCATAAGTTTGCTAGGAACAGTACTCTTTATGGAGTATGGCACTAGTGAGTACTAGTGAGTATTCTTTTATTCAAGGGTTCTCGAATACCTGTCCCTCTTGCATTTCCCTTAAGCAACAGACTCAGTACATTTCTTTGATATGCTGAAGAGCACACACTTGAGCACAAATTTGGCATCATGGGTGAAACACATTCTTTATTTTCATCTGTAGAAGCCTCCCATTAATTTCAAAGGTTCTAGAATGCCTTTTGATTTACTCATTTTTGTTCATTTGAGGACCCTAGCTATTTAACAAGCACAGAGAATAGTTTCAATGATATATGTCCTCTAAAGAGTTCTGTTTCAAAATAGGTAACATGGTAATTGGCTGCTGAAAAATGTTCTTTTTATACTGTATAATAAGGATCCTATCCTTGGCTGCAAACTTAATTAATGTATGGGACTTGGACTTCAAACAAAAACAGTGCTCACAAATAACTTCTCATTCTTACCAAAATAATTTTTTAATTTAAGCAAGTAAAGCATAAATCAGCTTAGCTGACATGGTGCAGACTCAACTGGGGTGTAATAGTTTTAAAGTAATGGTAGTTTCTAAATGCGGATATCATATAGGCTTGCAAATAATGTATGCTAATTAAACATTTTTTTTGTAATGTTGCCTTCTGTCTGGTCTGTTTTGGTGTCTTTTATCTTTAGTGTAGTCAACACATACTGCAAAGACCTGATTAACATAAGAAGAAATTGCAAGTATGGAAACAGGGTTTCCCAGAGGATTTTCTCCTCATTTCAGGAAATGCTTTTTAATCAAAGAGTAATGCCCAGTCTTCAAAATGGCTAATTAAAGCCAAGAAGATTGAGCAGTGAATACATTAATGTTGTAAATGCTTCTGTTATTTTGCTAAGTAATATCTGAGTAGGCCACTGAAGAGACTGCTAGGATTTTATTCTCAGAGAATAGGGTAGGCTGACTATGATATTTTCACAGAAAAGAAGCAGGTTTAATGCATCAGCTGATGAAAGGGCTGAATTAGAATGCAGAAGGGTCCAGACTGAATTCTGATCGAGGTCTTTTCTTTTATGTTTTTCACTTTACACAATGCACACAAACATTGACATATTTATACACACTGACATGCACATACAAAAGAGTTAACAATTGCTTTTGTAAATTGCAGAAGGATTTTCCAGGATGCATTATTGTCTCCTACACTCTTTCTAAGCACTGTCATACTATGCTGATTTTTCCCACAAAAAGTAAAGAGGGAAAAACCCTCCAAACCATCTGAACAGAGGGTATATATTTACTACAAATTCTTCTACTTTTTTTGTTCATATATAATTTTGTGCAGTATTAAATTGCCTTGTTCAAGTAGTTGTGCTGACTCTGAGTTTCCTTCAGTAATAAGGTCTTTTCATAGTTTCTGAATCTGCTGAAAAGAAAAAAAGAAAAAGAACAGTGCATATTTTCATGATCTTTTGTCTGGGGCATTGAGTTTTCTTTGATCCACAAGCTTTTCACAGTGAAAAAGAATACCAGAGAATTTAAAACACTGTAACAATCGCTGGCTACTTCAAATTGTCTATCACAATCTATTAGGAAGATTATTAAAGTGAGTCTCTTTTATTTCTGTGTGATTGCTCAAAAATACATTTATACTTAAAGACAATTACTCAGAATATCGAAGTACAAAAATGTTTTTACATGGAATTGTGGATGGAGTTGTTTGAGTGTAAGACTGCTATTAACCCCCTATTCACCTTAAAAAGGTGCTTGAAATCCCTGATATTGTTGCTGCAGCTTTCCTCCTGATGATTTTCTACCTCTGAGCAAGAAAACAGACAAACACTTAGAAAATGAGTGAAATCTTTGTGAATCTCTTTCTTTAATACCAGCCAGGTGAAAGACTGTGTGCACATGCAAATTGTATCACAATAGATGACCCTCAATCTAAAGTACAGATGCAAATGTTAGCACTGTTTTAAATTAATAGTGTTTAGGGTTTTTTCCCAAATGGAGCAATAAATTTTGTGAAACATATTCAGCTGTAATCGAACTTGTCTAAAGCAATGTTTCATTAAAAAAAGATACAAAATAGAACACAAAAATTAAATTTAAAAAAACCAAAAAAAACGTGTCATCACCTGTCATATGAGAAATGATATTTTAATTCCAAAAAAGAGCTGCTGAAGATTTCTTGGTAACATATTTATTTATATTTGGAAATTTTCTATGATCTCAGAACTTTAAGATGGAAATCCATAAGAGAAAAGGGTAAAAAGAAATCTATCTTCAGATCCCCAGATATCTCTCTCATTCAAGGTTATCAATAAACTACAGGGTTATTGTTAGCCTTACAGGCCCATTTTTCACCAACTTACACTAACAATCCTACATTTGCAGGAAATGAGGCATGTCAGATGTCACCATTTACAATGGAAATGACTGCCCTTGAAAATGTTGGCCAAAATGAGAAGTGATATTTTTAACTTGTTGTTCCTGTTAGCCTTATGACAACTGTCATCTTCCAGTAAGGTAACAGAAGAGCATTTTGTAAAGGTTTCTACACACAGTTAAAGACTTCGTCACCTCTGGGATTTCAACACCTGTTTAATTATTATAATAATCATATAATATTAATATTTTATGAACCATTTAAAATAATAACATATCTATACTGCCATTTATTATCATCATCATCATCATCATCGTGGTTTCCAATTATTATTCTGTTCTTATCCCAACCTATGGGTTTTTCCTTTTATGGTTCTCCTCTTTATCCCACTGGAAGTGGGGAATGAGGGACCAGCTTAACTAGTAGTGCCTAGGCATTGCCCTAGTTTTGCGGTTCTTACCCACTATTCCATGCCTCTAATTAATTAACCTTAAATTGATATCACAAAAAAAAAAACCCAAACAAACAGAAAACAAACCAAACAAACCCAAAACCCAAAATCAAACCAAAAAAACAACATGGGAAAATGTCATTAATAACCCAATTTTGCATTGGTTTAAATACCATCTCCAGCTGTGTGGTCTCACTCCATAGGCACCACCAAAGTGCTGAGCTTCCTCTCTGCTAGGACATCTCTCCAGTGGTACAGAGTGTGATGTACCAGCTGTGCTGGGACCTTGGCCCAGGCCCTCCATGACTGGGATCAGGAGCTGTACTTGAGCACCACCACAGCCTGGTTGTGCTGTTGACATACGCGGCCTTTCCAGCCCTAACCTCACCTGTCTGGCTGGAATACTTAGCTGGACCTCTCACTTTTCCAGATTCATGGGAATGGCCACTGTCAAGGACCTTGACAGTTCAACACATCAGGAGCCATACTTGCCCTACCCTGTCACCCCACTGGGGTCCTCCTCAGCTCTGCCACCCCCGGGAAACAGCTCTGCCAACGCCTTGCTGATGTATCCTTGTTAAGCTGGCCACTTAAATCAGGAACACCAAACTCTTCCTGTTGAGTGGTTTACAATATATTAAGCATGGTAACAGTCATCACTCCAGCAGGATACATACCCGTGGTGGTGTGGAAACAAGACAGCTCCTAGACATAAAAGCTGCAGGAATTAGGAAAGATCGCAGGCAAGACATGCTGTATTTTCATATGAAATAACCCATAACAAACCACACGTGAAAATTAGAGAAAAAGAAAAAATGAATGGGATCTGTTTATTACAGTTGTTAATGGATAAAAGTGGGGAGAAAATAGCCCACAAAGAGGCCACTAACAAAAAATACAGTTTGGTCAATCAAACATTCTGCAAGCTCTACACCAATAGGGTCATATACATTCTATGACCATGGGAAATTGCTATCTTATGCCACCATGTCCACACCATCACTTAATTTTCAATTTTCTTCATTCTCTATTTCTATTCCGTCTACCCATTTTTTAGGTAATAGATGGGCAAGATACAACATGTATTTCAGTTGATTAGGAGCTACATGTGTGCTGTTTGGCTGACTATGCGAGCTGAATGGCCACATGGCAGGCCAGTCTCTTGAACTGGTATTGACCTTTAACTTTCTTGTGGATTTTATCATGTATGCCCTGAGTGTTAAGCGACCACTACGCTTTTCCACCGGTATAGAGTATTGCAATTTTTTAGATTGTACCTCTCCGTTTTTTACAGTGAAATTGACCAAGATTCAAAATTATTATGGTGAAGAAATAATAGTCTGGCAGAATGACTAAATAAGCCTTATTTGTTAAGAAATTGCATTTTCAAATTAAATGTGAGAGACACTTTTTTATTACTGATTGACATAGGTATTAACAGAAGACTATAAAGAAGAAATCTTTGAATAAAAACACCCCAAACCAACAAAAAACAGGGAAAAAACCACAGAAAAACCTCAATGAAGCCCAGATATTAACATATAATGGGAGGGGGGAAAAGTGATCTGAAGTGGATTTTGGAGGAAAAAAAAAAAACATTTTCCAGCGCAGGTTTGACTTTTCAGGTATTCCATCTCCCCCGGAGAAATGCCAAATCAAAGAATAAGAAAGAGCTGGCTGATTTATAAGCTAGCTAACAGTCTTTTTTGAGCTATTGTGGCATTGTAACAGTCAGAGATCTAAGATAAGCATTTGAAAGAGTGAGAGGAGTCTCAAGTACAGCACTATATCTTAAAGTCTTGCAACCTTCGGAGCAGCTCGAGCTGCAGCAGTGCCTCAGGAGAATGGCCAGTACAGGTGAAAGACAGCAATCCACATTTATATTACTGATCAAGGCAGTGCATAGAAAGGGATATTTTCACCCTGAAAAAGAGCTGCTGGCTGTGCTGCTTGCAATGATGCAATTCCTTCTGCCTTGCAGACAGAAGGGGGGTTGGTTTCAAGCCATTCAAGGAAACATAAAGGAATCTTCCCTCAGTATGTGCTCAAGTACGCAAGCATACCCTGTTGGGAAAATATACTTTTCCCAAAAAGGATATCAGCCCCCTGAGTAACAGGCATGAGGGAAGTAAGGAAGCCTCTGCTAATGAGATCAAGTGATCATTCCAGTTTTTGCAGCAGGGAACATAAAGGTTGAAGAGGAATCTACACAGTGCCAATGATTCGTTGCAACAGGAGAGGTAAAGATGGATAGAAGTTTAATTTTACTGGCTTCTACTATGAAATAGGTGCATGGACTCTAACAATCTACCAATCTACCAAATCTAACAATCTACCAACTTGAATACAGTGATCAATATCTCAAGAAAGATAAAAAGTCACTATTGTAGTTGGGACAAGGAAAACACAGCTTAATGAGATTAGGAAACAAAGGACATTATGGTGTTAGAAAGACTGAAAAAAGTTCTTTTCATATAGCAACATGCAGTCCTCTCCTGTCCAGCATTACTCAGACATTTTTGAAAATGTTCATTCTGTCCTTTCTGTAATAACATAGCTATACAAAATTGCACTATCTTTGTACCTTGTCCAAAATACACAGTGACTTTGGTCCTGAATGCTGAAACTAGTCAAAGAAATTTCCTTCAAGGACCCCTGGGAAAAAAAAAAAATCTGGTTTTCTTTACGTATATATGCATTTGTTTTAGAGAAAGATACTGAGCAATATGAGCTCATGATCTGGTAATCTCATATTTTCATTGGAAATTAAAGGGTTTCCTTAGTTTCCCTACTCAAATATTAAAAAAAAAAAGTACTCATAAAAGTACAGAAGTATTATATGACAATTATTAGAGAAAATCTCCTGAAACTTTCCAAATACCGTGAAATCAGAGAGTGTGTTTATGTTGCAATATTACCTGTGAAGCTGGTATAAAATGAAGACATGGAGTAGTGTGTTACATTTATATGGTGAAACTGATATGGGCAGGTTGGAATATTTTGGCCACAAATAAATAAACCCCATTTTGTTACAGTGTCTTGTGTGCAGTAATATATCATGGTTGTTCTTTTCTGTGGCAAAATTAATGTTCAGAAAGGGTGAATAGGCAGAGCTGCCACATAGGTCATATTGTCCTGATTTACTCCAGCTGAAGAGGTTTGTCCCCTTGGTTTCCTCTGGTGAACTTATGAGACCTTCTGAACATTTAATTTCGGCAGGATTTCAGGTTTTTTCCTGCAGTCACTTTACATATTTTCATCTTGGTGTTAAACATCCTGCTACCCACATCACTCTTTCCATCTTTTTTGACCATTGTACAGAAGGTTGTTTGTCTCGGTTTTCCTGTTTGTTTCAGAAAGGAAATATGAGGAAGGAAGATCTTCCTCAAAAGATCATCTCATGCTTATTGAAATGTTCTGTTGATTTGTGCCACTCTGTTGATGAGAAACCAACATATGCATGGATGAAAGGAGTAGCTGTCCTGGGACTACATTGGTTATAGGCAAATGAGCAGCAGAAAGGAGGCAAAGTGAATTTGATGTTAAGCTAGCTCTTATTGTACAGTGTTTCTTTTCATTGAAATCCACTCTTCAACAATCTGTTATCATGTTCACACACTATTTGCTTTCCCAGTTGTCCTACAGTGACTTTATGATGCTTGTATCCCCAGTCATCTGTTCTGCTTATGCTGGATATTGAGTTCTGTGCCTTTAAGACTGGTTCTGCAAGCAAACTGGAGGGAGAAAAAGCACGGAGTTTGTCTGCAGAAACTGCACTCACTCCTCTGCATTCCTTCTCACAAACTATGTTGTCTGTGATGCCTTGAGAGGCTACCTGGAACAGAGGCTAGACAGAGTTAAAGGAATAAAGTAGGTATTTATCAAAAAGGCCTCCAAAGGATATACCTTGGGCAGTACAAGAGCCTGGCCAAGGCTACACCCAAGATGGAAAATGGGCCAGAAATCTTCACACTTCTATAAGTTTTGGTCCATTTACATATTGGGGTCAATTGTGCAATTACAGCTTCAGGTTATGAAGTCACGTCCTCCCAGATTGCTCTCCTCGATTTGCTGTTGTTTACACTTTTTGGGCCTGAAGCTGTAACAGTGTCCTTTGTTCTCAGGCTGGAAAAGGATTGTTTTGTCTGACTAAACTGTGAGGAGAACTTGCTAACACTTTATATGGAGTTCAGAGTTGTATACTAATGAAGTATGGAATCTGGAAAATATGAAGGCTAAAACTTAAGGCATCAGCAGCACAGACAGTGGGAGACAGCTCTCCTTTCCTTTTAGCTAGTTTGCTTTCGTTAACTGGGGCCAGAAGTTTTCTGGAATTGTTCAGCCTTCAGTCTGGGAATACCAGGACTATCGTCTGGGGGTCCCCCAAGCTGCACTGCAGCTGGAACTCCAGACACAAGTCCCAGAGAGACTGAGAGAAAGCTGAGAGTACACCCACAAAGACTCTCTCTCTCCCATTCACAGAAGAACTTCTTGAATTTGCCAGCTCTTCAGAACAATGAGAGATTCCATTTTTTAATATTATTAATTTTTTCATGTTTGTAAGTACTTCACTTGTTAAATAAATATTTTTTCAGCTTTTCTCAAAGGAGATTTACTTCCCAGACTGTTTGGGGGAGGGTAGTTTGAATTAGCTTTCTAGAGGAGACCTAGTTTCCTAACAAAATTTCCTCCCAAATCTGTCCCAAACCACGGCAAATACTTTTTGGTGCCCAATGCGGGGCTTGAGAAAATGGAAAAAAACTGTTGTTGCATTTTGATTGTACTTACTCTGTATTGGGATAAAGCAATCCCAAACCAGGACACCAGTTTTTGAAGCTGTGGCTTATACCAGACACAAAATATTCTTTTTTTTATTTTTTAGTTTTCACACCACTATCCATTAATATCTATGTCAACTGCTTTTTCAAGTACTCATTCTGGGTCCTTGTGCTCTTTTTGGGGTTCTTACGCCTTTTGCAGAAACTCTGTAAGTTTACTTTGACAAAATGTTTTGCCTGTCTGTGATTAACATGGTTCTAATTCTCCGCAAAACTGACTCCTACTAATTTCCTCACTGTATATTTCTTCCAATTATGGATTTATTTTAAATTTACCCATGCTTCTTTTCTTGATGGTTATTGCTACTTACTGGCACTTTTATTATGAAGGCAGAGTTTCAGTGGAACATGCTGTTTTGTAATGATATCCTAATATCTGTCTTCTAACAAGAATATCAAAAGTATTATTAGCTGTGTAATTACTGTCCTATAAGAAGTAACAGTGAAGCATATATTTTTAACATGCTTTGATGATTTAAATATATTTTTAAGATGTTTAATGTATTGAAGTGATTTATTTCCATTACTCCCATAATTAAATTATTATGAAGTAAACAATAAATTATCCAAAGTTTTCTTCACTTGAAAGAAATGTATATTTAAAAACCCCACAGCAGTATTTATTTTCTCAAATTTTATTTTCTTTCATTTCCTAAAAAAACTCCCAAAAATTGGAATAAGACTGCATGTGCATCTGACTGAGAAAGCCAAATGGAAGAACTACAAATTCTTATGAGGAATCTTGTTTTAGCTCTCATCCATGCTCTGGCATGGGAAAAGTAGACACTGTATCAGATTTTCAAATTAAAGACTCATTATATTGTTCCAGAATGGTCAGTTCCTACCTACATCCCAGTTGCTCTGTGAGAATTGACTCTGAAGATATCTATGAGAACAAATGTGCCTATCAGATGCTGCCAAAGAACCTGACTTGTACTCACTCTATTCTGATCAGCTAAGAGCCATTGGGTTTTTCACTGCTGACCTGGTATTTATAGTTGTATATAAATGTATTATTCCAAAGAGAGATTTCCATTTTGCTACAAATCCTTCTAAGAATATTTTATTATTGCTATGAAATTTTCTTTCATATATTTTTAAGTCTTTAGTCAGATCAGTATGGGGTTTACATCTTTGTCCTCTGTTCCAGTTTCTTTACAAAGCAACAGGGCAGTTGAGAAATACTATTCAGGGTAATATAACAAACTAAATTTCAGTGACCTCTTTATCTGTTTTCTATTTTCTCTTTCCATGTTTTGAATTTTTTCATTGGTTGCCAATATGCTTTTTCAATGATTTCTGCAAAATTATATGTAAATTAGAAGGCAGAAAAAAATGTCTGGACTTCAGGACATTTTTGATAGTTCATAACATAAGGCATGAATTTTCATTTAGTACCTATTATACTGACCATCCAAATAAATATTCCAGCTCTTATATTATGGAAGTGGAAGAGGAGGAAGAAATCATTGCTTTTACCATAAATCTCTAATCAATTTAGGCAAAATAATTTCTTAGTTCACTTCTGCTACAAAAATTGTTTTAAACATTTTTTGGAAGCTCTTGCATTTTGCAGGTTTTTTTTTTTTACAGATAAGTTGTATATTATTGCTTTAACAAACTTTCTGTAGTTATGACTATACACATAGATGATTCACTAACATAGAAGCTTGTATTTCAGAATGTTTTTAATTTTTTCATATGTGTTATTTTTTATTTAGCTTCATCGCAGTTCTATTCACTTGGTTCTCTACAAAAGATGCAAAATAAAGTGCAACAATTTGTTAAGCAACCTTCCTCTATAAAGAAAACAAAAGACAAAAAACATGCAAACATGCTAAAAACTTCATTTAGAGAAGGAAAAAACCTATAAGGTTGATTAAGAACCTTAACTGAGGCCTGCAAAGGCTAAGCATCCCCTTTGCAGTCAGGTGAGTCACTTCAAGAGAACATCACACTGAGCCAGCAGAGTATATGCTTCTCCAACACAAGCTGTTCACAAAGGTAGAAGCTCACATGAAAATTAGTTTTATGCTCAAATGAAAATGAAATGTGCAGTTACAGACTTGTAGCTTTTTTCCTCAAAGGAGCCCAAGGACACAGCAAGTGACCCTTCATGGCAGAGTGGTTCCCAAATCTTCCCTTGGAATGGGTTCCCTGTTCACACTGATGCAGAGTGTGTTACTTGCTTGGAAAGACAATGCTGTGTTCTCGGAGCACAAGGGTGAAGAAATATTCTCATGAAGTTGCAATTAGTCTGTTTTGAGCCTGTGCTGGATCCAAGTGAAAGGTTTGTACCAAGCCCTGGCAGGATGAGTACTCAAAAGCCATAAATAAAAGGGCACTTTGAATGGTTTGTTAATTGTTCCCACGTGGTGGTGTGCCTAGGTGAATAAAGCAAAGTGTGCTGTAACCTAGGGGGGTTGGGTTTTTCCCCCCTCTTTCTGTTTCTAACTAATGAATGTGAACATCCTGATGTGTTTTGGAGGGACTAATCAGATGCAAAATTCCACTGCAACTTGGCAAAAACCTGTAAAAATTGATTGATTAAATGATTGGTGTTATCTGTGTGACCAAGTGTCCCTCCCAGGTCACATCAACTTCCAAATTTAACAAGAGCTCAGTGTGAAAGCAAGATCTTTTCATGTCCCTTGCTTTCCTCTCATATCTTATTTTTTCTGCTTCCATTAATCAATTTCAGATACTTATATAAGACTTTGAATGAAAATGAATAGTAATTTCCAGTTATTTACTGTCATGAATCCAAGTTTGTCAAAGGCCTTATGCTGTTAAAGTACACTATTTTCCATTACAACTAAAAATCTATGTATTTTAAATACTAATTTCTGATAACAAGTGTATGTGACAATGGAACATTGTTGTTTTTATAAAGGCAAATGTCTGTTAAATACTTAATGCTGGTCCAAAATAGATTATTATTTTACTCTCGGTAGCAAATTTCCCCTTGAAATGTGCCTGTGTATATTCATAATAAATTAATTTTCAGAGAAAAATAATAATTATTCAGGAAATACTGGACTGCTGTTGAAGCTTTTGTTTTTTCTAGGCAGAATCATATCAAGCAGAACACTGTATTTTTCTGAAAAGAAGCCCATAGATAACTCAGAGAGGTTTGGACACTGCCATGAGAAATAAGAAACAAAAAAGATTAAGGGCATGAAGACATTTTCAGGCAACCTTTGTTTGTATTACTTGCATGTATGGAGCTATTAGTGTTGTCAAATTGTAAAGCTGCTTTGGGGATGATTTATAGATTACAGTAAATTGAAATACAGTGTTTTTTCAGGAACTGTTTTATGTTAGGTCTTTATCATATTACATCATTCTCAGTAAAGGATGAATGTAGATAAAATAGAATGCTGTAATTCCTGTGAGATTCACAGCTGAAACATAGAAGGAAGGCCACAGAAAGCAATCAAGAAAATTCAAAAACAATGTACAAACTATAAAAACTGTTTCGAGCTCTGTTCCTTATCTGGCATTCTCCTCTACCATCTGATTACTCTACAAGCTTCTCGTAGATGAGCCTTCATATACGTCACCATTAAACAGCAGAATATAAATGTGAGTGATTATGTGCTGCTGCAGCATTAGAAGGCTCACTTGTTAGCAGAGATTGGTATCCGCCCCATTCAGGGCAGTTTTTAGCACTGCTTCAAATACATCTGTCATGTCTTCCTCTGTGCAGGCAAATTGAACAAATGGAGTACTGTGCTTTCACAAGCTGATTAGGCAGGAGACTCAGAACAGCCTGCATAGACGGAGTTGGACACTTGAATGACACATGCACAGCTGGAACATGTTGGGTAGAGCGTGTGGAGTAAACAGCATTGCCAATTTATGTCTGCGGAGGCCTGTGTCTGTTTTCTTTGGCAATTATTATATTTTTATTTCTAGGTTTTTCCATCCTTGACAGAATGACTAATGTGGTCACAGATTTGCTGTCACTCTTGCAAATTCTTGGAAAAAGAAGGCAAATTTCCTGTATGAAGCAAAATTCTGTATAGCAGAGGATATGAGTGTCTTCAGTATTTTTTTTCAACACTATTGTCAGGGTTTTCTTTAATGTTTTTCCTCTTCTAGCATTTTCTTGATGTATTGTGGAATTTAGTAGGTAAAGGATAGCACTTCACTGCATTTGTTTTAAATTATGGGGCACAGACACTGCAGAGCATAGGCGGCACTCTCTTCACAACCCACAACCAGATCTAACAGTATAGGAACAAATAGAATTTAATTAAAAGTGCAACTAATTAAATAAAATTTAGTTTAATTTTCAATACTGTAAAAGACACTGTATTTTAAAAGCCTGAAGAGAAGTAATTCTGCAGCCAAGAAGCACTGACTTTAGCATGACAGATTAAAAGGCTCAGATCTTTTACTTGTCTTGTGCTGAAATTTATGAACTAAAGCAAGAACCATGATTTTCAGACACCACACATAATTCTCCTTATAGAAACTCAATTTACAAGTTACCCAGAAGCCACTGCAAATGAGGGAAAATGGTTACAGTAAGAGATAATTTTATTGAACAAAATGTTAACCAACAAATTCATTTAAAATGGCATAATGAGACACATTGAGTCTAAACAACATATCTAACTACTGATTTTGTAAAAGCTGATGATTATTTGTGTAATTACTGATTTGTGTAAGTACTGAAGATGATTTGTGTAATTATGGTAAATAATTGTATCAACCTACCTGGAGGTGACAACTATTATTAATGTGTATTTCTACTCAACGTATTTTACCTTAATATAATTTTCTCTTAGCCCTTTATACATCACCTCACTGGAATGGGAATCTAGAACAAAATGACACAACTCCAAATAATCATGTCAGCTTTGCCCTAGATATTATTAATTGTTGCTTCAATAATTAATTATTTTTTACCTAATAAGGAATATATTTATATGTTATATCATACTTTTGCAATTCTTTGGAGCTGATTGAGAAGAAGGCTGATAGTCTTGTATCCGTTTTATTTGCATATGTTTTTACAGTGTTGAAAATACAACAAAGATCGGTGTCCTTTTGCACTGACCATCTGTATAAAAAATAGAAGCGAACAGAGTCCCATAAAAAGGCTATTCTCTGAAAATGAAAAAGGAGACAAAGGATGTTGCTCTGAATTGAAGAAAGCATATGTCATCCTAAAAAATAATCTTGAGGTGATATTGGTAGGTAAGAACAAAGCAATCATTAGTCAGAACCATTAAAAGGAACAACAAATAAGTCAATATGTAGGCAAGACAATCCGGTAGACATTCTTAGCTGCCATGTCAGCTCATTATAATAGAGTGTCCCAGATCTGACATAATGCTTGTGGCCCATGCCAGAGATAAGGGGCTGAAGAATAAGTAGCCTTCATGTTTCCAACAGAAAGTGCAATTTAGTTAAACTCATGAAGAAAGAATAGCAGAGGTCAGCAACTGGTAGAGTCAAATGAGTAAGCAGTCGATTTTCTGATTTAGGTGACAGCATGCTATATCAAATGAAGAGTTCTGTACAAACCAACAAATAGCTTTGTAAAGCAGTTGCAAACAAAACCCAAATACAAAATAAAACAAAACAAACAAAACAACAATACAAAGCAAGAGAAACATTTAGAGTTTCAGTAGCTGTGAATGTGAATTACACATTAGGGCAATGAAAGAGACAGCTTTATAATAACGCCATCTTGACAATAGGACTGACATTGTAGGATTAGAAATATGAAAGATCACTGGCTGCTACCTCAAATGACAATGCCAGCCTCATAAAATCTTTTATGAGTATCTAAGTACAGGTATACACTTAGATCAATAGGACAGATAAGTATTCATAGATAAAGAGGACTCTAGAAAGCAAGACCTATTAGAAGTAGATTATCTTTTCCTTTTATACTAGATTCTGTGTTGGGTGTAAACTATATTATTGCTGAAACTGGTATTTCTGTTCCTGTGAACAACTTCATTTTGTGTGAACCACCATCTTAAACCAATGTTTTGCTGGTTGCGTGTAGCTTAGCTCGTGCCACAAATAACTCCTCATTGTCTACGTGCTCACGGCAATCCAGCTACTAAACCCATGCTTATTTTCCTCCATACAGAGGGTTTTTTTTCCCTAAGGTTATAGTTTAATTTTTAAGGCATCTGCATTCTCCACATTTAAGTAAGTTGTTTTGTAATCAATAAAATTTATTTAAAGAAAAAAAAAAGAAACAAAACCAGAAAGACAAAAAATGCTAGACAGCATTAAACATGATTTAAAGGAGGTGGAAGCTTTTATACTGTCACCATGAATAATAGAAATCCAGAGTGCTTGCACACTGCACAAATGTTCTTCCAGTAGATTTTCTAAACTGCAACCATATGCTTGCAATGCAAAAATATCACAGGGAGTACTGTCCTACTTATTACAGCAAAAACAGTGGGGTTTAGATCTTAGTTAGGCAGCAATGTAATGTAGTTAAAAAAGCAAAGCATTCCCTAGAAAATAACATCCTTGTAAAATTAAATAGTTGCATTGTTCTCTGACATCTCTGATGTATATTCTCCCTAGTAACAGGGACCCAAAGAGGTTCCCGTGGAGAATAAGAGGTTACAGAGAAAATATGCAGCAACAGAAAAATGTAAAAAAAAGCTTTCTCTTTGCTGATCTTAAAGAGATGAGAAGAGAAAAATAATAAGCAAAGATTGATTGCCTGATTTTAAATACCTAAAATTATGAAAGCCTTGTGTGCAGAGCAAGTGAGGAGATTATCGGAGAATGGTACAGTGACAGCTGTTTCAGCTTTATTATATAGCAGAAGTAAACCTGTTGGCTTGTGAAATGCCCCTTTTGTATTTCTAGCACTAACTATCAGCAATTACAGTATGATGCTAGAACATATGGCAGTGTAATTGAAGGTGTGGCAAGAAATCAGAGTTAGGCACTTAAGGCCATATGTTCCCCTCCACTAAGCAGAGTGGAGGGAAGCAGATGGGCACAAGTTAAAGTGAGACACAAAGGGCTGGCGTAGTCCACCCAAAAGGCAAAGGCAGCTAAGTCACACTTTGGTTTGAGTCAAAGTGGTGAGCCTGTAGGAATGAGCTGGAATCAGTCTGAACAAAAGAGAGCTAGCAGAGTGAAAATGGGTAGCTGCGAGACCACAGTCTATTTCTACAGACTATTCTCATAGACCAGCAATGGGTAAATAAGCCAGGGAAAATGTTGACAAGACAGCAAAACTGTCAGGAAAACTGTATAAGTTACAGGCCATGAGTTTACCTCTCCCTACCTTCACATCAGACAGCCATGAAATGTATTTTCAACCAGTTGTTCAGATTTAACAATTAAAATCAACAAACCAATTGTTTGGTTACTTGCCTTCTTCTTGGTCTTAGAAGATATTGCATTATTGTTTAAATCCAGACATTCTTAGGACAGTTTGGGCAGCAGTTTCTCAGTTTGAAAATGAACCAGTGCCTGTTCCAATTAATGATTATCTTTCTTCACTTGTTTCTAAAATAGATATAAAGCCTACTTTCAAGTTAGAATGGTAAAACCTTGCACCAAACTTACATTAAAATTTTGACTAGACACATAGGTAAGAGATAAGGGAAAGTTAATTCATAATTATTTATGTTTTTATTTCAGAGTGTTATTAGAACAGAAGTTAAAGAAAGAAAAATCAAAATGAAATATGTTACAGTTTTCTTACTCAATAACCTCTTTTCTCCAAGAGCAGTCTTTGTTTGGGAGTACTCAGTATGTGAACAACAAGTCATTTTTTAGTCAGCAATTGATTTTCGATCATTATCTCTATCCAGTATTACTTGTTATCTGTGCCTTCAGAAAATCAATAGCACAATAACTATCTCCAGCATATTATTCACTGTCATATACACTATATATTGAATCATATACTAAGTTTTCATTATTGTGATTAAAAATGGGAACAGTATGCTGGGGCTTTTTTTCTATAGTAAGAGCTAACTGGTTTTTGTGATGAAAACAAAAGGAGTATTTTACTAGTGTCCCTAAAGAAAATGCAAAGTACAATAAGAACATTATTTCAATGCTAAAATCTGAATTTCCATGCAGCTACAGAAATCAGGCTGTACTTTACCATGAACCATTCTTGCAATTAAGTAGTTAACTATTAATAAGACATATAAAAATGCACAAGCCAAAGGAAAAAAAAAAACCAAACAATTTTAAATTCATACATACTGTTGGGTGGTCTGTTTTTTTTTTTCACCTATCAGCACTATCTTGTTTCATTTAGTATTAGACGTGAAGAGCAGTGAGCTCGTTATGCTTCAGCAGGGGGCAGCATGGTATGCAGTTTGCCACTCGATGGTCAGGCTTGAGGTATTAACAACGTGATTTACTAATTAGTATGAAGCTTTGCTGGTTACAGACTGTTGTGTAAACTCTATTCCTATCAAAACAGGCACAGAAGTGCTAGTTCCGTGAACAATCTGCAGGACTTGGCATAGATACAAGACATTGGTAAAGTATCAAAGAGGAAAAAATTAATCATTATTCAAAAAAAGATTGTGAGATGTAGTGTAGGTTAGGACCTCATTTTTTAATCAGTCCTCAGTCATTAGTACATAAGTGCTTCAGATAATAAACATCAGATTGCTGCTAGTCTCCGTGATGCGCTGGAGACTTGAGGCTGACACAGTGATAAAATGACACCATTCTCTGCCTGCAAAGCTGTTTCAGGGTCTTTATATTGCACAGTCTCCAGACCAAACACTCACACTGAAATCAGTTTTGCTGAAGAATGATGCATCATTAAGCATGGAGTCTGAATACATGGTTTTGTGCTATACATTGGTACAATTGGAAAGATTTATATTTAGAATTGATCCTCTGAAGGTCAAAAACGAACGTAATTAACCCCGAAGCATTTTTTTCATAGATGTGCTGGTAGGATCGATACATTTGTTATGAAGGTGTGCTGGGCACTTGCACTTGCACTGTCCTGCATAATTGATTATACAGTTGATTTAAAGTGCTCTGATCCTACTTCTTTCTTTCTTTTTTTTTTTAACTCAGTACCATGAATGAACTGATTCTAGTTGGTACTTAAGAATCTGTTTTACCATGTAATTTTCCTGCCATTCTAAATTGACTGTTTTGTCCCTATTACAGTACAAATTAAGGACAGCAGAAGGAAAATTGATTATTTATTTCACTTAAAGCAGAAGAGCAGAATTAATGATATCACAGCTTTCTGATGAGGATGGGTAGTTTCTTAAATCAAATAGAAAAATAGCTCTAACTGTTAATCAATTATACCTGGATTAGGAGATATTACTAGCAATTAATGGTCATGTAGCATCAAAATCAATGAGGCTTGCCAAAGAAATAATGAGGTTCATAGCACTTCCACTGTGCAGCTACTGTAACCTGAAATTATTGGATAAATAAAGAAAGTCCCTTACGGAAAGTGAGGAAGCCTAATTGCATGCTGAAAAATATTAGGCTAGAATATCCTGAAGAGAGAGTGGCCAAAACATACTTGAGTTTTGCAGATTAATTAACAATGTGTTTCTGCACAATTTTCATATTGCAAGGGGAAAGAAACATCCATTTTCTTTTTGGTTAATTAATTGTATTCAAAGTGGGTCATGTTACAATTTTGCATGATGTGAAATATGCAGATTTTCAAGATTTCAACATTAAACCAGGTGATACTCAGCAATTTTACCTTGAGAATCTGAGTTTCTAGCTTGAAACTCAAAGCAAAAGTTGAGGGGATGGGGAGAGTGTTTTACAAATCTACATGGATAAAACTGAATAAAATATTTGTTCGGAACCTTCAAAAGCCAAACACTACGTTTTGCATTTATTCTTGCTAATGCATCACAAAATCAGCATAAGTGGAGGATTTATGGGTATTTATTTCAGTGTTTTCCATCTTTGAAAAAAGTCTTCTTGTACGGTAATCATCTATCTAAACATTAGTTTTCTCTGTGGCTGGTGAACTTAGGTTTGTGAATGTTTGTTTCATTTTCTGAAGATGGGGGCTATCAGGGACTATTTCACTCACAAAAGTAGCAAATTTCAACGAAAATGCAGCTTGACTTTGTGAAAAATGGCAAACAAAGCATTTTCAGGGGTGAAGGCACATGTATTTGCATTTAGGGTCTGTGTGCATGTACTTTATTCATCCCTACCTGCAATTCCCTGGTCATATGATAAGGGTATCATAGAAAGTTAGAGGTTTAAGTAAAAAAAAAAACCAAACCAAAAAACCCAAACACAAACCAGGAGGTAATTGCAGAGAAAAGGTCAAGTAAATAACCCATTGAGAGTTATAAATGCTCTGGATGAAAGCCACAGCAAATCCAGGTAGCAATCTGCAGGACTAGGACATGAGATGCTACAAAAAAAATGAAGGAGTCCCTTGGCCTGATACTTATATACTTATATATTCTCCAGTGGACGGCATCCATTTCAGGATCTGGATACAAAATTCAGCAGTGGGTAGTAATAAATTCACTGGCATACAAATAGATAAAGAAATGGCACTATGATAAACTAACACTTCTTGGTGTGATTAAATCTTACAGAAAAAATATTTAAACACTTCATGTTCTATGGCTATAATGTCTAACACTTAAAATACTTTTCATTGTTTATCTTTAGACTCATAGAACATGAAATCCAAGATTTTTGTAAAATTAATTGCTTTTTAAAACCAGTTTTCAAGAAGAACATATGTTAGGGTGTTACATTTTATTACATACTGGGGAAAGATTAAAATTCATTTATTAGTTCTCTAAGCAGCATTTTCTTTGGTCTTGCAGAACCATGGATGTATTACCCTGGTTTTATTTTGTTTAGAAGTTAAGAGAGATAAAATTATGTACAAAAAATGTCAGAAAATTCTAGAGTTAAGTCTGACCTTTGTATAATTACACCACCAGGTATGTGTGAGGAGGAATAGCTGGAATGTCCCATATGTATCAACACTAAGAACCTTTTCTTGAAATTTTTTTGAAGTCAAAGAAACGGTGAAACACACAGTTCCTGAAACCACTCTTAGTTCAGCTGCACATCTTCACTCTTTACCAAGAAGATAATTCGTTCTTAATACACTTTTAGTAACCTTTCTTCAACTTGAAATAATCATTTGAGGGGGAAAAATATGGGTGAGGAAGTATATTTATGTTTGTTACCCAACAAAATTTTTCTCCTGCAGCTGTTGCATTTTATTCACCTTTGTAATTCAGTGCATACAAATGGATACACAGGTCATATCTGGAAATTTATAGTTGTGAAAGCAGAATGTAACTGGCTAAAATACAGATACCCTGACAATGTCTACTCTGACCATACTAAGGGAAAGAAGAAGAAAAGAATGGCCTTTGCAAATTCAGTTATTTATGATTACTTTATTTGAGCCTGAGTTTTCTCTTGTTCAGCAAGCCCAACTACATAAACTTCACATTAATAAGTCTCAGGATTAACCTGTGATCCTGTGGAAGGTCAGCAAAAACATTCAAACATACAAGAGCTCAGTAAAGTGGGCTTTTAGATCCACTTTATTTCCTTATGCGTTACTGTGTCTTAATGTAAAAAAATACATTTTTTTGCTCATTAAGTGAAAATTTTCCTTCAATTTTCCCATAACATAAAAACCAGGTAACTTTTTTTAATACTTTTACCTACTAGAGTAATATGTTCTTTTGAGGGTACAAAATTAATGCTTCTGCCTCCCTATATTGTCCAGGTTCATCTTCTCTTGTGTCAAATATCTTCTAAATATTTGCTAAGTGGTATCAGACTTGTCAAAGTGACTTAAAACAGCCAAATTAATTGATTACCTATTAGAGTAAACACTAGAGCAGAGCTTATACTAAGTGAAAGTTTTTCTTCTTTCACCATTGCAGGACTATGCCTAAAATTTCCCTTACATAACACACCAGAAATACATCTACGAGAAAAAAAAATGTTCTCCAGGATTTTAATTTGGCAAGTCAAAAGAGATGCAGCCTAATATATTGTCTTCCCTGTCTCTTCATTATCCTTTGGAATCCTGTCACATATGTGTAGAATTTTCAGACGTTTTCTAAGGCAGCCTGCAGGGTCTCCATTTAAAGTTACATCCAGAATTTTAAAGGCTTATTCTTAATGTTTGGGGTTTTTTTTAAACTTCCTTTCATTTTCTCTGTCTATGGATTCAACAAAGACACCTATCCACTGCCTAATATCAAGACTTTGTCAAAGTTAAATTCATGATGAGTGTGTAAAATTATTAAGAGAAGTCAGGATAATCAGGGAAAGACTTCACAGATGGAGGACGAAGTATCCAAGACATTGTATTATACCCAATATGTGGTGCTGCACAGTACAAAAATGTGTAATGCATTGTCTGAAATAGCAGTCCCTGGTTGTATTTACATCTTATCATAGACATACATATGCTTTCATTAGGTTTCCAATCTTCTTTTCAATTCTACTCTTCTTCAGAGTAGCTCATGTATAGAGAGTGTTTTTTGTCTGGAGTTTGGTCTTCTGCTTAGTTTGGGAAGAGTCCCTTGTCTTCATCTCTGTATTTCCTGCCCCAGGTTTTCTTCTAAAAAAAAGTTTAGAGGGTAGCTTAAAATGTCTTTGATTTCATAACATCTATAGGTCTTTTTTTTTCCCTTTATTTTTCTTTCAATAGTGCATAGTTGATTCTGAGTTTCTTTATGTCCATTAGGGGACTTGTGGTACACTTATCAATATTTTGAGCACAAATCAATTTGTGGCAAAGGCTCTCTTATTCACATCTATCAGTTCAGAACATGACATATGAGACTGTGTCCTATACAGTATGACTTTGTTAGACAGCTCTGAGATAATTTCATCATGCTTTGGTTTATTAAAGAACTGTTCAGTTGTCCAGTCAGTTTGACAACTGTGTTCTTCCACACATGTAGGGGAAAGGGTGTACACAATGGTCAAATATTTACGTACAGACTGAGATGCTCATCTTAAACTCCCAGTATGCTGTTCTCCACAAGAGTTATTGATAAAATCCTTTAATTGCCTGTCCACTGACTGTAAGCTGGATGTGCAGTAGACAAAATGCATCTCACTCAACAAAATATGAGGAAAACAATGTTGAATATGGCACCCATAACAAATAATAGACTACTGTGCCAATAAAAGTAAAGTAAAAGCATCTTCTTTCTCATCTGATGTGCATCATGTCACAACTTCTCATAATCCTGAGCTGATTATTCCTTTGAAGGAAAAGTTGTGATTGAATTCATTGACCCAAGCAAACTCACTTTCTCTTTACTGCTGTTGAAGACATTAGCAAGTTATTGTTCAAAGGAATTTATAAAATTAATCCCTTATTGGTGTTATGTACACCAGTGTGTACAATCAAAACATTACAAGTATTAAAGGGTGAAAAAATCTTACATTAGAAACTACGATATGTTTCCATTCTCTGGCACCGAGAACACACACAGCGTATATTTTGCAAAATATTTGCCATGTATGCAAGTAGTTAAATACTACAGTTACCACTCTAGGTCCTCAATGCATGTAGGCATTGATAAGATAAACTTCACTCACCTTGCTTCCATCATACTAGATAAAAATGGCATTTATTTTCAGTTATCAATAAGGCTAAAGAGTATGTTCGTTTAGTCTAACAATTTGCATAAATCTGAAGTAATACCTACATTGAATCTAACAATTTTTGTTTGAATAAGATCTCTTTCAGACAAACACTCTTTCAAAGAGTTTGAGCAATGGTGATCCTACCTTTTATGGTGAGCTATTCTAACAGCTAATTATTCCCACTGTTAAAATTTGCACCTTTTTTCCACTTTTCTTTGCTCAAGATGCTGCTTGTTCAAGTTGTTACGCCTTTGTTTGCCAGATTAAAGATTGCTTGGGTTCTTTGTTGTTTATGTACTTGATGTGGACTCCTGAGGGTGACATTCACAACTTCTCTGAAATTTCCCCACCTTGTGATCTACACCTACCTACTAAGCAAAGTCAATGTGATATTAAAATAAAGGGGAAAAATGAAGCAAGGCAGGCATTCTTGACTAAATGAGTTCATTTCATAGAAAGGTATTCTTTTTCTCTCTTGAGTGATCTCTCCTAGAAAATCCATTAATAATCTTCCTTGTGTTATATTTCCTATATTTCAAAAATAACTTCTTTTATCATTTTTTTAATCTTAAAAATCTAAAGAGATAGATATTTGTTGCCTGTGAGTGTGTCGTGATGTAAGTGTAACTGTAAGTAATGGTGTGTTCTAGTCACAAGTAAATTAAGTTAGAAGCAAAACATATCTGATTAAAAAGGTAACAAAAGGGCAGACTTGTGTGATGTTTTTCAAACCTTTTGGCCAAGGCTTTTCTCTCTAAGAAATGCATACTAGATTTCTCTGTGTTAGTGACTGTCAGAAATGATGATGAATGAAAGAAAGTCAGAAGCCAGGAAAGTAGAACAGATAACCTTCATATCTTGTTTTCGAGGACACTATTTAATAGCAGTAGAGCATTGTAGTGGTTTACCACTATCTTTTCACCATTCATGATGCAAGTGTTACAAAAATCCAGAAATACGAGCTGCTGCTAGGATTTCATATGGCCCCTTCACATATGGATTTAATTTTGCTTGAATTTGGTGATAAGTTGCAGATAATTGTAGAAGCAAATATATTCAATTGAAAACTTTTGGGCAGATACATGAAATATGGCTATTTAAATGACTAGTCAGGTTGTTTATCAGCAGTCCATTGTGGTAGGTACGTCGCCCTGGCACCGCTCAAGTTGCACAGAGGTGATATAGTTCAGGAGACAAAAGTGGCATAAGTACCTAAGTGCATCCCTCTTTATGTGCTAAGAAATCCTGCTTCTTGCCTCTGTATGGTGCACGGGCACTCAGTGTTCCCAAAGTCTCAGGACACTTTACGCTGCTGTTGAAGAGAAAACCACACTCTTTGTATCTCACAGGTTGCTAAAAAGGACTGCTCCACTGGGACAGTGAAACTGAGTGAGACTGTGTAAACGTATATCCCCATATAAAATAACTGACTTTTTTTAAGACGTAATTCCCTATCTAATTTGAAATAATGTGTTAAAGTTTGTTAGTTTGTGGTGGATTTTTTCATCCTAGCACAGTAAACAAGTATTTCAAGGTTCTTAAACCAGGTTAAATCGGAGAAACTTATTTATATGCCATCAATAGATAAGCAATAATACCTGTGAGCAGTATAGATTTTTTTCTCAGCCCAAAAAACCCTGAAAAACTGTTTCCATGTAAAGTTTTTGACAGAAATGCACAGTATGCAAAGGTATTTGTGAAAGTACTTGAAAGTTCTTTTTTACCTTACATCAGAAAAACTAAAATCAACTAGCACTTCAAAGATTTTTGTTGACAATGTTTTCTTATTCCAAATTTGCATCATTATTATAGTCTGGGCTTATTTAACCAATGCAGCTACACGTTCAACCCCTATCCACCTCCTGAGCATGGTGAAGAGTATTTCTTTCATCTTTCTAAGGAGATTGTAAACATATGGGATCCTCTTAGGCATTTTAATAATTTCCTTTAATTTTTCTGAGAAACTAGCATTTCTTTGGAGAGACTTTTCCCCCCTATAAAACTGTCCAGCTTCTTGGCATAATATAATGAATTAAAGGGTTTTTTTCACAGAAGAGCTATCCTTTCAGAAGTAAAATGTATGACACGAAGGCTTTTTTGGTTACTGCAGCTCATTTCTTTATGCTGCAATGCAAATTAAATTAAGGGAAGACCAGTATAATCTTCTTCTAGTCATAATTTTGTAAAGCCTGTTGATTGTACAATGTGTGTAGCAAATTAATCACCTTGCAGTGATAAAGACAATGACATTATCTAAAATGTTACTAATTGTTGAACCCCACAAAAATGTGTCAACTGATAAACATAGCTGCATGAATTTCATAATCCTAAAATAGATAGATTAGATTAAATATGTCTTGACCTCAGATGAAAACCTGCATTATATTGTATGTTTGCTAGAAAATTTTGTTTTGAAACCTGGAAAAGTGAAACTTTATAAAATTTTTAAAAGTAAAAAAAGGAAAAAAAAAAAAGAAGAAATTTGGTGTATCAAAAAACTATAGTATGCAAGAGTCTTGAGAGATGCATGGAGGACAGAATGAGCACACTTCTGAGAATGTCATCTTGTCTGCAATACAAAACACATTTCTGAGAGGCAGGCATTCTCACTGATCTACCTTTAGGATGATGAGTGAACTGGCTGACAGTTTTTTCTATGTTTTCTAAGAGCATTTATCATTGCATAAGTAGAACTGCAGAGAAACACATTTTCCAAATAATTTTACTAATTTTCTGAGCCTAACCACATCATCAAACTGAGGTGCAATTTTTTGTACTCAAACCAACTCCAGATAATGAAAGCTGACAGATTGTTTTGACAAATACAGTATTTTAATTACTGTGGCCACTAAATGTCTCATTAGTTATTACCGATTTAAACACAAAAATCAAATCTAGAAGTCCTTTGTCTCAGTTCTCTAGTGATGAAGAAACAGATATAATATTCTAGTGTCTTCTGTTTTCTAATTTCTGAAAGTTTTTTTTCCTACAGGCACTGTTAGTCTTTTTACATCTGACTTTTGAACCCTGCTAAAAGGCACATAGACAGGACATGCTTCCTTGCTGGTTCTGTAAATATTTTACTAGGTTTTAGATCAAATAAATGAAAAATCAACATCCTGAATCTTCTAAATAAGGTGTGTCCTAAGTAAAGCCTTCCATAAAGACCAACTGGATTGCAGTGCAAGCACTACTGTGTCGCAGACATCTTTTCATTAAAAATCTTTCCTTAAGATTTTTTCCTCCTGAGAAGCTGAGAGGCTTCAGGAAGAAAATGTAAACAATGGTTATCTGCTGCTGTGGAATGCAACAGGTGGATCTGTGATTGGTCTCATCTGCTTGTTTGTAATTAATGGCCAATCACTGCAGAGCTGACTCGGACAGAGAGTCTGAGGCAGCTGCCTTTGTTATCATTCTTTTCTATTCTTAGCCTAGCCTTCTGAGGAGAACGTTTCCTTCTGTTCTTTTAGTGTAGTTTTAATGTAATATATATATCATAAAATAATAAATCGAGCCTTCTAAACATGGAGTCAACATTCTCATCTCTTCCCTCACCTGAAAACCCCTGTGAACACGGTCACACTACTGAATATTCATACAATGATTGTGGCATCGCTCATTGCTTTAGGGTTGTTCTGAGTATTTTCTGAAATAATTCCTCAAATATACTGTTAACTGAAGACTATCAATGCATTATTAATTCTTTTTATTTCAGAAAGTTAGTTTAGACATAATAAAATAATTACTCCTTTCTGACTATATTTCAGTGAAGTTACAGATATGCTTTTCTGTCATTGTTTTGATAGTACGTGCCAATAACACCACAACCTAAGGAGTCTACATGAAAATTAATTAGGCTGTTTTTTATGGGAGAGTATGTGAGGAGATAAATGGTTCATGATAAATGAACTCTCAGGCCACAAACAGGAGCATTTATTGATTCACTGGCCATTTATCCTGGAATTTACTCCCTAGCAAAAAGAATATTGCTACATACTTAAATAAAGGTTTTGAGTATTATGCTAACCTTTCACCAGACAGTAATAAGTGCCCTAACCAAACTCATTCTGTTTTGCTTCCCATTAATTTTGCTGTCATCATCAGCATTATTATCCACTACAGAGGCTCAGCAAATTTTAATGTGTTTATCTGGAATATAAAATTGTAAGATCCAACTTTCACACATTCTTTATAACCTCATGGTGTCTTACAAAAAATATACAAATATTATATTAATTCAGATATCTGTATCCAAGTACACTTTAAATGGGGATCCCATTTCAGTCAGAAAAACTACTATCTGTTGGGCTTTTTTAAGCATTGGCAGAGCTTATTATGCAATATCAAATTCAGTTTTAATATTTGATGTATAGACTGATTAAATATTAGTTCCTCATATGGTTTCTAACACATATATGCACAGTTAATACCCAGCATTTATGCTTATAAAATAGTTGAGACATAAGGGATTGTTTAACTCTATGGGATTTTGTTGCCTTTGGCTAGTCTAGATGTACTTAATTATAAGATTTTAATTCACTTGGGATTTGTAAACCATTAAGGCACAAAAAGCAGAATAGTCATAGCAAGGTTTACATTTAGAAAATGTTTTAATTGAGTATAACACTTTTTTTTTTCTTTCTTGTTTTTTCCTCCCCTCCAGGCTCTTTCTAGAGTTATGAGCTTAATTGCCTGAGAGAAAAACTATTTTAAAAAAGAAAGTAAGCCATGGAAATATTTATTATTGGAGAGTATCTAATCTTTAAGGAGTGCATTCTTTAACATGGATTCACAAGGGACATGTGCATGAAAGTCAAATATCATGTTTCAGACACTTGGGAAAAAATAGTTGGCTCTCAAAGAATGCTGAAATAGAGGAGAAAGGATGGCATCAGACATATGGTTTCTGGAGTAGTGGTGGTGAGTAGCCAGGCCTTTTCATCAGCACAGGCCCTTCTGGGGAGTGTTTCTTATATTGTTCACTAACAATCACTTTAGACATTAGTTTTAGTTGTCAAGTGAAAGACTTTAAAGAATGCTTTATCTGGTTATGTATGAAGCTGCAGTAGCTAGTGGAGTGAGATGGGAAAGAAAACTGTCTTTGCTGATTTGGAAATTTGAGGGCTAGAAAGACAAGGAGGACGAAGATCTCTAATTAATGGAAACAGAAAAAACTGCTCTTGCTGGTCCCAGAAAACCTGTAATTAATAGCACAGAAGGACAAGGACATTTGACAGATGTTAAAGGTCCAAACTTTCCTTGAAGAATTTTTCACAGGGGGAATTCTTGGTCTTAAAGAGGACAATATTTTTTCTAGAATGAGTCACTCATGCTTTCTGTTGTAGTAAAGTACAGTTGCTTTGACCTGAAACAAGCCTTCCTTCCCTGAAAGGCTTGCCTAGGGTCCCCTTCCAGAGCAAAAAAGAATTTCAAAATCCACTAAGCTATACTGCTTATGCCATATAGAAGAGAGAGTACACTACATATAAAAAAATAAAATTATTCAGTACTGGGACACATCTTTTTTATTGATTATTCATGTCCCTAGCCATTAGATTTTTATACCTATTACAACCAAGAGCTAACCTTTATGGTGGGTATTAGTTCATTATATCGACCAGTGTCTTTTGGGGATCATCTGCCAATTCTGGGCTCAATTTAACCCAAAGGTTTGAATTCACTGATCAGCAATGTCTGTTTGGACTAACAAGTCTAAGGTGGATAGATTTTAAATTTCCTTTAGCTCTGTGTGTTAGGAAAGTGGTGTGCCTTTACCACATTGCTCAGAAAGACTTTGTTTTTTGCTACTTTCTTTTAGTATTTATTTACTATTGCTTCAAGTTGTAGAGAATTCTTTTGAACTGAGATATAAGATCCATTATACTTAGGAAGAATTTAAGAAAAATCAAGATTTGAAAAATTTATGACATTTATTTATTGTAGAAATGACATGCAGAAATGACATCCTGTGTGTGCTATTCATAGTGACTTTAAATCACCCCTTGAAAAGTTCAATTCACCCCAATAAAAAACCCCCAAGGATTTATTCTGTTAGGGAATAGTCCCTTGGTCTCTATGCCCATTACTTCCACAGAATGTTTAGTGGCAGATCCTTGGTCTTACTGGTTAAGTCTATATATCGTTCATTGAGAAGACAAGAGTTCCATTGAACATGCTGATGAATGTCTGTGTGACGGTGGTGTAAAAATGGTGATTAGAGCATGCTGGTGGGAAATGGAGAGATTTATATCTATTGCGGGTAGAACTCGTCCTGAAGGTTAAAGGATTTGTTGTTGCTTTCTCAGCTGTGCTTTCAAGTAGATCAAGTGTGATCTAGATGCTATGCAGACGAGGATCTGAATCATGTAAGAAAGGGAAATAGTTTATATAAAATTCTGAGGTTGGAGATTACCAAAATAGAGCAGATCTAGAAAATCTTTGATTTTTTTTTTTTGCAACCTTCAGAATTTTAATATATAATGTATTATCATATGGGGTCATTATATTAAGAAACAGCAATTTAGGAAGCTTCAACTGAGCAACAATTTTTGAGACAATCCTGAGTTATTAATTAGACTTATCTGTCTTCTTAACATGTAAAATTTATGGACAAAGATCACAAGAAAAGATTCATACAAAATATAACTATCAGAAAGGATATTTACCTTGTTCAATCAAGTGTGATTAAAACCAACACCAAAGTAAATACAAAAATTAAAGCAAACCCTTATACTAAAATAAAAAAACAACTAATCTTTCCTTATAAATGAAATTGCATATCTAGACTCCCAGGGCCAATATCATGTCATTTGTATATCTGCAACATAATTGCTAATAAACAAATGTAGCTGGTTCAATTAACTTCTGTACTGATTTGAAGCGTTATTTTGTGTTTTAATATGTGTATAATTTACTCTTTTTTACTATTGACAATCATTTTATGGTTTTTGAATGATATACTTTTCAGACTAGGCGCCAGCTGAAAAAAATGGAGAAATCAAAGTAAGTAAACATTCCTAAAATTCATACTTAACCAATAATTAAAAAAAAAAAAAAGATAACTTTGAAAATTTAGCAGGGTATAGAAGCAAAACTCAATGAAATTCTGAAACTAAAGCTTAAAACAACCTAATAAAATAACAACGACAAACAACAAGAACAAAACAAATGAACTAATAAAACCATCTAGCTAGATAAGCCCTCCCTGATTCTTTAATTAAACTCCTGTCCCTTTAAGGTCTTTACACTGAAATTCCTTTAGGAATCTGTGAGCTTTTTGCTGAATTAAGCAGTCAGCACTATACTTACAGAGTGCCATAAAAAGTACTGAGGAAATAGTATTGAGAATAGTACCTGCTGGAATTCTGCGTACTTTAGAGAGATAAGTAGCTAAAAACCCTCATGTTTCAGACATAGAAGGCCTCAAGAACAATAATTTAAGTAATTTTTTTGTTCAGAACAGCATCTGTTTCTTCATTGTGTGGCCAGGATTCTTATCTCATTATCTTCTCCAGTAACTAATTTCTGTGCAAATTAAATTAATGTAGGAATGCCATGAAATGTATAGCCAAATTTTCTGTGCTGTTACAATATTGTGGTATTGTGGTATGCGCTGACAGGTTTTTTGTCTTTGTCTTTTTATTAACACTAAGGATCAATCTATAATTTCAACTAAAAATGGGTTTTTGTGAAGTAAAATACTCTTGTCTAGATAATTGGAGATAACATTCTATATCTATTTTGGAGAGGCTGTTGTTATACATGTTGGTATAACTGTTGTTATATCTTTGCTGTTTAAGGAAGAGAATGAAAATTTGTAGAGATAAGCAAAAGCTTAAGTGAATATTTCATCTATCTCTGTATGAATCCCTCTTTTGACATTTAGACGTTTTTAAATATTATACTAGGGGTTTTTTTAATCAAATATAGGTTTCAAACCTCACAGCTTCTATTTAACTTACTAACATTGTAATGGTGTTGGTAATTTTCATAGCAGAGCAAAAATTGCATAATCAACAGGAATCCTTGTATCCATAAGACAGAGGCAAAGCCACATAAAGATGTGAGAACGATGTTGTGAACGGAGAGCCAGTTAGCACAGAACCTGTCACTCGGGTTAGCGATCTCTTACAGAGCAGCTGGTCCCTTCCCATCATTTTAGGCATACACTGGAAGAACTAGAAATGTGATATACAGTTGCTGTATATCACTGGGAGGACTGTAGCTTTTGAAATCTGAAGAACTAGATCTGACTACAGCTTTAGACACACCTGAAGAGATATTTTGTATCTGAATGTATTGGTTTTTGGTAGCAGGGGGACGGCAAAGATGGTCCCTGTGGGAAGCTGCTGGAAGCTTCCCACCATGTCTGGCAGAGCCAGTCCCTGATGGCTCTGAAGATGGACATGCAGCTGGGCAAAACTGGGCCAGTTGGTCATGCCTTTGTGATGACATATTTAAGAAGAATATCAAAGCCACAAGGTTTTTGCTCCTAGTCAGAGACTGGGAGGAGGTGAGACCATGTGAGGGAAAACAACATGGTGGGGCAGGAGGTGCTCCAGACATCAGCTGTGAAGAGGGGACCAACACCAGAGATTCACCAGGTTCACATCTGTTTGCTTGAGCTCCCAAGCTGCTGCGTGAACATTTTTTTTTCCCTGAGAGAGGAGCTGGCACAATCTTTCTCCCTGGCATGTGGCAGGGTTTTTTCTTTTCCTCTACCATTTTGGATCTTTTTTCTGATATGTTTGGGTGGGGGGGTCAGGGGTGTAAAGTCCCACAGTTCAATATCTAGCATGTATTTACGTCTTACTCTGCCATGTGTGCACTCTGATGATGGTCAATAAATGGATTTTTTTCTCCCACTTTCATCCACTGGTATTCATTTCTTATTAGCAGAAAGGGATTCTTGGAACACTTTTTTTAGAGGAAACACTCATTCCAGAGTGTTTTCCTCCTAAATTTCTCTCTAAATCAAGACAGAAATGTAGAACAGGACCCAGTGCTCCAGTTGTCCAGTGTCCTCACCAGCACCTAACAAAAAGGAAGGACCTTGCCTTGTCCTGCCAGCAATGGTGTGTCTGATGCAGCCAAGAATGCTATCAACTTTCTTTGCTCCAAGGACACAATGCTGGTCCATGTTGAATACCAGGTTCACCAGGACCCCCACAACTTTCTTTCTCCAAGGGGCTTTCCAGCTGGGAAGCCTCCAGCATGTACTGGTGAATGAGAAAATTCCTCCCCAGGTGCTGGCCTTCTCACTTGCTCTTGTCAAACTTCTTAAGGTTCCTGACAGCTCAGTTCTCCAGCCTGTAATGATCCATCTCAATAGCAGCAAAAACCTTTTGCATATCAGATGTTCTTCATGGTTTTGTACTATCTGAAAACCTGCTGAGGGAACAGTCCCCCTCATCACACAAGTGATTAATCATGTAAGATTGGCCTCTGAGATAGTTGCTGGCCTCCAAGTAAACTTTGTTCCACTAATCCAAGCACTCTAGGCCTTGCCATTCAAAAAATTTTCAGTTCAACCCTTGTCTTTCTGATGTGATCAGTCATCACAACTTCTTAGAAAGCTTTTTAATTGCAATTGCACTGAAGAATGTCTCACTAAGGACTATTAGTGCCATTGCACTTACTTCATGTACAATATTTTTTCTCTAGTAGTATTTTGCACCAATTTCCAAATGGCACACAACAACTTTAAATGACTTATGGTGACAAGTTAATAATATCTAAGAGGAAATGCAATGAAGTGTAAGAAGGAAAAGAAAGTTGGGAAACTTAGAATACTAGACCAATTAAGATGTGTGTATGAGGAGTAAAAAATTGTTTAAGGACTTTCTACCTACCCATATTTTATCTATTGTGCTAAAAACCTGTTACATACAGTTTTCTGAAATACATGTCATGAGGTCAGTACTTTTCCTGATAGCACTGGAAGGGGTGTATAAGATTAGAATAACATTCTTCTCAGTATTTGCCTGCCAATTTGGAGGAACCATTTAAAAGCACAAAATGTTCATTGAGGAACTATGCCATGATTTTATTTTGAGCTTTTTGACGTGTATATTTGTTCCCTGGCACATATTTCTGGCTTTTCCACATGGCATTCCCATAAGCACTTTAAGCTATTGCAAAGTAATGCTTTGGTCTCTATGAATGCTCACAAGGAATTTGCCCTGTACAACAAAATGTAGTGAGTTCTCTGGAAAAGGTGTTGAAAATGGTCCTGTTCGGGTGATGCTAGCAAATGTTAAATTTACATTGATTTTTAACATTTTACTTATGAAACAGTTTTAAATAATTAATCTTATATTTTTGGTTTTGTTTGGTTTGGTTCAGTTTCAGTTTGTTTTCTTTTTGTTCACACAAACCCCAGCAAGCAAGGTTTATTATTGCTTAGTAAGAATATTAATAATTAAAATCCTCCCCCATATAATCACTCATAGTAATTATTCTGTATTCTTTTTTTAATGGGTAGATTTCCATAATTTTGTGTGAATGCAGTATCTAACCTGCATAAACTAGAAATAGCCAATGATCGGTAAAAGAAATTTTAAACAGAGCACAGTTCCATTGAATCTGAATATAAGCTCAGAAAACCCTCCCTGCAAAATCTGCTGTAAGATATAAGCCATCGGCAAGCAAGAATGCAATTCTGCAATCAGTTTAACTTGTAATGTCAAAATGACCAAATAGTATTTATATTGGAAAAATATGCATGTGGAAAACAGGTACTACCAAAATATTTATTTTGGTTCACTTTCTCTCCTTTCATGAAAGATGGCTCCAAATTCTAAAAAAAATTTAATTATTTCCACATTTTCTTTTAGAATTGATCCTCTTTTCATATAACCAAATGCTTTGCTTTTGTAGACTGCTGTACACTGCCACTATAGTTTTTAGCTTAGCAAACTCTTCAACAGCTCTGCAGTTCCATTATGTGTCAGATAACTTCTGGGTATAGCAATATCAAACATTAGGATGTGATAGTTTGGATTAGACAAAAAACTAAAATCCTAAATCACTGAAGATTAATTTTGGATCATTTCCCACTGTGTGTAGGGGAAATGCTATTTTTTTGGTGATGTCGGTTGGGAAAAGTAATTGGGAATAATTTACAGGGAAGGAGTAATCCTTAGGACATAATCTCCCACAGGATCTCTGGATGACTCATATCTCTTGCCCATCTGTATTTTAGTCTCAGCACAGCTATAATTGTAGGAGTATTAGGGTCTCCATACAACCCTGCAGCCAGTGAGCCTGTTAATCTCATTTTAATGTGATCTTTACAATCAGAAAAATCATCTGCAGCTGAGGTGACCAAATCATGTTCTTATAAATTATTTCTTGAATGAATTTTCTTCATATACATGTGCCTCTCTGTTTTACCATCACTAACATTTAAAAGCTGTAGAGTCATATAAAAAACATGGTAGTGTCAGATTTGATCGGATTATTTGATTTACATTAACCGTGTCTGTCTGTTCATTTTAAGTAGTTAGATGTTGATGTCAAAGACTGGAAAAACTGCTCCTAAAACATAAGATTTTAGACTTCCATAGTAGGTTGACTCTGGTCTGGATGCCAGATACCCACTAAAGCAGCTACATTATCCCTCTCCATAGCTGGATGGGGAGAGAAAATGTAACAAAGGGTTACAACTGAGAAAAGGACAGTGAGGGATCACTCACCAAATACTCTCACAGGCAAAACAGAATCAAATTGGAGCTATTAATTGCATTTATTATTAGCAAAAGCAGAGCAGGATAATGAGAAATTAAATAAAACCTTGAAAAGACCTTCCCCCAACCCCTCTCTCCTTCCCAGCTCTACCTCCTGCCCTGCCATGGTGCATGGAGTCAGGGAATGGGGGTTATGGTCACTCCATCACAGGCTGTTTCTCCCACTGCTCAAGGGAAAGGAGTCCTTCCCCTGCTCCCATATGGGGTCCTTGCCATGGAAGCCAGTTCTCCACAAACTTTTCCAACATCCCACGGGCAGCAGTTCTCTCCCAGCTGTTCCAACATGGGTCATTCTTCCATGAGGCAGGCACATGTGTCCTTCCATGTGTCCTTCAGGCACAGCCTGCTCCAGTGTGGGTCCCCAGTGGGGTCACAAGTGCCACCAGGAAACTGCTCTGGTGTGGGCTCCTCTCTCCCTGGGTCTGTAGGTCCCTGCCTGGAGCCTGCTCCATCGTGGGCCTCCCAGGGGCCCGTGACCACACTCCTCTCAGGCATCTGCCTGTTCCTCTGTGGGTCTCCTGCACGGGCTGCAGGAGGATCTCCATGGGCTGCAGGAGCACAGCTGCCTCACCATGGGCTGCACCATGGGCTGCAGAGGAATCTTAGCTCTGGCTCAGCCTGGAGCACCTCTGCTTCCTCCTTTTGCACTGCCCCTGGTGTCTGCAGAGTTGTTCCTCTCACAGATTCTCACTCTGCTATTCTCTGGATGCAATTTCATCTGCATAATAACATTTTTTTTCTTCTTAGATGTTATCACAGAGGCATTACCACCATCACTGATGAGTTCCATCTTGACCAGAAGCACATCTATCTTGGAACTGCCTGGCAATAGTTCTGTTGGACATGGAGGAATCTTCTGACAACTTCTCCCAGGTGCCACTCCTGTAGCCCCCCTGCTATAAAACTTGTCCGTGCAAACAATACAGCATGGTTCTGAATTCACCTGTCAGCAGAAAAGAAAAATTACCACAAGAGTGATAACAACATTCAGTGTGTATGTGCTAAGGCGTGTGTTTAAAATCTGTATCTATGGGGTAATGTGGCACAACACATCACAATGATATAATGAATGATGAATAATACACATTTTCATATGATATGCAATTTAATCTTTATTACCATTGTCAATATAATCAATACATACCAGCTGCAACTGACATATAGAGAGACAGCCTTAGTATAATGAAACGAATTTTGATAAGCAGAGCCACAGCAACTCTGTTCCCATGCAGTGCAACTTCATTAAAGTATCCATGCAGGAAGCAAAAACATAACATTCAGGCAGTGAAATGGAGAGATTGTTCATCCCAAGGTAAGAATTTCTTTAGTACAACTTTTCCATTTTTCCCTAGAGTTCATAATCTTGAGAAATCAACCACATCATGTTATGAAAGTCCATTTCTGTTGTCTTAACACACCTCTGAAATGCTGAATCCCTATCAAAAGTGTGGCACTTTCAGAATTTTATCAAAATTGTCCAACAGTACTGAAATTGTAGTACTATAAAAAAAGTAGTTATAAAAATATTGAACAGCTTGAATATTTATTGTACTTTTCCTATATTATGTGTACTATTAAGAAAAATCTACTCAAGCAGCAACCCATGAACCAAAACTCTATAATTAGAAAATGGAAGACACTCAAATTTTTATGGGGTTTTATGCATGTGCTCTGAGACTGTTATTTGGTATGATTCTTCTGTGAGGCCAGTTCTTATTCAGATATGGGAGGGTACTCAGAGGTTGTCACTGGGTTTTCTGGTTCATCCTCTTTTCTGGAGCAGGCAAATTTTGATATTGCCTTGAAAAGACAAAAAATAATATGTAGTCTTTTCCATTTGCAGACCTTCAAGCACTTGATGAAGAGCATAATCTGCTTTATCTTCCCTTTTCCATCTAGGCATAAAAAGGAACAAAACCTGAACTAGAACTTTTTCTCCAAAGCCCTTCATGTCTATTAGTATCTGTGGCATTGAGATAGTGAAAATTTGAGTAAATTTCAGAGCAATCATAATAATTTTCCTATTCTTCATCCTTCAATCGGAAATTACTTCTTACAACAGCCTCTTGCATTCTGCAGAATATCTTTGGTGTGACCCACAAATGTTGGTATTTTGTCCCATTTCAAGTTCTAAAGAGAACCATAAGAGCAAGCCTAGTTCTAAAATTCTGTACCTGTTAGAGTTGTTTACCAAGACAAGAGCATCCCATCAGGTGCCTAGGGTATTCTTTGTGAATACTGTTGTGAAGGAGAATCTTAAGGCCTACACAAAAAATCAGCCACACCACTACAATACTGTCTTGTTTCTAAAGCTTCTCTTTGAAGGCAAAAGCAATCTCTCTCTTTTGAGAGAGAATCCCTCCAAATAAAGTAACAACTAAGCTGTGTTTTGATTATTACTTTAATGCTTTTAAGTTCAGATGACAGGTAGCTTTAAATATTAAGGGTACTTGGCATTTTTCTAGTTTCTTATGCAGTTCAATTGTCTGCACATATCAGTCATTTGTCTTGGATTAACTCTGATTTCTATTTATACAGTGGTGACAGACTAAAATGACTTACCTAATTTTTCTTCTCTTCCATGTTTTTCATTACTAAGGACACTTTCCTCAACTGGAGTTCCACCTATATATTACTCAGGAGTACAGATTATTTCCCAAGCTTAGATAGAAGTTTTGCATTTATCTTTTTACTGTTGTGGCAGAGTAGTTGAGAGAAGACTCTCAGCCAGGCAAAAGAAGTGGGACACAGTGATTGCATGGATGATTATGATTACATTTATTGCAAATACAATATCTAAATATTGTCAATGCAGTGTCTAAATAACAACTCTATTACAGTGGATTGCAGTTTAACTAAGTCATAGTCCCAAGCTGCAGTGAGATCACTCTGCTTTCTAAACTTCTCAGAGAAGTCCAGGTATGGCTAGGTCCACTTAGTCTCAGATTTGGTAAACAGTCTGTGTCTACAGGGTTTGGCTAGAAACATACATGTTTGCAGCCTTTGGCCCTGCAAAATTCCAAGCAACAAATTCCAACAATTACCAAGCAACAAAATCTCCATGTAGCTAGTTTAGGATTTTATCTACATATCACAGAATCAGAATCACAGAATCACTAGGGTGGAAGAGACATGCAAGATCATCGACTTCAACCCATGCCCTAACACCTCAACTAAACCATGGCACCGAATGCTGTGGTATTCACATGTCCTTGGAAGAGACAGAGATTTAGCTTTCTTAGATTTCTCCTGAGAGAAGCTGTGAGAGAAGCAGAGAAAAGAATGATCAAAACAATTCTTATCTCATTTGCTGCTCCTGTGTTTGTGCCCATGTGGAATGTGTTTAGGAGATTGTTTACCCAAGGTGATTGCTTGATTAGATTCTGGTGATGGTGTTTTGGTTCATTGACCAATTGGATCCACATGTGTGTGTTGGAACTCTTGGGCAGAGAGTCACGGCTTTTCTAGTTAGTTAGTTAGTGATAGTTCTTGTTAGTGTGATATAGTTTAATACAGTTATAGTATAATAAAGTAATTAATTAGCCTTCTGATATAATGGAGTTTTGCACATCATTCTTCCCACCTGTTGGGCATCTTAGCACCGATAGAATGCTACATCCAGTCTTTTCTTAAACACATCCAGGGATGGTGACACCACCACCTCCCCAGGCAGCCCATTTCAGTTCTTTATCACTCTTTCCATAAAAAGTTTTTTCATAAAATCTAACCTATATTTCCCTTGGCACAGCTTGAGACTGTGTCCTCTGGTTCTATCACTTGCTGTCTAGAGAAAGAGACCAACACCCCCCTGATTATAACCACCTCTCAGGGAGCTGTAGAGAGTGATAAGGTCACCCCTGAGTCTCCTTTTCTCCAGGCCACAACCCCAGCTCCCTCAGTCGTTCCTCACAGGGCTTGTGTTCCAAGCCCCTCACCTCTATTTGACTGGATCTTAGTGCTTTTTACTCAGACAACCAAAAGTGAGAAAGATATCCCTGCTGAGGGGTGGGGAATCCACCCAGAAGCTTCTTGCAATATTGAGATGTCAGTTTGCCCAGTTGGCCAGATATGCAGCACATTTTATATTCTTATGTAAGCTCCAAAGTCAATTGCAAATATCTCTGTTTCTTCATCTCTGGAATACAGTTATTGAGCATACAGACAGTTCTTCCTGCAAAACCCACTTCGTCTTCTTATCTAAGGACAAACCAGATTGCACCATCACAGAGAGCAGCAAGGGAAATGGAGCATGTGGGGGTCTGTGGACGTGTGTGTAAGATACACATGAAGACCCAATTATGTTTCACAGTTGTCAACATTAAGTTATTTGAAATTATTTCCTATGATTTTGGATGCAGACATTAGTAGCTAATGACTTATTAGTCATATTATTTAATTTTAGGTAGCCACACAAAGAATAACAGCTTGGACCCATTTATCCTTGCGGTTCCCTTCCAACTCAAGATATCCTATCTTTCTATGATTTATGATAAATCAATATTTAAGCTGCTAAATCAGACACTCAGAAGTTAGATACCCCAGTTTCAAATTTGCCTTTATCAGTCTCCTACACATACATATTTAATGAGACTTTTTAACTATAACACCCTTCACACCAGAGGACTCCTATCTTCAGTGTTTAAGGCAAAGAATACTCACTGTGAAACATCTATTTATATATTTTCTCTGGTTTTATTATTTAGCCCTATGCCTGTCTTGTTGAAGACTGTTCAGAGTATGTTCTAAAAGGCAGAATTATTCATATTTTTTTTTGTCTGTGCTAGAAGTTCAACATAATCAGTGATTAGATTTTTTAAAGCATTCCTCTGAGAAGAAGATCTGGCTGTAGGCATAAGGAGTCTAAAAGGCTACTTAGGGCACAAAGGAATATGTGTTGTTTGTTTTTATTCTACATTCTTACTTCCCACTCCTCCTCACTTGCAATTTTGAAGTATAAGTCTGTAGGAGCTGGCCCTTTGCAAGTTCTTACATTGCAACCAATTGATAGCTTAGTAGCCTTCAGTGTAGGAGTAACAAAGAACCTGCATTTTCATATGATGTCAAGGTATAGTGGCAAGGTTTGGAGTACAAGGAAGGAAATTATACATTTAGGAAAGTGTGAATAGTGAAGAGATTGAACTGATTAAATTGCTTATTCAATGTGAAATCTTTTAAAGCAGGGAGTGGGCAGATTTTCTGATTTTAAGACTTTCATCTAGTTTATTTAGGATATTTTATTCTTTAATATGAGTGTTAACATATATCATTTACCTCATATGATAGAGAAAGCCTAGAGGAAGAAAAATCTAAAGTTCAAAAGTGTTATGAATTAAATTTCTTATCTACAACATAGGGTGGAACTTTTTCAGAATTTTTAAATCTGTGTACAACCAGCTTATCTGCTGGTCTTTGCAATTTGTTTATATCAGACTCACATATCTCAAATTTTAAATATTCGAAGGTTACAATGAGTGAGAATTGGGAAATATAGGATTCAAGTTAAATGAGAGATATCAAATAACAGTATTTTATTAAGGGGGCCACTAACATGATTAACAGCATTATCATTACAATAGGAAATGCTAGTTGAAACTCATATTGTCTATCTGGTATATTCTTCATTAAGACATTAACGAAATATTTTGGAAATTTTTGGTCACTTAAAATAGGGACCAGACACTTCCAAAAATTCTAAGTTAGTCCCAAAATAGCTTTGATGTTCCAGAAGAAGCAAATCCTTAAATGTGAGTACACCTGAAGAGTGATGCATTTTATAAGTCAAGCAAGCATTTTTATGGAGCTACCAGTGATAATCAACTGTGTCAAATTTGAACTAAGAGTAAGCTGCAGCTATTGAGACACAAGCTTCTGAAAAGTAATGCTACGTAGATCTCACAGCCTTATCACAGAGTGAGTTGTGTCACCTTATAATGTGATATAGATGATTCTTGATTGAGTAGAAGCATGTAATTCAATTGAAGAGTTCTGCTGACACAAGAGCAGCCTTCAGGTGATTTATGAATGAGAGTAGAGCACTTCATTGAATTACAATCTTGGTATTCAGCTTGGGAAGGGTTTTCAATATACATCATTATTGTAATTCTGGAGAGGAGGGGGGAGAGGAATTTAGGGAAAGGAAGAAAACAGATAATAAAACTTTTTAATTGGGAACATGGGCAAGGAAATAATTTCAGCTTAGATTTTCAAAACAAAGTTTATAATATTTGGATCTATGTAGAAGTGTGAAATTTGGAATCTTTGAACATAACTTGATGTTTCCCCAAATCAAAACACAGGGAGTCTTATGACTGTTTCATGATATGTATCATAATTAACTGACAAGTATTTTCCATTCAAAAAGCAATTAGTCCAAGTTTTCCTTAGCAACTATAATTTAAGACCACTAATGCAATAAACTAATTCTTCCCTGAAGATTCAGTGGCTGAATAAAGAGGCAACAGTTCCCATGCAGGAGAATGTTAGTGTGTGGAAAAAAACAATCATAATGAAAGCCAATTTTCCTTTTCCAATGTAACTTGTTTTCAGCAGGAAAGCTTTCACAGAAGCAAGTGAAACCTATGAGATAGCATCTCATTTCCCCACTTGTTTATGCATTATTGTGTATGCAGGCTTCAAGGCCTCTGAGTCAGTTGGATCCCATCCCACCTATGTGCACAGATTTCCTCACAAATGAAGGCCTGTGAAAGTGTTCATGCAGTGAGTCTATGAACTTGACACAGTAAAAATCAGAACACATTCAACATTCAAGAGAACCCAAGAAGTCAGAGTAGCCTTTGGATTTAAAAAATACAGTGTTAGCTGCAGAGAACTGAGGCGGTACAGACATTGTGTAACCCCTTCCAAAACTTCCCTAGAACATACCAATTATTTAGTCCTGAATTATTCACTTGCACACAACTATCTCTAAATATTTTATATATTTAATTATCAATGTGGCTCACCAAGTTCTACTCATGTATTATGAATATCATGCAAGAACATGAACAGGTAACAACAAAGTAGTTTTGAATAGGCAAGGAACAACAAGTAGAGTGGTATTGTTTGCCTTACAGAAAAGTAGTCAGGTACCTGTCTCTCACAGGGGTGTTACGTGAGAAAGTTCAGACATAAAAGAGAAACAAGTTAGGAGTGTTGCTTGAAGCAGCTGTGCAAAACAACAAGTTGCACTGATTCCCTTTCTGAAGCACAATTCTTTCCCAAATTATTTCAGCATCAAGGGCATGGATTTTCTCTTAGCACATGTAATACCAAGTAATTCTGCTGCAACAAGGATGGTGTGCCAACAAATAAGGATTGATTTGGAAAGGTGAAGTTTAGCTTAATTTCTACTTGTTGTTTAGCTACATTTTATCAAGAGAGTTTTGTTTCTTTTTTCATTTCTAACAGTTCATATTTTTGTGGTGGTGGCATGTGACAATGAGCAAGTGAGGGCACAGTCTTGAAAATCACTATTAATGTAATTTCATCATGAATATCATATGAACTCTCTGTCTTATCTCAGCATGAAATCAAACAGTTTGCATTATGACCTGCTCTGTCTGTCAAGGCAGAACACACTGCATAGAAGACTCAAGATTAGAATGAGGAAAACAGTACCATGGGAGCAAAAGGAAATTTATTTTTACAGATTCAAGACCTGCTGTCACTATTTGTGTAATTTGAGGCATGAACATGAACATGGGTTCAGCTGACATAAGGACAGCACTGAGAGAACCAGAAAAAGGAAGTGATAAACAAGAAAAATCACAGTTATCAGGGGGTAAACCACCATGAGACAAAACCTAAAGAAAATATAATACTACAGCTAATGTTCAAAAAAATGTATTTTTATTGACTATCAATGGTAGACCAGCAAGATCTGATCATCAGCTATATAAAGCAGACGGATTTTTACCACTGACTTCATAGTGAATGCAATGAGGGTTATCAAACTTTAAACTCATTAAAAAAATAATAAAATGAGCAGAAGAGGGTCATAATAATGCAAAGAGGAGGATCTTGAAGAGGTAATACATGCAGCATATTGTCAAAGAAGTTGCTTCAAAAATCACAGAATCTTTGAGTGTCTGAGATGGTGCAGCAGCTCTGGAGATCTGTTAGTCCAACAACTTCTCAGAGCAGGGTTAGAAGCAGCAGGTTACTAAGGACTGTGTCTAGGTGTGTTTGAGTACCTCCAAAGATGGAGACCACAACTCTCAGGACATCCTGTGCCAGTGTTTGACTATCCTCTCACAAAAACACCTCCACTACCTGATAGCCTAGCCGCTTCACCAGAGCACACCTCCCACAGATGCCTATGCCTCTGTCTCTAGCAAAAAGTCCCAAATATTGCTGCAATTTCTTTCTGCACAGGTACCTCGTCCCTCAAGAGCTTGGGTCTCTGATGTAGCAAAGAAACAGAGAGTATTTCCTTAGTGTATTAAAGCACTCATATTTCAGTAACAGCTTCAGACATAGGCACACACATGAGATATTACCTCAAGAAAAAATTACAGCTAACAAATTATTTGTGACATAACCAGAAATCATTATGAAAAGATTAAAGCATATAATTTGAGATATGTTTATATATACTATAGGTAGAATCATGGAATTGAAAATAATAGGTCAAAAGGACTCTTCCCCTATCTATTGATTTTGGCTGGGGTAATTTTATTTTCTTCACAGTGGACAGTATGGGGCTATGTTTTGGATTGTGCTGAATACAGACTAGATAACATAGAGATGGTTTTGTTGTTGTTGAGCAGGGCTTACACATAAGCAAGGCCTTTTGTACTTTTCATGCTGCCAGGCTGATGGGGGTCCATGGGAAGCTGGGAGGGTATACGGACAGAACAAGTGTCCCAAACTGACCAAAGGAATATTCCAGACCATACACAATCATGCTCAGTAAAAAAGGTGAGGGGAAGAAGGAGGAACAAGGTGCAAATTTAGAGTGATGGTGTTTGTCTTCCCAAGTGACTGCTACATGGGGAGGGGCCCTGGTCCCCTGGAGGTGGCTGAACAGCTGCCAGCTCACTGGAAGTGGTAAATGAATCCCTTGTTTTGTTTAGCTTCTGAGCACAGCTTTTGTTTCCAGTATCGAACTGCCTTTATCTCAACCCATGAGTTTTCTACCTTTATCCCTTCCATTCTCTCCTTGATCCTGCTGGCAAGGCATTGAGTGAGCAGCTGTATAGGACTTGGTTGCTGGCTGGGATTAAACCGTGACACCCCAGTAACATCTGTGAGAAACATTAACACTTTGAAATAATCTGATGATTTTTCTTCCTGTGGAATTTTTCTATAGGAGCTTGGAAAAGGACTGGTATAACTGCCCAAGACCTCTCATGAAGACAGACAATTTTATTTTTTAATCCCACATTTTTATCTGCTTAGTGTTATCTTTCAAGTTAACAGAGAGGCAAAATACAGAGAGGAAACAAAGATGTCCTCTCTGACACATTAGAGTTTTGTCCATTACATTTCCAGTCTGCCCTGACAACAGGAAAAAGAAATGGCTCATAAGCATTCAAGCCTGGAAGAGTTTGGAGTTGGTTTTCTGAAGATTTGTTGTTATAGTTTGATTTTTTGTTTTGGGACTTTTTTCACAGTTAATGCAGAGTGAGGGAACCTGTGAGCATACAATTCAAAAATGTTATTGAATTTTTAAAGGTCTTTAATCAAACTGATCAGTTTGGATATATTCAGTCAGAAGATTTACCATATTGAACTGGAGAAAGACTGAGAAGTCAGCAAAAACTTGTTTTAATTTGAATCCGTAGTGGATAGTTAGAGTGATGTGCATTTCATCTTATATACACTACATGTGAGTAAATATCTAATCCCATCTTTCTAACCTTGTTAAACTCAGTACTATAAAATAAAATGAAGGAATTGGTAATTGCATTTTCAAAAGTATACCTAGAGGCCACTGACTCATATGGATTTCTTAATTTCTTGTTCTTAACAATAAAATGGGACATGGAGCTTTAAAGCCCAGCAGGGCTGCTGTGTAGTTTAAGGAAGGAAATGAATTCTGAGAGCAGTGAGCTAATAAGATGCCACTTTTTTGACTCTCTTTCCAGTGCTCTTTACAAAAAGGGATATTCTCAGAAGCTCTCTGAATAATGAGAAATGAATATTCTAAAGAACATAACCAAAACAACTAAACTTGTGAAACAGAATCTGTGAAACTATTCTCCTACAGTACTTACCTCTGCCCTATTAGACACCATTCACGGTGCTCTAAGAAAAACGATGCCATCTTTTTTGTTGTCTGAGAGGTTTGTTTTTTACAGACAAAAACCTTAAGTTGAAGACGATAACAAAAACAGGGCTCTTAACACTAGTATCTTCACTCTATTTAATTTTTCATGCTTGGAGGGTCATCCTGTAACTCCTTCCTCTACATTGCCTCTTTAACTCTTGCATAATGCTGCTGCTAAATTCCCTTGTTGCCATTGCAAAAAGTTCCAGTTTTGAAGAGCAGCATATCACCCTGTTTTGAGGGAGGAATGTTATGGTGATTAGCCTATTCCCTGATCATCATGCCCAGAAATGGCAGCTTAAGGTGGGTCTGGAGGTCAGAGGGAGCCCTGGGGGTCTCCTGCAGACTTTTTTGAAAGCGTCACCCCCAGATGTCCAGGTGCCATGCAGGCTGTGGTTTTTTTTGTTTAGCTAGTTTTTGTTACCTTAGGAAAGATGTTTTTTTCCTTTCCCTAGCATTGGAGAGGCTGCAGCAGCAATCCTTTGGCAGCATTTTTCAAAGTCAACAGGACAGTTTGGTTCTGTTCCAGGATCAGAGAGAATGACCAGCAGAGAAGGATCAGCCGGGATCAGCCAGAAAGGTGCTTCATTTTGGCCCCAGACCTTGGAAAAGCCGAGCTGGCGAGAGAAAGCCCATCTGCCTCATCTGCTGTGAAGAGGGGACCAACATCAGAGATTCACCAGGTTCCATCTGGTTTTGCTGGAGCTGCTGTGTGAACCTTTTGGGTTTTAATTTTTCTTGAGAGATTTTTTTCTCCCCACCACACTGCCAGCTGTTGTGGGTTTTTTTCTTTTCCTAGCATGTTGGGTTTTTTTGTTCTAGTGTGGGTGTCTGTGGAGGGTGAATATGGTCTATTCTATATTGAATATTCAATATTTAGCATTTATTTACCCTTTTTTCCTATGCCATACGGGCACTTGGTTTGTCAATAAAAAGTTGTTTTTTCACTTTCATCCACTAGTATTCATTTCTCTTTTTTAGAAGAAACACTGTTTCCAGAGTGGTTTTCTCCTAAATTTGTCTCTAAACCAAGACACACGCTCTCATGGTATAGAAAGTGAAATCACTGCCTTTGAATGCTGCTTCTGATAATTTGCTGATCAGGCAAATTAGTAGAATTTAAGGAATGTAGCGGAAAATCTTGCTTTGATTCTTGCTTTATTGAAGTTGTATTGGATATGTGCAGCCAGATTTTGATAGCACAGGGGCTACAGGAGAGGTGCCTGGGAGAAGCTGCCAGAAGATTCCTCCATGTCTGGCAGATTAAAACCCTGGTGGCTCCAAGACAGACCCTCCTACCCAAGGCTGCACCTGTTGGATATGATAGTGGTAATGCCTCTGTGATAACATCTAAGAAGAAAAAAAATGTTATTATGCAGATGAAATTGCATCCAGAGAATAGCAGAGTGAGAATCTGTGAGAGGAACAACTCTGCAGACACCAGGGGCAGTGCAAAAGGAGGAAGCAGAGGTGCTCCAGGCTGAGCCAGAGCTAAGATTCCTCTGCAGCCCATGGTGCAGCCCATGGTGAGGCAGCTGTGCTCCTGCAGCCCATGGAGATCCTCCTGCAGCCCGTGCAGGAGACCCACAGAGGAACAGGCAGATGCCTGAGAGGAGTGTGGTCACGGGCCCCTGGGAGGCCCACGATGGAGCAGGCTCCAGGCAGGGACCTGCAGACCCAGGGAGAGAGGAGCCCACACCAGAGCAGTTTCCTGGTGGCACTTGTGACCCCACTGGGGACCCACACTGGAGCAGGCTGTGCCTGAAGGACACATGGAAGGACACATGTGCCTGCCTCATGGAAGAATGACCCATGTTGGAACAGCTGGGAGAGAACTGCTGCCCGTGGGATGTTGGAAAAGTTTGTGGAGAACTGGCTTCCATGGCAAGGACCCCATATGGGAGCAGGGGAAGGACTCCTTTCCCTTGAGCAGTGGGAGAAACAGCCTGTGATGGAGTGACCATAACCCCCATTCCCTGACTCCATGCACCATGGCAGGGCAGGAGGTAGAGCTGGGAAGGAGAGAGGGGTTGGGGGAAGGTCTTTTCAAGGTTTTATTTAATTTCTCATTATCCTGCTCTGCTTTTGCTAATAATAAATGCAATTAATAGCTCCAATTTGATTCTGTTTTGCCTGTGAGAGTATTTGGTGAGTGATCCCTCACTGTCCTTTTCCAGTTGTAACCCTTTGTTACATTTTCTCTCCCCATCCAGCTATGGAGAGGGATAATGTAGCTGCTTTAGTGGGTATCTGGCATCTAGCCCAGAGTCAATCCACTACTCATGCATACATAGACAGACAGACAGAAAGATAGACAGACAGACACACACATATGTGCAGATATATGTGTCTAAATGTACATATATTTCTATCAGCTTATGTACAAACATATTTCTGTACGTGTATGTATCTGTGTATAGAAATGTATTTTTCAGAAACTTAAACTTCTTTCTGACTTTGTATTTATATTAGTGTGACTCAATCCCTTTTTCAGTTTTGGGATGTTTTCTGGTTGGATTTTTTTTTTCATTTTGGTTTAGGTTTGGTTTGGGGTTTTTTTCTTGGTTTTCAGTTGTATTTAAATTGTGCATATGTATGTTTTTGACTTCATTGCCTAATTAGATCTCCTAATAGAAACTCTAAATTTCAGGCTATTTCATAGGTCTTTATGTTTCTAAGCTTCAGTTATGTAATGCCATTTGTTGGTGCCATTTGTTCTTCCATTTACTTGACTGCAGGACGAAAATATTGAAAACACATATTTCCAGCAGCACACTGTTTCCACAGTCATAATCTATGCCATTATTATTTTCCATCACTGTAAACTTATTTCCTTTTCTTTTATTCATTTCTTGCTCATTTTTCTTAGCTTTCAGTAAGTAGTTTGTGAACAGAAGGATGCTGGAAATTGTTAAGACACATAGCCTGGAGAAGCAAGAACACCAGCTGAGTGGTTAAAGCTGATTTTATGGTAAAACTTTAAAGCTGGGAGACTGTCATGGTATTTTTTAATAAAAAGGAAAAATATCTCCTCAAGGGGCATGGAAAAAGGGAAGAGTAGAGAAGTGACTAGGAAGCGAAGACCATTGTATTTTATATGCGCCGTGAAGACCTTGTATTTTTGCGCCACATATAAAGTTGGTGAATGAATTAGCAATATGCAGCATGTACAGCCCTGTAAAACAGTACAATTCTTTCCTCCTGAACATGACCCAGCAGTGTGCCCAGGTGCTCAAGAAGCCCAAAGGCATCCTGGCCTGGGTTGGGAACAGTGTGACCAGCAGTTCCAGGGAGGTCATTCTTCCCCTATACTCAGCACGGGTTGGACTGCATCTTGAGTGCTGTGTCCAGTTCTGGGCCACATAATTTTGGAAGGATGTTGAGATGCTCGAATGTGTCCAGAGAAGGGCAGCAAGGATGGTGAGTGGTCTAGAACACAAGCCTTTTGAAGAGCAGATAAGGGAAATGGGGTTGCTTAGCTTGGAGAAGAGAAGGCTCAGGGAAGACCTTTTCATTCCCTACAACTCCCTGGAAGGAGGGTATAGCCAGGAGGGGGCTGGTTTCTTCTCCCAGGAAAATGGTGATAGAGTCTCAAGTTGTGCCAGGGAAAGTTTAGGCTAGACATTAGGAAAAAATTCTTCACCAAAAGGCTGACTGGGCATTGGAATGGGCTGTCCAGGGAGGTGGTGGAGTCATTGTCCTTGAAGGTATTTGAAAAAAGACTGGACATGGCATTAATATGGTTTAATAGATGAGGAGGTGTTAGGTCATAGGTTGGATTTGATGATCTCAGAGGTATTTTCCAACCTAGTTAATTCTGTGATTCTGTGATTCTTCTTTCTCCGTCACCCCAAGACACCATCTTAAAGAAAATGGTTTAAAATTGGCTATTTATTTGTACCTGCATCATATTCCAGTTCCCCTGTTTGGAAAAAATGAATATTGTTCTTGCTCCATTATGTAAAGATACTGTTTCCCCAAGAGAATATGGGTGACCAGGGAGAGGACATATGCAGTGCTCTGGAAAACAGAAAAGACTATGAGCATCAGTGAACATTGTTGGAGACACTGTTTTATTGTAGTGCTGAATTTCCCTCAAATATTCCTTTAAGATCAAATAAAGTAGTAGAATATTGTACGAATGAGTCAGCAGCCTGGAATGTCTCAATGTTGTCATACAAGTGAGCAGTCCTCTGGAGTAAAGTAAATTAATTCAATGAACCCCAATAGCATTGTTCAGACAAAGCAATGGGTTGTTTCATAGCTGGAAGCCATTGATACAACACACTTTCATTTCTTTTATGAACCTGCCAGAACTTATTTAAAACCAACAACATTTGCTGAATAGTTTTCTGAATAGAGTTCAGCCACAGAGATGAAAATTTTGAAAACTTCTGTTATAAAGATTAAATAATTTTCAGCCACATTATAATCTATGGATTTTTTCTTTGCTTAAAAATATGATGAAAATTGCTTTTCTTTCACTACAATATCCTTGGCTGGAAAAGAAAGTCATTTAAATACTTCTAATTTACCATGCTCTCATTATCTGGTACATGAATTCTTGGTTTATTTGAACAGATGCTGCCTAGGCAAATGCAGATAATTTTCATTTATGTTTGAATAACAGTAATGAATCTACAATGAATACTATTATGACATTTGAAACACTTGAATTTGAGAGGGTTTCTTTTAGTTTTTTATGAAATCGCTCAGAGGCCATGTCCACCCCTCCCCTTTTCCCTCACTCCCAATTCCTGGATGTTACTGAATCTAAGCAGAACATTTTAAAATTTATTCAATTGTAAAAATAGTATATGGGGGAAAATAGGTTAAAAAAAATATATTTTTCATTCCTTTAAATATACTTATTTCTGAAACCTGATAATAGCAAATTTATTGGCACAGTGCTAATTGGTAATATCATCAATGTTCACGTAAAATGCTTAAATTCCTTTTTGTCTTGAAAAGAGTTTAGAGTATGCATTTCTCCACTCATGTTTAGAGTGTCCCTTACTTTTAGCAGTATGTCCCAATTGCAAAAAAAACCCCAAAAAACCAAAGCAAACCAAACAAACCCCAAACCACGAAACAAGCTAACAACAAAACAATAACTGCAACAGCAATGAAAAAGTAGCCCAAACAAGCAAAGGACTGGGCTATATATTTGAGTTTCATGAGTTTCTTGCAGTGCTAGTTCAGGAAGACGAGTCCCAAAATTTTGTTATAATTGACATGACAACAGCATGAGTGGTCACCTTGCTGCATGGGAAAGCTGTAGTAAGAAAGATCTCACTGCTTGTTAAGCATGCTGCACTGTGTAATCATGATGATAGCACAAATCAGGCCAGGAGATGAATTTCAATACTAAGATAAAATGGAAACATTTACACTAAATTAAATATTGGCTCATTTGGGAAACAATACCAGAAGGAATTCATTTATAATGGGTATTATTACCAAAGGCAAATGATCTGCCCAGATCTGCATAAATTATCTTGATATAGTTGTATAAATTTTATGTGACATATAAAAGCTGGAGATCCACTAATGCTCCTCCGTTCCTCTTTAGCATACACTGCCTGTTTGGCCAGTGTGTGCCCCTCTTCTTGACTGTACACCATGTATGGTGCTATAACAACCCATGGCTCTGGTGCAGTATGGTAGATACAGTTTTCTTTTCAGAGTTCAGTATGTCTAAGCTATTAAGAATAATATGCACTTGAGATTATTCAGGAAAGCTGGACAGAATAGAAAAAAATTAATCTCAAAAAATTATATAATCATTAAGGAAGAACATATCTTTCCCCAGGCTTCAGAATCCAACAGATAATCATTGGATCCCCATTCATAAAATCCAGGACTTCTGCTGGAAGTATGCAGTATTCCAAAAGTGGCAGAATCATTTTTAAGGATAGCTTTGGAAGTACTTTAAGAAAAGATAAAATGAGAATATTTCTATTTTTTATTGCTCAGTGTCTTCTTGTTACTTTTAAAATTTTAGTATGGCCAAAGAAAGTTATAAAAAGAACAAAGAATCCAATTTTGTCAGTATTCAAGACAGAAATTAGTCTCTCCCTAAAGGATCGTCTGTTTTTATTGTATTGCTTTACTCTGTGTGAATTGTCAGAAGTGTGTCATAAAATTGGACACACCACCTTTAAATATTTGAATCTTTGTTCTACATTCTGGCCTTGTGTAGTTACAGTTTGTGCTTTTCAATCAAAATAAACAATTTTATTTGAAAGAATCTCCTTGGGTATTTGGGACAGAACAATGTGTTTTCTTTCTATGTCCTTTTTCATTCCCCTCTTCTTTCATTATTAGAACAATTTGAAGAAGACCTGTAGGCTGTCCTGAACTTGTGTAAAGATTTATTTGCCTAAGTTTAGCTGAAAAATCACCAGAAGTGCTCTGCAGCATAAAGTCATAGTGTGGATGAGGAAAAGCATACAACTGTATTTAAATAATCAAAGAATATAATTTAGAACATGCTAATGAATGTTTTACTAAGCTAATCAAACTGTTAAGGAACTTGGTGTAATTTAAAGAGAAATGGAAGTCTTGGAATACCTTTCAAAATGCAGTAACAAAAGTTTAATCCTGGTACAAGCAGAGCCTTCCATCAAAATGTTATGCTACATCCATCATTTGTGGTACTTATGGCTATCATAAAGTTGTACGTCTAGGAAACACCAAAGAAGTTTTATAAAATGAACCTTAAAATGTAAACTGAAATCAGCTGTGTAAAATCAGGCTGCTGTAAAGGACCAGGAGAATGTAGGAAGAAGCTATCTGGAATGAAGCTACTGACTTCCCAGATACCTTGAGGAGCAATTTAGTAAATTTTACCTGCCCATACCTCTTTTATTATTGTATTCCAGGCTTAGGCTAAAAATAGTTGTGTGAATAAATAAGGTCAGATGTTTGAACTGTAACTTGAAATAAAGAGGTAGTAGTACCTCTCTGGCTGAATACATTTATGACTCCTTGTCTCCTTCTAAAGTACGTATAGACTGCCTGTTCTAAATATTCCTAGAAATATTCTGTTGTAGGCTTTCTTTACAAATTATTTTTGTATATTATACCGTGTTCATGCAGTTTAGCATGATGTAGAGGCCTCAGAAGAGTTCAGTACTATTATATGGTGTATTAGAATAGCATTCAGTATTTTAAAAGTCTTTGGAGAATTTCTTTACCTGTGGTTTTATATGATTTTCAAGTACAGATCTCTTAAAACATGAAGGTTGTTCTCCTGAAAACCATTTTTGAAGAAACAGAAGCCACCATTCAGTCTATGAATACAAAAGTCTTAAAAACACTATTCCATAGAAATTAAGGTTCATAGCTTGATTATCAGAAGATTTGAAAAATACTAAACTGTACTATTATTTACTTTTCCTTCTTCCTGTTCCAGAAAGCAATTTTAAATATCCTAGGAACAAAGACTCTCTAAGAAAATTCTAACTGCTTCAGAGTCACTGTGTTCCTGACATGGTAATGTTCATGCACTTGAACTTATATAGTGACTCTTGGAAGAATGGCAGTTGCAAATAGATTTTTTTTCCTAGCTGGATAGGTGTTCATAAATAAAGCTTAGAGATGTAACCTGTTTTATAAATTGCTAAAATATCCTGAGGCTGAAAATAAGTCAGGAAGAAAAAGATACAGTAATCTTTGCTTATACCAACAGATATTTTTAGAAAACACATTTTTAAACCACTTAGAGGTTCAGTCACAACAATAATTCACTTTCTGCAGATTTTCCTAGACAGTACATCGTTACTGCATAGTTAAATCTAGCTGTTATTTATCTATTATCCCTTTCCATCTAAACAAAGAAGCTCTGAGCAGGATGTAAAAGGGCTTTAAATCTTATCCATTTTACCAAGATGGAACATAGGCTCCATTAAGAGTCAGGATGATACATCAGTGGTGAAGATATAAGTGAATGAAGTATTCTGAATATTCTCCTGTTCCTCTTTCATTATTGAACATGAAGAACAGGTATAATCTCCCACAGAGAACTGAAGAAGAGTCCTACACAAAAGAATACACATACCTGCTATCCTTCCCCAGACACAAAAAGAAACCTCATATATGCCCGGGAAATACTTGCATAGTGCACATGACGATCAAAAATACAGCAAGTACCTGTGTTGCTGAAAAGAATGGGAAACACAAATGCAAACAAATATTTTTCTCTGGATTTCAGCAACTTTCTCCAACCCAAAAAAGGACTAGTGCTCCAACACAATATGCTAGTATACTGAAGAGAAGACAAGAGCAAGTGCTCTGATAGCACTTAGTAACCTTGCAGCTTTTTCCTAGGTGTCTGTCAAACTTACATAAGGATGGATATCAGTTATGACCATGGAAAGATCATACAAATCAAATGACATCATGTTAATATGATACAAAATTGCTGTTATCTGAGCTTAGACCACAGTATGCTCCATACCTAGAAAGAATTTGGTATGTCTAGAAGCAGGGGCAGGCTCATGCCAAGTGAGTAGGCCAAGTTACTTTTCCTTTGCATGGAACTTTTCACCATATTCTCCATTTTAACAATTAGGGACTAGAATTCATTCATCTTTCTGCATCAGCAAAAAAATCTACATCTGGCATGTGCTGTGTGAAGCAGAGTGCAGCAAAACTGCTTCTATTCACTACCTCTCTACTGTGGAAATATGTCCAAAGATACCCAAATGACCCCTGCACCTGTGCTCTATTCCACTCCGGGTTCAGTGCTGAATTTCAGCAGTAGAAATCAGAAATGTGCCTTGTGCAAATGCACTGCACTGCTACATATCTATCCACTTGAAAAGGTACAGCATGACCTTCAAAACAGACAGGAAAATCATAATATAAGAAGGATATTCAAAATCTGGATGTAACATTGGTTCTCAATTTCAAATACTTCAAGAGAATAAATAATAGGTCTGAACTGCAGAAGATAGACAATGGAAAAATACATTCTGTATGTCCTGTGATATTGTCGCTAACTTTCTAAAATGGGTGATATCCAATAATTATAATTTATTGACAAAATTAAACATAATGTATTTATTTAAATTGATTTTTCCTCTCTTATATGTCTTCATTTTTCTCATACTAGTTTTTTCATTTGTTCCAGCAGCTAACATGATAACATAAAAATAATTGGTCAGATTTGATTTGGGTGATTTTTTTTTAAAAAATAATTTACTGAGACTTGTCTATTTTCTATGAAGATAAATTAGTGTGAAAAAGGAAGAGATAAGATAAAATAGAAGACACTTGTCTTTATGTATTCATTCATGAAGGTGAGATACCTAACATGGGAGAAAGGCATTTTTAATTATATCCTGTTAATAGGACGGGCAAGTTTTTGCCCTGGTATCAGAAAGTGACTATACAGAGACACTATGACTTATTCTTTTTTAAATGGAAGACTCTTGAACTCTAGACTGTGAGCTGTAGCATAAAATCTATTCTAAGAAGGGCAACTGTTCTGATCCCAGTAAATATAGCTTTTAAAAAGGGTTGAAAGCCCAGATGAATCAGGAGATTAGTAATAGACTGTAGAGCCTTTTCACTGCTAAGTCATTAGTTCAAGTGCAGCCATGACTGGCAGGGTTTGAATCATGGCTCTTTGATGGCAGTTAGAAGGAGTGTATGAAGAAAATTCTGTAGTCCTTGTTCCTGTTTCCTTTTAGAGGGCATCTCTGTTACAAAATCCTCATTATTAAACATTCAATAGAAGCCAAGTCAACTAAATGGTTGCTCTGTTTCAAGCCCTGGCTGTATGTTGGAAGACAACCTTTTTTACATTACTATGAGATTTTTTCACTCTGAATCCCCATGTCAAAGGAAGTAGCATCTGCATGCAGAGTAGACAAATGTCAGCAAATCTTTCTGCTCTGGTTTACTGACTGTAAAATGCAGACAATGCTTTTATTGTCTCCATTATTTGACTTCCCTGTTCATTTACATCCTAAACTCATCACAAAAAAAAATATGCTTTTCTTGATGCTATACGTGGTTCAGAGCAGGGAATGTTTACCTATGAATAGTATTCATGGCAGTGGGATTCCTAGTTGTCATAGCTGCATTTCCCTGAAACGCAAGAAATAATACTGAAAGAGGAACATGGACTAGATTGGAAATCTAAGTATGCAAGTCTTTCTTAATAAATGTGTGAAACGTTTCTTGTCTAGCTTGTTTGTATATAAAAATTTGTGTCCTCTTTATACTTCAATGTTCAGATAAAAGGAAAATGTTCTGTTTCTTGAGATCCCTTGTTTCTTTTAGCTCTATTGTGTCAGTGCATGTTTTACTAAACATATATCTCTAAGTGACTGCCACTTATACTTACCCAGCACAGACTAAGTGTCAATTTTACAAATTTGTCCCTGTCTGGAGAGTTTTCTATTTCTTGAATGAATGTAATAAATCAATACGGTATATCTCATCATTTTCTTGAGTAAAAATTACTAAAATACATGTACATTAAGAGATGACAAGCCTAAAAACCCTTCCTAATGTTACCTGTGAAAGCAACTGCAGAAAAACAAACAAACAAAACAGAAAGCAAACAAAATTGACCAGAAAAAGGTGTGCACAATATCTTGACAATGAATATTAGCTTTATGCAAAACTGTGGGCTGGATATATGTCACTGTGACAGGTAATAACTGTCACTCTTCATTGAGGACAGCTGTAACAAGCCACTTGTGAATTGCTCTAGAAAGAAGGAGTAGCCATCACTGAAAGCACACACTTTTCTACAATAAAAACATATTTGGGTAATAAGACTTTGCTGGGGTATGTTTTGGCTTGTTGGGTCATTTTGGTTGATTTGGGGTTTTTTCATTTGGAGAAATTTGCTTTATTTTTTGCATTTTGGTTTTTTTTTTTCATAGAGAGACATGTGTCTGCATGTAAGAAAGAGAAAGGAACTACAAAAGCATCACTGAAAAAAATTAAAGAAGAAACAGAAATTAAAGAACCTCCTGAAAAGGCACTGAGAATATAGCTCTGAGGAAAGGTCAGATCCGGGGAGCTTTCTGGAAAAGCATTCGACAGACATGGAGCTTTAAAGAAGTGAACTTATTGGTCACCTGATTTGTTAGGCAATTGACTATTTGGATTATGTCCCTTTCTCTTTTAGCAATTATCATTTATGAAATGAAAAAAATTATGGCAGAAAGATTTCAGTTTATCTGGCTATAATTTTCATGGAAAATTTTGGCCCCTAATACTCAAACAGGCCCTGCTTCATTGCTGTTCCAGATGTGATATTGAAGCACAGGCTCAGGAAGGCAAAAGCAAAGCTTTACAAGAATTTTAGGTCTAAAACTGTTCTTCATGAACATGTGTTTACTGAATTATTGAATTATACCGTGCTGAATGACGTATGAGGTAAATTCAGGTATTCTCTGGGCATTAGCTAAGGTCTTCTTTTTCTTCTTCACAGTCACATCACACAGAAAAAAGATAGATCAAAGTATTTTTTTGCTTTGTCACATATAGTGAAATTAAATACAGCTTTCTTTTTACTCTTCTCATTTCAGTCACATATTTTGCAAATTATTTAAAGAGAAGGAGAGCTAGGCTTGATACAAGCCATCTTAATAACAGAGCAAGAGCTGCACTAACACTGGTATCTTATAAAATAAAATAAAAAAATTAAAATTAAAAAAATTGGCTAAGAAGTAAACTTTTTTTTTTATTTGAGGATAATTACAAAGAATGACTACATGGTTGAGCTGAGCAGATCATCACTCTCACTGGACATACTCTGTATCCTTTGGGAACATTTTGTATTAAAAAAAAATTCTGAACATTCTCTGTGACAGCTGCTCACACCCAGTTAAAAGGATACAACAGGATATAATTTCCAAATTAGGACATAAGCATCATTTAGCCAAAGGGAATGAATGACTCATGGAGATTGAAGGCTGCCAAAGATTGAGACAAAAGTTGGTGAGAGCTAAAAATGTATAATAAAAAGAATACATGGAAGAAACTATTATGAAAAGGTAGAATTGGGTTGAAGATATGATTTAGGAAAGACATGTGAGACAAGGAGATCTGTAATTTTTCAGCAATTTCTTTATTATCTTTATCTGAAAATTTATGCATGTAACACAGAATTTGCTGACACTTTGCTACTTGCCAGAATAAAAATAATAATTCAGAGCTTCTGCACAGCTCTTGTTGTATAAGCGTAGCGCAAAAAGCCCCAGACCGTCTAGGTGACCTCAGAAATAAGTTGACTCAGATCAACCAAACCTTCTTTTACACCCTCCCTTACACAGGCCAGTGACATCCAGGTACTACATTTGCAATATTAATAGGTTGGTATCCTAAATTAAAAGACCAGAACTGATGGAAAACAGGATTAAAAACCGAAATCTAGAAAAAAACCATAAAAATAGCACAAAGAATATATGAAAATGTAAACATATAGAGTAAGGTGAATTCAGTGCTGCTTCTAACAGATCTGTAAATTTTTTAATTGCTTGCTGTTTCTAGCAAGGAACTATATTGCATGTATTCAGCACATTTTGGTAGGCATTAACTCAGTTTACCATCAGGTAAGCTCTGGTTATAAATGGCATAGAGCTGCTAATGAGATAGGTAAAGTGAATGTGAATACAGAAATACTTTTCTAATTTGCTGTTACTATAATTGAATTTTAATTGTTTTGAGAGGATATACTAAATTAGGAGGGTGGAGAGTTGTGGATAGACTAGAGAGCTGAGCAGTCACCAACTGCATGACTTGCAGAAGAGCCAGTGCCTGATTCTCCACCTGGGACAGGGTAATCCTGGCTATATGTAAAAATTCAGGATTGACAGGCTGGGGAGCAGCCCTGCAGAAAGAAATGTCTCCTCTCTCTGGTGACCAGCAGTACAGCATGAGGGAATGGAATGAAGCTTCATTCATGAAGGATGATACTCCTGGTCATAGGATTTAATTTTAGGTAGTCTACAAGGAACAGGAGTTGAACTTAATGATCCTTATGGCTCCCTTCCAAACTGAGATATTCTGTGACTATGATTTTACACTAAGTGGACTCAACAGTCCCATCGCTTATTCTTTACTTATTTTATTAATTTTGTGGTAGCATGTGGATAGAACTTTATTCCAATTCCTGAAAAAGAGCCCATTATCGTGATAATAAACTGGCAGGAATATGTTCAGTGATAAAGCTTTAAGTTACTGTATTTACCTCAAGACTGCAGGGTTCCTCCAGGCAACAGTGCATAAGCAGTGCAGAATAAAATTCAGATGACATAAACAGAACCCTATGTGCACCAGGAAAAACTGTTCTCTGCTGTCCTATTTCTGTCAAGCATTGCAGAGCTAATGGGAAGGTAGTCACTTGATCTATTTGCTTTTCCAAGTGATTGATTAAAATTCCCTAGCTTTTGTAGAGGCATAAAACCATTTCATCAGTCCAGCCAGGCACTGATGTAATTTAAGTTTGGTATTTTTGAGAGTGTGTTTACCATGATCTAAATCACCAGAATAATTCTGAGTGTTCAGCCTGTTACCCACAACAGGCACACATATCCTTTGCATCATTTTTTTCACAACAAATGCACACTCTGCACATGAATTAAACAGGATCATTTGATAGGGTGCATTAGTAACAATATGGCCTCGTTTTGCTCTTCTCTATATTGATTTTGCTCAGAATGCAATGGCAGTTATACTAGATTTACACAATTTTAAGTAAGAAATTGTGTAAATTTAACCTTCCTGTAGCTGCAGAGCAGAGTGCCACACAAAGTATGCTAATTGAAAACTACTGCAGTTATAAATATTTCACAAAATGTCTGTGTAAGATTTATGATATTCTCTGCTTCCACGCATTTGTAGTAATCTACAGTAATACTACTTTTACAAAGCCAGATAGTAAATCCTTTATTTCCATTAGTAGGCATTCAGTCATGAATTCAGGAGTATTTCTGTGATTAACAACTCACCAATGGAATGGAGAGATCAATATTCTCAGCCCTTCCTCAAAACACATGTAATAGAGAGAGTTAAAATTTCTATAATGAAGAAGATGCTATCAGCAAGATGCTTTTTGGATGTCTCAGTGCTTTGAAATAAACCATATAGGAATAAAAATAAAGAAACAAGGAGTACAATTAATTTCTTTTTTTTTTCAGGAGTGCTTGGACTTAAACACAAGGAAAGAAAGCAGTATGCTGAGGTAAAAGTGTATTTACCAGAGAAAAAAAAATCCTTGAGGCAGAAGGACCATCTTTTTTGCTACAGTAACTGAAGCCTGTGCTCTTAGCCTTTGAACATATGTGCATCCTTATTTTCATATAACCAAATAAAAAAATGCTGCATGTAAGTGAAGAAATATTATTTTGCTGTGACAATGACTGCTTATTGCTATGGTAAGTGGCAATCCTGTCTTTCTTTCAGTTCACACTCTTGAGTAGTTCACTGTTTCATCACACTGCTTTCTGTATTTCAAAGGCATATTGTCAACATCAATCCAGCTTCTATTTAAAAAGTAACGGGCGGGGAAGGGGTTAGGGAAAAAATACACAGGAAGAAGCATCTGAGTATGCAGGTTTTCTCTCTCTCTCTTTGTCTGACTTCTCTGTTTAGGCTGCTATGTTTTCTATCTAGGGCAGTGACTGTATTCCTTGTGCTTTTATATTTCTAGCACAATTTAATTTCCATCTTGGCTGGAGATTGTAGCACAAATTAAAAATAAAATACTATCTCATTATATGAAAATGACAAGTTTTTCATTTGGCAGTGTTCTTTTGCTTCCTTCTTGTAATTGCTTCTAATGATGACCAGTAAAGGGCATCCTATTAATGCTGTTTAACAGAATGAAGTAAGACACTGGCAACTAGAGGAAATATTTTTGTCTTCATTTATAAGTTCTTTCTATTTTATATTTAAAATAAAATATTTTTTCAGCATTCCTAGTTCATAATTTATTTAAGGAGATTTTTTGTAATCTCCCCATATTTTCTCTTTTAACTTCTGAAAATGATGTGTGCATGCATCACAGATATGAGCTAGGAACACATGTGACCATTCATAGATTTAAAGCAACATTAATTATTTTAAGTTCAGCTATAAAAACAGAAAGGATTGCAGGAAGCCTAATGGTCACTGGATAATAATAAAAAGATGTGTATTCATAAATGACAGACTTGTGTTAACACATGGGATGGCAGGTTTTATGTAACTTTAAGCAATTACTATTATAATTATTTAAGTTCGTTCCTTTCATAAAAGTCTCCAGACACTCATACAAAGAACCTAAAAGGATTTTTTTCAGGAAGGGGGAGATTGGATAAAAATTATGTTAGTACAAAGCTGCTTTGTCTTGTCTTTTCTTTTGTTTACATGCCAAAAGAGGAGTACATTTGTAACTTATCACTGGAAGTAATTAGCTAATGTTAAAATATTGATTTTACATTAAGCAAGATAAATGTTAAAATATTGACAATGAAATGTGGTTCTTATTAAGACTGTCACTTTCTGAGAGAAAAAGATACTGTATTCTAGACAATCTTCTCTGTAATTTCAATATGTAAATTTCTTATATATTGCAACATGGAGAACTGCTTAGTCAGGCATGGAGAACTTTCAGTATGCTGGTGCTAAATAAAGGTACAGGTTAAAAAGCTTGTTTGGATTAAATAAACTTAGGGCCCAAGTTAATGTGTGAATCACTTCAAATCATGCTTTCTCATTTTTTTACAGAAAATCAATCATGTGGAAAGGATGTAGGAATTTTCATGAGGCACTATGTAACCTTGCACCAGACCTTACAAACTTGCTGTCACTGTAATCATCACAACTAGAGCTCTTTTTCTTGGCTTCTTTCTAGTTCTCTTTGGAGATGCAGAAAACAGATGCTGCTCATCTAATTAAGTAGGTTAAAAAAGTTCCTCAGCTTCAAGGTATTTTTTTTTTTCTTATGACAAAATGGAACTATAGCCTGTAAATGTAATGAGGAAGAAAGGCATTCACCCTGTAATATTTTGGCATTTGTTTTTTAACATGGGAGCATCTACATATTTTTGTAAGCACAATTAATTTTACTGCTTTCCTTGAAATAGATATTATTTGTATCTCAACTATTTTAGAAAAGACTAGGCTTTACAGCACGAGTAACAAAGAATCAGCCTTAGCAATGGAGTAAGATCTTCAATTCTGTGTGACACTGCTATTGGTACTTTTTCTCAATAGAAGGACAATAGAATAGGCAAGGTGTCAGCGCAGCGAAAAGGGTAAAATTATACTTAGGAAACTTAAGGGCAATGAGTAGTCTCAAGTGCAGTTGATACCCTTGATAGGCACAGATATTCAGCACATTTGCTTGGAACTTTTCCTAAAAACAGGCATTCCAAAAGCATAGAAATGGCTTTCAAACCTTGAAGATACATGGTATTAGGATAAATTTACAGAAAGGATAACTTGGATAACTTTCAAATTAAAAAGATAAGATATATTGTCTCACATATATTAACATAAAAAGGACATGATAAATTTTGCCCTGGAAGAATTTTTCTGAGCTTTTTCTATTCATGCTTTCAAGTTCAACAACTCCATGTATTTTCACAAGCTGAAGCAAAGTCCTCAGGAAAATAAACTTCTGTCACCGTGGGTGCATAGTGGGTTTTATATTCTTTATTCATGCCTGAAGCTCCCCCCACTTTCCCTTCCTTCATCTCTTCTTGCCTACCTCAAAAGATGGGATCTTGATTTCCTGGAAGGAATTTCCACCTAACTGAGTGAACATCAATTAATCTTGGGGCAAAAGATTCTTTTGTTTACAAACACATCATGTGCTCTTCAGATACAAAATGCAAGCAAACGTCATATGCACTTCCTGTCACAGAAGTTGCAAGAATTCAGTTGGTGTTTTTGTACAAGTGCTAGCACCTTGGGAGGATCTCTGTTTTCTTGTTTTCTCAGCAAACACAGGCACTACTGGAGGGAGACTTGATGACAATAAAGCATTTTTTTGTGTGTGGTGTCCCTGTGCTCTTTCCATTGAATCTGATGGAAGGCACCAGTTAGAGGAAGGCCTGTAAAGGTTCACCTTTGGTTGAACCTAGGTATGTTTCTTGTAGGTTTCTAAGGAACTTGTAAGCCACCAGGAGGTATTTATAAAGATATTTATAAAATCACTTACATAAATGAAATTATTGTCAAAAAATTTGGTCTGTTAGCAAGCAGAAGCAGAGGAGCTGCAGTAGAAATTTCAGTTGTTACTTGTCATGCCAAACAAGCATAATGATGGCCCTCTTCAGGTTTCTTTAGATTCTGCCCCCTCAAAAATATGCAGCAGCATTGTACATTAGATGCAATGCTTCTAGGTGTGGTGAGAAAGCACAAACACTTTTTCCACGCAGTTCAGCTCATGCCATCTGTCTCCCTTGAAAAGGCATCTTCTGACAAAGAGGATGGCTTTTAGACCACAAGGAGTGTAGAGAATATGATTGCCCTAAATCTTTTTTAAAATGAGGTTGGGCCTGTTTGAACCCACACCCACATCCTCTTTACAGAACCAGGTACAAATATATTGTCATTCTTTAACAAAAAAATATAAAAAAATAACTTGTCTTGCTTCACTGTGTCCCATGGATTTTATCCCTAAAATGGGACAAGAAAAAAGAAAGAAGAAAAAAATGCTTCTCTACAAAGCCAGATATACTGTGACCTGAGAACATTCACTTTTTTGAAGAATACCATATTTCCTGCTCATTCTCTGTCTCCTCCATTTCACCTCTGTGTTGCATTGTGTTCAAACACAGCTATTCTGAAGCTAAAATAACCATTAAAGACTTATCATTCTGGGTGAGACTCTGAATACTTCACAAAGCATTTTTCAAAAATGAACTTATTTTATCCCTGTGAAATAAAACAGTATGGATGACGAACTGTAAGACTGAAGTCAGTGAAAAAGCTGATTATAAAAAAGAATCTAATTTTTAATCTTAGATTCTTATAGTGTTATATTAGCTCTTCTTCCTGCTTTAGAGAATGTGAGGATGCCTTACATCCTCATGGACTAAAAATGGACTAATCATGGATTAATCATGGGCTGAAAAAATATTTAACAAGTATTAAACTAACTAATAAACCAAACCAACTATTTTCTGGATGATGCCTAAATATCTGTCTTTACAGAAAGAAGAAATAGATCTGAAATATAAAAAAAAACCTGCAAAGTTAAAAAAAAAAAAAGTGGATGTGTGCACACACACACACACACACACATACATATATATTTAGCAAATATGAATAGTCTCTAAAGGTATAATTAGTGGAGAACGAGATAGGAATTTAGTACTAGGCAAGAAATAGGCCAATTCAGCTGAGGTTCCCTACTGCACTGACAGCTGGCTGAATCTTTATATATGTTAGATGTATAAGTACTAGTGATTTATTGGTTTGTTTTTCTCTAGCATCCTTTGTATGACAGTGCAGGAGAAGAAACTTAATAATGACCTCCAAACTGGATTTTTGCTGCTGTATTTCTTTTCTTTGTTTGCTTGTTTGCTGTTTTTTTTTTTTTTTTTTTTTTTTTTTTTTTGTGAGATAGGATAGAACTTTGTATGATATTCCATTTTTGAAATTAGGGTAGTCCGAAATGAATGTATTCTCCATCATGAGTAAAAGGAAACATTGCTAGTTCTCTTCAAATACAGTGAAAGCATGACCATCAAGAAGAATACACTGGAAAATTGACATTACCTGACAATTTATGTCAGGTCAAAACCAGAAAATAGAAAGAGCCTGCAAATTTACTCTTTTTATTTAACAAATAATTAAGTACTACAAAAGTATAAGAAAATATTAAATATTGGTTAGGTAATTTAATTGAATCATACGTACACTTTCAAATAAGTGCTTTTCAATATAGTGTCATAATACTTTCTCTCACATAATAGCTGTGATCTGCATCTCTTCTTTGCAGTATCTCTTCTGTAGCTGTACAATGTTTCCCATATTGTGCTGTTGTTGTTTACTGTTGTACTGTTACTCATTTACAGTATGATCAGATTTGTATAAAAATTTTGTGTTTGCCTTTGCACCTTTTTAAAAATTTGCTGATAACTCAGTCTGCAGATATTCAAGGACCTTTACCATAGCTTTGGTGAATGTGATGATCTATTTTCAGCTAGGTTTTCAAGGTCACCATCTATACAGCTTAATCTAACACCTTTATTTTGTCTATTTTCTCTGAAGAACCACATTGTCTGAAAACAAAATCTTTTGTGAGGCGAAGTCTGCTAGATTCCAGCCCTGCCTCCCCATGGAAGTGTCTGCACAGGTGAGGCAGATGATCCACTCTGATTCAGGGTTAAGCAGTCCATATTAGAAAGACAGCCTGATGAGGTTGTAGTGAGTCAGAAAACTACCAAGAAATACAAGGAGGGCTGTCACTATGGTCTTACACGAGTATTTAGAGTTCTGCTTGCAGGCCATGAAACTAGAACTTTCCTCCTGGTAGGGGCTCTTATAAACTACACCAACCTTCCAGGGTGTAAACCAAAAATGTCTCTCCTGTCTTTCCCCATCTCCATGTCAGGTACAAAATTTTGCTAGAGAAATTAGGCTGTGCCACTCACTCTGACTCACTGATTATATATTTTGTATAGGCTTGAAAGGAAGGTCAGCACTTGCTTCAGGTGGACTAAATAGTAACCACTTTTCCTCTCTTTGTACCCCACCATTTCAAAGTCATAAAATGAAAGGAATAATTTAATTATACCATTTCTGGGCCTTTACTTATTGTTTACTATACTATTAGTTCTTCATTATTTCTACCATGTACAAATTGCTTCTTGAATCAGCTTTTCTGGGTTTGGCCCAAAAGAAGGTTAAGAAAGAAATAAAAAACATTCTCATGATCTCATCTGCTATAACAGTTTTCTGCCATTTCACTCAGCTTCCCACACAGAGCTCAGTACTGCCCTAAATGTACTAAGCTGTTCCTGGGTTAGTACCTTCACTTCTCACAGCTAAATAGCCCATATAGCTGATTCTGTTCTTGTTCTATTTTCTCTTTGATGTTCTCAATAAGGCTGACTGTGACATTCTGGAATTTTTAAAATTATATATTGCATAAATTATTTTTTCTCTGGGATTTTCAATATTTTTTCCCTAACGCAATTTTTTCTATCCATTTCCATTTTTTACAAGTAGCACTATTTTCCTCTTCCTGCAATGACTGGTTGTTATTGCAATATGTAATCACTGCATACTTAGAGAAAGACACTTTTTAACTTTATTACTCACTATGAATTTGGAACATAATTTTCACTCCTTAAAAGTCGTAAGGATTGAAACACAAAAATACTGTGATTGTATAATATGTCTCCTTGTGGACTCATCATTCATTATACAGGATGATTGACTGTGGGTCAGTAGGCTGTATTGGATTCTTCCTAGAAAGGACTCTGACATAAGACCTTTTAGGTAGGTAAATTGATTTAAGTATCAGAGACCGAATTTTTATCAACAATTACAGTGGTGACACCCATTATTTTTCAGGCTGTAACAACATGGTGTGCAATTTTGCATGCCATATCATACTCACCCACAGTAACTGAAAGTGACAACTTGTCTTGCCTCAAAAAGATTGTTTTTTATCCCAACAAGGTGAAAAATAACAGCCAAAAGTCAGGTAACACACCACAAATGGATTGTATTTTCTCAGTTAGGTAGACTAAAGAGAGAAGTATTAGACCCTTATTAAATGTAGCAATCATATTAGTTGACGAATGTTTGCATTTAGATAAGAACAATGGTTATAATGCAAGATGACAAAAGAATGGAGTGCATTCTTCTCTACACAGGATATGAAAATTTTAGTCCTCTCAAGTATATGATTTTCAGAAGAAAAAAAACTTTAAGTAACATAAAGAAATAAATTATGCAATATACACTGTAAATTATGAAATTATGAGGAATGACATGAAACATCAGAAACAACTTGAAAAAATTCGTAAAACATTAATTTTTGTAACACAGCACTATGCACAAGAATAAGGTGACAGACACATTATTTTCCTGTATTATGCAAATAATATCTGATCTTTTTAGTCATCTCTCAGCTTTAAGCACCTGAAGTCCATTACAAGTGTACATCAAAGATTGCTTAATATGTTACTAAAGCAAAGCACTTTTTGGCAAGAAGAGTGAGAAGAACTGCTTGTTTGAAAAAAACCTGGAAACCTTTACGGCACTTTATGGTATAGGCAAATTGCATTCTTTTGACAATGAGGAAAATTCAGCAAAGCTGACTTTAGAATATTCAGTGATTTACAAAATTTTACACACCCTTTTGGCTTCAAATATCTTGGCTTCTATTTATAAATCAATTTTATTTGCACAGCTACTGATGCATAGGAATATAAAGTGCCTTAGGGCAATCAGAAATTAATACTGTGCCTTCCTCAAGATTTATTTGATAGCATTCGATATGGAGACTTCCAGCTTGTACTGTCCAGTACTCTTTGGTGAGGGGCAGGTAACCTCACCAGTTGCCAGGATAGGGGAAAAACCCCTGCCCTGATCCTGCTGCCCACATTATTTCTGGCACCAGCCAGGATGCCATGGGCCTTCTTGGCCACCTGGCCACACACTGGCTCGTGTTCAGTCGTTGTTGACCAACACCCCAGGTCCTTTTCCACTGGCTGCTTTCCAGTCTTCCCTAGTGCTGTGTGAGGTTGTTGTGAACAAAGTGTAGGACCCAGAACTGGCTGAACCTCATGCCACTGTCCTTGACCCATTAATTTGGACTGTCTACATTTCTCTGTAAAACCACTAGTGTGGTGTTTAGTCAAGTGCTTTGATTAATGTACCTAATGAAGAAATCTGGTCTTGCTAATAGAAAAATTCATGGCCTCTTTGCATGAAGATCAAAGGCAGGTGCCAAGAAGATAGTGCCAAACTCTATTCAATGGTGCCCAGAGACAGGATGAAAAGCAACGGCCATAAATTAAAACATAAGAAGTTTCACCTCAATATGAGGAAGGACTCTTTTCCATTGAGGGCAGCAGAGCACTGAAATCAGCTGCCTAGGGAGGTTGTGGAGTCTCCCATTCTAGACATATGTAAAACCTGAATGCAATCTAGTTGTGTCACCTGCTATAGACAATCTTGCCCTGGCAGGAGGGTGGGACAGGATTTCCAGAGGTCTCTTCCAACCCTAACTTTTCAATGGATGATATCAATTTTATAATAGTTTCAGTGATTCTGTGGCTGTGTGATGATGACAACTTCCACACCTAGCCCTCTGCACTACAACATGTTAAGACTTTCTAGAGCTATCCCTTTGGGCAATTCAAAGCAAGGAAACCCTGTTTAATGACTGCTTAATGAGTTTGGAAGATATGAGATATTTGTGAAGCGTTTCTTGTAATCTAGTTAATTTACATTGCTACAGTATTCAGAGAAACATAATCCCATTCCCCATGTTGCAGTACCCTACATTTGAGGATGATATCAATTTTATAAGAGTTGCCAGAGATCTAGGTGAAAATGCATTTTGTGATTGTTCATGTGTGTGCATGTGCATTTCAGTTCTCAGGTATACAGATCTTAGGCAAAAGGTCCAATAACACTAAAATAAAGAAAATTTAGATATGTGGAATACAAAATTTTCAGGGCAGCACATTTAAAATATTTAAAAAAGAAAAAAAATATTTTTTGTGAATGCTTTACTTTTTGTGGATCTAGGAACTCATACTTCCAATAAACAACCACTGAGAAATTCCCCCAAACTGATATTGTTTTACATGCTCAGATGGCTATCATCTCATCAAATGACTGCTTTTCTACAGGGTTTTTGTTTCATATTGAAGAAAGATAGAACAAGCTTTTAAACAAAGTTTATCAAGGGCTATGAATCTAGCTGACAGCTGAGGAGCACACAGAAGCATAAAGCAAGTACTTAGACACCACAGAGGGTATGTAGGTTAGTGATATTTCTGTTGTGGAAGAAAAATATGTGTCTTATAAAATATTCCTTAAGAGTTCTAGCATTAAAGAGAGGGCAGACAAAAAGTACCATCAAATAAGTGTTCGAGAATTGGTGGTGCTCATGTAACATGGATTATTAGCTTCTGGAAACAAACTGCAAGGAAAAAGCATTTCTGGTTTTGTTTTTTTTTTTTTTCAAAATTCATGTGCTCCAGTTGGCAGATAGGAAATAAAGAGGTCATTGTAATAATATGATAGGTTTTGCCATTCTGCAGTTCTGAAGGCACAAGCTTTATTAAGAATCTATAGTGTTCTTTTCTACTGACTGAAAGCAAGGAGACAAATGGTTGGGGATTCAGCTTGGGTGTTTTTTTTTTTTTTTTTGTTGCTTACTTTTGGTTTGTGTTTTTTCTTTTCTTTTCTTTTCTTTTCTTTTCTTTTCTTTTCTTTTCTTTTCTTTTCTTTTCTTTTCTTTTCTTTTCTTTTCTTTTCACAGTTCTGGTCTCCTTTTTCTCTTTTTTCTTTCTTGCCACAGAAGAGGGAAAAGAAAGGAAGAAAACAGCCCACAAACCTGAGAACACGATATTCCAGGAAAACTCAGTTTCAGATGAGAAAATACATACCTTTTTCTTTTTTGAGGCACTAGATATTCAAAGTTGCTTTTAGCCAAGCAAAGGGCATCTCAGACACAAAACAAGCTACAGAAGGATGTGGTAATATTGTCAGATCTTAAGAAGCAAATCCTACAATCTTGCAGATTACAAATGAAATATAGTATATAGCCTTGTCTCCTTCATTTGTTGTAAGCAGCTCAGGAAGATTGGAATATAATAAAATAAAGTAGTATGGCATAGAAAAATAAAATTAAACTCTAAAGGTTCACAGAAAGAAGATAATAATGCTAAGAAATTTTCTAATTGTGAAGCTTTTCTTAGTTTCCAGAAGGTAATCTTGCAGTTACCATTTCAGAGAAAAGTCAATGGAAGAGTAGCAAAGCATTAGCAACTTCTTTACTCTTAAATCCCCTTTATACTAGTGTGTTACTTGACAGGAATCTCCCTTTTGACAGCTCAAAACACACTCAAGTATTTTCTATCTATTTTTCTCACCTTCTGACATATTGGCATTACTTTCAGGGTTACTAACAAATTAAAAGTTAAGTTTATGTGCCTATCATTTGTTTCTTATTTATCCTGTGATCCATTTGCTTTTTTGGGAAATGCTAAGGAGCTTTAGAAGGGTATGAAATTGCAAAAACAAAGTAGATTTTTTCCAATTGCTGTATAAGTTTTCCACATATGGTTCACTGCCTACTTTTTCAGGGTCTTCTTTAACTTGAAGGACAGGAGAAAAGGAAGAACAGAATTTGCTATTCACTACTGCATACTTTAAACTTTTCAGGAGGTCATCTCACACTGCACCGCACTGGGAACTTTGATATGGTATACTGCTTCTGAACCTCAGCTAATCCATCACCTGGTGGCAGGCTGCACACAGTTAGCATTAAAAGAGAACTTCATCTGTCAGATTCAGATAAGAATCTATACCTATTTGTTCATTTTGTGAAACTTTAAAAACAGGTATAAACAACCACTACAAGACATCACTGTAAAGACCGATGTTATTTGTCAGCGTACTACAGGGGATACCAATTCAGACTGACCACATCATTAGGTGTTATTGAACTGTTCCAGCCCTTAAACAGTGCTACATCAAAATACAGTCTCGGCTGCTACACAAAGTGTAGCCATGCCTCTTTTCTCTGTGCCTAGAACATCTTAATTCTGTGCTATTGCTACAAGGAGGCCTATAGAATTAATGATGCCAGATAGCTTGACCACTGCTGTCAGGATTCATGAAAATTCTGAATATGAAAAATGAGGATCCCTTTTCATTAAAGACAATTAAATACTTCAATACATGATAGGAAAGCATTATTCATTACACTAATGAAGTGTGTGATAAATTGTTATCTTAGGCAGTTCAAAAGAACTCAAAAGCTGAGATGTGATACCATGCTTAGAGTGATCAAAGATCTTCTGCAATGGTAACAGCTCCCATTTTTAGTGACCAGAAAGCATATTCACTAGAAGTGATGAGTTTGGTAGTCTTGATATATTCCTCAGAACTTCCCCAAACTGCTGAAAATGCAGTGGAAATGGGCTTTGATAGGAAATTCCATCTCTTAGAGGTAAAACTCAAAAGAACTTAGCATCAAATTTGCATTATCCCAGATTCATTCCTAAACTCCAAATAGGACTTGTTTTCTAAATCCTTGAACTTCATGCCTCCTGTGGAATTGAAACAAAATAAGAAGAAAATGCTCTGTATCAGACCAGGGATCTGTATTTGGCAGGAATCTGTATTCTGAAAGTTCAAATCACCTTTCTCAATTATTTTCCATCTATTTTTCTCATTTTCTGACATATTGACGTTGCTTTCAGGGTTTCCTACAGTGAAGCATTAACTTGATATACCTATAATGTGTTTCTTATTCATACTATGATCCATTTAGTCTGGAAAAATGCTCTGTATTAGAGCATTTTCATGCCTTCCATAGATATACAGAAGATTACATCAATTTATTTCTTTAAATTATATTTCATACGATATTATACATGAAATATCAAATAATTGTCAGTGTATGTATGAGAAATCAGTTTCATAAAAGATTGATTATTGTTCTCTTATTTTCTAGAAAATGTCTGATCCTTTAAATATTCAAATAATCTTTTTTTTTTTATACCTATTCTAAATATGGGGTTTAAAAGATAATGAAATTTAAATTTTAAATAACTTAACTAGAGTATTCTGTACTTTCGATGTATTGGCCGGAACTGACTAGGGCTAATGGACTTCCTGTAACTCAAACTTTTCCATCTCATTCTTCAATATTGCTGCATTTGCTGTGTGAATAAAAGTGTTTCTGAACACAGTTTTCAGCACTGGATTACGATCAGGCTGTATTTGGGCAAGATATTTTTTATTTATTTTTGACTGTAGGAGGCCTACTATTTCGAATTATGCAAACACTATCAGAATCCAAACCCACCTTGTGAAATTATATTAGTGTGGAGGAACAGGGTCTTAGATTCTGCTCTTTAAAAATTAATCTGGTTTTGGTAGAAGAAGAAATTTTATAGGCAAGTTTTTAGGTAAAAACTGATTCCCCATTAAGAGTATTCTGAAAAACATAAAACACAATTTTACTTTTGTTAATGTTCTACAGACTCTAAGGTCTGAAGAGTGCATATAAATCAAAGCATTATTTTGCATATTTGAGGAATCTGCCTAATACCATTTACATACTTTTCTCTTTTTTCTTTTCTTTTCTTTTTTTTTAATTAGGCATTCTTTTCATGTGTTTCTCTGAGTCTTACAACAGCAGCATGTGTATATTAAAATTATGAACTCTTTCATCTTCATGAGACCCTAGTAATTTTTAAAATATAATTTTAAAATATTTACTACCACAATTTTTGTGGTCACTCCCTGCCTTATATGCTAGGATACCACATTTACTTTTTCTTCTTCTTCTTCTTCTTCTTCTTCTTCTTCTTCTTCTTCTTCTTCTTCTTCTTCTTCTTCTTCTTCTTCTTCTTCTTAGCTAATGCAGCTGTTTCAACATCTTTTTAAGGTGATGCTGGAATTGTAGCTGCTAGGAGAAGGTAATTGAAAAGCATGTAATATAACATTATAAATAATTGCACAAGTTATCAAGGGGAAGAAAAAAGCCAGGTATTTGAAACTTCTAAGATCTTCCATTCATGAAAATTGTAAAGAATATAGCAGAAATTGAGCAGAAGTTGTTACAAAGCACAGTAAATTTTGTCATTTAATGCATATGCAAGAATATTTCCTTAGGTGAGTGTATTGTATAGAGGAGGCACTCTGATGGGGCAGAAAAAGGTACACAAGGAATAGTAGGATGGCCTTATTGCCTAAAAATACTAGCACTGCTGCACGTCAGACCATGACATGACAGAATACATACAGATTACTGACTTCCAGGAAATAATAGTGGAGCAAAATATTCAGGTTTGCTCTTCACTCCAAAGCAACACCTTAGCTGAATGCTGGTTGCAAATGTTTTACATGTGTTATATACACGGTAAGCGCTGAATAATTCTTGGTGCTACTCTTGTTTGGCCAACAAGTAGGGCCAACATTTTCTTTAGTAAATGATTGTGTTTGGATATCTTTTATTATGTGTAGAAGCTCTGAAGTCAGTGTGTACGTAGGATTACTTTAGGCTTTTTTATGCCAGCAAGGCCTTGTATCATTGAGGCTAGCCTGAGAAAGCTTACAATTCCTCATGCAGGAACTTAGTGACATAACCTGCTGGACAGGAATTTACAGGAAGTTTACAAGAATCTGGAGAAGTTGTGACGATGATGTCACAACTTGATGATGTAATGAGCTCTATCCCTACTTTGTGTTTCTGCCTTCCAGCTTTGCACTTTTTCTGACATTTTACCTTTTTGTACTATTTTTCTCTTTAATATTGGACCTACTGTTTTCTTAATGGTTCCAGTCCTTTGTTTCTTTTCTAATATTTCATAGTCTACTTGTGCAAAGCACAATTTTTTCTTAAACTAAACCTAAGCTGAGACGCCATGGCTGTGGTCTGCAAAACCAACTTTTAGGTCCTGTCACCTGAACACTTGGTTCTCAGGGAAATAAAAAGGGGGAAATCAATCAATATGAGTTGACCCTGCAGATCTTCATCTTCAGCCCTTCGATTGCTCCTTTTGCTTTCACTCTGTAGTAATTAGCCAGACCACATATCTGCCACGCTTAATCTGCTCCTTATAGTATTTCCAGGTAAGAATTGATAAAGTTGTTTCATTGATTATTGAACTGCATGGTAACAACTACCTTGCTTTGTGTCACTGCACATATGACACTGATGGCTTATGCACAGGAGAAAAATCAGGTAGTGGATGTCACCAGCTTCATTACTACAGACACACTTCTCTCTTCTTTGCAGACATCTCAATATATAGATATTTAATTATATGTTTAGGTCCTTCTACTGCCAACTCAGCTAGCCTTTATATGGCTTAGGATTTTTTTCATAAGCAGTAATAACGAGAATTTCTGGCCCTCCTCCTTCTGATTTTAAATAATTCACATACATATTTTTTTACCTTTGAATTTCATGCTGGCAATATGCCTAGTAGTTCTAAAGAATCTGTACACTGATGTTTATCACAGGACACCATTGAGATCACAAAACAGAATGGATTGAATTTCATCACCAATTAATTTCAGAAAAAAGAAGATAGTCACAAACAGCACTTCAAGCAGAGGCACAGAGTATTTTCTGCTGCTAATTTTGATGTTAACACCTAGGGAAGCATATAGTTCTGCTTTTATAACCATTAATTATGTGCTGAAAATTTTCAGAGAATCTTATTTTTTCCCAAATGCTTTCTTTCATTTGATTAAAGCATCACTTTGTAGCAGATGTACTAAAAACTTTTAAGGAGCATATTCTATTCCCCAACTGGCTCTCCCATGTCCCCCAAAAATCAAACAAACCAAAGCAAAAAAAACTCAAAAAAATCATGGGCTTAAAACAGTTGGTTGTTCTGAAAACAAATGTGTTGATTTATTTTGTTCTTCTTTTTAGCGTGAGATGTGTGGTGTGCTATTTCTAAATAAATGGTGCCATAAGACAAGCATATGTTGTTCTATATCATGCACTGCAGGTGCTGCAGTACAAGGTTGCATAATGTGCCACCTGAAACTCACAGAAGCAATTTTCTTTAAAACGCCAGATTGTGGAGGCCTAGCTCATGCTGATAAGCACCTACTGACGCAAGCAGTTCCATTAAAGCCCCTCCTTTCAAGTAAGTGAGAACTTACATCACTAAGTTTTATAGGCCATCTCTGAGCTTCCAGTGCATTTTGGCATTAAAAATCACATACTGACTAATATATTTTTAGATTCTCTATCCATATAAATTATGTAGGATATGGAAGGTGTTGGCAAGAATTTAGGATTTAAAATGTTTCAGGTTACAATATTTATTAGATTAAATCTTATAAGTGCGAAATCCAAAAGACCTCTGCTGTAAGTGCAGTCTTTTACTTATGCTAACATTGAACCTTATTGATATATAGGTCACAGAGTCTTTTAGGTAGATGACAGGACAGAGGACTTACAAATACTTGCCATATATCAAGAAGAGCAGTTTTAGGCAGATGGTAACAGTATCTACAAGGGAAGGTGGGTAGGAAACTCATGGTGGTTTTCTGACCCAGACATGTAATTCAAGTTTGTATTATAAAATACAATACTTCTCTGTTTATAGAATGTGGAATTCTGCTGTGCTGCCTGTGATAAACTGTTTTAATCTGTACTGAAATGATTTCTGTTTAGCTCTTCCCAAGCCTGCTGCTTTCAGAATCTGAATTCCTTGTCATAGACACCACTGCAAATTTATTTGGCATAATATGAATTTTCTGCCTATACAAAAACAAGGACAATTCCAACAATACTGTTGTGGTACTTGGTTTTGCAAATCTTCTCACATCACCTATGTAGACAATTGTGGAGAAACTAGACCTGATTTAGACAGAATTGGTAAGTTAGTAGTCAATTGCCTAGATGGAAAGCAGTTGTGGTGGTTTAACACCAGCTGCAAATTAAACTTCCACCACTCCCCATTCCCTGCTCCTTCCAATAAGAGGGACAAAAGCAGAGACTATGGGTTGTGATAACAATTTAATGAAGGAAAAAAACAGTGGAATAAAAAATTCACAGCAACAGCAGTTAACTAATAACAAAAGTATACAAAGAGAGAAGGTGCTTTACCCACAAAAAAGGTGTTTACCATCTTTACTTATTTCCACATGTCTTCTGAGACAAAGACAACACAGCAACCTTTCCTGTTCTAGCTGCTCCATGCAGTTTCCTCAGACAAAAATTAGATGGAAGTTGTTGCTGCACTTTGTGCAGCATGGCTGTGAGGAAAGGCAAGATGGAGGCAAAGGGGCTACTGTGGCTAGTGGTTCCCATCCCTGAGCCCCAGACAATGTAAAACAATAATGGACAAACCCCCAAAAGCTCCATGGTCCACATCGTGCTGCCCACTTTCCTGAACCACTGTGCCCAACTGTGGTTCTAAGTACTTGGCTCAGCTCATCCCTTTGCACTTTGGTCTGCCCCTATTTCACTCCCCACAGCTGTTGCTGGCCCTCCACTTCTTTTCCCCCTCAAGCTTCAACTCCACTGGCTGTGGAGCACACACATGGGCCTTGGACACACTGCCAATGATTTTTTTTCTTTAAGTGGGGCATGCACTCCAAGAGGCTCAGGTTTGCCACTTCTTTTCTCAGAGCAGCATCTCGAGCTCGTTGTTTCTTTCCTTCAGCACCATGTTTTGGAAGTGCAGCTTGAAGGGACAGGAAGGGGACCAGCAATTACAGCAGAAGACTGGATCTGCAGAGGCTGATCTTGACATCTCTCCACTCAAGAGAGGGAAGGAAAATTATTGACTTATTGGGCTTGCACTTTCTTCCTGAAACGATGATCCCCATCGTTAATGTGGGTGGTATAGAACCATAACCTAGGCACTCCCTGGTGCTAAGCTCCACCCCTCACTGAAAACAAGACTTAGGAATCACAGTTCTGGAAGCTGTTTTCAAACTAAGGGGAATGCACAATGTGAGCATGGAGGCATAATGATTGTAATCTCAAATGAGGCAAACAGACTGAGGTCCAGTTGCTAAAGCTGTTACTAATGTAAGCGTTACAGAGGAAATAAAGAAAAATTCCTCTAGATTTTTCTCTTTGTGTTTCTAATGAAAGACCACTCAACATATGATCATCATATCAAATTGTCCAAATGTAATGCAGACTAAATATTTTATGCATTCCCTTAAGTGGCATAGTATTGCTTCTCAGATGATAATTGCGGTTTTGCTTTACACATCTAGATTTTGACAATTGTACAAAGACTTTTTTTCCATTGTCACATAAGGACTGAGTTATATTTAACTTTAAAATGTTTACAAAAGACCTTATGCACATGCATACATATCTGTAGATATAAAACACACAACATCTGTGTAACACTGTATGTGTATGTTGCATATATAGATATATACATATATATATATGCACACATAGACATATATTTTGCTGTTAGGGGACTTCCCTGCCCAGCCAGTCAGGAACCACTCTGGCAATCACTCTCACACACCTGAGCTGGGACAGAGGTGCACATTCACCCCACTCACAGAATCAGATCAGGTTTTCCCTACTGGATCTATCCCATAGCAGAGTCTCGGATATCTAGATCTTATGATGAAATAGCTAAACAAGAAAACAACAAATAGCAGTTTAAGCTGGGTGCCTCCAAGGAGAGACCCCAATCAAAGAATCCCCTGGGATTTGTACACTGGCATTCTAAGCACAGGGAAGTCTGGAGTCATTGGCTCCTGCTCTGTCTCTGAGTGGCCAGTCCCCTGGCCAGCCCCAGGTCCCTGAGCCCTTTTTTTATGGAATGGATTGGCAGTTCATGGCCTCTTGCTTCAGACTCCTGCTTGGGCTCCTGCCCCACAGAACTCAGCCTGCAGTTCACACTGCAGCTTGTGCAGTGAGCTACCTACACTGAATGTATTGCTCAAGAGTACATAAGTATTTATAAATATATATCCATAAATATATATTAGACATTGAAGCTAAATCACCTAAGTAAACCTGTTTGAAAGTTAGGTGTGACCACAGGCTAAAGAAACAGGCTAAAACCATTAACTGCATGCTTGTTGCAATATTTTGTTGGTGGTTGACAGAATGAAAATAGAAACATCTTCTATTCGGAGTTTAAATTTTTCCTACAGAATAGATTAAGGGTGTCATCATCAATATTATTCTTGATACCACATTTACTTCCCAGAAGATGAGTGATTATTTCATTACTTTGCACAGAATCACATAATTACTAGGATTGGAAAAGACCTCTGAGACCATTGACTCCAGCCTTTGACTGATCACCATCTTTTCAACTTGACCACAGCAGTAAGTGCCACATCCAGTTGTTTCTTGAATACCTCCGGGAATGGTGACTCCACCACCTCACTGAGCAGTCCATTCCAATGTTTAACAACCTTTTCTGCATAGAAATTCCTCCTGATGACCAACTTGAACCTCCCCTGGAACAGCTTGAGGTGTCCTCTTGTCTTGTCAGTAGTTGCCTGGGAGAAGAGACTGACCCTCACCTGGCTACAACCTCCTTTAAGGGAGTCATTGAACATAATGAGGTGCCCTCTGAGATTTCTTTTCTCTGTGATAAACAGCCCCAGCTCCCTTAGCCACTCTTCATAGGTATCTTAATCCCCTCATCCAGGCCATCAATAAAGATTTTTAATGGGGCTGGTCCCAACACTGATCCCTGGGGGACACCACCAATGAGCAGCCACCAGCTGGATGTGGCACCGTTCCCCTCCACTCTCTGGGCCCGGCCACCCAGCCAGTTCTGAACCCAGTGAAGGGTGCTCCTGTCCAAGCCATGGGCTGCCAGCTTTTCCAGGAGAGTGCTGTGGGAGACAGTGTCAAAGGCCTTGCTGAAGTCATGGTAGACAGAACCTTCCCCCTCATCCACCAGCCAGTGTCTGGGACTTCACTGTTTAGCCAGGACTGATAATAAACTATGGAAAGAGGCTTAGCAAGCTCTTTCACCAGTTCCCCTAGTACTGTTGGATGAATACCATCTGGTCCCATAGATTTGTAACAGTCTAAGTGGCACAATAGGTCACTAACTACTTCCTCCTGGATTTTATGGGGTCTGTTTTGCTTCCTGTCCTTCTCTGCCAGCTAAGGAGGCCAGCTGCCCTTGAAGATAAACAGTCTTTATATCAAAGACTGAGGAAAAGAAGGCATTAAGTACATCAGCATTTTCTGCTTCTTTGCTGGCAGTACTCTCCACAGTGTCCAATAAAGAACAGAAATTCTCCTTGGCTCTCCATTGTTATTAAAGTATTTATTAAAAACATTTTTTATTGTGTTTAGAAAAAGTGGCCAGATTGAGTTCTTTTTGAGATTTCACTTTTCTAATCTTTCTACGTGACCTAAAAACATCTTTGTACTCTTCCTGAGATGTCTGCTTGTCTTTCCAAGGTCATACACCCTCTTTTTCCCCTGAGCTACTGTTAAAGCTCCCTGTTCAGTCTGGGTGGCCTTCTACCCCACTTCCTTGTCTTTTAGTACATGGGGATGTTCTGCTCCTTCACAATTTCTTTCTTAAATATGTCCAGTCTTCCTGGATCCTTTGTTAAGGGCTGTTTCCTAGAGAGTCTCTAAACCAGTGTCCTGAGTATGCCAAAGGGCTGCCCTCCAGAAGTCCAGTGGTGTTCTTCTATTGAATGCTTTCACAGATGAAATGTATTTTAGAGTATGCCATTTCCTTTATTTCTATAATTATATTTCTTCTTCATCAAACAGGGTATAAAAAAAAATCAGCATTTTTTAAAAATAAAGATTTGGGGTCCCTTGGGACTCTCTTTAGTGATTTTTTTTCCCCCCGCTGTATTATAAAATCAAGCAACCTCTGACACTCTTGAAAGAACGATTCTGCAGTAAGGTGAAAATATCACTGTTTTATGTATGTGTCAGAGTGTTCTGTCCTTATTCTCTGAGTGTGAGGAGTGTGTGACTCTTTCCATCTATAACATACAGACAAATCCTATTTTTATGAATTTCATAGCCTTTCAAAGAGTTAAGGGCATACCCTTACTTTGTCCCAACATGACATTAGAATATGACAATCTCATTTACATCTGAAGTTCCTAAGCACAGCTGCATTTTCTGTTCTGTGTGCAGCAACAGTGGTACTTATGGAACTGGACATACTGTGAGGCTTGTGGTAGCCAAAGAGTTTGGCCTCCTAAAATGTGATATAACTAAACAAATGAAAATTTGAAACATTGGTCAGTCATATAACTTTTATGTAGATTCCAGATGTAATGGTCTGCCAGTGGAGTTTATATACCTGTGTTTTTTGTGACGACATGCCAAATCTGGCAGATGACTGGGCAGTCATCTGGGCACCTACTCCCAGTAAGCACATACAAAAACACACATATACAGTACATATTTATGCACACACACTGATCAGCACTGACAGAAGCCATAGCACTCTTGCAGACAGAAAAATAAACTTATGGCCTCATGCCATTTCCCTCTCTGGCTGGTCAAGACAAAGGTTGTTTAGTGGGAATACATATATGTACATAAACCTCAAGGTGATCCCTCCAGCAGCAGGGCTCAGCCATGGTCTGCCCTTTTGCCTCCCCTGGTTTTCAGTTCCCCCAGTGGCTGCTTCCTGGACATCCAAACACAAAGGACACATGTGTACCCTTGCCATAGGTACAGAATTCCATTTACAGACAAACACACACAAGTGTGAACCTCCTGGCATTGATGCTTTGACATGAGGTCTGTCAGGGGACTTCCCCTGGATCTTCCTGTGTCTCTCCCACACCCTTGCATGCACATACACATGCATGCATGCCCACACACTCACCGGCAAGTGTCTCACATGACCTGCACGTCCATAGTACTAGTAATAGCACTAGTACTAGTGCTAGGCTTGGAACTCTACTGCCTTCAGGAGCCAAACCCTCCAGGTGCCTCCTGCTTGGAGATCTCCACAAGTCTATCCTGGGGTATTAGGTGCCTTCCTGTCAAGTCAGGTTACACATTTTCTGGTGATCACAGAATAGCACATGAAGCTGGGATGGCTCCAGGGCTGCCACCATGGACACGTGGACCCTGACCCATGACCCACAGTCCCTCCCCACAGCCACATGAGACAGAGTTCCTTGCCCAGGAAATAGAAGTAGAGATCAGAGAGAAGATAGGCTTGGATCACATGAGATAGGTGCTGGACATGACCCTATTGACACACTGGCCATCTTCTGCTCACACCTTTCCGGCCCTTGGTATCACTTTTTAAACCTCTTTTCCTATGCTTTCTCTGCCTTAGATCACACTGATCCCCAAGTCTCCTTCCTCTGGTTCTTCCACTGCACATCCCCATAAGGCCTGTGCTCCTGCTCCCCATGAACTACCTCCCACACACATGAGGTAGTGATGTCTCAGTTTGTGGCAGATCTGGAGAACACCCCAGCCTCACAGTGTTGGAAGTAACCTGGTCCAGGAACTGACACTCCCTGGGACTACCTGGGGAGGTGCCTGGTGGGTGCTGGAGGTGCTATCCTAGGTACCAACATACCCTATCCTCAACCCTCAGCATCTCAGAGGTCCTGAGATGGTGGAGATGATATTATGTGGTCTCCTAATTTATTTTTCCTTTGTGCTCCTCTTTTCTAATGGATATATGCTGTTTTATAACATAACCTTAATAGTTCTACCAGGATAAACCAGAAATTTTCACAAAATCTCAGATTAGTCTGAGCTGGGAAGGACGCAGAAGGACCATGTTGTGTCCTTGTACAATAACATTTAATTTAAATGCAAAGTGCTTTGTAGTTCAAACATCAAAATTATATTTGAAGATAGAATATTGGGAGTTATACAGTATGTCTACATTGAATATGGCTTCACTTGGAATAACAGAGTATGTCATCTGCATTGTAATGATATCTTAGAATCATGAATTCATATGCTGCATCAAAATTAAGTCTAGCTTTGACTATCTAGAAGTGTAATGGTCTGACTTCTGAATTTTTTAATCTTTAAAAAATTGACTGCAATTAGAATGTGTCCAAATAATACTAAAAAGCAGGTTATGGTTTGAGGTACATGAAAGTCAACATAATAGAACACCTCATCTAAGATTAATCACCACTGTTCAGTTGCATTTCTGCAGCTTTAAAGCTTCCCTGTTACCACATTATTCTTCTTCAACACTAGCAAATTAAAATAAAATTAAATTTAGTTAATTCAAATACTCTTTACTTCACCATATTCCTTGGTGGGTGGCTGCAATTTATTGACTACTTTGCAAAAGTCAGAAGCCCACATTAGTTCCTTGAAGACACTAAGAGCTCATCAGTTGCTGTGAGTTGTTCTATCCTGTCAGCAGCTTGAGCTTCTTCCTAACTCTCCTGAGTGGCAGCTCCTAGCCCCATGCTGGCAGGAGTGAGAGAAGAGTGTTGCATGTTTCGAGAAGAGTGTTGCATATTTCTTCTAAGCTTATTTATGCTAATGCACAGGTTATGGTTTCTTTCCTTCCCCCAAAAACACACATTTGCACATGCACATTCCCCACAGTCTTCTCACTTTCCTCCAACACTTATTGAAGTAACAGGCTCACAGTGCTGTGGAGGATTGAGTGAAACATCAAAAGTCTGATTTTGAGAAACCTGCTTTAACCTCATGTATATTGGTGTCTTTCTGTGATTGAAGAAAACAGAATCAAACCCTACCAATATTTTGAGTTTTTTCTTTAAAAGGGCACAAGTTACGCTTGTTGGAATTTAAGGGGCAACTGGCATATGTGGAAATCCATAAAATTAGAGGGTTTTGGGAAAGCTGCAAATGGCAGGCCTCAGATACAGCAGAATTGAGAGGAGAGCTAAAGCAGCAGTTATGAAATAGGTCAGCAGAAAAATTATTTAAACTGTAGAAAAGGCAAGGGCAAATAGAACAATAAGCTTGTGTATTAATGCTTGTCTGAATAGCTCTTTAAGCTGCAGAAAGTTTATCTAGCAAGATATTAGGAAGGTTAAAGCTTAAGAATGGAGCTCTGTGTGTTGTCTCTTACAAATGGGTATTGTATTCGAAATAAGCAAGCATTGTTTTAACCAAACCTACGTCTGCTTATGGTGATTGGATAGAACTACTGTCAATATGCTTTTGCTTTTTGTGATTGGTCAAGAAGCTTATAAAGTATGTTGTAACATTATGTTTTCTGGCCTGCTGCCTGGATTGTGAGCTGCCAGCATCTTCCCATTGTCATAATCATGTAATGAGACTGATGCTGAAAAATAAACAGCTCGAGACACTTTCCATAGCAGCCCTGTCTCATTCATGGTCTGTAAATAACCCCCCTTGCCAGCGTCAGGCATAACCTACTTAAACATTCTGACAATGAGGGCTTTGTGTTTATGGGATAGTTAACAGCTACAAAAGGTGAATAGCTGGAAAGGAATACTCTTGCTGACTAAACTCAATAGATCAGATATTTGTCTGGCTTTGGTACACGCTGGGTAGATCCAGAGGAAGGTAGTTTGCTTCCAGAAAAGCAGTTAACTTTTGGGGTTGTACTCTTTACTGTACTTCACAGTAAAGAACTTATTGTCATTTAGATATTCTTTTTCCTTCTTATTGCATGGATGAGGAATAAAGATTTGCAGACATGAGTATTAAAACTAATCCTCGTAAACAATCAATCTGGACCCAGCTAGGCATCAAGTGTACAAGACCTAAAGATATATTATTTCAGGAGTATTATTGCATGTTTTTAATTTACAATAATTTAGAAGTTTGTTAGTCTGTTTAAGTAGACGCTAAAACATTTATCATGGCACAACAGATTTGACAAAAACAGCAGTAACCAACAAATGATTACACCTTCAACTGATTCTCTGATAGCATGTGATGTTTAAATGCTGATTTAACATAAGCATCCACTTTGCACACAGACATTTTAGCTTCTTATATGAACAGTGCTTTCAGTCCAATCATGCCCTGTTTTCTTTGACATAGTGTGTAAATGACAAGGTGTAACCTCTATTATTGTCATATGTTTCTGAGGAAATGTTTTTATAATGTTTGTATGTAGACTCATATATGTACATATATACTCATGGATATAAAAGCAAAAGCTGCTTCTGCAGCGAAGAGTGGTTGTGGCTGGTATAGACCCATTCTTGTTTCCTGATGTGGAGGAAAGGCCTGAAAGTAATGTATCTGAGCTAGAAATTTTTAGATGTGCTGTATTTTAGCACAAAACCCTCAACAGTATATCTACACTTATGCCAGTGCAAAAAAATGCTGTGAAAAAATGGTGTCAATTCCCAGTAAATGCTGTGAATGCCACTCAGGTATAGTTAGGAACTTGTGCTAAAATCTTGTCCTAATAACGTTTTGCATCAAGCGTTTAAAATTCCCCCTCTTATGACATCAAAGGCCATTCATTAAGACACATTCTCAGTCGAAGTTTTATTATATTCAAAGATTTCATGCCTTCAATAAAATACAAGAGATTCCCATTGGTTCCACTTTATTGTGAAAGTGGGAATCATTTAATGAGAAGTTTAGTATGTGTGTCCTACATATGCCTTCTCTCATTTGTATCGCTTGTGTGGAAATATATTTTCACCTGATACTCTCTCAATGTCTGTACATAAAAAAAATTCCTTTTCTTTTATTTGAATTAAGATGCTTTATTTATTTTTATTTATTTGAATTAAGTTTGTTAAATTTTTTATTCAACTTTGTTAGTTAATTTTGTTTGTTAACTTTGTCTGGGCTTAATGTACTGTGTGTGGCAATGAAGCATTTATGAAAAGTGACTTCTAACTGAGGTGTTCACTGTATCTTGTCCGTAAATCACATCTTCAGGTTTCTTACCAAAGTGACCCTAAGTTATAACCTTTTTCACCTACTGTTATTGCTATTCCAGAAATTTTGGTATTTGACCTTTGCTATTTGACCTCATTGACATTATGATTGTCAATGGCTGCAACTTTTTTTTATGTAAGAAAAGTTAATCTTCTGGAAAAATAGAGCAGCTTATAGGAAAATAAGAAGAAAATATACAAATGCTTTAATCTGTTTTATTTTTTTATGAAACATCTTGCAGTTGCAGCTTTCCCCAGTAATCTACTGTCGCCATTTATCAAAGTAATATTTTTTCCATTGTATCTGTATACATATATATGTATTATACCCCAGGGAGGGTAAAGGAGAGGACTCCAGAAAACAGGCAGCTTCTGAGAAGAGTACTGGAATGTTTCAAAACTATCTGTGTCAGAGCTTTGTTTACATGAATAACCCCTACAATGTCCTCCACACACTGAGTGTGACTACCTAAACTTAAGGTCACCTCTGATACAGTGAAGCTTGTTAATTTTGGATGAGACTTCTTTAAGAACAGTGGAGTTGTGAGACCGAGCTGCACAAAAAGCCTTCCCCGGGACCTGAGGGTTGCTTTGAGGCCCAGAGCCCTGCGTGGTGTCTGTGCCCCAGCCATCAGCCAGCCACTATCTGGCTGTGCACCCTTGGTCAGACCTTGGACCTGTCTGATGGCTGCAGTCTGCTCTGGCCCTACTTGCTGTGTGGTGGGGCAGCCTCTGTGCGAGGCAGTGGGCTGAGACTGTCCTCCCATTTCCAGTGCAGCACTCAAAGAAGAAATTATGGCAGAAAATCCTTAGACTGGCTGAAAAAAATCTTAGAAAAATACTGCTCAGAGAGAAGAATTTTGAATGGCTGTGTACTGGAAACCATGTCAGATACAGAAATTGTTACAGACAAATGAAATTGGTGAAAAAAATTCTTTGTTCTCTCTGGCATTGATTGTTACTGTTTTCTAACATGACACAGCAACTGAACATCCATATTTGAAACAGTCAATGTCTCAGTTGTTCCTCAGGATCTGATTTGTTTTCCTGTCTGTTGTGTCTTCCAATCTGTGATCTGTGTTGCTTATATATCACTTACAAACCCATGTCTGTCAAAACAAACTGGATTAGCCTAAAAATCTGAAATAGCAGAACTTCTCTAATGAAGTCCATTTTGATGGAAATGGCACAACAAACACACAAACAGCTGATCTGGCTCATCAGAGTCTGCTATTTTGTCTCTGAAATGAAATTTTTTAACAGAGTTAGCATTTTAACAAAGCGGCCAATGCAAATTTGATAGAGAAATCTAGTGGAAAAAGAAACTACAGAAATTGAATAGGAATGCTTAAGGAGAGGGAACAGAGAAATTTGTATGCTACAAATAATGAGCTGGAAATAATGTGGGTGTATTCAGGAGCCACATTCAATAAATATCATTGTTTTATAGTGCTGTAATCATCCTCTCTTATAAACACAAAAAACCCTTGATGTGTTGTGACTACTCAAGGGTACAGGAAAGAGACGCTGAAATTTAAAAGTACAGATTTTAAATCTATGAGAAAATATTTTTTAAAAGGCCAAAGCAGAAAATCTTAGACATAACATATATAGCCTGCAGGCTATTCCTGGACACCTTTCTCAAGAAATAAATCATTTGCATAACAGGGAGAAGAATATCTCTAAATAAATTAGTGATATTAAAACTTCCATGACAGAGAAAGACAGCAAATGTATTGTGAGACAGAAAACACACGACCACTTGAGAAGTGTCATTTTGTTGAAGAAATGGGAAGGCAAATTATACAAACTAACACTGAATTCTTAAATATTATAATAAAATGCATTGAAAAGAATAACCTGAATTTCAAGATTAAGATTAACAAATTTCATGTGTTGATGAATTCTAAAATTATCTATTTTGTTATAAAATGAATTTGTCTCATTTTCTTTTGTGCCATCCATCTGTTTAATTTTATTTTTTTCCTTAAAAAATACTGGAAATATCCACACATCATAGAATGCTTACTTGAAGTTAGTAATACATTTTTATTGAAATTTGAATTTTCACAAGGAAACACTAAAGTCATCTGAAGTGACTACACAAAAGTGTTGCTGTCATCTTTTAAATCAAAACTGCAGTAAATCTTTACTACCCCTCTGAAATATTGCTCATGTTTTGTACTTTATTGGTACTTTGAAGAGTTGGCACTATGAAGGCTTTGCTCTGATAGGTAAATTGATACCAGAAAAGAAATAAAAGAGCTAGTTAAACCAGAGTATGAACATTGAAAAAAATATTGTATGCTGCAGGTGTATTTTTACACTTGAATTTTATCTGCAAGAGAAATCAAAGCAACCTGATGAAATCCACAAGTTTCTGCTGCATTTCTTCTGTCTTTAGTAGAAATCAATTAAGCACAGAAGCTGAATACATTTTCACAGGGGGAAACATGGTGAGATAATGCTGCAGGGAAAGGTTCTTCAGTAGTGAGCTCCCCTTGCCATGTGAGAGTTTTATTAGATATACATAGGATTTAATGCTTTTCAAAAACTTTTATATTGCAAAACATTCATGAAGTCTTCATCCTTTTCTATACCAACAGCAATATCACTGAAGAAAAATGCTTTCTGTGAAACAAGGAAAACTGTAGTATTATGTTTTCTGGGATTATGTTAAGTGGAAGAATATTTTACTATGATTCAAAAAACTAAAAGATCTTGATATATCCTAAAGTTCAAAAGCTACAAATTTTATACCCACAACAGAAAGCAGTACCTCTTTATAGTCAGGATAGAGTTATACAACTCTAAGTATAGAGTAACACAGTCTGAGGAAGTAATTTATCTTTGTCAGATATCTACATCAGGATTAAATGAATTGCAGTCCTGAAGTACCTGTTTCTCTTTATTGCCAATAAATGGACTTTAGACTGCTAACTAGAACAGAGCACATGAGAAGCCCATTTCTCTCTATTGATTTTAAAGAGAGCCTACATAACTGTTTTCTTCAATAATTTCAAATTTAAATTATTGAAAATAAGGAATTAATAAGTAAAGCTGAGTCAGTATTCATTCCAGTAGACTGGAGTTAAAAAATCCTTTGGGAAAAAATCCTAAGAGCAATTCCTGGAATCCACCTAGTTAGTTATGCAAATCAGTGTGAAATGAAAACTTCTTTGGGATTTCCTTCTTTTGCTTTCTTGAAGCCTGAAATAACCTGTTTTACTTAATTGCTGTTGTAGCAGATAGGACTTCAATCCACAAAGAATTCTTCAAGACTGATTAGCAGAATTTCAGCTATGTAATTGTTCTCCTTGCTAAAATCTGTTCTCAGTAAGAAGGCATGAAAAAAAACCCCAACCAACATTTATTACGTTTTTTAAGTAAATATGTTTAACAAAGGAAGAGTAAAAGAGAAACAATGAGAGTCAAAGAATGAGAGAAGGACCAAAGAATCTTCCTTTGTGGAAACTTCCATAGGTTGTGTGGACACTTCCTAAATTGTTTTCACAGAGCAGGCAGAACAGGAACCTCTTCTTATTAATGCCTTAGGGTGCTAAAGTAATGTAAGAAGAACAATGAAGTACATACCACACCTTTTACCTTTGTTTTTCTCACTGATGTCATCTGTCTTTTTCCTTCTCATTTTCAATTTGAAGGTAAAAGTGTGCTATTAAATGACACCTTCTGATCTGCAACAAAGAAGCCCAGAGGGACTTATTCTCTCAAGCTTGCTGGTAATATAAACAGCATGTTGCAGCTCATATATTTTTCCAATTCAAAAGTGCCAGAACACCTAGCTCTCAGATGACTTGCAACAAGATGTATAAGAGTGGATATTTTCACACAGCTCATATGCCTTCTTTCATCACTTTTTGTATAGGGATGAAAAAAATTCCATCTATGTATTTTTTTAGGATATGCCCACAATTTGTTCTACAACAATTCCTTTCAATGTGCTAATAATGTGTTTCATACATACGCTCTTCAGCAAACTGTATACACAGTATACTTTTGTATTAGCTATTTCCACATGGCAAATTTAAATAATTTCAAGCACTGCTTGGCAGATAAATGGCTATGTCCAGTAAACTCAAAATCAAGAAGAAAATTAAACTCTTTAACTGAAAGAAACTGAATCAGCTCTGCTATATTTTGATACTGCACCTGGTCTTGTTCAATTGAATTGCATTTAATAGAAATGATCCCATAATTTTACTACCTTTTGTTCACTCTTTTACCTCTCCTCATAAAACCACAGCTCACAGGAAATATGTAATCTTTACATGCAAACACACATTCCTCTCATCCCACTTTCATTTCTAATTTCATTGTACCTTGAAAAATCATTGAAAATACACAAAAATTAATAATTTTTATTCTTATGAGGTGAATCACATGGTCAAGGAATTTTAAAAAATAGCCGTTTTAGTATAGGATACAAAGTGCAGGAAGCAAACCATTAAAAGTGAGACTTTGAGTCCAGAACCAACTCCCTATCTATACTCTTCTCTGTGTGAGAGGTGAGTAAGCAATGGGTAAAACCTTGATTACCACTGTCATCCTTCGGAGTTGCTTTACAACATCTGGTTTAATACTCAGTTGAAGAACAGCAATTTATTGGTGGAATGTACCATAGTGGTAGAGCAATCCATTTCTACTTCCTGAGAATGACAAGGAAAGAAAGTAAAGTAGAATAAAAGATATGCCTGTTAACTGTGTCTCCTGGGAAAAACACTACTCTGATGCAGTTTCTGAGCAAATTCTTGCTCAAGGTCTCATATAACCTAGAAATTTAATCAGAAAGCCTTACTGAACAATAAAAAAGCATGGAGGTTTCCTGACTTCTGAATTCTTTGCTAAAATTCAGAAAACATATCAACAAATCATAGTTGCGGAATATACTGAGTTGGCAGGGACCCACAGGAATCATTGAATCCAGCACCCGTCCCTGCACAGCACCATCCCCAAGAGTCACACCATGAGCCTGAGAGTACTGTCAGTGCCCAGCCCTGATATCCAACTAAACCTGCCCCAAATCAGCTTTGTGCTGTTTCCTCCAATCCTGTGACAAGTTACAAGAGGAAAGAGATTGGTACCTGCCCCTCCACTTCCCCCTGGGAGAATGTTGAAGACCACGCATCATACTGTCACCAGTGAAAAAATTTCATCTATGTATTTCCTGTGGTTATTTTAGCTTGTTTTAAAAATAGTGAGGTGTTCAATTTCAGTTGAAAGACAACTGCTATGAAATAAGAAAATATGGGTATGTTAAATAAAATTGGTAATATTTTAAGATTTTGTGATTTACTGGTGAATTTTTGCTCATCACAGTTCATCTCTTGTCAGTAAAACAATACAGACACATAAAGATAATAGCAGACATTACATTTTAAAGCACTATCTAAAATAATCAGTGCAGAGACTGCTTCATTCCTTTAAACTATTATCTTACTCTCTCTAAGAGATGAGTTCTCACTTCCTTATGTGCAGAAAATTCTTTTGTTTCTGCTTAGCATTTTTTTTTCTCCTGTAGAAGAGAACTCTTAAGACCATAAAATCATAGAATACTCTGATCTGGAAGGGGCCTACAATAATTACTGAAGGAAGTCCAGTTCCTGGCTCTGCACCACCACCCCAAGAAGCACACATTGTGCCTGAGAGCATTGCGCAAACACTTCTTGAACTGTCTCAGTTTGGAGCAGTGACCACTTCCCTGGGGAACCTGTTCCAGTGCCCAACCACCCTCTGGGTGTAGAACTTTTTCCCGATATCCAACTTAAATCTTCACTGACACTCTCACGCCATTCCCTTCAGTCCTATCACCAATCACCGAAGAGAAGAGACCAGCACAGGCCCCTCTTCTTCCCTTCATGAGGGAACTGTGCACCATGATGAGGGTTGCCTCAGCTCTTCTTATGGCTTCCCTTACAGACCTTCATCCCCTTCATAGCCCTATTCTGGACATTTTCGAATAGCTGCATATCTTTATTTTATTGCAGTGCCCAAACTAGTCCCCACCACTCAAGGTGAGGCTGTCCCATCTCATAGCAGAGCAGGACAATCCCCTCCCTTGCCCGGCTGGCCATGCTGTGCCTGATGCCCTCCAGGACAGGGTTGGCCCTCCTGGTGCCAGGGCACTGCTGACCCATGTTCAACTTGCCATTGACCAGGACCCCCAAGCCCATTTTGGAAGGCTGCTCTTTAGCCTCTCATTCCTCATTCTGTCCATACATCCAGGATTTCCCCATCCCAGGTGCAGAATCTGGCTCTTGTTTCTGTCAAACTTCATACAATTGGCGATTGTCCAGTGCTCCTATTTGTTTAGGTCTCTCTGCAAGGCCTTTCTGAAGATAAGGAAAAATCAGTCTAATCAGTCACAAATAAAATCAAGATTTTTTTATTTAAGGGAAAGCTAGCAACATGATAAAAGTGAGTATTAAATTTCATTCTTATTGCAAAAAATGAACAGCAATCTGCTGAAAATACTGAAGGAAAACCCTTTTATTTTGATGATGTTCCTTGGGTCTATCAAAAACTGAATTAATACCAAGTATCACAGTATAGTCTGACCTAAAGAAGGTTTATTCTTCAAGTCTAGAAAGGAAACTTCCATAAGCTGTAAAGAATTTTCATCATGGTCATGCACAATGCAAGTTAAAATGTTGGCCTATCAGTGAGTATTTATTAATCTTATTAATAGAATCATTAAAGTTCAGAAGACCTCCAAGACTATCTATTCCAACCCTTGAAGACCACCTTGTCAATAAAACCAGATTACTATGTATCATCCATGCAAGTATTTTTTGTAAACTAAAGTGATGAGCATTTTTTGATGGAGAATGAGGTAGCATAAAATATATTTCCCTGTGCAGAATGCATGAAAAAAACCAAGTGTGCTAAACCAGAGCAGACATGAACATAATTTTTCATCCCAGGATATCACAAGTATCTGTGAAAATATTAGTAAAATTTGAAATTTAAACTGATAATCACTCAAAGAATCTGCCCAAATTTTTTAAACCTCTTATTTGTCTATTTCACGATGGTCTTTTTGCAGCAGTTGTGTGAGTAGTTAGGAATGTGTGTGTCTTTGGCAGGGGAGAGCATTCCAATAGCCAATAGCAGTACTTTCTCAGGAAAATATTTCTTAGCTACTATTTTAAAGATACTTAGTGTCACCCAATAACCTGCATGTAAACAGTCTTTGAAGTTACACTGACAGTAAATCCACAGAAATTCAGTTTATATGGACCACTGGCATAATCTTTGCTTTAGAAGTAACATTGAAATGTAGAAAGAACTGTGCTTTTGATTACTATATATAGAGCATGAAACTTTTCAAAAGAAATAATAGTTCTCTGACACAAAAGTTTTCTGTCATCTGATAAAACTGCTCAGAAGAAACTAAAAAATATATAATCTGAGACAAAATAAACACTGTAATATGAGAGAACTGTCACTAATATATATCTTTAAATTACCTAAAGCTGTCCATGAAAAATCCTGTTTCTTACTCTTTCCAATTTTTCTAAGCTTTAATCACTTGATGTGAAAATTTCTTTGCTTCCTGCCTATGTCAGGCTGAGCTATTTGGGAAAATAAACCAGAAAAACTAGCTAGCTCTAGTTCCAAGCTAGAGACAGATAGTCTTGTCAAACATAAAATGTTCTTACTTTTTTAAAAATACTATGGATGGTGAGGAGTTGGTTGAGGAATGGGAAAGCAAAACTATGCTGAATACCAGAGAGATATGAAAACTTGACCTTTTACCAAGGTATACATGCAATACTTGTGCCATCCAGCAAATTGATGGAAATCTTATTTTTCATATGGAAACATTAGATTATTATATAGAAAATAGATTTCATTCAGAAACTATTTATGTAGGAAATTCCTGGTTGACCTATCCTGATTATTTCTTTTGAAATTTCTGGTTTCATCTATTGTTTAGGTTTATGTACAAAGATAATTTTTATATACAATGGATATTTTATGAAAAGAAAAATGACACGTGAAGCATTAAGGACAAAAAAATACCATCTTGTTATACTGTGTGGTAATTTTCAGTATTTAGACCTTTTAAATTTTCTGGAGTCACTATGGTGTTGTATACAGTGAATAATTCTCTCGGCAAGCACTTGCAAAGGAAGAATGTACTTGTGGTCTAATAAGTTTATATCTTATGCCAAGCCAACTCTTATTGATCCCTCTTTTAGGAGAAATCCTATTCTTAATGATCCCTTCAAGCATCTTAATAAACAAAAGAAAACTTAACTTGTAGTCTTTCAAGTATGAGTTTTTGATGGAGGTTTAATGAGTGACTTTCTACTGTTTTTCTTTTGAGTTTATCACAAGTTTAACAAACCTCTAAAGTTATTAAGATGCCTTACAATGTGCACTGTGCTACTTTGTTTACCATCATTTAATTGGCAAATATTTTTGGTCATATTGATCCTAAAGCTCACAGAGAAAATCAGCCTCTTCTGACACTAGCAGTGTTACTGTCTCAGTAGCTGACTTGTGGAAATTCATTGACATTAATATCCGTTACTAATGCAACTTCTTTTACAGAGCTTGTGGAAAGCTAAGAAAGATTTTAGAAACTGACATCAATGTGAGTTACAGTGAAAAAGAAGCCAACAAAACATCCAAGTCCACAAAATCTGCATTTTGATTGAAGTTTGCAAGGTTTCAGGGTTATCAGATATTTGGGAGGATGGTGTTATTTTGTCTCCTCAGTATTGTAGAGGAAAGAGCTAATCACCAAGGTAAAAGTATATTCAGAGTACTGCCAGTTGACAGACATAGGTTCTCTTGTTTCTCAAAAGTAAAATGTCTTCATCTATTTTTTGCTACAGAAGGAATTGTAGTTGCTCCTGTGCTAGGGAAAATGCAGTGTAGTCCGTTTACTCTCAAAAAATTTGCTATGGAAGCTTTATAAACACCCACTTCTTGCAATTTTGATATCAAATTTCTTCATGCAGAGAAGTCTCCACCAGGTCCAAATTTAAGACCCAGATACCAGCTTATTAAATACACATGTAGTCAGAAGAATTGTATGTAAAGGTTGAAACACCTTATTTTCATCCTGAGAGTATAAGAACTCTCAGGATGTAATATCCATTTGAATCTGGGCTGGAATCAAGATGTACTGTGTGAACAGACATCAACCTAACCACTAAACACTTAACTGTGATGGAAGATGTGTACACCCTACTATGAAGAAATAAATTAACAAGTAAACAAGGCTCACCAGTATAGAACATCACAGAAATTTGCACATACATATGTAATCTTTTACAGACAATATTCCATTTATGACTATTGCAGAGTATTTTATTTCCCCTTAAACCTATTATTCATAACCTGAAAAGAAGAAAATGGGGTCATATTAATGATCAATTAAAGGCAGAACCAAGCTTTTGTGTTAAGTATAGATAGGTCACCATATCAGAATGACTGCACAAAGAAGGGCTGGAGAATGGTAAATGAGTAAGAACGCAAGACACAACATCTTGAAGCTCTGCAATAATAGATTATATTGCATGTATTCTTAAGTGGTTATTCAATTTTAGCCCGAGAAGAAAGGGCTTTCCTAACAGTCTATGCCAACAAACAGTAATGCAAAACATTGCTGTTTTGCACTACTGTTTATTGTGTTAAGTGTTAAGTTAAAGATATTTCAAAAAAGCTTGTGAAGCAAAACACAGTTATACTATAGCTGTAAAACAAAATGGAATTTAAAGCAACAAGAACAAAACAAAACAAAGAAATCAACAAACCCTAGAAACATCCAACCAGAGAAAACTATGGCACTATGGGAAATGAGATCTGAGTCCTTAGACATAGATTAATTTAGTCTATTCACTAAACAGTAATATAACAAAATAATAAGTGTCTTAGCCTGAAAAAGAAGAGTATTAAGGCAATGTGTAAACATACATACATATGCAATGCAAATAAATAGATATGTATACACATACTTCCATGTATATCTGTACATACACGTGTATGTGCAATTTTTATTACATGTGTCCATATATGTTTTTATATATAAGGTATGTGTACATATATGAGTATATATGTGTATGTATCTATCACCTAAGTTCCAGGTACCAGTAGGAACATTAGTACAAGTAGATATGTACATGTATAAATACTTTCTCCCTTTTCTTTCCCTCAAGGAGAAAGTGTTTAGTAAGTTTTAGGTCATAAAAATCATAGAATGATTTTAAAGATCATCTTGCTCCAACCTCCCTTCTGCTAGACTAGGTTTCTCAGAGTCTCATCCAGCCTCTTGAACACCTTCAGGAGAGGGGAGCTCACAAACTTACTGGTCAACCTGCTCCAGTTCCTCACCACTGTCGCAGTAAAGAATTTCTTCCTAGTATCTAATCTAAACCTCCTCTCTTTCAGCCTAATACCACTCTGCTTTGTCATATACTACCAGCCCTTGTGAAAAGTCCCTCTCCAACCTCCTTAAAAGCCGTCATAAGCTACTGGAAGATTGTTACAAGATCTTCCCAAAGCCTTCTCTTCTCTATGGTGAAGAACTTCAGCTGTCTTAACCTGTTGTCACAGAAGAGGTCATCCAGCCCTGTGATCTTAGTAGCTCTGCTATGGACTCACTCCAACAGGTCAACTTATTTCTTACGCTGAGGTCTCCAGAGCTGGGCTCCAGGTGGGAGTCTAAGAACAGTGGAGTAGAGAGGCAGAATCACCTCCCTTGACCTGCTGGAAATTTTTCCCTTCATGCCGCTCAGGATGCAATTGGCTTTCAAGAGTGTGAGCTCACATTACTGGGTGATGCGGAACTTCTTGTTCATGAACATGGCCAAGTCCTTCTTCCCAGGGCAGCTCCCTATCCATTCTCCAACCAGCCTTTATTTGTGCTTGGGTTTGCCCCAACCCAGGTTTAGGACTTTGCACTTAGTCTTGATGAACTTCATGAGTTTCACACAAGCCCACCTCTCAAGTCTGTCAAGGTCTCTGTGGATGGCATCACTGCTCTCCAGCATTCTGACTGTGCTAAACAGCTTGGTGCCACTAGCAAAGTTGTATAGGGCATGTTGACAGCAAAGATGTCAAAAGGTGCTGGTCCCTATACTGATGAAAAACATCACTTGTCCCTGCTCTCCAGCTGGATATTGGCTTGTTGACCACAACTCTTGGAATGTGGTGATCCAGGCAGGGTTTTAGCCACTGGTGGTTACAATGATACATGATACAATCTATGTATCTCCAGCTTAGAAACAAGGGTGTTGTCAGAGACAAGAGTCAAATGCTTTGCACAACTGGTGGTATTTCTTTTCACAGGTTAGTCACAATGGATACATTCCCTTCCTCATTGTAGAGCTAAGCTATATCTAGTCTTTTTGACTAGAGCTTTCCATGATTATGATCATAAGAAATTATATTTCTTTCATTCAAAAAATGAAGGATCTACATTTACAGCTATTTTTCCTGGTTAAATTCTTCAGCATGACCATAATATGTATTTCCTTATTCACAGTTTTAGAGTAATTTTTCCTCTCAAATATGTGCTTATCTAGCTCATTTATCGAAGAGAGCTAAAGTATGATTTAGCCTGAATTTACAGAATTTTAATGAATGCATGATATATTATTTTATTATTTCTTGTCGAGAATGCTAAAATTAAATATAGTATTGGACTCGTTACTGATGACAACAATTTATGAAATAACAGACATTTAATATTGTTCTTTAAGGCTTTGGTAAGCACTGATGATGAACAAATGTGAAACATTTGTATTCTGCCTTTCGTACCGATGCTGCCTCATTTGAGTACCACACTAAATTACCGAAATCCTGCCACTGAATTGTACAAGAGTTCACTCCCTCCTATGAAAAACTAAGGTTTCCTGCAAATCAGCAAAGAATTCCAGACAAATTAGAAAGCAAATTCCATCGTTTTTTGGTAGTGTTAAAGCACTTAACTATGATGGAATTTAAAAGAAAATACTATATGATAGCTTCATTTTAATATTTTAATGTGTTCCATTGAAACAGTATAATGGTTAATAGTCTTATGCTTTAATTCAGGGGGAGATTTTAATTTTAAATGTTTTGCTAATGTAAATTATATTTTCTACAACATATTTTTTGACTTTGTGCTTATTTTCAGTTTCCACTACAAGGGTAAGAGGATCTCTTTAGACATCAAAAGTTCTGACAAAGAGGAATTGCTAATGGTAGTTGATGCTTCCAGCTTCACAGAGTAGATAAAACAGACACCTTTTATTCAGCCTGAAAAGTCCTTTCCTCATTTACTTCACAAGTTGACTTATAATATAAACTTTAAATACCAGCCATATGGCCAAGATTTTTTAATTACTGGTCATCCCATGCATCAATCAAAGAATAAATTAACCACACATTCTTACAATATTGAGACCATGTGGAAGCCTATATTTAAATTTCATTCATGTCTGTGACAGTTGGGTTGTATTTAAAAGAGGGCTCTTCTAATCTACTCCAGGTTGAATCTTACTATTGTGAGCAAATTACAACCAATCCAATTTTAATTACCTTTGGGGGGAAAAGCTGTGACTAAGGCAATTATATGAGTCTACTGAGCCCATATTATTAACACTAAATGACATTAATATTTTCATATGATTAAGCAGGAATAATAATTATATTAATTATATTTTTTATATTTAAAGAAGGAAGAAGTCACCTTATTTTAAAAAAGTCTTAGCCCTTTTTTGTGCTGCTTTAAACCCATAGCATTTACATAGACATGGTATGCAAATAATCTAAGTACAGAATGTGAACAGTTCATGATTTAGGATCCAAGTCTCATATAATTAGTATAACAGTTCAAATCCTCCTAAATTCAAGTTCTGCATATGCATACATTAGCATGAATTAATGTGAAATTATTGTCTAGGCAAGATTAGATGTAGGTTAGTGAAAATTTAGATAGTTAAGATTATGTAAAGAGACAAGTAACACACTGAGTTACAAACAGAAAGAAATGATACACAAACATACGGGAAATAGCTAAAGAATCTGATTATCACCTGCAAGAGTGAAGAGAATTTTAATATAGATCAGTAGAAAGATATTTAAGTCAGTGCAAAAATAATGGTCTCACTTCCATTTTTAAAGCTGTGGGGTATCTTATGTTTTTAACACATGCTTTGAGAACTTCTCTTCATGCTTTTCTTCTGACTGCACATAAAACAAGTTAGATTGAATCCTTAATTCTGCATAGGATATGTACAGTGAAAAGTTTTCCAGAAAAAAATAATACTTTAAACACTTAAACAGATAATCTGAGAAATATATTCTCATATTTCCTTTAGGTCAAAGACAAAAATATTGAAATGTTGATGCTTCAAAGGAACTAAAACATTCCTCAGCTGGGCTAAGGTTTTGACAGGAGCGATGATCTCATAACTGAAACAAAAAGAAAGTGGTTTTAAAATATATTTATTTTTTAAATTTGCTTTAAATTGCATTTTCATTTTCTTCAGTTGGGTTTTGGTGTTTAAAGTTTTTTAAAATATGCTGACCAATATGACAATCTTAAATGAGATTGACTTTTTATCAGACACTAAATGCCAAATGTGTAATAAAATTCTGAACTGAATTTCAGTCACCATAATAGTAACAACAATTTATCTTAAGGTAAAATCTGTTCTCCAGTGTTAATCTGTAATTAAAAAATAATTATTCTGAAATAAAAATATTATAAATCCAAGATATATTAACTGTCAATTTACACTAAATTAAAACAGAATTGTCATCAAGTTTTTATATTGAAACTGTTCACTGAGGGACCACATCTTGGGGTTGTTAGAGAGAAAGGGCATTGTAGCAGAGATCTCAAAATACAAGCATGAGCTGAAAGCTAAGCTTCAGAAATGCTAGCAGAAACAGCAGGCCTATAAGCACAAGGCACAGATGGTAATTAGTGGTTTATTAAAGGAGAATAACCTTTGGATCTGTGTGCAACCAACTTTAAATGTAAGAAAAAATCCAAAAGAATAAGTCTCCTTCACAATCAAATTTAAATATATTGTGCAACTGAGAACCATTGAAGAAATTCCCGGTAAGCAGACTGTCTTGGGAAACATATGAAGTGATCCCAAAAAGAGAAGGAAAAAGACACCCCACCAGAGAACTCACATTTCTGAAAAGCACCGATCTTACCTCTGCATCCCGTACTTCTTCCTGAAAAAGACTGATTGCTCATTGACATTAGCACCCAGAGAAATAGTATAAAGTATAAATGAGATTCTATAATAAGAAAATGTTGACTAAAACTCATGGAATCATTACTAAAGAAGTAATTCTCAAGCCATTAAGACTATAGTTTGACTTGCACTAAACTCTTGTCTTCTTGCTTAAGGCTTTTTCTTTAATCCAGAGAAACTGAACAAATAATGTGATGACTCTGTTCTTTTGGATTAGTTTTAAAATATAATTGCAACAGATGGGGAGAATGTGGGAAAACCAAGCAATAATTTGCAAAGTAAAATGGAAGTAGAAGATTTTATCTTCTAAATGTATTATTGATTGCATTTAGATAGATATCTAACTGCATTCTTTGATCAGAAATATTTTTGACTCCAAACTATAATAAATCAGATTATCAAATTTGCACTGCCATTCTGATTACGGAAATTTATTTCAAAATTCTATGAAGAAAAAAAAATTGTATTTTCAATATTAACATTTTTTCATGCCTCAGCTAACTAAAACTTAATTAGACTTTTATGGGAAAACATAGCTACTTATCTTTTTCCCTTGAAATTACGTAACATATTCCAAGTAGCTTGAAGGGCAACCTATATAAAGGCAAATTTCTATTAATGGTGTTCCAGAAAGCTAGTTGCACTGCTTTTGAATGATCTCCAGCTTTTCAGCTAGAGACAATCTTCATTTTACTGCAAGAACACTGATTACTCTTTCAAAAGGACAGTGTGTAAAATGTTTAGGAAAAAAATTATCCCTAGTTAAGTCTGTATTTGTTAGACTCTTACTGCCTTTTACTGCAAATCATCACAAGCACAGAGCAGAGATCCTTCAATGCATTATTAGGAGAGTAATGTAAGTGACACAATCTCTGCTTGATGACTTGCTGTGTTCCCCAAACTGTGTCTTGCACTGAGAGGTGTGACAAAAAACATTTTCATTCCTTTAAACTTAGAAAGCTGCACGCTTCTGCACAGCAATATGAAAGTCCTTGTTCTTGGAATTTTCTCCTTGCAGAGGTAGTTTGTCTTAGCGACTGATTATTATATATGTGATTACTGAAATATAGAATTCATACACAAGCTATTACTACCTGTTATTGTAAAAAAAAATTGACTTACAATAAGAAAAAGAAACATGGACAAAGTCTCAGTATAATCCATGAATCATAATCTGTAATCTTTAATTTTCTTTTTCTTCCCCTCCAGGATATTGTCCTTCACACATTAAAGGCATCATACATCTTTTTAGGAAATACTTACACCACATAAGAGGATGGTCAATTTAATGTGCAAAATAAACACTCACAAATCTTAAAAGCTTTTAATTAGTATATTGGGGGATGAAATGCTCCTAAGGTTACTGAAGTCTTGATTTTAAATATTTTGTGACAAATGGTCTCTAATACAAAGAACAGAGTACACTCAGCAATACTATATGATTTAGAGATTAGTACATAGACACTGAATAGTAGCAATTTAAATGGAGACCTTCTCATCAGAAAGTAGGAGTTGAGCAAGAAGGCAAAGACATTTCAGGATAACAAACTTAATGCTTGGATATCCCAGCTAACAAATAATAGCAAAACATTATATCGAATATATATTGTTGTTGACTGGATGAGCCATAGGGATTTATTTTTTAAGATCTTTATCTTTTAGGGCCTTAATTTATTACATAAGTCAAGTATAGGCCAGGAACAATCAAATGTCTTAAAAATGTTTTTCTCATTTTTTTTACCAAAACCAAGATATGAATGGGTTTGAGTCTAGCTTTGAGTGAAAATACATATGTATTAAGGATATTGCCTTGAAAATTTTTATAGTATTTCAGATCATTATAGCAGAGAAGACAATTATATGAGCCATCTTTCTAAAACTGCTTAGAAATAGATCTTAAGACTGTTTTCTTCCAAGGAGGTTTTCCACTTCAACTTCCAGAACTAATGCATCACCCCTTGGTTTCAACTGGAAGGATCCTCATAAATTTTCTTCAGTAATACATAAATAACTTAAAGGAAATGATTACATAAAATTTACTATTAGTCACATTATATCTCAGAAACAATCATTCTTTAATATGGTTTTTTGAAGTCAGGCTGATTTCAGATTATAGTGTACCTATCCTGTGTCTAATTATGACAGAAATGTTCAAGGGCTTTTATATGGCTTTTGATCAGTCACATTGAGAGTCCCACAAAATCTTGACCAACTTCAACTTCTCAATTCTAATGTTTCTAATATTTTAGTTTCTTTTATCTTTACAGCACAATCTTATGATTTTACATTATTATCTCTTTACATTTCATCTTCCTCTTTAGAGACAGGTAAAATTGTAGGCATTTTTCTCAATACAGTACTGAAAGAAATATTTGTAGCTTTTCAGGATACAGGCATTAAATAATACTTTCATATAGACACATTTGACTTATAAACATATTGACATAGCCTTGTACTGAGTTCTGCTCATGATATTTTAAGTAAATCAATTGATATGTATCAATGACTAAAACATATATTCAAGATAACATGTGATGGCAGCTAGATACAGGCATGCCGCAACCTATCTCTTCTTATCACTTCTAGAAAGGCTGTACCATGTTTTGCAATCTTTAAAACATAAGAACAAGTTAATCTTGAATTCTGGAAACTCAGAAATATTCCTGTCTTGGGACAGCCTCACTTTAGTCCATGGTTTATTCCCAAAGGGCAATCTGTGCTTCAAATATAGGAATTTATAATAGCAAGAAAGGAACCTGATCCTCAAAAATGCTCGCAAAACTCTTCAGTCTGGGGTGCTTAATGTTCATAGAGGGTCTCAGGGTCTTGCATGCCCATTGACAGCTATCTTGGGAAAGTGCTGAGTGCCTCATTGTTACCCAGGGCTACCAGAGGAAAATACTCAGTGTATGCACCTCCTCTACCCACATAAACTCAAATCCCTAGTACTGACATGACCTTCCTTAAGTTTAGCTGAGTTCTCAGAGACATCATGCATTGCATTGCACCTCCCTCCTAGATTTATTCTTCATTAAAGGAGTTAGAAGCAGATTCAGAGATCTCCCAGCACGTGGCTGAATATTCTGGCAGTTTAGGATTGTGATTTGTGCTTTGTAAAGAGCAATTAACTAGTGGACATTTCTATCATCACCTCTCACATGCAGTCAAATAAATTAGTGGGTTTATACTGCTGCCAATCAAATCTGGTATGAATTAACACCAGGATAGAGAAGGGAAGGACATTTTACACCATTTTACATGGCCTTTTTATTCACCCTAGACTAGAAAAAAAACGCATTCATTTAGATTGATAATTCTTTAAGTTTTTCATTATACTCATGCTTCATACTCAAAAACAATTTTAGTAAGTGAAAAAATGTATGGAAAGCACTAATTTGTATAGAAAGTACTCTAACTAGCATGGTACATTATTTCATGTCATAATATTATGGTATTCAGAATTATTAATGTTCATTTAAGACAGAAAAATTGCAATAGTTAAATCAAAGGAATGTATATCTTGTAATGATACAATTTTTAAAATGTAAAATATATATTTGCATATTATATCCTATGATTACAAAAGTAAAAGAACATATATGTACTAAGATATACACATATATTTGTCAGGGATAGTTTTGATATTAAAATGTTTTGTCTAATTGATATTAGGTTAAAAAGTTGGAAGTTATAAATTACAAGTTAGAAGTTTTGAACACCAGAAGATTGGAGATTTTATTTCAAATCAGGCAATACATCTAATACTTCTAAAATTAATGCAGATGTAGTCAGCATTGATGCTAACAAGAACCTTTCATCCACCCATAAAACTCCTGAAAGATTATGTACTCCATTTTAACATATGATTTTAAATTCAGCATCAAAATATCCATAGCTCATAGCTTTATTAAAATGCAATATGTATGTTTTCTGTTATATTATGATTTCTAGTGGGAGTGACTGATATCCTAATTTATAATTAAATTTATAATTTTTTAATCCCACTCAGAAAGTAGCAGTATAACTCACCGATGCCTGAACTATTTTGTCTTGTGAGTTATAGAGGCTTGCTGTCTATGAGTTTGATTGAAAATCTGTAATTATGTCTTATCAATCCTCCCTGAAAAATAATATATAAATAGACAGAGCTTACAAAGTAGCAGTTAGATTAAAAAATACCCAATTTTTTGTTTCAACCTAAAGGAGACTACATCTTTGTTCAGAAATTTTCCTCTATCAAGGGTTATAGGAAGGAAACAACATTGTGATAACAATATTGAGACTTATTTGATTTGGTTGGTTGGTTTTGTTGTCTGGCATCAGCATATTCATCATTGTTTACTGAGTAAACATTTGGAGAAGTGACTGCCTAGCCAATCTAAACAATCCTGAATAATTAGTGGTTATCTAAAGATGTGAATAACTACTAAACAGCTAGATATCCTATTGACATACTTCAGTGATCCATGCCATGTCCAAATGCTCCTTGCCAAGCAAACAGATCTAAAGGGGTGATTTACAAAGGAAGCTAATAAACTCAGAGAGTTCCCTGTTGCATAGGTAATCACCTTTCACATTGTCCTAATGAAAGCAAAATCCTTCTGATTTCAGCTTTATTTCAAGGGCTTTTGCTGACATCAAGAGTGAAAGTCAGTGGTAATGGTCTTTGTAATCCAACGCAGTCTATCATGCTTTTTGGTTTGCTGCATTTTTTTTCCTTCAACACTTTTTTTTTGTAGTTTCTGACACAGGCCTCCCTCTCTGCTTATTCTGTCTTACTTTCACATGCTTATATTACATCTAGTGACAGTGTGAGACTGAGACTTTTGCTGTTTCATAGTATAGCTAACTCCAAACTTCACAAAGAAAACAAAGTTTAAATAATTGAATGTCTGTTGGTTTTAACACCAGACACAAATTATAACTGGTGTCATGGTGTGAGGGGTCCTCACACCATGACACCAGTCATTATTTCCTTGGCCACTATATATACTCTTTTTCTTCTATAATTTTTTAAGTTGTTTTATCCTGATTGAATTGAGAAGAAGGACAAAAAAAAACCCAATCAAACAAACAAAAAAAAAAACCCACAAAAAGCAATGAACTAACAAAAGAAGCTATGAACCAAACACAATGAACCAACCAAAACCAACCACAAAAAACCACAAATGAACAAACCACAGAAACCACCCCCAAATCCAACATCCCAGCCTCAAGGGCTTGACTACTGTAATTCTCCCAAATCATCACAACTCTGAAAATCGTGTGGATTTGTATGTGAACACAATTAATTTGTAGGACCTACACAAAACTAATACAGTCTAATATAAATAGTGAAATAAAAAGTGAAAGCCAATTTGCACAGCAAGTCTTTGGTGGTGGCAGGGGCTGCTGGTGTGGCTTTTGTGAGAAACTGCTAGAAGCTTCCCATGTGTCAAACTTGGTCATGCCAAGCCATTGACACTACAAAAGTCAATGGGTGAAAATTGAGATGCAGAAAACCCTGTAACACAAAACAACTTTTTTTTTCTTTTTAAATATTGAGAAGGCCAAAGATAGGCAGATTACCCAGAGAGGTTGTATAGTCTCCATTCTTTAGAGATATTTAAACTTTCGTGATGAGAAGCCCAGCTATAAATAGGAGTGTTACTAGACCATCGACCCATCTCTAGTTCTGTGACTTTGAAATGTTGTGGAGCTGTGTGTCAGTAAGGCCAAGTGGAATGATTTAAGTACTCTAGTACATTTATTAGTATTCAGCAATGTTTCATTGGTGAGACATGTTCTCATAAATATGCAGACTGATATATGAACAGAGAATATCAAAATTTTAGAGATTATGAAAGTTTCCTAGTGGCAAGCATGAGGACCTGAAAAAGAATCTTGTTAATTGAACCATTTCAAACAAAAGTGTTTCTAAAAATTTATGTTTATTTGTCTTTCAATGTTTTGGTGGTATCTTGGTTTGGAAAGACAGGTGTCTGCTAGGAAAGGCAGGAGCCTCCCCTGAAATGGAGAACGTAAACCCCCTCCCTCCGAACTGCTATAAATTTTAAATTAAGGGGCTCTCAGGCAAAAAATATGGGAGCAGGAAATAACAGTTCTTTAAGAGGGAAGAAAATAAAAAGATAAAATAAACAATGCAGTAAATCAAAACAACACTGACAGAGTCAGAACATGACCTGACATCCTGTTGATCAGGGTGCCGGTAGTAGTCCAATTGAAATTGTGGCTGCAGTCCTCCTGGAATGTGGTTCTGTTGAAACAGGGATCCTGTAGAAGGGCTGTAGTCTTCCTTTGAAGATCCAGTGGAAGAGGCAGCTGCTTCTCTGGGAAGTCCAATGGAGAAGCCCAGCTGGTATTCCAGAACCTCTGGATTATATCTGGGTAGGAATGCTTGGCTCCTCCCTCTGAGCAGAGCATCTCATAATGGGATGCTATAGTTCTTATCAGTCATGCAGAGACATTCAATAGCCTGTTATCAGCAGATGTCTCTCCGGAGGGAGGAGTGATTGTGGAAGAGATAAGGAAAACTGCCTACTTAACAGAAGACAACTGCCATACAGACGGTAATAGAATACAACTTGCTTGACAATCCAGGACGGGTGGTGGGGAACTGGATGTGCACCTGATGAAAAGGTAATTTCCTTCTGGTAAGGAAGTTGTGTTGTTCTATAATGTCTAAGAATCTGGTCTATTATGCCTTCTTGTTTTCTAATTTAGATTTTTATTTTACTTTACTTTTCTCTTTTACCGTGCATTTTATTACAGTTCTGCATAACTTTTCACAAACAGTATGAACACTATGTCTCTCTCCTGACATATTCATTGAGATCTCCATCTAAGCAATCATTCAATGTCTGAAGAGACTATATAATGTGAAATTGAAAAGGATCAAAATGTTTTCATATTACTAGTAAAATATTGATAAGGATAGGAATTAAAATAGTCTGGAAAAAATAGACACTGAATAGTGGCTATTCAGTATCTTTTAAAGAAGAAATTATAAATCTAAACTTTAAACCTTTTAGAAAATCTTGGAAGCAAGAGGTGTTTTCAATGCTAAAAGCATAAACTTTTGTTCCATGTATTTAGTTATAGTGTTTTAATTTTATGTTGTTGAAAACCTACTTGAGCAAGTGTATTTACCTTTTCAAATGATAAATTACAATGGAAAATTTCTGGCTAGTTAAAAAAGATTATAAATAACCTTGAATATCTTTCAAGAGTGAGAGCCTAAATGTCTAGAGAATTACATATCCTTAGATGTAAAAAGGAATTTATTTATGCTACATTGATCTGCACAGATCTGCGTGTGATTTTCACCCATTTTGCTCCAATATTTTCATAACATTTTGTTTTACAATGTCTTCTCTAAAATACATATAAGTGCCTGCTTTATATTTCACTTAACAGTCCTATGGGACAGTTAGATACATAGGAGTCTTTAGTTTTGAGTTTCAAATGTTTGAAAATGCTCAAACTGAGCAAAAGTTAAAGGGACAAGAAACCAAAACATCTTTTCCCTTATACAATAACAAAAAATAGAAAGGGGCACAATCATCATCTGGGAAAAACTGGTCTTGTAATGCATGTATATTCTCAGGAACCCAGCATGAGAAAGGTTCTGTGTAGCAGCTTTGTAACCTAGTATTTTTAGTAAGACATTTCAAAAATGAAGAATTCTACAGGGTGGATCAGAGCTATACATTGTCATTGGAAGGGACTGACTTATCCATCTTCCTTGCAAAGAGAATCAGCTTACAAAGTCATTATTTCCCCTTAACGGAGATGTCACATGAAACGTGGAGAGAAAGCACCATTTGACTAGGAAGCGAGAGTCACACTTCTGAACTGCCATTCTGTGACAGTTATTAAAAGATCCTTTCTTGTTCTAAAGACCTCTCTTTTTGAATTGTATGGCTTGATGTTCAACACTTTAAATTTCACCTTTTAAACTTGAAAAAGGTGAAAATAACACAGAACAAAGATCTTCTGAAGTCTGAGATCTACAAATGAGCTTGTTTTTGTGTAAAAAAAAGTTTGTGTGAGAGAGATGTAAAAGAAAAAATAAAAAAGACTGTAGAATTTCAGGTTGTATTCAAAAGAGAGAGACTGTGCTTTCCCATATTAACCAATCTTTTGTACTCTTATAGATTTTTGTCTTTTCAGCAAAACTATATTTGGAAAGGTACTCCATGGTGTGCTACTCTTCTATTCTTCATTGTTTTGTTTAAAGGTAATCTCATATTCAGAAAATAAAGATTACGTATAGGATAAACTTAATTTTCTTAGGAAAAAAATATGTTATCTCAGATCAGAACCTTTGGATAATGTGACTATATACAGCAATTCAAATTGAAATATAGAGATTTTGAAGGTATTTGTCTTGTATATTTCCTATTTAGCTTTGATTAAAAGAAAGCCCAAAAAGCCGAATAACACATTCTTATAATAATTTCCAAACACAGTGTCTGCAGTAGCATTCTTTCTATAAAATTGGTGATGAATATAGGCCAATATAGCCTTAATTGCATGTTGATGCTGCTTTTCCAAATCTACACTCTTATAACCATAATACAGAGAAGGTGGGTTTTTATAATTTATACTAATAAACGTACAAAAATACAAATACAAACAAATGCAACCTGGATCATAAATCATAGAGGGAGTACATAACTGTAAAGTCCAAAGACTCTTCATATTTTTCTAAATAAACTGCAAGAATACCAATGGCAATCCAGGTAAGAAGCAGAAAAGTAAATTTAAAACTTCCGATACACCTTACTGAAAAGCAAGTTATTTTCTGCTGCTCTTGACTACTTAACCATACTAATTTTATGCCTGAAGTAATCATCATTGCAAGGCTTATAATAATCGAAAATAAACTTCCTTTCTTTACAAAGGAATGAAAAAATTCTTCCAATTTATTTGTACAAGAAAAAGAGAAGTGTTTCATATGTTCCTGGAGTCTTTGAAGTCCCTGCCTTATTATCAGATATTTACTGTTCTGCAGTAGGAACTTCAGGTTCATACTCTACAATAATATAATTGGAACTTGAAACTTTGAGAGTGTCAAAAATTCCTTTGAAATTATTGATTGTGAAATAGTTTTAAAGACACTTCATTCTTCCATGAATGGTTTGGGGTCAGTGTGATACATAGACTTTTCATTCAACTTCTTTTTTTTTGAGTTTTGGTGGGTTTTGGAGTGTTTTTGTTAGTTGGTTGGGGTTTTCAGGGTTGGAGGAGAGGGGACAGTTTTTCTTTTTGTTGGAGAGTTTTTTGTACCAAATTTGTGTCTTCAATAGCACAAATATTTCCAGTTTTATACATCATGCTGGCAGTAATTTTCACTTTCTCTATTATTAGTGGCCTTCATTTAAACCAGTTTTTTAATGTCAAATGTTGCTTTTCATGATCCTTATTTAATTTTCATTAGAATACAACAGCATAATTTTTTTCTTCACTTCATTGACTTACAAATAATGACAAAGGTAATTTGAATTATTTTCCTCCTGCAGTCAGTGGGATTCTACACCTTTTAGATATGGTCAATTAAAGGAGAAATTTTTGAAATAACTGTTTGTGAGAGGTTCTTAGATAATGTCTGAGAGTGACTAGAGAATACATAGTATTCATGACAGCTATTTCTCCTCTGGTTTTTAACAAAAGGTCACCTTAGTTGAATCCTACATGAAATAAAATTTCTTGCTAATGAGCATCTGCAAACTTGTCCTTGTTTATTCAATTAGAATTTTTATCCACTGGTCAGCAGCTATGTATTAATCCCTACAGGTATTTTGCAAAATCTTTCAATAAAATCAATGACTCATATGATTTCATGTGAACTAGCTCCCTTGAACTGTTTGTATATCTGAAGTAGCTTTAATAATCTGTCTTGGGAAAACTCTAATTGGTTTTGAAAATATGAGAATGAAGTCAACATTTATGTTTCTATCTAATGTGTTGTATTTAATTTCACATCCTTTTATTATGCTCCGCATAGCTAGGACAAAGTTGAAATGCCTGTTTTATATGTATGTCTGCTGAAAAAAGTCAGTGGAATATATCCAGTATAGGCTTTTGAAGCTGGGTTCTTTCCTTGCCTTATTTTCCAATCTTTTTCCCTTAAGGCCACAGATCTGTTGTTTAATTGAAGATGTATAACTAATTTTTTTCTATGAACAAAACCAGTTTTATAGCAAACTATGCTGTCTGAAGAGGCATCTCCAAAATCCAAGGGGAAATAAGAATATTTTCCCCAAGGGTTTCAAGGAGCATCAGAACATAGATTTTTTTGTAAATTTAGAGATGAGAAAGCTAGTATACTCTATTGTGACATAAAGGTACTAATCACAGAAGGATTGCTGTAATTAGCAGTTTAGATTACCTAGGAATGAAAAGAAAATGTCGAGGGACAAAAGAGAATGCTTTCAGTACTTCAGATGTTGACCACCCCTCTGATATTATAAAACTACCAGGATGGAGCAGAAAGAGAATTAGCATGAATTGGTGAACACCTGGATATAAAGGAACAAAAGGAGAAGGAAGTGAAAGTGGCAGGAAAGTTTCAAAAATTAATGTGAAAAGATATTTATGAGATATCTGTATCAAGTGTAATTGTGGATGAACTGTCCAAAAAATGCAGCCACAGTTCCAGAGTATCTGCAAATGATAAGTCTTTTTGGTCTCAGATTTTTTTATTTTAACACAGATTTCACCCATGAAGCTGCAAGTATAATAATTTAGCCATAGAAATTTACAAGATATTTTTTATGCTATTTCCACAAACTGCATGGAAGTAAAACATATTTTTCCTGCTTTTCTCAGACTTCAGAAAATTCCTAACTAGGAAGCACTAGATGTTCCAGGTATGGAAAGAGTGACAGAAGATCAAACAAAACAATACTGTGTGACCAGATAGACATAATCAAAGTATTTTAAAGTGAGAACCACTATCAGTTCTTTCAGATATATTTGCACTATGAAAAATGCTTTTACAATGGCCATTGATATTCTGGATGGCATTTAATGAAGTGTTCAAGCTCATATGTAGTGACACCCTATAATACGTACCAGATATAATATGGTTTATGGTTTTATTTTATTGTTCAAATGGCAAAGCTGATGGAGGTTAATAGCATTCAGTTACAGTCAAGAGAGACAGACTTTATTCATGGAAGAAATTGCTAGGGTCAGCAGTCACCAGCACAAGTTTCTGGAAGACAATATTTTACTTTACAGAAAACACTGTTTGATGAAAAAAAAAAAAGTTTGTCTTTCCAAGATAGAAGTGTGTTATTGTAAATGAAAGAAACAGTCAAAAGCTGAAAGGTTTCTGGTCAGATTGGATAGTCCAAACTGAAAACATGAAGCTTCCAAATTAATTTCTCTTTGCAGTAAACTCTCTGACTGAAGCTTTTGGCATTCAATGAAATTTCTGGGTTTAATATATTTAGTTTTAAAATAGAGTAAACAAAGACTAATTCTAATTGCAGAAAAAAAGTGTCACAGAAGTGATTATAGAGTTCAAAGCAGAATGTGAAATGTAGACGTATTGAAGAAAATTAGAATCAACTGAAGATTTTCAGCAGCACAGAAAGATATAGAATCATAAGAAAGTCATAGAATCATAAAAAGATTTGAATTGAAAGGAATCATGAAAAATCATTTAATCCTCTCTGCTGCTACGATCACAGACATTCTTTCCTTAGACTAGGTTGCCCGAAAACCCCTTCAACATTGTCTTGAACACTTCCATTTGTGGGACATTACACTGTCTCTCTAATATCATAGAATATTTCTTCCTTAGTTTCAATCTAAATCTACTTTCTTGCAAATTTAAAACTATTGTGCATTGTCTTGTCATGACAAGTCATGGTAAAAAGTGTCTCTGTCTTTTTTATAAGATCTCTTTAAGAAATGGAAGGCTGCAATAATTTGTCCTTGGATATCTATTTTCTCCAGGCTGAATAACTCCAATGATCTCAGCCTTCCTTCACAGGAGGCGTACTCTAACCCTTTGACTGTTTTCATGGTTCTAGTCTGGACCATTTCCAACAGGTCCATATCCTTCCTATATTGAGGACTGCAGAGATGGATGCAGTGCTCCAGTTCAGTGCCAGTTTTCTCTAAGATAATACAGAATTTTAGAAAGAATGATGACTTTTCTCAAGAACAAAAGTATAATTTACTTTCTATAAATAATTGTTTGTCAGTGTTCTTCTGCACCCTGAGAAGTGACAAGTGCAACAACTTTTCAAGGTCATTGTAGTTTATATTTAACATATACTTTCTGTTTTCTTATTCTGCTTTGTGATTTTTAAGTCTACCAATCTTATTCCCCATGTAAAAAAAAAAAAAACCAAAAAACCATAACCAATAAACTTTCAATATAATTACAATTAAATCTTCATGTGATTAATAATGTTTCCTTAAAAATTAAGAACTTATTTAAAAGAACTACATCTTAGAAATAATCTGAGTTAGGTTTGTGTGGAGAGGTTTTTTTTTAATTACAGATATGACTTCTAGAAGCTTCTCACATCTGAGCCAATCTTAGCTGTTTCTGAGATGAACCTGTGACTGGCCACAGGGTCAAGCCCATCAGCAATGGAAGTAGCTACTCTATGACAAAGTATTTTAGAAAAGGGGAAAATACCTGTTGAATTTCCACTAGAGAAAATAGGAGTGAGATTTTGTGACAGAAACATCTCTGCAGGCACCAAGATCGGTGCAGAAGAAGGGACAGAAGGTGCTCCAGGCACTGGGCAGAGATTCCCCTGCAGCCCATGGCACAGCCCATGGTGAAGCAGCTGTGCTGTCTCTCATGGAGGGCCACAGGGGTGCAGGATCCACCTGCAGCCTTTGGAGGACCCCACACGGCAGGTGGATGCCCAAAGGACTGTGACTCATGGGAAGCCTGTGATGGAATTGGATCTTGGAAGAGGTTATGGGCTTGAGGAGAGAGAAGCCCAGTCTGGGACAGGTTTTCTGGCAGGCCTCCACAAGGGACTCATACTGGAGCAGCCTGTGCCTGAAGGGACCCACAATAGAGCAGAGAGTGAAGAACTGCAGGCACATGGGAACAACCCATATTAAAGATGGTCATGGAGAGTGACTGTGGGAGGGACCCCACACTGGAGCAGAAGAAGAGGAGAAATGAGCATCAGAGATTATGTGTGATGAATTGACTACAACCCTCATACACTTCACCCCTGTGCCACCCAGGGGGAGGAGGGAGACAAAACAAGAAAAGAAAGGGAGTCAAGGAAGAGCGGAGGGGTCTGGGGAAGGTGTTTTTAAGATTTGGGTTTATTTGTCATTTCCTACTCTGATTCCAGCTTGCAGTAAATCAATTACCCCAAGGTAGCCCTGCCGATGACGATAATTGGTGAATGATCTCCCTGCCCTTATCTTGACCCATAAGCCTTTCTTTGTATTTTTCTCTCCTCTCCAGCTGAGGAGGTAGATTAACTCAGTTGCTTGGTGTGTACCTGGTGTCCACCCAGGACCAATCCACCATATAATCATATTCCATTATAACATTTTCATTATACAACAGTTTGGAAAAATATGTATGCATCCAGTTGCACATTTCTTTGCAAGATACCTGTTGAAGTAAGTTCAACATTTACTTGTTTTAGGCAGAGTTCAAAACTAACCACGCTCAGCAGTCAAATGCACAGAATAATAAAAAATTACATACCTTTGGAGTTAGCTTTAGATTCTCTTTTGCATAGATATAAAAATAAATAACTTTTTTGTCCCTTCTTGGTAAAGAATTTGCTTATATTTCAAGATAAAAAACACATATTATTTTTTTAAAGTAGTTTGAAATAGGCTACCTGTTTTTTTATATCTGATAGCACACTTTTCTTTCAGCCAAAAGATGTGATCATATTTGGTCAATATTAAAAATCACTTACCTTAAAACTGAATGCTGAAGTACTACTTCCTTTCAAAGTCTAAAGTCTTTAAATACTAGTGTCTGAACAAAAGGATTGAAGTTAGCCATTATGCACTCACAGTATTGTAGTGAGTTCTCTCAAGTACTACATACCATTTAAACATTATGAAGATTTTTAACAGTAATGCTCTAATTTTTAAAGTCATAGATAATCTTCTAGCACTGTCATAAATAGATAATTTTGAAGACAGAATAATAATACATGTTTGTAATGGCAATAATTCTGAATATGAGATTATTTTATATGTAAATAGTGTTTTAACACAGTAAACAATTATATAGGAATAAGCAGGGATAGATCCTCAAATGAGGATAAATTTAGAGATGCATTGGCATAATATTTAAAAAAATAAAATGTTTCAGGTCATAAGGAAAACAAAAAAAAGGTAGCATGGAAAGAGGGAGGAAGGTGCTCTTCTGGTTCACTTTTGCCTTTAAAAAGATAGAGTTATCTTGTATTTGTCAAATGAAATTCCTCCATTACATTACTGTAGACACTTGATATATGTCCATTTGAAGTGCTATTCCAACATTTGTTTTGTCTTTTATTATTATAATTCTTTTGGTAAACATAATTATGTAAAGTATTGCATCTGTACTCTCTTGCTGTAGTACAGAAGTTGGTGTTTGAGTTCAGTTAATATGTGACTGCTACCACATGCCTCAGAAGTGGGGATACAAAGATTGTGCAATCAAAATTCTCTACTGACTCATGAAAGACTCAGAAAAACCTTTGGCTGACTTAGATTTGGAATCAATGCCATATTGCTCTTCATCAATACTGTGAATCTACAGTCTAGGATATGTCGGTGCCTTCATTTTATTGGGATCTTTGCTTGAAGAACATAGGAATTTATAAAAATGGCATAAAATCACAGGTAAATGAAAAAAAATACTATAAGTTTTTCTTTCACAAATTCCTAAATTTAATTTTTTTTAATATTTACCTTCCTGTGGGAAGGAGAAAGAAGAAAGGTACTGTCTTCTAGAGTGTGTCTGTACAGAAAATCATGGAAAGGTTTTCCAAGGAAGAGTTACTATCTTACACAATTTTTATGTCTTTCTCTTTTGTCAGGGAAGAAAAAGGCAAACTTTGCAAATCTATGAAAACTGTGATCTAAGGATCTTCTTGAGTATCTATCTGTTTGACAAGAGGTTCTATGTTCCCACAGAGCCTTCCCTGCCTTATTACTCCCACCTGCCTTCCCTTACACACAATGTAATATACTGAATTACAGTAGAATGAGGCCTCCAGGGCACTGAAAATGCATAAATAACTACACTGTTATCTATGATCTTTCAGAAGCAAGGAGCTAATTATAGATATCTTCTTATTATATTGTCCTACATTTTTCCTGTTGGATATAGACACGTCTCCTCCTGTCCTTAAGCTAAAACTATTAAAGAAAAGCTTTGTCTTAGCTTCCTATTCCCCAGGTGAAATTTTCTGAGTGAATTCTTTTCAGAGCAGAAAAAATCTTCCTGCTTTCATTTTGTTCCTTTTTTTTTTTTACCACAATGGTTCACAATATTGCTTCATTTTTAAAAGAGAGAGCAAAGCAGCTTGCTGGATAAACTTACTGAGTTCCTAATCTTGTGATACTCTTTTTATGTCTTCTGTCAATAGGGAGCAACATTTAGAGATGGAGCTATTTTCCCAAATTGTAACACACTTCCTGAGTCTTATTTACAAATATAGAATTAAATGGTGAGGCAGGAAAGGGAGTTGAAGGGATTATTTTGTGCTTTTAGGTCTGGTGCTCTAACAAAAGAAATGGACAGAAAAGCACAAATCATGATAGTTCATCTAAGCAGAAGGCATCTAAACAGTAGCTATGAAAGCAGCCTTTACCCATCTTGAACTGATATTCCCAGTAGGAATTTTTTTCCGGAGAAAATTAAAAATTAAAGAGACAAAAGTAACTAAGAAAGGTGTTACAAAAGCAAGGGTTACGTTTTACATCAGCATACATCTGTTTCACTCCACTTGACTTGACATCTATGGAAGGCAGAGAAACATGGGGTAGTTTATGTTTAAAAGTCTCACAGCAACTGCTGGTTTCTCTACATTCTTACATCAGAGTTTAATAGGACAGAGCAGAAAAAGGACAAAGAAAATAGAACACAACTTTAAAACTGGGCCCTAATTCTCCATCTGCTCTTCTGCTGTCTAGTTATTAGTAAATCCCTTTCTATCTCCAAAAGAAGATAGATGTTTCACAAGTGGTTCCTCTGTTGTTGCTTGCAACCCTAGTAGGACAGCTTCCAATATATTGACACATTTCCTCTTGCATTTGTAAGAGATAAATGCTCTTGCATGCACACCATTGAAAGTTAATATTATCTAAATGCTCTTAAACTCACTATCTGAAAATGTAAATACTCCTATTGCAAATTTTGATCCCTCTGAATTTTATCTTAAGCAGAAGCTTGAGCTGATTTTGAGAGAGCAACTGTACATTTATACATATATGCTCTGGGTTATTTTTGACAAACAAGAGAAAAAAAATATAAAGGAAAAAATGAAGTTTCAAGTACTAACTGATAAAGGGGGAAGATTGTTACTGCTTCACCAACACCCACTCCCACCCTATCATGCCCCAGTTACCCCACCAATAATGCTGCTTTATAGAGATACATATTGGGAAAAGAAAGAAAGAACAGAAAGATATCTACATGTAGATATATGTACTTTTATCTATACATACAGAGAGACTTTTAAATCTTGTTACATGAAGCAATGCCCTAATAACATAAGGCTTAGCCTGTTTATAGCAGTGTCCTGTCAGAAACACAGCAGGTGCCCCTGAGTGCACTGGCTGTCAGAGGCCTGAGGATCTCAGGGGCATGATGGTACTAGGAGCCCCAGGGCAGTCACATAAATGCGTTTGCTGACACAGAGCTATGTAACAGCCTAATGAAGCTACACATAAATAATAGCTCAAGTGGAGTTGTCTAATGTATAAAACAACAAAATGTGCAGATTTTTAGTGGGGATGTGATTACACTGGTCCTACTTCTTCAGAGGTACGAGGAACTGATTGTTGTACTGTCTTGTCCTGTAATTTATATGAATGTCTCTCATTTGTTACTGCATATTTACTCCTCAGCCTGCACAAGAAATTATTGTAAGCTATTAATTTTCTAAAAGAAAAATTATTTTCTGCCTTTTTTTTTTCTATTTATATAATTCCTTCCAATTCCTCCATATTGACTTTGTTTAAAGTGACAGGAATGAAATCAATGGACAGCAAAATTGATTTTCTGCATGTTGGCAAGCACACAGTTTTCTAAGGAAAGCGAATGATCAGCCCTAGTTGTAGTGTCCAAATTATCATCAGCCTATCATAAATACTCAACACTGGTACTAGCTATGGTGTGATAAATTTCAATTCCATTTCTTGTCACAGAAGAGGATTTTCAACAGACATGAAGATCTTCCTCTGTAGTGCATTTCAGCTGCTGTTTTGTAAATCAGTTTCACATCAGTAGCTAGCAGCAGGAGTAAAACCAACTGGAACTGGAAAATAGAAGCCTTTAGTCACAGGTTTGGATAAGCAATGTTTTCACATAGTTCCCTCACCCTTTCCCATTGTCTCAATATATGTTTGATTACTGACAGTATCTAAATAAATGTCAAGTGATGACAAGGAGAAAATTATATCAAAGACCAAGACAACCCAACAGTGTGTTCTCAGCAAAGGTGAAAGTGGTAAGAGATTGTTGTCTCTATTTTTCCCACTATTACATTGACTTTCACCTCTTCTAGATCTTAGGTACTCTATCAGCAGTCTTGGAAAACTTCAAGAAAGACTGAGATGAATACATATTTGAGAGGTGACAAAGGTGAGGCAATCATTCTTGTACACACACGGGCACTTGGATAGGGATCCCAAAGGCCCCGGATGAAGCTGTCCAGGGCCAGTAAGGTCTGTTAATGCCCTCAGGATCCAAAGACATAAAGTCTGAGGGAGCTTGGCTGGTTTCCCTTGCAGAAAATATGGATTCTGGGATACCTGGTAAGTAAGTGTCTGTTACTACCTAGTTGGAGAACCCAGAAAAGATGAAGCCAGACTCCAAATAGAACTGCACAAGTCTACTAAACAAGAGACAATGAGAAGTCTGAGACTTTCTGATAAATTCCAGTGTTCTGTAAGGAAAGCACTTTTTACCATGATCAGTCAACTAAGGGAACAAGTACTCAGAGACATTGTAAGACATACATCACTTGAAGTATTCATGACTCAGAACCCCAAGGTCTGGAGGCTCTGTATCTGATTTGACCTGCTATGAACAAAGAGTTAGGTCAGGTGATCTCTGGAGGTTCCTTGTGACCCATTACTTTGTGAATCCATGATTAGATGCAGCATTATCTTCCTATTGGAGCACGGCAAGAGAAAAAGCATTTTCAGCAATTTAATAGCTCCAGAATACAGAGTGAGCCTGCAGCTATGCACTGAATACAGAATTTGTACTTTGAGAGAGATATCTGGTCATGTGTACTGCTAGTTTTATCAGGGAGTTATGTCACCTTTTCTATTCACTGTAGAATATCATTATATATTAAGTTGGATTCATCTTAACCTGCTCAGCCTGAGGTTTACAATTTACATGCTATTAGGAGACAATAACTCCAGAGCCACATTGACCTCTTTATAGAAGCATGAATGAAAACAGCTGTCACATTTGTAAAATTCAGTTAAATTACTCATTACCAATCCAATTTTTTTCTCAAAGAATGCAATTATTTAAACTCTAATATCAAACATCTGCACTTTGCCTATTCTAAAACAGCAATACAAGAGTTCCAAAAGCCATCATTATATGGAGTACAGCTTTGTTAGGAAGTGGATTAGCCTGCTTTACATTTTATAATAGGTAACATTTAGATGCACACAGAAGCTTTTGAGTCAACAGAAGTCATAGACTTCTATTCCCTGTTAATTCCATCGCTCTCTCTAACTTCCTTTGAATTTTTTAGCCTTCTTTGAAGCAGCAGTAATTGCTGTCAGTTTCAGGTGTGATCCCTGTGCAATTTTCATTAAGTGATTTGCATATAGCTAATCTGCATAGAAACCTGACCTTGAGATTAGGTATCAGCAGGCTCTGCCCTTTACAGTGGTAAGAGCTAGCCATGCCTCTGACCCAGACCAGCGAGAAAAGATTGCCTTCAACAATAACAAGAAAGATGCCCTGTGAAATTTGTCAGATATTTTATTAGCGTTTGATCTCCTTTCAACATTGAATGACCATTGCTAAATATTTTCCATGCTGTTAAAAGAGGAGAAAAAAATCCATTATTTTGTCTGTGTGCCTTGGATGACTTTTTCTGGACTGTTCATTGAACGTACTCATTGTTTTGTGTCTCACTCATTTTTCCAAGGCATATCACAACCCTCTGTGATTTCTTGGACCCGCTTTGCTTTTCCATTTATCTCTTTTTTTTTTTTTCCCTTCTAGACAAATAAAATCAGTTTTTATTACAGTCGTTTTTATTTTCCCTGATTTTTCTCATGCTGATCTTCTGTATGGTAATTGGTGTGCTGCTTATAAAACTATTATCCATACCATATGAACATGTTTAACCGTACCATCTCTTACAATCCCTCAAATTCCCCCATCAAATGACATCTCTCATCTGTCCTTCCATAAATTAAGGATATGAAAAGACTAAAAATGCATTAAAATTTCCAAAATCACAAGAATGTGCCCTTAAGAAAGTATTTTTTGCTAATAATTTTTGATCTCCCACATTCTCCTTTATCTACCATTTTAAAAGTGTTTATCATCACATTTAGATTATGGTGTCTTTATAAGAGAAATAATTTCCAGTTAAAATATTTTTGAAGAATAGTAGTTTCTTTGCCCACTTTATTAAAAAAAAATTACCTCTTTTTCCTCTGTTAACGATATCAGAAATTTTAATATGCTAAATGATAGAAGATAAAAGTTTGAAATATATATGCAGCACAGAGGAGACAGGCAAGGACAATATAAAAACTTATTTTGTTTTTCTTTATACACTGCAGTTAGTTTGCATATAAAGATGTTTCTGAAATATAATCTTTTTCTTATGGACAGCTTCTGAAAATTCTGAAGCTGACATCAGCACAGCTGGATATCTGACAAGCAGGGGGATTTAGAAAAATATAAGCTTGGGTACTGCAATGTGTTTGAAAATATGTCTCATACCAATGGCAAATGAAGTATCTTTGTGTTTGAAGGAGGAGGATATGAGTATTGTAGTTCTCTGTGATTTGTTCCCATTGAGGAAAATGACACAAGGTACAACTAGAATGAGATACCTTATCAAAATAAACTGTACTCAGAGAGTTAATTCCATTGAAATTGGGACATTTTCTTATAATAAATATTCCAGAATCTAGCTGAAGATCAAAGCCAATAAATAGAGTTTCTGTGATCCCATCTGGTTGATTTACATTAGAGAGTGGAGGCAATATAGTAAAGCTAGTGTCCTGAATAAACACACAGGGGCAAATTTTCATTGGATTTTCACATGTATTATGTACAATAACTTACTGATTACACTATGGGAAAGTAAAATTTCTACTGGCCTTTTTCTGTAGCTCATGGCAAAGTTGGTTAACTTTTAGAAAGCATTTTAATACTGTGTTTATTTTGGTAATGGAAACATTAAAAGAAGGTATGTGTAATTAATACACAAAATAGCTCAAATCTACTTTATAAAACTTGTAACAGTACTGCTGGCTATGCTGCAATCTGGCACGACCTATCTGACACACTAATTTCAGCTGTAAATTAGAATGCAGAAAATTTCAGCGGCTGCAACTCTTTAAAAAGTATCCCAAATAACTTGTGTTGCAATCCAGTTTCAGTGTTCATTAGCATATATGACTATTCATGATGGATAAAGTTACTTTCAGTGAACTCAGGGGCAGCATTACTAGTGGCCTTTACAGGAAGAAGATCTGGTTCACTGCTTTTCAATGCTTGTACCTCTACAACAGCAATAAGCATTTTAAAGGGCCTGTCTCTGTGAGGGGTTCAAAACCTGTTTCAGTCAAAGCATAAACTAAGAGAGAAACTATTAAAACATGTTTCAGTTTCCAAATCCGCATCTTCACCAGTTTTACCAAACTGAAAGCAATTTGTTATTACCTTGTCAAATGCTATATAGTTGCAGGGTACTGCTTCTTTATGGATGTTGTTTTTGTGCTGTAGAGAAGATATATTTATATATACATATATTTTTTACCTCCATTCTATTTTTAGTGATTTAGTAAACAGAAACACAAGGTGAAAATACAGACTCAACATTATTCTCAAGCATTTTTGTTTTATACAAAAGTTAAAAAAATATATTCTCTATGCTTCTTTTTAGACTCCAAGCTAAAAATAAAACACTAGTTTGATAACTAGCTAATGAAAGGTATATTTGCACTCCAAAGTTACATGTTCCTTTGTGTTAAATCTTTAAAATGTTTGCATTCTTCTTCTTTTCCAGCAGTAACTGTATATTATTGTTCATTTTTTTAAAAAAATAAGTAATTTTCTGAGTATTCTGCGCAGACTATAAAAGCAATAAAAGGCAGATCACTTCTTGGAAAAGATCCATTCTTAATGTATTTTTTCCAGTACTTAATGGTCTGCAATGTTCCGTAAGAATAGTTGAGTTTTAAGTCAATTGTGTAAAGTATGATACCAAAGAAGCTTGGTAATATGGCAACACTGAACGCTCCACAAAACCAGGTTAATAAATACCTGCTATTAAATAGTGGGCCCATGAGGTGATGCTGAAGGGAATAAAGGTTTTCTGTCCCTTATTCTAATATTTTTTAAATCTTAGTCAGGCTTTAAAAGAGCTGGTAAGTATCATTAACATTGTTACAGCTTAATCCAACAGGAAATCTAAATTCAAGCTCATAATTTCCCATTAAATAAAAGATAATTAAAACAAAGTTGGAAATAAAGAGGATGTAGTACTGTTTCCTTACTCAGATATGTATATATAGGGAATGTTATTATTAATCTGCAAACAGTAGTCTATAAATAACATTAAAATTTAACACATTGAGCTGAAACATAGCTCCAGTAATTACTTTATTTCATAGACACAATTACATTCTAGACATACATAAATGTGTCTTTGATATTTTAAAGAAGTGTGTAAAAATATAGATAGTCTGACCCTTTACATAATAGTTATTGCTTCAGGTAAAAAACTTTTTTTAAAAAAAATTTACTGAAAAAAACAAATTTGGGGGGTTTTAACTCAAAATGCAAAATTGCAGAGCAATTATTTATAAAAATGTGAGCTTGCAGTAATTTTACAGATGACACTGAGTTAAATTGGAGTATTGATTGGAGTGTTCCTGGAGGGCAGTAAAATTTTCAGAGGGATTTGGACAGACTGTTTTGATGGGCTGAGGCAAATGGGATGAGGTACAACAAGGCCAAGTGTCAAATCTGCCTTGGGGCTACAACAACTCCAGGCAGTGCCACAGGCTGGGGCAGAGTGGCTGCAAAGCTGCCACAGGAAAAGGATCTGGGTGTACTGGTCCTGAACACGAGCCAGCAGTGCCCAGGTGGCCAAGAAGGCCAATGGCATCCTGGCCTGTACCAGCAACAGTGTGGCCAGCAGGAGCAGGGCAGGGATTGTCCCCCTGTACTGGTGAGGCCACACCTCAAATCCTTTGCCCAGTTCTGGGTCTCTCACTGTAAGAAGCTCATTGAGGCAATGGAGCATGTTCAGAGGAGGGCAACAGAGCTGGTGAAAGGTCTGGAGCACAAATCCTGTGGGGAGCAGCTGAGAGAGCTGGGGGTTTTTAGCCTGGAGAAAGGGAGGGTGAGGGGTGACCTTATCACTGTCTACAAATACCTGAAAGGAGGGTGTAGTGAGGTGAGAGTTGGTCTTTTCTCCCACATACCAAATGACAGGAGAGAGGAAACCTAATATATAGGGTATATACTAGGAAAAAATTCTTCACTGAAAAGGTGATCAGACATTGAAACAGGCTACTCAGGGTAAAATTACCATCCCTGGAAGTGTTCAAAAGGTTGCTGGGGACATGGTTTTGTGGTGAACATAGCAGTGTTAAGTTAATGTTTGGACTTTGTGATCTTAGAGGTTTTTCCAATCTCAATATTTCTTTGGTTCTATGACTCTACGTATACTGTGAGTATTACCCTGTAATTTAGAATACAGATTCCTTGGGGTGTGTGCTGAGCCTTTCCTTTCTGTAACATCATGTCCATTTTGCACCACAGTTGGATTAGTAAGTCTTACACATCTCTGTTCAAGATAGTACGTGCAGTGCAATGTAGTGCAATATCGGAAGTAGTATTTAGCATGACTTTGAAGTCTTACAATGATTGAAAACCTGAAACCTGAGCTTGAATGGATTCAAGTGTCCACAAGAAGTGTGCAAAACACATAGGAGCAGTAGCAACTAGAGGTCCATGCTGCAATTCAAGTTGCGGGATGCAAAGGATTTCATGGCCTTTCCCCATAACTAGAAGCAAGAATGGATATCTGAAATATACAATGTGGAAAATAATGCCTGGTATAAAAACATTGTGATGATTTCTTTAAAGATAAATCTACAAACTAGGAGTAATGCACAATGTTTGAATTCCTTGACTACAGCTGAGTAGTAAAGCACAACAAGTATGAATGGCATGGGCGGTTATTGGTGTTCATTTAATGGATACAGGACAAGAGCTGATGTTTTTTGAACTATAACTCACTTGGCTGCAGTACTGATCTTGTCAGTCTCTATTGTTTTGTTTCTTTACCAAATGGTATCTGATATTCCAAAGCTCTTGCAGTCATACTGTTTATTTTCCTGATCCTCTGTCACAGCTTGCACATACCAGAGAAAATTACTCTGTCCAACCATCTCATCACTCTGAATGTCTGTATGAATCCATCTGTAAACTAGAAAATCTACTCTGAAGGACTATATAGCCTTCAATGATATAATATATCAAAAAGAACCATGGCAAATCAGAAATCACCACCAAATAGTTTTCCCTTTGCAGAGACCATCCTTTCTAGCATACCTAGTAGGGCAACCAGAATATAAGTGAGGAAGGTCAAAGTAGGAGGTGGGGTCATGGTGGGGTCACTCACTGCGAAAGTGACCAGAGGCTTAGGCTTGGTTTTCAATGTGTGCTGGAATAAGGAAGACTTTTAATCACAGATATGTTTTCCATGTGTATCCATTCCCCAATGAAAGCAGGAATACAGATCTTATAGTGATCTTGCATTAATTAATTACTTAGCAATACTGAAATTTCATGCATTTATTTGCATGATTTTAGATGTATGGAGTGATCCTCTCTTTATTTCCCCCTTCAGTTTTCCCTTTTGACAAATGAAATATTATTTGCCCCCAGAGAATTGACATATGCAGCTTAGAGATACTGCAAACTTTATTGCTTTTATTTTTACAATTGGCTTTACATAGATACTCTACCAGGTATAATAACACCTGTATTTCTTTTCCATTATATATCCATCAATATCATCTGGGTTTTCACATGTAAAACAGTATTCAGTTTTTTGTACCTGATTCATATTTAGAAAGATTATCTTAGGAAAATATAATAATAATAATAATAATAATAATAATAATAATAATAATAATAATAATAATAATAATAATAATAATAATAATAATAATAATAATAATTAATAATATAGTAGTAGTAGTAGTAGTAGTAGTAGTAGTAGTAGTAGTAGCAAACACCAAAACAAACAAAACAACAAAACAAAAGCCCCTGGTCACAACTAAAAATCCCCACTTATCTTTCATCAAAAATTTGTTATTGTCGAAAGCAGGTGTAAATATTCACTTTGAATCACTTATTAGAAGCATGAAAAGACTCTTCAAAGCATGTTGCTGTTGTCCTGTCCTCAGTATGCACTTTAAAATCGATTAAAGCATCACTGATCTTCTTTATTGCTGTTCCAGTCCTCCTGATGCTTAATCACACATGTCAAACATATGCCAGACAATGTTGGATGTCATGAAAGTCAACATTCATATCTTCTGTACTTCCTCAAATACTTCAGCTAATGTATTCTCTCCATCTGTTGCAGAAAAGCAAATATGATGATAATGCAGTGATGCTGAAGTTATCTTATAAATCTAGTCTGTTACTGTCAAAGATTGAAACTTTTTAAGTACTATTCGTTGGTAGGGATCAACTAGGTCTCCTGAACAGTTTTGAAAATCTCAGGCAAGATTCCAGCTTTTTGCCATTGGCCACTGAAGGAGACTGAATTTCTAATTGTGTCTTTAACATTGCATGCAGCTACCCTGCTGCAGAGCAGAGCCTTCCAGCTGTTTCCATTCTTAAGAATTTTCTTCTTACTCATAATTTGCTCGTATTCAATAACCAGTTCTTAAATTGTGAACAGTCAGGCACATATAATGCTATTATGCAACCTCTTTTTTTTTCTTTCCTGATACACAAAATCTCTCTCATCAGCAGGTCCCAGCCTTACTGTGCCAGCCCTCTGTATATCTAATGGCATGGATGACCTCACTTAGAAATTCTAGTCCTCAAAGGAACAGCGTATATGTAATGATAAGGGAATGGAAGATATTCAGTGTTAGCTGTCAAGGAGTATTTCCACCATCAGCATTAACCATATAATATAGTGGCAGTGGAGGGCAATGAATGTGGAGAGAAGTGAGAGCAATCAGCAAGCTTTCATTCAGTGAGATGGAAGAGCTTGTCAAAGACACAAACAACTAATCAGTTGCCAGCACTGATTGATGTCCCAGCCTGCATTCAAATCTATCGTTGTGACCAAGTAGTGCCTATCGTTTACCCAGTGGATGGATAAACTAGAAGTAATATATGGTGTCTAAGCAAATAGATCATTAATTCCACTTAATATGTGGGGGCTAAAGTTTAAATCTTTTTCTAAACAGCAATCTTTCCCTTCAGGGAGGAAAAATATAAAACACTAAAAAAAATAATAATAAAAAAAAAATCTAGTCTGGTTGACTAGGCAACAAAGTTGGGGTTTTTTTTTACAAGTTACAAATCCATTGCATTGGATTTTATTTCAGTTTATGACCCATAATTGTCACTGAGTATTAAATCTGTGAGCAAATTTATTAACATCTTAATTAAAATGGCTACAGAAGATAAGAAATTATATGGAGACAGAGAAAGAGGGATGTCTTATGCTTAGGCTTTCTTATTCCCCTAAGTGTTCCCAAGCTCAGCCCTGCTAAACTATTGCCCTTGACTTTATATTCTTTTTTCTGACTATAGCATGAAAATTTTAAATGGAGGCATACAGTTAATTGGATTTTATTATTGCTTGACTTCTTCTTAATTGCAGGGCATGGCATCGAATGATTTCTCAATGGTTTGTAAATTCCACATTTTACACCAATCAGCATCAAAGTCAACAGATTTTGGCAGACACTCTTGCAAAATGTTAACTCAGGTCATAATTACTAGAAAAATGAAGTCTGTGTCAATATAAATTACAATATATTAGGACTGGACAGGAGGAAAAAAGTAATCTGCAGTTCTCTAAACTGAAGCTTGTTTTTATCTTCCATCAGTCATCAATAGGGAAAAATGTAAGTGTTAAGAATTAAGAAAGAGCATCTCAATTTTCTGCTTACATTGTAATGAAACAAAATTTTAATCTCTGAAGCAGAAATAGCTATCAGTCTGATTTCTATATTTTTCCAGATTATTAAGAGACACTCCGTCTTGTTTTGAACATTGTCAGCCTCTCATTAGCAGACTACTGTTAATAAATAATTAACAGTTTCATTCATGATTTGTATCTTAAGCTATAAATTATTAATATCAGGCAACTACAATAGCCATAAGTATTTATATATTCCATTAGGTTTAATATACTTCACTTTTAAGACTGTAAAGGAGTTCAAAAGTACTATTAAAGTATTTGCCTGAAGCACAAGTCTGCTGAATTTGTTACTAAGTATTATGTTTAGAAACATTAAGGCCAAGAAAAAGAATATTTTTCTCCTTTAGCTTCCAGAATTATTTTCTGAATGCAAAAAGCCTTCCTTTACAATTTCCAGATGATCTCTCAACTTAAAACTGACTACATAAGGGTGGATGGCAAACCTGCAAACTGTTCAGCCACGTAGATATTCTCAAAGTCATTGTGTTTGTCAACTGGAAACTTGACTTACAAGAGAGAGTTAACCTGAAACACCTGTCAAGTCATCCTGAGATTCTAAATTTGTTGAGAATTACTGACAAAGCTCAATTTAAAAGCTGTAAAAATTAAACTGAAAAAATACTCATTCCAATGTTAATATTATTCCAGATGCACAGATAGGAACATTCTGTTCTTTCAGAATGGTTATCTTTTTCTCAGTAATCCATTTACCTGGAAACTGTAATATCATTGTATATTATTGTGATAGCTTTTCAAATACATAGGCAGTAGAAATGCCTTATAAAAGTATTTGTAAGAGGTTGAATATAATGGTTCAATTACATTTATGCTTGATTTAAGAAAAGTTGTTTAACCACAATGGTTTGAAAGCACCTACTTTAAAAATATTCACTAGCTCTTTGCTTTAAAAACTGAAATACATATTATTTGAAAAGTATTCATCTATGTATTTGTTCAGAACAAGTTTCTTTTAAGGGGAATATTTTTCTATCATAGATAAAGTATCCATTCTATTAAAATTATCAGTATAAAAACATGCTTTAGTTTTTCTTACAACTGTTAGATAAACCTGAAAAAGTACTTGATTAATAAGTAAAATATGCTATAATGTAAGTACTATAAGCCTACATTTGCTGTTTAATACAAAAATTTGGTTTTCAAACATTTCTTTGATAGCCTCTATGAGACCCATAAAGACTATGTAATCAACTCAAATTCCATGAAATAGGCCCAAGAGGCCTGAAATACTATTTTATACTGGGAAATTTTACTGAGCACATAATACTTGTAAATGCTGTTTATTGCCCCAGCCCCTGTTTTCCAACAGCTGCTAATGTTGTTTTACAATCTTGTGCCTAAACACCAAACTGCAGATTCAGTTACAGGGAATAGCAGAGCTGTAACAGTTTTTTTCTCTGTTTCTGAATGGTTTTATTCTGTCAGGAGTTTCATCAATTCTCAGCATTTTTGGTGCAAAACCAGATACTTATGGCAGGGATATTTAAATAAATAGTATTCATATAAACCTTCTGATTCTATGGCCTCTTCTAGACATAATGGTTTTAGAGTGCTTCTGAGCATATTGCAGTTTTGTGATCCCACCACTTTTAGGACAGAATCACACTACGTTTGAATCCTGTAGTTTTCCAGAAATTAACACATTTCAAAAATACATATTTTGCTTTGGTTTGTTTTGATTTTTCCCTTGGAAAAGCAGATGTTCAAAAAATTAGATGGTTAAAAAAATCTTTGGTATTCAGGTATCAGTGGGAGTCCTGGCTAAAAATAGAAAATGGCTGTGTGGGATTTAAATTATACCTTAATAATTTAATAAATTAATAAATTATATATATCCTTCTGTGTTTTAAGTAGTTAAACAAATTACCCCACTTCTGAAAAAAATATGATCTATACAATAAGGAGATTAGAGGTTCAGTTTAAATTTTCATTATACAAACATAGTCTCTAATCTATATATATTAGAATGGAATCTGTGATGGACCAGAAAAAAGACTCATTTTTATAAAGATACTTGTTCTTCCTTCAGGAGAACTTTTGTAGTCATAAAGATCTAAACAGACAAAAGTTGCTTGAAATCCCTGACTCAGAAATTATGATGAAGTCATTGTTAAGGAAGGTGCTCATGGTTCAGGTGATTTTCAAATGATAGATATCTAAGATAAAAAAATGAATGCATGGTGCAGCTCCCAACATGCTGGTCACTGTGTCACAGAAATATTGCAAAAATCTCAGGGATAGAGATATAGTTCCAAAATCTAAAGCACTGTCTGCATAACTGACTGCATTTTGTTATATCAACAGCTCCACTGAGTTTAGTGCAATTTGTAATAGAAAATATCACACATTAAAAAAAAAAGGATTAACATATTGCCAGTGTATTTTTATTATTACTGTTTTTTACAGCCATTTCCTGAATTCCAAAGATCTGAACTCTGGTAAAATGTCGACAAAGTTTAACAGAAATAGCAGTTTATGAAATTCAAGATGATTTTCTACAAGAGTGCCTTTTGCATAGATAGGACAAATTTTTGAGTACTTTTAAACTTCTTTTTATTTTATCTTTTAAATCTTTTCCTACAAGTCCAGGTGTGCCAAGTAAAAACAAAAGAAGAATAGAACTTGATAAAAGCTTTAGAAATAGGTAGCTTGAAATTACAGGAATTACACAGAAAGTCCTATTATTATGTAGACTTAAAGTTTCCCAATATTGCTGTTATTATTTTTAAAATGGTGGTGTATGTCCTTATGTCATTTAGTAGGGTAATTACATGCTTGCTATGGAAAGCAAGTCAATCAGGATTTTGGAAGCAATACCCTAGAATGTTACTCTTAAGTCTGGTTTGCAATTTTTTTTTCCTTTATAGGAAATAAAATATAGCCTTTGTAGGAGTAACCATCACTTCCAATTATGAGAATATGGAACTGCCATTCAAACTTTTGCTAGTGAGTCATGGGACAAGTAAGAAATGTCACGATGAGTGTTCTATTGCACTGGGAGAGCTAACACCATGACTTTAGCTTAGTTTTAGCAAGAATGAAGTTGGTTCAGAAGTTATGGAGAGAGTACCTTATTACTGTGAATATAAATTTTATTTACTTGCTATCTGAATTATCTAATGTGGGGTAACTCAGTAATTTCACTTATACATTTATGCATAAGATTTATGCATTTGCTTTTATTCTTTTATAATTCCCTCTGTCAGAATATGTCAATCCCAAAGTAGTACAGCTTTCACTAAGTATGCTTATTGATAAAAGAAAGATTAAAAAGACTTTTGTTCATCTTTAGGCTCTCCCATAGGAAAAGTAAAATAACTTGAGATTTTATTTAGTCCATTCACAGGTTCTCTTGATGATTCATACTGTCGTGACAATGAACTTTACGTGAGTATATTTACCTTCCTGTGCAAACTGGGTAGGAGAAGGAAGAGAATTGCCTGTCGTGTTGAAGTGCAATCCTCATACAGCAACTATGCAACTACTCTATAACTACACACTACTTTTTGTTTCCAGGGCAGTTCAAGGAAATACAGTTGTACTTTCTAAACACTCAGATATAAAAAGACAGTTAGAAGTCACAAAAAAGTTCACCCCCTTTTGCTCTCACTTGAAGAAGAATATTCTTCACATGTCAGAATACTCTTTAAATCAAGAGACTACCTTGATTTAACGATTTAAGATGTTGCTAAGACACCTTTCTTTCCAAGATGTGTTACTGTTAGACAACCCATTGCTCAGTTTAGCCTTACTCACCTGACTCACAGGTCACATCAAGCCGGGTCTCTGTGACATGTTCTTCCCTACTTTCCTCAGCTGTTGCTTTGATTGACTATGGATGCTTTCATAACATTTTGATTCTGTATGACTCTTCCAAAGCAAAATATTTCTGATGACCTGGAAATGGTCTTATTGAAACATCAAACAGGTATATATTAACTATTCTTTATTAAGCTACATTTTCTTCTTAAGAGGTTAGACTGTTGTCTATTTTGTGCTAGAAGTATTTAAAGTAAGTATTTAAAGAAGTATTAAACAGTTTGCATTACAACTTCTTTAATGTCTACACACAGCATATATTGAAAAAAGAAGAAGAAAGTGCAAGCTCCGTGGATTAGATACCACAATGAATTTGCAAAAAACAAGTATGCTAGAAACTTAAAGAAGATTTAGAGTATGAGGGACTTAAAAGACCCTTGTGAAAATGGAACTTACCCTTATTCAGACTTATTCACCCTTAAAGCAGTGCAAACAGTTCTTCACGTCTCTGGAAGTCAAAGCAGAGTGCTGTTCTAACATAATCTGGTTTCACCATCTCAACTATCTGAAGACATTTCAAAGATCCTTCTACACCAATGTAGAATGATGGAAGACGCCTTCTGAAACACCTTTATGCTGGACTCTCACACAAGAAATCATACCTAGACCAAACAATTCTGTCCCCAAATAAAGAACATTCTGACCCAACATTCTGGGTTTGTTTGTTTAACTTGGGATTTTGTTTGAGATTTTTGTGTTAATATTTATTTTTAGTTTTCCTATAAGCATTTTATCCAAACTAATGGAATCTGAAACATAGCCCTTGCATTCACTATGCTCTGTAATTTTTAACTTTTGTCTTTGGTACAGTACTTGCATTTCTAACCATAAACATAAATTTCCTTGCATAGAAGCTAAGGGAAGTGATTTGATACACCTAAATGGCAACACAAAGAGATCATACATTTCACAGATATTTCTTAGGAGCACTAGGTCTAATTCTCCTCATTATTCATGGCTAAGATTAAGGGGAAAATATAGCAGGTGTTTACCACACTTCAGAGAACCTGAGTGTGAAATTGAGAAGGAAACAGTTTATGTGCAATTGTGTGAGGAATTTAGGTAAAAAGAAGCATCTTCTTCTGGTGTTTGAATAAAAAACCAAAGCAAAAAAAAACCAAACCAAACCAAAACAAAACAAAACAAAAACCATGCAGCTATAATTACCAGGACTGGTTCTTTCATCTCTGATGATGGATATGTGCTTGGAAAATTGAGGAAGTGTTCTTCAGTAGTAAAGGCCATATTTTATACACATGACAGGGATGTTTTTTCTTTTCCCAATGGCATTTTTGAATTCCTGTATTTTAATGTCTTATTGGAACAATGGGTAAATATGCAAGCCTTCTGTCCATCACTGGAAGTAAAGTGACTGAAAACCACTTTACCTTCCAATATTGCAATCCTATGACTGCAGTGAATCAATGACACTCATTCTACAGATAATATCTAGGATCCTAGCATGTGGTTCTGTCCCTAAATTTGATTGCTTCCCTGGAAGTCCATTCCCTAGCAAAATAAGGAACACCATAATGTGAAGCATCTTTATAGCCACAGTTTTAATTTTTTTTTTTTAATAAATGGTAGCTGATACTACAAAGATCCCAAACAATAATGTGGATTAAGGGGTGTCCTTCTTTGTCAAGAAATAAGTTCATTTGCCACTTTCTCTTCTCTTTTATTGAATTGTTGACAACACATCATATGGTAGACCATTTTGGAGCTCTTGTACCTCATGTTGATTACTCTGTAACGCAGAGAGACAGGATCTTGCCTGAGGATTGTGTGATACCAGCAGAAGAATATCTTCAAATATTTACACAAAGATGTAACTTTTTCTCATGGCATGTTTTATAGCATGTCATTTGCCTTAGGAATTACATTCTTTAATGATATATGTGTTACTCTACGGAACACAGAGAAAAGCCTTAAATTTTCATCAAAATAGAGAAATGTCATACCTGTGAATTGCCTTATTTCTTATTCTCCATTTATAGACACTGAAAAAGAAACAAATAATTCTGGAGAAAAATAAAATTGGCATAGATTGCCTTTTAATTCTCTAGTGGCATATTTCGTTATTTCTTGTCCTGAGCGCAAAGATGGAGTTACTTCTGCCCCTAGAGGGACTTGCCAGAGTGTTTACCTTACTCCCCACATTTTGTACAGTCATTTGCAGCTGACCAGCTTCTAGGATCCAAATGGGAACAATGGGAACAACTTTGAGGTATAGTATGAGGTTGTTTTTTGGGTTTTTTTTCTGGCTCACTGATCCTCATGTGTAAACTGACATAATGCATACATGGACAAAAGGGAAAGCAGCTACATATTTTTTCCTAAAACTTAAAATTCCCAAACCTCCTAGTCTCCAGTCCAATCAAAATCTAAATTGTTCTTGCAGATTAGATTTATTGAATTGCTTGATACTTTACGGCTGGTAACATTTTGTCAAAGAACACACAATGCATATTTTCATTCAAAGTTGTTTTAGTATTTTGCTGATAGCTGCCAAAAAGAGCAACATGTGCATAAGCAGTCATTAACCCATAGGACGTTGTCAATTACTTATACATTGACAACATCCATTTTTAACTAAGCATTTCATGTTCTGTATTTTCACACTTCATGTCAAAAGGTGGCAGAACTAAGCACTGCAAAGCTTTGGCAGGAAAGGCTAATTTTCCATAGTTTCATCATGCATGAATTCCCCTTAGAATCATTTTAAATGCTGTTAGGTGACGGAGTATTATTTGTAAAACAGTTTCTTTCTAAATGGTTTTAGAGCTGACAGAAAGCACCAGCTTAGCACTTCTGTGGCTCATAGAGGAACAGGTACAACTCAGAAGCAACAATGAAAATCTCTACCACATCCCAACCCCATCTTCCGGACAATTTAGAGTCAGTAATTTCTTTCCTGAGAAGAATTTTGAAGTTCAGACAAATCCTGACCTAAGCCTGAGTAGGAAAAACCCCAAAAATGTGCAAAATTGAGCTATTAATGATACTTTGGTTTTCTGAATATTTGCCTGCATATAACTCTTCATCAAGATATTTAACATAGATCAGTAAGGAATTATCAACTCCTGTGACATTTCATTGGTGTCATCTCACATTGCACATAAACTACTTGCATAAAGACATGCAGTTTTCTTGCCCACTACAAGAAAGGGTATGCTTGCATACAAGGTTCAGAAAATCTGAAGTGAAAATCACTCACACCTATATAGTTTGTGAGTGCAGGCACAGGTTTATAAAAGGAAGAGAGTACTATTTTTGGATTTTTCTCTTTTTTTTTTTTTCCTTTCGACCTTTTGTATTGTGTCTACTTGGACTTAAAAAACAGTATTAATCCAATACCCATGTGTGGCTGTGTTGTGTTGTTATACGTATAGATGTTTGTAGCTGCTTTGTCTCCCCGGTAATTGGATTGACTTAAACTGGATCACCTCTGGGATAATTACTCAAAGACCTGAGGAAGAACAGAAAAATCTAGTCTTCATCCAGCACTGACAACTACAAATCATTACCAAAACAACCCAAAAAGGCAGATGTTATTTATAACATATTATGCTATATTACAGACATATATCTCTACATTTCTCTCTCTCTCTCTAATGTACATTTTTTGGTACATGTATATGTATATTAACATAGATGTTAATAAGTATAAATAACATGGTTGTCAGAAAATGCAACAGTCATAAGATATAGTTGAATCATAGGGCAGTTGTTCAGAACATTTGACACTTACACATAGTAAAGCAGTCTGTTGCAGAAACTTGCATATATACATAGATTCAAGAAACTGCTTTCAGCCAGCTTTGGATACAGTGTTCTTCATGGCACTTTTTTCTTCTACATTAGTGTTGCTTAATGGCAGTTGTGTCACTGCTGCATGCTGTGCCTGTTTATTATGACTGATGCCACTAATTATACTAATACTATAAACAACATAAACAGAAATATTTGTTCCATCAGCTGTCACTTTTGATAACCATAGCCATAATTGAAAGTCAAGGAAAGAAAAAGGGAAATACTTCACTGATTCCAGAGGTGTGCCTGGTATTCAGAAATAATTATACTACTTGATGAACCATGCTACTGTCTGCTCTTGTCTTCGTGTTTGATTACAAATCTGATACTAGCACTTAATGGGTAAGTGAGCTGTCACAAAGCTTTCCTTCATGCTATGTTTTAGGAAACATTACAACAATTCATGTGATGAAATGCAGCTTTCTACCATATGCTGACATATCACAGTGCAAGATGGTGAAGTGTCTTAAGCAACGTATTGCAATATGATCTGCCACCCATGAAATGGAATGCTTCAGAAAAACATGCCAGTTCTTGAATAAACTCTGACTCCAGTACCTACTGCAGCCAGTAGACTGTATAAAATCCACAGATTGCCCAGCTCTTCTGGTATAGTATAAAACTAACAGGCTAATTTTAGCTCCACATTGGAAAGAATGCAGTTAACCTTACAACACTGAAGCACTACACTAGCAAGATTTTATTTTAGCCACTAGAGCAAATGCTGACTTTTAACTTTTATAAGGTTATTTATTAAGACATGCAGTTACCTCCCAGTACACACAATTTCTCTATGACTGTGAATGGATAGCAAAGGTCCCAGCATTTGTTAAGCTCTGCTGCAAATCAAGTCTACTAAAATAGTCATAATGTATTCTATTCGTAAGCATAAAAATATATATGCAATATTATGTCAGCCTTTCAGCATAACGGCTATGAGATTTGCACCATAGTTCACTACAGTGATGCTGAGTCAGCACTTCCAGGAAGTGGAAATCAAGGTTAACCTAGCTGATAAGCTGTAAAGAAACAGTAATTCTCTTTTTTACTTGCAATAACAGCTTAACTGGAGAAACTCAGTCTGGCTGTACTTGGCTAGCATATACATCTTCTTGCTGGGCTGATAAAGAAACCAGCATGTTTTTTGAGATTATATAAAGTGTTATGTTCCTGGGGGAAGTGGGGGAAGAAAGAATTTCAGCCATGTTAAAGTTTTCTTGACTATTCACCCATCCTAGATACCCTGTAATGTGTTAATTTAGTTTAGATTAGTTTAGTTTGATGAAGACTGTTGTATTTGTTTCCCTGAAAGGACAATCTCAAGTCACAGAAGGAAAATCTCAAAACACTACAATACTGCTGTAAAAACAGGAAATGTCTGTCTTCTAAGCAAATTATAAGGAGGTACATGTGGTAAAGCAGATGGCCACTGGGTAGTATGGGGCTAATTTTTGGTATTTACTTGAAAAATCTTGAAGTGAAATTTGGTTAAATATTTATTACGCTAGGGTGTTGACACATTGCTTAATCCTCAAAAAACAGTCATCCCAGCTCTTTAAAAGCTAAACCACAGCCAAACTGGTCAAAACTGATGTTTGTCATCAGAGAATTCCAGTAAACTGTCACCAAGACATAGAAGATGTCGTTCTGGTCATAGTTCAAGGACATAGGGAATCCAAATTGCCACTGACAGAAGCGTAGAAATCCTGTCAGGATGATATTGATGCTCATTGTCCCTCTGTGAGCACCATCAGATTTTGTCACTCAGATGGGCAACAGTGGCACTACCAGAAACTGCCACATAAATACCATGCTATCAGTTGTGACAAAGTTCTGTGTGAAATGGTAATCCAAGAATAATTATGTCAGGACTGTCTGACTCTTGACTACCCATGATGCTCTGGAAGAAATAGGCTGACTACTTCTTGTGTTTCAGCACCCTGATATAGTCTAATATAAGACATTAGTGAGTAACTCTATGTGTTCAAAAACCCTCCCTAATCTTTTCTTCTGTCATTACTGAAAATGAACTGCTGATTTGCTAAGAGCTTTTTTTCCATTAAAACTTATAAAACTGAAAACTTAAACAAAATTTTTAAGAAATATTATAACAAAGCATTATATCTTGAAAGAAATAACAGACAAGCATTTCTCTTAATGGTTGGTTCCTTCTTGTCTTCTTCTAAAATCCCAGAAAAAATAACATCCCTGCCCCTACCCTCAATTACCATTTGGAAATCTTTTGATTCTTTGATTACTTTCTCATACCGTTATATGAAGAGTTAAATAGAGTAATTTTTTCCAGTCACAAGAACCTCAAAGATGATTTATGTTCTCTCACAAGAAACTGTTGAACATAAGATTCTTATGATTTTTTGTGGACACTACAATTACAGTGTATATGAAAGGAAGGTGTCAAAAAGATGGAGACACACTCTTTTCATTGGTGACCAGGAACAGGACAAGAGCCAATGGGCAGACACTGATACACAGGAAGCTTCACCTTAATGTGAGGAAGAACTTCTGTAATGTGGGAGTGACCAAGCACTGGCATACATTTCCCAGAGCAGCTGTGGAATGTCCCTCCCAGGAGGTATTAAACCATCTGGATGAAATCCTGTGCAGTGTGCTCTGGGACAACCCTGCTTGAGCAGGGAAGTTGGATAAGCTGACCAGCTCAGGTCCCTTCCAACCAGACCCGTTCTGTATTTTTGTGATTATTGTTAAAAGATTTTTGCATTTGTTTTCTGCTCTTGACATATTGTTTTCACTACATAATAGATCACTTTGAACAAGTGCTTGTCAAAAAAATTGGAAAGACACAAAATATTTTTGTAATTGGCTAGTCCCTGAAAGAAACCTTAAAATCATTTCTGTAGAGGTAGCTGCAAACAGACATGAATTGGCCCTGCTTCAAGCCACAGCAGCTGAAGCAGTGCAAATCAGGAAGCCTTACACCAAATTAACACCTCCTTCATGCACTATTCTACCCATCCCAGAGAGAGACAATAACACTATAGACAAAGTTATTTCTCACTGTCCCCCCTGGTGTTTCCACCATTGAAACCACTTAATACAGCTGCAAAGCTTACTTCACTGATGTGGGGTCATTCTCAAACTTAGCACCAGTAGCCTGAGAAAATATATTTGAGTTTGTTTTTCTTGATTGCATATTCTTCTCTACCTTGTTCTCTTCTTCCAAACAAGAAAAGACAAATGAACACAGTTATGATCCACCTCTCTATGAGGAAGTACCTCTTTGACAAGAGAATACTGCTCTAAATAAATTACAATCTACTACACTCCTGGCAAAATGATGTAAATTATCATTAAACAAAGACTTTCACTGACTTTCTCAGGAATTATATCTGAATGGCCTGAGGCATTGCAGACATTTTATCCTTGTCAATTCTGGTGAGAAGCCGAACTGTGAGAAAGAGATGAGTTGACATTGAAATTCAGAGAGGGCAGGGATGGAGAGTGAATGTCTGCATGGTACTTAGTTTGTCAGCTGGGGTTAAAGTATGGCAGATAATTGTTCAGTAGCTGCTTCAGGTTCTGGAAGAGAGCAGAACACAGTATCAGACACTTTGTCAGAGCTATTAAATAATAGACAAAGGAGTCTGCCCTGACTATATGGCTACTCTAGCTAGAGAGAAACATGAGAAGCTGCTACATGCTCCTGATATCACAGACATGCTCCTGATATCACAGTAGACAGCTAATCTTAGCCATCTAGTTATACTAACAAGCTAATGGTGTGATTACAAGAAAGTGGACAAGAACTTCATGGTTTGCAAGCTAAATAGAGACTGCCAAGGCAACCCTAAATTCAAAAAAATGGTGTCAAAGCAGTTGAAGAAGAATAAAAAGGGTGGTGTGTTTATTTAGGAAATGATGAGAGTAGAAATGTTAAAAATGTATGAATGTTTCTTTTTTGGAAAAAAAAAAAAAGGGTATATAAGGGGTGCCAGTAGAAAATCAGCCTTACTGTTGATCACTGTAGCTTATAGGGCAGACTAATAACCATCCCTTGGCTTTTTCTGAACATACTGATGTCAGACTTCTACAGTCAGGAAAGCTGGGCATGTTTCTCCCCAGTGCTATTGAGGGCATACCGTGAGCGCTCTTCCAAACCTCAACAGGGGAACACACCCAGAGGGTGCCTTGTAATATCATCTCTTCCTAACAGAGAATGTCACGTCAGATTTGAAGTCCCAGAACATGAAAGAAAAAGCTGTTAAAGTAAAAAATAAAATATTATGAGAACTTTGGTGAGGAAAGGTCACCAGCAACATGCTGAAGAAACTGCTTAGCAGATAAATTACTAAAAAAAGCAGTTTCAAACCTTGTAGAAAACAAGTAAAAGGAAAACTTAAAAATATAGAGAATCAAATTGAGCTGCAGAAGATGTATCTTTAAATAATTTCCTCTTAAAAATAGAGATAACTGTACCAGCTAGTTTGTGATGCTTCCTTAACCAAGTTTATACTTGCAATAAACTTGTACTGTAATGTTTGGTTTCATCTTATTCTATGCAATATATAGTATATAATAGGATGTAGAAGGTTTTATTGTTTTGCAACATCCCAACTCATTCTTAAAAGGAAACCGGCAAGTATATTTACTGAAATACCAACAGCAAAATTCAAATAGTAAGAAAAATAGCCCACCAGTAAAATAGCTGTGTCTTTTAGAGATTAACTAGTACAATTTAAGGTGTTTAAGAAAATGGCTCTCAGCCTCTTTCTGGTTCCAGTTTTAAAAGGGAATTATTTATCTATTTTTTTTCAAACAACCATTGGAGTTATTGAAGAGTTTCCCTTTCCATTCCCTGCTTTTGGATTTCCTCCTTTCTCCCCTTTTCCTTCTCAGTTTTTCATTTTTTTTTTTCTTCTGCTTCCCTTTCTTTGTCATCCCCCCCCCCCCTTCCCTTCTTTTGATAGCATAGCTGTGTCTCCTTACTGGTTGCTGCAAGAAGTGTATCAGATAGCAAAGCAGCCACAGCTTTGCTGGGACAGATTAATTTACTCCATTTTTCTGCTGATCTCACGGTGTTTGTTTTGTTTTTGTGACCAAAACTGTGTTGATAACACATGCATGTTCTCAGCTGTTGCTGAACAGTGCTTTCACAACATGTTTCACACTCTGTTTGGCTAGCAAGTATGCTGGGGGCGGGCAGGAGGCTGGGAAGGGATGCAGCTGGGACAACTAACCTGAATTCACAAAAAGAATATTCTCTATCATATGAGATTCGCTTCAGAAGTAAAATTGATAATATTGGGAAGGGGACAGGGGTCTAAGGCAAGTACTTCTGGAGTAGCTGAGTATTGCCAATCACTCAAGTTACTAAGACATTATTCCTTTTATCTCACTTATCCTTCACTTTTTCTTTCTTGTTTTGTTGGGTTTTTTTTCCCCTCCACTTGTTAAATTTTCCTTTTCCTAACCCAAAAGTTTTTTAAATTTTTGCCCTTCTGACTCTCTCCCACATCCACATTGAAGGAAGTGACTGTGCTACTAGAAGGCGGCTTACTACCTGGGGCTAGAACACCACAGAGACTTGTATCCCTTCAACACAAGAAAGCCAACATAGAGAAACAAAACATTATTCTGACACCAACCACAATATCTTGCAATAAATCTTTGTGGGTTAAAGTCTCAGGGTTTTTTATCTATGTCTTCTGATGCAATGTGTTTGACCACTTGCTTGGATGGTGCTTCTATTGTTGGCTTCTACTCAAATCTCCTGTGTGAATTTTGTGTGTTTATGATATTATATAAGTACTGAAAGTGATGGCTTCAGTTGTTCCAAAAGGGAAGACTGAATAATGACTGTATTCCATCAACTCTACTCTTGATTTAAGAGTTTGAATTTTTTCATACTAGCCTGTAACATAATATTTTTGATAGGACAACAGAAAAGCATTTTTCAGAACAAACTTTCAGAACGCTAATGTGGATCTTCAAAATGTTGTCAATTTTCACATACATTTTAAATCTAAATACTCTGTTAAATTTTAACTTATTCAAAAATAGCATCAAGTGATGAATAATTTTATAAATTATATTTCTAATGGTTTATTTTATTTATTTATATGAATAATAGAATGTCGTTATATTGAGTTTGGGAGGGTGCTCTGGAGGTCCTCTGGTCTAAGCCCACCTGCTCAAGCATGGCCACCTAGAACCAATTGTTCAGGACCATATTCAGATGGCTTTTGAACATCACCAAGGATGAGACACCACAGCCTCAGGGCAACTTGTGCCAGGGCTCAGTCATGCTCACAATGAACAAGTGTTTTCTTAACTTCTGAGAAACCTCCAGTGTTTCTCTTTGTGATCAGAAAGTCCTATACTACTGAGATGCATTTCAGGCTGGAGGCTCCCAGGTGTTTAATGGACATGTTAAACAGGACTAGACAGTGTACCTGAGGGTACACTGCTACATACTGGCATGAGAAAATGAGTTATGTATTACTTTTCAATTGAATAGTTGACCTCTAATTTTTGACCTCATTTAAAAAAAAAAAACAAACCTTATCTGTCTTTACTTTTTTATTGTCTTTTATTTTTTAATTTTAATGGGGGAGTTTTGTTGGGTTTCTTGTTGTTTGGGGCTTTTTCTCTAGAAATATAGTGGGGAGAGCTGACTTGCAGGCTCATTTCTTTACCCTAGATTTCTCTGTACAATAGAAGTCATATTTAATTTATTTTCAGTTTTATATTTAATTTTTCAGAAGAAGTATGTAAAATTTTCAGGATTATTGTTTTGGAAATTTACGCCTTAGTATCTCATCCACATTAACTATCAGTTTTCTTGTAAATGTACCTTTCTATTTTAATATGAAATTTATAATTTCATATTTCCGTGTTGTCATCATATTTCAGAAGTCCCATACCTTCTCAGTGGTTTCTCATAGGGAGCTCCTCGCAGCACTGACTCCTTCTTCTTCACAGCGCAGCCAAAATACTCCATCTCTCTTCACAGTACAGCCAACAAACTCTTTTGTAGCACTCACCTTCTTATTGGACACAGCTGTGGCCTATTAAGGGCAGGCCTGTTCCCCTATTTGGGGATTAGTACAGCTACAACTCCTCAGGTGTGAGACTACCTTCTGCACTATTTTCTTACGTTCTATCCCTGCACAATTCCCCCTTTTCTTTTAATTACAAAGTTGCAGCATCGCTGGAAAGATATGTTTAAGTAAATTGATATTATAACATATTCACATATCTCACTTAGAACTAACAGTATACAAATGTTCAGTCAACAGGTCACAGCAAAAACATCAACCTAAGGCTTTTCATAAACTAACATTGTGTTTACTATCCTTTGCAGGGCCCTTTACGAAAGATAGTAAATTCAGTACAATCATCTTTTGTGTAATTTCCATTTAACTTTGGAATATGTCTGTGCCCTGACCTTGAGTCATTACTCAAACTTACATTGCATATTATCAGAAACTCTTGTACTTACACTTCTAGAATATTGACAATATCAATAGCTGGACAACTTTATAAGGCAACTCAGAAGAATAAGTTAAAGGCTATATATTAGGATAGTAACAAATTGACAGTTACATAATTTTATCAATAGCTATACAACTTGAACAACATCAATCCAGTATCTGTTGAGTGTACTTATGCTATGGAATATAAACTTTTACACTTTTGCCTAATCAAAGATTAATAGCTGCAATTCACAAACAAAACGCACGTTTCATCAGCAGACGAATACACCATACTGAATGATAGAGCTACTCTGTCCCCAGCTCCAACTGCTGTCTTAATAATTCTCTTCTTCCTTTTAAAGTTCTTTTGTTATATTAGTTGGCCACTGCAAGCCTCTCTTGCCCTGCTCTGTTTTCCATGTAGATGAAACAATCTGTTCTTCACTTGATATGTTATTTCCCATTGTATCCCCAGTGGCTCACCTATGCTCCAGGTGTCAAAATCTGTCAGGTCCAGACCAGGCAGCATCCCCTGCTGCTCTCAATGCTTCGCTGGGCTCCATCTCTGGCTGCACTTTGCCCTAGAGCCCAATCCCAAATCACATTGGGTTACTGTGGAGATAGCCACTGTACAGTTTTAGAGGACTTCTCTTACATATTGCCTGTGCAGCTCTGACTCTGCCTCTCAGAGCTCCATGTTGCTTTTGTTCAAGCGCTCATGCAGCAGCAAACCATATGTTATTTCCCATTGTGTCCCCAGTGGCTCACCTGTACTCCTGGTGTCACAATCTGTCAGGTCAGATCAGGCAGCATCCCCTGCTGCTCTCAGTGCTATGCTGGGCTCCATCTCTGGCTGCACCTCGCCCTACAGCCCAACCCCGAATCACATCGGGCTACTGTGGAGATGGCCACCATACAATTTTAGAGGGCTTCTCTTACATATTGTCTGCTCACGTAGCTGCAACTTTCCCATCGTGTCTTGCTGCACACTCTTCAGGGGGAACCCGGCACTGCCCTGGGTCCCCTCTGGACTGCAGCCATACCTTGGCAGGGGACATAGGGCTTGCTCCAATGCACCAAATAAGCAAAGTGTGTAGCACCCGCTCCTCATATCCAGCACTCTTCTTCTTGGGGGTGGTATCTCATACATTGTCCAGACTTCTAGGCCTGCCTGGCTAGAGCTTATCTGGATTTTTAGGCTCTCAGGCTCTTGGTCTGCCTGACTCCACCATCTTATTTCTCTTAGGTCTGCAGTCATCTTCCTGGATCACCTTGGGATCACATTGCTTAATATTTAAGCCCTTTTTCCCAAACCACCACAGGATCGTATTAGTTAATATTTAAGTCCTTTTTCCCAAATCACCATGGGATCATTCAGAATCACATCCTTACTGCTCTCACTGCCTGAATCACATTGAGGTCACCAATTGTTGTCATCTTATTGCAAAGCTCTCATACCTTCTCAGTGATTTCTCATGGGCATCTCCTTACAGCGCTGACCCTCCCTCCCTCCCTCCCTCCCTCCCTTCTTCACAGTACAACCAACAAACTCCAACTCTCTCCTCACCCAGCTAACCCACTCTTTTGTAGCACTCGCATTCTTATTGGACACAGCTGTGGCCTATTAAGGGCAGGCCTGTTCCTAATTTTTGGGGATTAGTACAGCTGCAACTCCTCAGGTGTGAGACTATCTTCTGCACTATTTTCTTACATTCTATCCCTCCACCTTTCATCGAGTTTTTTCTGTGAAATATGTCTTCCTTCAATCAGCAGTACCAAAAACCCAATTGATTTTGTTTGGTTATTGAGGGGATTCATGAGTTTACAGCTTTCACAGAAATTTACTGGCTGCTCACAAAGATTGTGGAGCCTCATTCTTTGAAGATACTCAAAATCTGACTCAACACGAATCTGAGTAATGTGATCTAGGGGATCCTGCTTGAGCAGGGAAGTTAGACCAGAAGACCTTCAATGATCTCTTCCAACCTTACCATTCCATGATTCTATGAAAAGCATATTAGTTCTTGTTGTTTCATTACTTAATTGCTCATCTTTTTCTCTATTTCTGCCCTGTAGAGTAGATACAGACATATTACATTTAGATGATCATTTGGTCTAATGTTTTATAAGCATAATATAAATTTGGTTTGAAAATATTTAACTGAATCTTGCCTCTGTATCACTTTAAACTAGTATGCTAGTCTTTCATTGCAGATTGGAATTCCTTACATGATATACCCTAATTAATTGTGGATTGAGTCCCTCCTATTTATATATTTATCTGCACTGATAGTAGTTTTGTTCCTGTGATAAAAGTTCGGACTACAATGAAGAATGAGCAATTAGCTGAGATGATAAAGACAACAGGGTTATGTGAAGCACCCTTAACTATCTGTCTAAAACAGATAAGATTCACCATGCCAGATCAGAATCAATGTGATTGCCAAAGATCATTAATTCCAATCTTACTCAGCCTGAGAACTCTGTACAGTACTTAAACCTCTTGCAGGCACTATTAATTCTTTGTTTGCTTGTTGTTGGCTTGACATTCCCTCTCTTTTTTCCACCTCTACCCATTTTCTTCCATTTTTAATTTAGAACAAAGTTTCATTTAGGCAAGAAAATTTTTTCTCAATAATGGTGCCCTGTATTCTTCCAGGCAGCTTTTTTCTGGACAAATTCTACCATTTTGATTACTTGAAATTCCTTCCCTGTTATTTCAGAGAAACAAGGCCATCAGCACACATCGTCTTCTGTAACAGTTATGCCCAAGTTACTGCCCACAGCTTCTCACAACCAGTGCCTCAGACCTGACAGCTATGAAGGTTCATTTACAGAAATTGTATTTGTTTTAGTCAAAAATCAGACCACTGCACCTATGTGGAAAGCAAGTTTAGCCACATTGTCTCTCTTAAACTGAAAACAGTTAGAAAAATATCTGCAGGAGAGTACGGGTTGGAAGAAGAAGCAACGTCCTGATGGCTGGAAGAAATCAGCTCTGCATTCATCTGCGACAGTTACAATGGCTGCTGCAGGTGAAACTACAACTGCTTTTATTCCCATGTAGCATGGCAGCTGGGTATTATTTTAGGTTGTAAGATATAATTGTAATTGTAGTCCTGTAAGCAGGGTACCTCTATAGTTTGGGATGTGAGGAGGGAGATGGACTACAGCATTGCCTTTTTCATTGTAGCCAAAGCATTGTGTCACAAGGTGAAAGGCAATTGATTACGTGATACCTGTGTTTAGTTAGGAATATCAGTTCTGCCACAGTGTGCTCTGTATTCAGCAAATTTCAAATTTGGCCCTTTAAGAGTTTTATAATTTAAAACATGTCTAAGAATTTATCTCAAAAATCCACATAGAAATATTGATTGATCAATATCTCATTGATCAACAACTATGTTGTATGCAACAAAGTGAAATGAGGTCTAGAAATAACAAAACGTAGTACTAAATTAGGCCCTTAAAGCGCGAAAGAAAAGCATTCATTGATAGAAAAATGCTAAGATAATTTCTTGGTATGTAATATTCAGAAGGTGGGGTTTTTTGTTTTTTTGGTTTGTTTTACTACATGCAGATCTTTGATATTGATTTCATACAGGAGAATAGGTTCTTTTTAATCTAGTTGGAGAAAATTATTTGCATTTGACGGTTGAGAAAATTCAGAAATTATAGAAAAATTAGACATCTTGAAATTTACTATTATTTTTGCTTTGCTGAGATGAGGTGGCAAAAATATATTTGATAGCTTTCAAAATAGAATAGAGGGGACATTCTGCAACTCCTTTGTGATGTTAAACATATGTGAGACACAGACAGAGAATAATCAGTTTTCAGAACTTAAACAATTTTGTCCCCAAATAATTGGTGGGGGGTGGTGGCATTTACATGGGGTTTTTTTTTGTATATTTGTGTTTTTTACTAAAAAATTTATTAAAAAAATTAGGAAAACATATAACCACATCAAAATTTGGGGAGTTTAAGCACTTTTTTTGTGTTTAAAGTTATTTTCTTCAGTTAAGATCAGCTGAATTATATTGTCTTAGCTTACCTTGGTTTGCCTTGTCTTTTTCTCACTCCCCCAGTTCCTATGTAATGTAAACATTATAATAAATCAAAACCTTACAAGTGACTTTGCATTTTCACTAGAAGATAAGGAAGAGTTTAACATTTGATTTTTAACTCAAAACAGAACTGCCTCTTCATGGAACAATACATGGTGCTGTTTTCTGTTTGAGCAACTGAGAACTCAAAATACAAACACACACACACACACAAATACACACACACAAATACCCACACACTTTTATCCTCCTGGTTGCTGGTAGCCTAGTAGACTAAACATTTCTAATGAAATGCATGAAGGTTTGAAATCTATACGAACATTTAGATATTCACCCTTATTTAGTACTATCTTTTTGTACTTAGATGAAAATATTTGAAATATAGGTATTTATTTCATAAATTGGGAGGAAAAAGAAAGTTTTTTCTAGACAAGTGACATGAGTAGCATAAATCTACAGAGTGACTATTTGTGTTGGGCTAGTACAGAAAAAGGAAAACATAAATTTACAGGGATTCTTTTATCCTTTAAGCATAGAATTAATTTTCTCTCGGTTTATAAAAGCATTAAATTCCAGGCCCTCCTTTCAAGTAATGAATATTTTACCCAGAGCTCTCCCTGAGAGGGAGAGAAACAGCTTTTCAACCAGCTGGTGCAGGGTTATATTTGGCATATGGAGCCTGGATTCAGTTATTGACTTAGAAGCCCATAAATACCCCCTTAACAACAGTGCTGTGTGTAATACACATCGTTGGGGAACTCCTTAGCGCAGATTTCTAAGGTATCAGCCTGCTTGTCTATGAACACAATATACAACAAAGCAGAAGATTTTAGTTTAGATCATGTTGATAAAATACTAGGGCTGGTGGAAGCTGGGGAGTCTTCAGTAACAAAATAAACTCTGGGAATTTGTTTAATGAAAAAGAAAGCAAAAACCTTTTCACTAGTCCTTAGAACTGTTTTCAATGTGGTTTGCACAGTAAACTAGTAATAGCTGCTGAATTAATAGTATTAAGGAATGACAGACACTTTATGCTAGTCGTATATACAGTACAAGCAGCAACAACAAAAGTTTTTGAAGACTCTTTTCTTTACAGCCTCAAGTTTTAGTATAATTTGGTTTCAACTAAGTGTTTGGTTTTTTTTCTTAATGAGGTAATTAAAATGATTCTTTAGGGTTACTAATTTCATTCTCCTTGTTAAAATTTCTTTAAAAATACTTTAAAACACATTTTGTAAATTCATCTTCCATTTGCCTGAATAAAAGGTCTGTATATGCTGAATAGTTCAATGCATGTGTTGCAAAGGCATGTAACAGCTGGCATCTATCACTGCCAAGCAATAATTAAACAAAGTTGGCAACAGAACTCTGGGAAAAATTTTGTATGCTAAACAGAACCATATATCTTCTGTGGGAAAGTTCTTGTGGGTGTGTAAAAAATGCATTCAGATGACTTTCTCTTTTTTGTTTTTAATTTTTTTAATTATTTGATCCGATTGGTTACCAGAAATAAAAACATTTTCAATCAATTTAAAATGGAGACGCACGGTGGTTTAGTTCTGGCCAAATGCCAGTGCACCTACTAGAATATACTTACTCATTTCTTGTTGTGAGATAGGATTAGGAGGAAGGCAAAGCAGGCTCAAAACTTTAAAAGAATATAAAGAAATTTGTTTACAATAATTACAAAAGAGAAAGAATAATAAGAATCAGAATAAAACTTTTAGAACGCTTCTCCTCCCTCCACAATCTTTTCTTTCCCATTCACAAGTTACAGAAACAATTCAGTTAGTTTAGCACTTCTAGAATTGTCTTCTTGCAGTTCAGTTAGGGAAAGGAGTCCTTCTAGTAAATTCATAGAGACTTCTCTACAAGAAAATAGTTATTGTGTGGCTTTTAATTTCTACGAATAGCAGACAGCTGAAAAAATCTGTAATCATGAAGTCCCTCCTATTTTTCACATCTTTTCTCACAGCTGCGTTTATGGGCCATGTCAGCTTATGGGGTACTATTTTAAAGATGTTCAAGAGTAAATGTTCTCTTTATTTATCTCTGAAATCATCTCTAGGAACAGAAGTCTTCTTCTTCTTCTCTCCCTGGGTGCACAGGGTCTTTATCACTCTTCTCTCCTTCTCTGTCCAAACTTCTTATGGGATCACAGTTACTTCATTTGCTTACTTTAGCATGGAGGCCTTTGCTAGATATATATACAATTTGAACAAGCCATCTACTCATACTTTCAATGTGTTATAAGGAAAAAGAGAGTCTGATGTATCAATTGCATCCTCCTCCATAGCTTTACAAGAGGATTTCAGCCCCAAGATCAAGGCATCTCCTTATTCCTCTCATCTGGGACTTGACTTTTTCTTCTTCACTGACCTTGGTGTCTTTATGTTTCTCTAAATGTTTTCACTTTATCCTTGTCTCTCAGTCGAGGGAGGATTGAAGCACTGAAAGAGTTACTATCTCGCCCGGGGGCTGCAGATGGTCACAGGACCCCAGCCGGGCTGGGTAGCTTGTGGCCGGAGCTGTTTTATGATGGAGGTTTCTGCAGTGGCTGTGCTGGGGTGGTGGCAGATCAGCCGCGCTCGGGGGAGGGCCAGGATCCCAGCAGCCAGGCTCGGACACAGCAACCAGCATGGCCAGGGCCGATGGCTTTTCTTCCCTCCTGTCCCGTGCTTGTGGGTGAATCTCAGTGGTGGTAGAATCCTGTCTGAGCCGGACCGGCCTTGGCTGCTTTCTGCACGGGCTGCAGAGCCGCCTCTGGTTTTTTTTGGCGGCTTCGCTGGGGGAGCAGGCGGAGTGGCATGGATCCCAGCAGCCAGGCTTGGACTTAGTGGCCGATGGCCTCCCCTACCCCTGCATCGCAGCTGCTGGGGCCTGGTCGGCCCCGGCTCCGTGGCCTCCGCTTCCCCTGCCCGGCGGCCATGGAGCCGGGCCTCACCCGGCCCAGCCCGGCCGAGACAGGGGCTGGTCCAGCCTTGTAAACTCTTTGCCAACCAGAAAAGAAAAAGAAGTTTCCCGGGATTTTTTTATTTTTTACAGGGGTGTTCACAGAGTTGTATCAGCTTTTTCAGTGGTTTAACAGATTGTCTATTCTCAAAGCCTAATTACTGATTGTTTTTTTTTTTTGTCAGACACAGAGAAGCTGCTAGCAGCTTCTCTTTGCATGACTTCTGTGATGCAAAACCAGGACAGGAGGCCTGAAAGCAATTAAAATCTGAAAAGTTAGTAAAATAACCAAATTCCCCAAAATTTACCTTATGCAGAGAATTAGAACAGGACTTCTTAGGACTACCCATAATAAATAAATTCTGCTTAATTTCTAGTCTGACTAAAGGGTAATGTAAATTTTATAATAGGTTTGTTTAAAGGAAATATTGTAGACTTATTTTGTATTTTGAAATATTGTAGACTAAGTGTACACATATAATTTAGTATTTTAATCTAAATTCTGACTTAAGTGTGATGTACTTTGAGTCAGGCAAAAAAAACCTGTCATGGTAATCATGGTAATTATTTAAAAAAGCTTATTTTTATAGTCTAAGCATTTATTTTTCATGGCCTTTGATAGAACCCCTCATAGTATGAAAATCAGGCATTCATGATTTATTGGCAGGGATTTGTTAAACACACAGTTATCTCCACATTTTGAAACCCTGAAAGGAACACGGAACATGCAACAAATATTTACAAGAAAATTAAAAACATTTCATTGTCATGTGGGAGAAGGAAAGGAAACTTTCTGAAGACACTGCTGTGACTAATTTGGTCATATCTGGTAACTATACATCTCCAGTAACTATGAATCTTATTGATGTTACTTGGGACCACAGGGCTGGGCTCACTACACCGGTTCACCAGGCTCTGATAAGGGTTGCTGCACTACAATGATATGAACCAAGATACTTGAGAAGAACTCAGAATTTATGATACTGAGATTTTATTACTCAATTAATTGCTATTGGTAATGGATAAAGCTGTTCTGGAGTTGTGCTCACTCTTTTGGGAAAGAACTTAAGGATTGTTGTGATGATATCCTATGTTCTATCATGCAAATTTTAGCCCTTTAGGTTAGCCAGCTTGTCTTAGAATATTTATTAGGTATGAGCCAAAAGTACTCTTCCTTTAGTCAGAGACATTTCACAGCACCTATGCCTGTGGGTAAATTGAAAGCTCTCCATGCTCTGATTCTCAAATTATCTATCCATATGCATAGTGGTAATCATTTTATATCAGTATGTCTTTTTTATTTAATTACAGCTGAGCAACTGGAACCCCTGGAATATTTACAGCAGTGATTTCATACTATGAGTCTCTTATTTCCTTTCATCCTTTCCTTTACTGCTGATCACTTAGTCCTTCACCCAGTATGAGCTGCATCCACTCTTACTAACTCTTGGCAATTGTCATAAAACATACTTGCCATAATTAGGTCCAAGTAGCATGGAGGATTAATTTTTCAGTAATCTTCTCATATTGCCACAATATAATACGGAAAAGTGGATAATAAGCAAGTGTAATGCCATTTCAACTTAGAACACTGGCAAGATTACCAGAAAACTCTCACATTTCCAAGCTATTAACATAGAAGTTTTGAGACTGGATGTGGTAAAGGAGAAACTTTGTCAACTGTAGTGGCTGTATATCTCAATATTGGACCTTGGAATACAGCTTGAAAGTTTTGCAGCCAGCTGTGTTCTGTAAATGCATCACAGTAGAGTATCACAGTCTGTAAAGTATTGTATTTAAAGCTTCTATCTTCCACTAAGCATAAAAATGTTTCCTCAGGAAATGTAGCTGGTTATTATTGTGGGAATACAGTGGTCACTGAGGTGACATTATGTAGGAACTTTTCAATGCAGATCAATACTGGCAATTCATTTGGATCCATATGAGATTTCCAGTGCTAGTCCATTAATGTTGAAAAAGAGTAATAGAAGACAGGATGTAGAAACAGAAGCAAAAGGAAGACAATGATAAAAGCAAATGAACTGCTTTATATTAAAATGGAAAGGGAGAAGGAGGAGGCAAACCAGTTTACGATGTAAAATTTCTCATACACATTGTAGGTTATCAAAGAATGATCTTGATCTTAAAACAGAAAGTGTGTACTGAGTTGTCTGATGTGACAATGATCCTGAGTGAGAATCTTAAAGCAATTATGACTACAATTTTGGCATACACACAAGTGAAGTAGCTAGAGATAATTTTGAAAAAAAATGTGAAATGGAAAAAAAGTCTCCTCTTCTGCAGCAAGATATACCCATAGACCTTTTGACTATATAGAAAATACATGTGGTCACCTTTCATATTGTTGTAAGTTAATTTCAGCCAGCATTACAGGAAACAGAAGTAGGAATTATCTTCAGTACAAAAGATACAAAAGTAGCAGCACTGGGAACTAAAAGCAAAAGCATGTCTTTATTTTTCTTGAAATCCCTGGATTCTTTCTGTTAGTTAATACAACTTCATTATAGGCAGACGACTCATATTTAATAGTTTTCACAATTCTCATAAAATTTTTGCGTTGTCTTGCTCACCTTTCTACTGCCCAAATATTTGTGAACCTAACTTTTATAAAACTTATAAGTATGGAGTCACCATAAGGATCTCAAAAAGATTAAGAAAATAGGATGCTTCAGTATGTTTTAACTTAAACTGGTTATTAAAATTCAATAATTACTTACATGGAGGTTCATATCTAGGAGGAAACAGCCTTTAAAATGATCCCTCAAATAAGCAGTGTGGTAAGGATGGTATCGCAATGGAAGGTCATTGATACTGAAATTGGCCAGATGGAAACTTTCTAACAAAGTTTTGAGTATTAGAAAGCAGGCATTCATTATTACAGCATGCTGGTCACTCGGAGGGTCCTTCCTCTAATCAAGTGTACCAAGTGTTAGGAAAACAGTTTTATCACACACAGTGATTACATATTCACTAGCTATCTCTGCTTACTTGATGCATATATACCAGTTTATTTTACATATTCATACCCCTCATTGGAAGTCCTTGTATGGTTCTTTGGGGGTTGTCTTGGTGGTCTTCAACATCCAGTGTCTTTTTTAGGTGGCTATTCCTTGACCCCCTCTTTTGAATAAGTGTAATATTGTTGTTTTACATAATTTGTGCCTTGTCAGCCTTGCAGAGCTGAGCTGGTATCCTGCTTGCATTTTGCATTACTTCCTTTTTGTTAGCCTCATCTGCTCCTCTGAGGCTATATTCTTTTTCCCTTGAGAAGAATAAAAAAAATTATTATCATGTTCTACTATCCTTATTATACAGACCTCCTGCTAAGGAGAAACTGAATTTCTCTTTAGCATGTGACATGGCAAAGTGTTCATCACTTCTTACAACTTCTGATTTTTGGAGAACTTAAAGCAATTTTAAACCATTTAGTTAATCCATGAACATAATGAAGTGTTAATTGATGAAAACAATGAAGTTTAATTTCATTTGTTAAACCAGTTATGGAAGATAAGAGAGTTATATAAAGCTGGAAGGTGCAAACCATGATAGGAAGTTGGACTGCTGTTAAAAAAAAACCACCAGAATTGCACCCCTTTCTCTTGAACTGATCTTATTTACATGACTGTCAAAGGAATATTTACATTAATTTTGACAGAAAAGAAATAATTTAAAAATATATCTTTGATCAGTTCAGCGAATTCTTGATTTCATGCAGAACTGGTTAGTAATAAATCAGAAAAAAAACAGAATTATGTTTTCACTCCCAGTGAAAATAATCTTTGTATGGGTTCAGAATTAGTGTTTTAACAGCATTGCTACATTAAGTACCTGTTTCTTTGTTTTAAGACACATTATGCTTAGTAGTAATTGGAAGAAAAATACGTAGAAATGTGGAAATCAGAGCAATTAAAGTGACTCCTGGTCACTTTAGTCTCCTTGCTATTTTTTCAAGGGTTATTTCAGCTGATGGGAGGATTATAGCACTCCTACTTCTTCATGGAATTTTCTCATAGGCTGTTTTGTACACATACCTTGAAGTAGCCAGGCTAATTGTAGGACTTTGATAAAATCCAATTGAATGCAAATTATTTTGGATGCACAGTTTTGTGATCATAGAAACTTCTATTTTGTGAACTGTTACAGTGAGACGTTACCTTGTCTGCGAAGTGCCTAAGTCATGGAGCAACTTTAAAAATAAAAGCAACCCAAAACAAAATCTCAACAGCCCTGCAGAGTGTAGAGTGTTCTAGTCACAGTACAGTGGACTCTTGTCTATATTTCTTTGCTTTCAAGAGCTATGAAGCACAAAGTAGTAACAGTAGTCACTTTCCATCTTGTTAGTGTAACTCATCATTACCTGACAGAGCAGCAGTGCTTCCTCCTGTAATGAGCTGTTGGTAGGGGTGCTTTGCAGTACCGTGGTGGTACATAGGATTGACATTGACTGTGCCTCCCCTGTATGGCATCTGAGGAAAGCTATATGGGAATGCATGAAAGAACCTGGGAACTTTTCTCTTTTCTGTAAGATAATGAAAACTCTAACACATAGGAGATGTTTAAAACAGGGTCAACACTCTGCAGAAGTAGCAGCTTAAGAAACATATTTTATGACTACATACAACTTAAAATATTTAAAATATCTAGTTAATTTTTTGGAGCAATGCAAAATATTAAGGAAGAAAAATCTATAGTATCAAGGTAAATAAAGGATATGTGAATTATTAGGTCAGGATATGTAAAACCAGCTTTGATTTTAATCCAAAGTGTTTGCAAAAGAAAAAATTTGAGGTTTTTTTTCCATTGAAAGAGATTTTTCTTTTTGAGTCTTCCATGGTTTTGGAAGAGTTTTATTATTTTTCACTCCATTAAGCCACTAATTAACACCTTCATACTTATATTTTTCCTGGTTTAGGGCAAATTTGGGAGGAAACCTCCAAATGAGGTCCCTCCGTCCCAGTTCAGGAAAAGACTTCCTTGGAGAAAAGTGGAAAAAAATGTTTATTTAACAAGCAGAGTAATTGTGACCATTAAAAAATGAATAATATTAAACAATAAAACCTCTCGCTGTTCTGAAGAGATGGCAAATTCAGAAAGTCCTTTTCATGGGCTGTAGCTCAGCTTGCTCAGTCTGTTTGTTATCAGACTGCTGGAAAATTCTGTGTCCCAGGCCCTGGTGGGCTACAGGCATGAGCTCCTGATGCTTCTCTGGGTTTTCAGTCCAGAGAAGGGCCAGTCAGTTCCAAGAAAAACCGAAAAAAAAGCCAGGGAACTTCTCTGCCTCAGCTAACTAAAAAAAAACCTAACTAAAAAGCAAAGGAGACATCTCTCCCACTGTCTGTCCGTGCTGCAGACAACACAATCTAGGAGGTGCAATGCAGAGAAGCGAGTGCAGTTTCTGCAAACAAACTGCTCACCTTTTTCCCCCTCACTTTGCTCTCAGAACCAGTCTTAAAGGTGCAGAACTTTAAATCCAGCATAAACAGAACAGACGTTTGGGGATACAAGCATCATAAAGTCACCCTAGGACAATACTGAAATAATAATATGGTTGTATATATGTAATTTATTACTGGAACTATAACTCTTTGTTAAGACTAAATTGATTTGGTGTCAATTCAATACTTGAATAAGAATATTAAACATTACTTAAAATGCAAATACAAGCTATCAGATGCACAGTCTATGCAACTCGATATACCTGATACCTCCTGAGGAAAACATTTTTTAAGAGGTGTCTTATTCCATAAAAGTTTAGCAAAAGGAGGTATCTATCCTATAAAATGCAGAAAAGTGAAGAAATGCAAACCATAATTCTCTTGAACTATTCTGTTAAATTTAGATAAATGTTTTCCTTTCAAAATCACCTAAAAAACTGCAGTATCATAGGGTCATAGAATATTCTGAGTTCAAACTCTGGTCATGCATAGGACACCCCATGAGTCTCACTGTGTGCCTGAGAGTGTTGTCCAAAGGGCCCTTGAACTCTGTCAGCTTAGTCCTGTGAGCACTTCCTTGGGGAGCTGTTCCAGTGCCCAACCACCCTCTGGGTACAGAACTTAAACCTCCCCAACACAACTTCAAGCCATTCCCTCGAGTCCTGTCACTGATCACCACAGAGAAGAGATCAGCGTCTCTCTCTTCTCTTCCTCTCACGAAAAATTTGTGGACTACAAAGAGGTCAAATGACCTCAGCTGCTCCTTGTAGAGTTTCTTTTCTAGGCCTTTCACTGCTGTCATAGCTCTTCTTTGGATGCTTTTTAAAAGTTTTATGTACTTCCTATGTCATGACACCCAAAACTGCATAGTGTTTTCCTTCTATGTTCTACTTGTCAGTTATTGTGTGTTTGTAACCTGTGGGATGTAACTGAGGGACTATATTTCCCTCAAGTAATTTACCTTGCAAATTTTTGTAAACCGGCAAAAACTCAGCCTTTACTCTCCAGAATTTTGAATCACAAAGGTTTACTTTTTCTTACTTTGCTGTAAAGGACAAATAAGCCCAAAGGAGGCAAATCTAGTGATTATGTTAGTTTTAGATTTTGGTACTCTTGGCCTTCTTTTAGAGTTATACGATGCACCAATGATTTTGCATTCTTCTCTCTAACTTGAAGTACATTGGGAATTCATGGTTAAAACCTGCAAACTCTTTTTTTTTTTTTTTCTTTTCAGAATTAAATCAGGAGTAATTAAGTACTTATTGAATGGGCTTACATCACTTTCACAACATATATTGGCATGGAATCTAGACTTCCAATATGTATAGGCCTTATTGGGTATTGCATCTCTGCTCTGTTGTTCTAAACACTTCTTAAAGCCTTTAGAATTGTTCCTCTGAAGTAGCCATGTTTTTTTCAATATGCCTTGGTGGTATCATAAAAATTCAGATACTAAATATGCATTTCAACAGAAAAATTAGACATATCTTAAAATAAATAGTCTGTGTGAGGAAAAAATTACCATGCAAATAGAATGTAAATAAGCAGAAGGGAGAAAGGAACTATGGTAGAGTGAGTTTATAAAATAGAAAAAGTAGGTCACAGAGAGTGAAAAGAATAGACACTGGCTTTATCTGATAAGCAATCTTATAATTTATTTAGTTTATAATTTATTTACAACTACATTCATGCATCAAAGATGGTATAGACTTGTTAAAAAATGGATGGAGAGTTGATCTGCTTGCACTCCAGAAACTGTGTTATAAGATCATTTGAATATCGTAATCATAGTATTAGCTGCTCAATTGTTATCTGTCAAGAAAGAACCTTTTTCAAAGCACCAAGTAGGGAAAAATAAGTTAAGAAGATGTGAGAAAGGGACATTCTACTGAGCTGCCATGTCCCATGAATCACTTTTTGATTCTGAGCAACATTGCTGACCGGTGACAGAGTTACAAATTATATGAACTAGAAAATAATAAAATCTTTAGTTGACAGATGTTTGCTTCTATTCTAAGGCTGTGTTATTACAAACATATTTTAGATTTTTTCTAATGTTGTTTTACTGGACCCTAGTTCAGACAAGCACTCTAAGCAGATACAAATCCTTCTGATGTCAAACGTACTTGATTATGGGCTAACAATTAAATATATACTTAAATGTTTTTCCTGCTAGGGCTAAGGATTATGTCATCATCTGTGGTATGAAAGATATGATATGACTGCAGATAACTCTGAAATGAAGTTCCAAATTTTAATGGTATCAGATGATCGCATTTTTTAGCTTTTTATTTTAAATTTAAGTCTGATTTACCTGAAGTGTTCTAATGTCCACAATGTACGCAATTGTGGTCACAAGTCAAATTACAGTCTTCTATTAAACAGTCAAGAATTTGCTTCATCAGAATGTTTCTGAAATAAAATCAGAAGGAGATCCACTTTCAGTAAAGACAGCTTGTTATAGTGGAAAAAAAAGTTATTAAAATGCCCTACTTTTTAAATATAGAAATTGAAGATATTTGAAACATTCCTTGAATCAAATATAAGATTCCTAAGCATATTACTGCTTTTTGACTTCAATCGTAGTTACATTCCTTGTAAATAGCTTGAAAGTTACATTGCAGAGCTTGGCTGGTGAACAGGAAATAAACAATGGTACAAATAATAGTATGATGATAATAGTATCATCTTTAAAAAAAAATCAAACATTTTCTTTCAATTTTGATGTTAACTGTGCTATTTTAAAGAGAAATGGTAGCTAAGTTGCAGGAAATCAGAGCCATTTCCTTTTTGGTGCGACCAAAAAACTGCAGTAGCAACACCATAGCTGCTCATCAGCCAAATTATTCTTCTAAATCTGGCTGCTTATCTAGAATCAGTTTGCAGTTCCTTTGTCCTTTGATTGCTATTCTGAGCATTAAGAAAAAGCAAAGAAATTAACATTATTCTTATTTGATGCCTTCTGTAAAAGAAAGACCCAGACTGGAATACTCATATTGAGAGGAAAAAGGAGTGCGTTCAGGAAAAAAACAGATGGAGAAGACACAAGCAAACTGGCCTAGCTAAACCTGAATCCTCCCTAGTAAAGTATATTTCAGATTATTATAAAAAACTTTTTTCAGAACAGCATGGGAATTTTAAATGTAGGAATCTGACACATAAAGTGGTGATGAAATCCAGGCCAGAGCACCAGACTACTAAGCTTAGGTTTTCTTCTAAAGTCTTATTCATCAAGAAAGATCTAGCACTTAATGTGTGGTCTGAACAGTAATAGAGTCTGACAATGTGTTAAAAACCAAACATTTATTGAGTCAGTAAGAAAGATGAGCAACAATACACCCCTACAGTGATCAATGACAGGAAACAGGGGATTGTAAGTGGTGCCATAGCTCTGGTGGACTGACAGGGACGCTTTATGTCTGGGGTCATTTGACACCAACAGTCAATCATGCAAAAATTGCTTGGATATAGGTAGGAGTTGCCCAACCTCTTGGCTCTACCAAAAGCAGTGTGATTGAAGACTTCTCTGTACCTGACTTGAGCACTGTGAGCAGCATCTTGTCTTTGTTGACAATGTCAGTCTGCGGACTGCGTGTCAGAAGAACTGTGTTGGCCATCTGTCTATGCTGTTGATAAGGCACCAGGGAGGGTGTGGGAAGACGGGGTGTCACAATGTTCGATGTTATACACTGTTAATACAATATCTCGGTGTCCTTCATAGCCTCACTTAAATGGCTTATATATTTCATTGCTTATACTCATTGAAGTTATAGGGAGATACCTGCGTAAATACTCTGGCTGAATATCAGAGCTCTGCTTTAAAGATAAGGATTTAGAGCTATCCATTTTACTTCAATTATTGTCTTTTTCAATTACTGATGGGTAAGGAAAATGGTTTTCCTTATGTACAGAAGGGAGACTTGCACCTGCCTTCAGGTGTTACTTATTGAAACAAAAGAGACAACATTAAGGTTACATTGCTGAATGCTTCCTTGCTCTATTCTATTGACTTGTCTTCCACAAAATGCATACAAACAGAGTGGCTCTCTTTACCAAGACGTCTTCATTAAAATTTCCCATTTTAAGCTAGTTTACTCTGGCAGGAGTACAATCACAACTCTTTAACATACATTGCTGCTGTTTGAAATTATTTCACATGGCTTATCCTTTCAGTAATTGCAAATTATCAATTAAATCTGATAGATGTTAACTTCACTCTTTTTCTCATTACTTTCTCAGACAACAGCCTACAACATTTTTCATTAAAAATAATTGGTTGGAATCTGTTTCTATGATCATCTAAGTATCCATATTTTCAGCATAACACATTTATTTTGTTCATGTCTTTCTTATCATAGCATAAATATTTTACTTTTGTTTGGCATTATCTCTACTACTTCTTACTACAGGATTGTTTTTCCATGCCTTCCTCCACCCTGTATATTACCATTACTGGTGTGTAAAATAATCCTTTCTGGTTTTTTTTGTTCCTCATATTGGTCAGAAGCTCCTTTAAGAGTATACATTTCTCTCAGCCCCTTTTCTCACTTTTGTTCTATTTGTAACAGATAAACAATTGTGATTATCTACTAATAGCTGACAAAATTAGAACAACTTGTGTAGTTTAGAGAAAGATGAAATACCTAGGACCATCTCACATAAATTTCAAAATCGGGATTGGGAAAGAGTGGTAACTTTTTGAATTTTAGGATTTTTTCTTCTCTGATAAAATATTTCAATTTTAATAGTTTAGGTGAATGATACCCCAAAAGCATACACTTTTTGCTTATTATTTCTAGTTTGTGAAAAATCTGCCCTGGCAGATGCAGATGTTTTAACTGCATTTTAAAATCTGATTGTTTGGGTTTATAATTTTAAACAAAGAATGTAAATTGTTTTATACTCAAAAATGAAATAAAGTAAGCTAAATATTTTTCTTATTATTTAAAAGAAAAAGGCACACAGATAATCTTCTGCAAATATTGTCTCCTTTTTTAAAATAGATGACTTTAGTCATGCATTTCCTTTAGTGGTGTCCAAAAAATAACCTAAAAATTATTTTCTTAAAGTCATCCCTCGGACAGATGCACCTTATTTTTTCATCTGTATTGTACTTAAAGGATTTGTTACCTTGTCGTTTGATTATTTGTAATTAAGTTACATAGTTCTAAAACCACAGCATATGTACTGAATAATTGCAAAAAATTATTCCTTCTCAAATCTTAGACAGAAAAAAAGCTCTTGTATTAAGTTCTTCATAGTTAATAATTCAAGAGTTTTTCACAATAGTGAAAATATTCTGTAATCTGCCAGAATTTACATTCAATGGATAACATCTGCATAATGAATAATTAACTTCTAGGTGTTTGAGTAGTCATGGCATTGATACATTTGCTCCTAAATCTGAAAATGTATTTGATATTACTGCCAAGGACTAAATAGTTCTCAATACGGAACCCATAAAGAAATTAATGCAAGTAACAGCTTTTTAAGGTAATATTAAAAAAAAAAAGGCTGTAGTTGTCACTGTACTGACTTATATATTCCAAAATTAAGACCAAAACCCAATTTTTATAGTAAAGGGAAAGCAGGAAAGAATTGAGGCAGGACTGTGTTAAGAGTGTAAACTTACTGAGATTTATATTTTTATATCTTTGGGTTTTATGTGTTGATATTTGAACAAATGTCCAGATAGGCATTTAAATGCTTGCTAATTTACTTGACCTTTTCCTGCACAGATAGTTTTCAACTTTATTTATTTATTTATGTTTCAGTTTATCCTCTCAGCATGAGATGCCTTAGATAACTCTGGTTCTCCTTGATATCTTGCAATATTGGCAGTGCTCATAACTCCCGTAGATTAAGCATTAAGCTCTGGATAGTTGAAATTATAGTTGCCTTATATTGCGTAGATCAACATTCAAGGTACCAAATCATAAAGATAATTTAAAAAAACATATTTTCAATACACAAACCATTGGGTTTCCTGACCAGTCAGAAAAAGCCAAAGGTTTTGCTAATGAAATATTGATTGTTGCCAGTCCTATGACAGTGGCATCACTTAAGACAGTGTAAATAAGCAGCAGTTCCAGGGTCAAACTCACCAATATTGAAACAGGGATGTCACAGCCATTGATCTGGGACTCATTAGGGTGCAGACTGAACATTACTGTGCAATCGTGCTAGTGAGATGGATCACCATTTGCGGATGGAACATGCAGAGTGATTTTACTGTCTTTTCCTGAGAAACGAATGTGGTTTTCCAACAGGGAGATTTGTGGGTACACAAATCAAATCTATTATGGAAAGGACATTTGTCTTGGAGCTTTGCGTTGCTTTCACAGACTTTTTGATGATAAATCTTGAAGCAAAATCAAGGCAATATGGTTGCATTTTCTATTTGCAAAGCTAGAAATTGTAGCCCAAAGCTGGAATTTGGTCAGACTTTGCTCCTTTCTGTAATAAGTGTTAGGATATTGTTTCTGTGGCATGACGGCCTTCAGGAATTCATAGGTAAAGTAATTCCTAAATGACCAAAAGTTATTGAGGAAAGTTAGGCTTATTAACTTATTCCTACTGATTATAAAGATAAAAATAGTCTCAGAGTACTCTGGAAGAATGTAGGGATGCAGGAGTCAAAATACTACAAAACAGTCCTCTGGGAAAGCTGTGAGAGTGTAGGAATATTGAAGATTCACCAAAAGCAAGACAAGGATTCACTAGCAGGATGGCCCACATCTCTTACAAGGGGCAGAGCAGACTAACTTCAAATTTGGATGAACATTATGAGAGAAGCAACCTTTATATCATTAAGTGAATGAAATATTACCTTACTCAGAATACTCCTGAATTTGTGGCACTTCCATTTTTTTTTTTTCTTTCTGGTACAACTCATAGCTCCTTGCAAGCATGCTATAGATAGCCTAAGGGAGTTCTTTATTGAATCTTTGACTAGAGAAAACAATTCATTCCCGATAGAAAAAAGTAATAGCCTGCCTGATGTTCAAGCAATGCACTTGTCTTTCTACAAGAAAGCCAAATCTCAGTTGCTGTATTTCAACCTAGAATGTTCAACCCTATTACGCTGGAACTGATACAAAATATTCAATAATTCATTTCTATCCAATTCGTATGGTTTCTGGAGTTTTTACTCTTGTACTTAAACTGTGGTAACAAGTCTCATGATGACTAATTGAAACTAATTACTTCTTAGAACAAATTAAAGAGGGCAATTTGGGAGGGGGAAATAAAAAAATAAATGCCTTCTGTAGAATATGTGAGTGGGTGTATTGTGCCTGAGCAGCTGGGTTTTTGCTAAGTACTGTGAATGCTTTCTGAGATCTTACAATTCTAAAAATTCTAGCAACATAGTCATACATGTAATTGGAGTCTTATTTTTCTGCATGAGGTTTAGGATTAATGCACAGTTGTTTAGGTGTTCTGTCATGAATTCATTTAATTTAATCATTGCTTTCTAGAACAGATCACTGGAAAGGAATAAAACTCTCAAAATGTAAAAAAATAACCCCAAAAACAAGTCACTCAAAAAAATAAGGGTCTAGGTATATGATTTTGATAAAAGTAATTTTTTTAATTCCTTTATTTTTTGTTTTGTCAGAAAAGGTAACACTTCAGTTTTCCTGTTATTGCCTTTTCTCTTGATCTGCTCTAAAAGTGACTCTTTCTTTTGGCCCCTGATACTCATTTTTATAAATATATAGCTATATTTAAAAAGCATCTTTTCAGCTATTTAGTTGAATATCTGCCTGAATGACAAGATTCATCAATATATTCTAAATCATGTGCAATCATCCCAAATTTGTGAGACAGTCTTAAATAATGTTTTTATTTAAAACTAATAATAAAAATTATGAAATTGGAATGAAAGCCCAAAGGTAATTGTATTTTACTGGGGATTTCTTATTTTATTTTAGATCAAATTCCATATTTTTACACATACATCACTAGAAAATACCTCCTGCCTAACATTATCACAGAGCAAATTTTTAAAAACAAGCCTGACAGTTAAGAAATGAGCATCTAAATTTTCAATGTAAACACTGTCTAATCAAGCAAACCAGAAAACAAAATATGAAATTATGGCAATAAGAGCTAGAATTTTTTCCCTTATTGTTGCCTTCTTATCGTTTTAAGAAGGCAACAATAATCAACAATCAACAAGGGTTGATCTTTATTTGCTTATTTGTTTATTTATGCTTATTTTTGTTTATGTTTGCTTATTTTGCTTATATATTCTTCATTTATTTTATATTCCATGACAGCGTACATCACTGGTAGCAAAAATCAAAAAAAACCTCTCTTTTTAGCTAGTTTTGTTGAATTCACAATCTTCTAAATCTTATTAAATTTGCATAGGAACCTTTTATACAACATATGCATAAACTTGTTAAGACAAGTGGTCTTTTCAAATGACAAAAAATACCACAGCTCTATAGTTTTTGAGGTAGGCTGCTTTTATACTTCATTATGTCTCTCAGAAAAACTTGTGTTTGTACAGAATACTGCCATTGGAACCCAATTATTTCTTAAGTGTCTTCAGTATTCTTCTCTCCTTGTATCTTCATACTCTTCAGGTTCTTAATCCTTCATCTCCAAATTGTTTATGATAGTACAAAATAAATGGGATGTTGTGTTCACAGTCACAATATCTTATATACTTTTGATTCAATACTGAAAAATTAGATGTGAAATAGTATACAAGCTATTGAATATATTTTAAACAAATATTTTATTATTTTAATCATAACATTCCATAAAATACCACTGATACTATTAAAATTGACAATATTATGCTTTAAAACATTCTATTCAGATAAGGAATCAAGAAGTACACAAAGGCTTACAAGCCCTGTCTTTTTAGGATTGTAGTTTACAAAAGCAAGGGTCATTGTGGTTACTTAGGCTAATGTGTTTATTGTAGTGGAACCCAGATAGAAAAACACATGCAACATTCACACAGTATGATTGCAGAGTTGTACCAAATTCATCAGGAATTAATTTATTCTTATAGTCACCTCTCAATGTCACTCAAAAGAAGATTCTCAATAGATCATACTCATGTATATTTGGTATTAATGAAAATCCCTAAGGACCCCTATGGCACCACACAGTTTCTGCTATTGTTGCATACTCCCGTCCATTTGAATGTTCTTTTTTGAAGCAGTGCTTGACTTTATAATAACAGTCATTTGTTAGTATGTACATGCACATATTTTACAGCTAAGCTTTAATCACTTTCAAGGCTATGTTTTTGTTTACTGGTCTTCAGAAATTAATCACTGCTGGTTCATTGTTGAGAGAAAAATGAGGCATTGATGAAGTAGCAACAATTTGTGTTCTCTGTATAAAAATCAGTTTATGCAGAACAAAATCAAGGACTTAAAAGATATTATTCAGAAAAGCTCCTTTCCTACTTTGCATTGCAAATGGTCATGGTTAAAGGTGCAGTAATTATATCTTGGCAATATCAAAAGAGGGGAACACTTTAATAAATATTTGAAAAACTGTTAATCTATCTGCATGAATAGACCTAGTAAAATCTTCAAGAAATACTGACTAAACAAGGCAGCTCAGATATGGTTTTTTTTTAAATTGTGATTATAAGTGAATAATACTCTATCTTCTGTGAGAGCAGTGAGTGTTAAAAGCTCCTATCCCATTTGTCTGGGGAGTAGAATTTGTGTATATAGAAGAGTTTAAACTCTATATACTTAATAATGCTAGCAATAGTAAATCAGGACAAGAGATATTTCCGTTAGAAAGGAAGAAGACAGATGTAAGGGTTGATCTTTATTTGCTTCAGAATTTATTTATTTCAAATATGTCATAAGCAGAAAAAGAGGAGAAGGAGAAGGAGAAGGAGAAGGAGAGGGAGAAAGAGAAGGAGAAGGAGAAGGAGAAGGAGAAGGAGAAGGAGAAGGAGAAGGAGAAGGAGAAGGAGAAGGAGAAGGAGAAGGAGAGGGAGAAAGAGAAGGAGAAAATCTGTGGGTGTCATACTCAGTACAGTCACTTCAGAAAATCAAAAAACTGATTTCTCCTTCAAATTCTCTAACAATTGTGTTCCAGCAGGGTCAAACAAAAATGTTTGGAAATCAATTTTGCTTATTATTTATTATAAAATTTTGTTTATTTTGTTTATTATTATTAAAAATAAAAGGAAAAATCTTCTCAGTCACTTTGTCTTTTCATTGTCCTAGAAGCATGTCCCAGAAGCCTGCAGTCAGCTCTCTTCTGGAGGTAGTGCTGGAGATTAGGAACTTGCTTCATTTCTTAACAATAAAAAGACAGAGGAAAACAGAAAAAAATAAAAAAACAAATAAAAGCTGGAGATTCTGACTGGTTCAACAGATGTTTTTGTAGACTGCACACCTGAATAATTGTGTATGTGGTATTGCTATTATTGTTTTCTCCCATAAAGTAATCTAAGAATCTTAGGGTTTTTTACTGCTGGGATTGGGGGCACCTTTATCTCAAGAGTTCATACCCTCTCCTGGATGTCCCTCTATGATCTGCACCAAGCTGAACATCATTTTGCTCCCTTAAAGAAGCTATTTGTGAGAGTCAGGCATTCTAGCTTCCAGTGACAGGAAATGCTAGGTGAATTACATTTTCCATCTGTTTAGCCTGTATCAATGTTTCTATGCCAGATATTTTTATAACAGAGACAGAATAACAGTTCCATGGTTGTATCTTGCATTTTCCCCCGAGCAGGGATGTGAACAGGCTAATTACACGGAAGAATACTGGAGTACTCAGTTGAATAATTTTCAAAGTTTTTTATGTTAATTTGCACTAAATGAAGAATTAAACAATAACCATGATTGAAGAAGCCCACAACAAATTGCTTCCCCTCCCCCAAACATTAGGAAAATCCACTGACTTCCTCCTAAAATACATCCAGAAATAAAAGATAAGGAATTCTAGAGTTGACAATAGTTTGCTTTCAACAATTTTTCGTACTATCTTTTCCTAAAAGTCTGGTGACTCCATCAGTATGGTAATAGACTACTACTTGCTTCTGGCTGAAACCACAAGTAGTAGCAGAATTCATTGTACCCACAGGTAATTTTCCTCTTCTACCTGCACTTATGAGAAGCAGTACTTTTCTGCATTTGCAGAACATTCATCATTTCTCACAAAATCACTTCAGGATTACATCGCTCCATGCAGTAAAAAAAAAACCTAAAAAAATTCCAATCTCAAGGCTGTTGAATAGACAGATAAGAATTGTGACTAGAGAACAGGAAAGAGGAATATGAGGGGTCATTTAGGTGGGGACTATATGACTGCTAAGGACTGTCACAGGGAGCAGTGCCCTGTTGGAGTGAACACTGTAGATACATATATAGCATGGCATTTTCCCCTGATGAATTTGCAACCTAAATGGACAAAGAATAAAGTGAACATAAGGGTAATGCCCTGCTTTTGTTTCTTTCTTAAAATTACTTCCCATACTAGTTCCTGTAGAATTGAGCTCGTGCTCCAGATCTTGCCTAACACAGGATCTGCAATTCTGTCTGATCCTCATGGGAGGTATTGTGTAGGAAGAGAATACCATTATGGTCTTTTTCTCTTCTTTGGTAGCAATGCCAGTCAGAGTCTGGCCCAGGGCCTATTCTGAGGGAAGAACAGCCTTGGGATCTGGCTTGCTAAAATCATTAGTCTTCTTGGTCATGCTCCATACATATCTGTAAAATAAAACTGATGAAAGTACTATAGAATTTCTTGCCAGGACCCCGTGGGAATATCTGGGGGCATTTTGAAGTTACGTAACGAAAATTGCTGCAGGGGGATCAGATAAATTGTGTGCAAGAAAGCAATAGTGCTCTGTTAGCTGAAGTCAAGTGACTCAATTATAACTTGGTTTTTCTTTTTTACTGGGTAACTAAAGCAATAGGAACCATATGAAAAAACTAGAGACCTAAAACCAGAGTCACAACAGTGTTTTACATCTTTACTGGACTTGCTTGGACTTCAAATACTGTTCTAATTCACTGTTTGTCTGTCATAGTGCAGAAAGAACCATCTGTTTGTAATTAGTAGCTATATGTGCTTCTGTTACTAATAATAGTGCTAGGTGCCTTAAAGGACCTTGTGTTTTTAGTTCAAAACTGTCCAGATTTATCTTTGGTGAAACACCTCTGCTCCTTATTCCTGTCTTTGTTTTGGTGAGTCACATCACAGAACAAATGAACAAGCAGAGGCTCATTATAATTGATTCAATTACTGCTTCAGAATTTAGAGGACAATACATTGACTCATATGTGAGAATATACATTGATAATTAGAGACTTACAAATAAAATACACAGTTCTGTATTTGTACTATGTAGAAAAGGATGTAACAAGGAAGTTAATAGAGGAAAAAATGATGGTACTTTGGCACAGATAGGAGCCAGCATGATCTAATGAAAACAAGATAGGTTGTTTTAGAATTAGTGTTTTGCAACAACAGAGTGATGTGGAAATAGGAGTTATAGTGAATAAGGTGTAACTGAAAAGCATGCAATAAATCTACTTTTACTAATGAAATAAACATGGCAAGAGGGACAGGCATTCAAAAGCTGGTTAATAAATATAAGCATGAATATGATCTCTGTGGACCATTAACAGATGATTTAAGGCAGTAGAGAAACTGAAAGTTTTCAAAATTAAAATAAGGAGATAGACCTTTTTGAAATTCCTATACATTTTAAAATCAAAGGAGCCTATACCAACTTTTTTAAGTTCGCATACTCTTGAAGATCAAAGAAGTCTGTGTAGCCCTTACTAAAATTTCTATACTCTTTAAAATCAAAGAAGTTTGTCTTAGTAATGAAACTTAAGACTATGAGAATCACATGGAAGAAGAAAAAAGAATCTAGAGTTGGGTACCAGGTGAATTGCTCCTGACAGTGCAATGGTGTGGCAGTGATAGACCATGCAGGTCTGTTTGTTCTTCTGCAAATGCTTATGCCCCTGTGCTTCCATAAATGGTTTGATCTTACGGACATATAAAGTTTCCTACACCTTTGCCTCTTCTCCATTTCCTTTTGGAAATCTATCACCTTGACTCAAACTACACTTCCTTCAAGGACTATAGCAATTATATTTGTTGGAAAAAGGAAAGGGAACGGTTTTGAGGTGAAAGCAACCAGCAAGCAAACCAAAATCAGATGGAACAGACCACTGCAGCATATCTCAGTTCATTTCACTAAAGCCCTTATTGCCTTCATGCTCATAATTTTATTGGGAGTGAGCTTCATATACTGAGATGTCATGTCAATTGTTAGTAGAAGATAGTTTCTTTAATATGTTGTATTAATTATTCCCCAATTTTAACACTTAATAGGTTCAGCCTGGTATGAGAATGGAACATCACTGGATGGAAAAAATGAAAATGTAACATTTAATAACAGGGGATGAAATTCCTCTGATACCTCTTTTCTGTTTCCTTATGCCAAGACTCTGACCTTCATAATACTTTTCTGTTATATTAAAATCAATTTATTTACAAAATATTTAGATTGAAACTTTTATTTCTAAAATAGGTCCAAAACTGGTTGATATTCAAGACCTTGTTGTCATATGGCCTCTGCATGCCAACAGAAGCATCCTTAAGTATGTACAACAGATAAAGATAAACCAGCAACTGAAATTCTGTTCCTTCCTTCTCAGTTTGACCGTGTCAGACCTTCTACTGAAATCTGCACTTCATTCATCTTCTTTACTGTACCACTGATAATTTCCTTAAAGGACATGAAAGACTCAGTTGCTTCTGTGTATTTGTCTTTTTGATTCCAGCATTTTACAATTCTCAGCCCAGTACTATACCAGTCTTTATATTCATTTGTCATTACCTGCTGGTGAATAGCAAGAATGATACCATATTAGATGCCCCGTACAACTTGGCATGGTTTACAACTTGGCTGGCCTCGTTCCAGTCAGGATTCATTCTGTCTTGTTGACAAGAAATTTCATATCTAAGGATAAGTTCTGGTTTTATTATACTGACATAGTTTAATGAGAACTTAAGGAGTTGTGGGTTTCCTTATTATGTTATCTCTTGCTGATCGAAGCTCCATGAAATGACACCTTAGTGCTCTGTCTTTACAGACATGACTCAGATCAAAAGAGGTAACAAATAGAAAAAGTTAATTAATTTAGCAAAATGGAAGCATGTGACATTATATAAAACCAGCTATTTCTGTGCAGGTTTTCTGAGATTGCTGATTGTTGCTTTTAATTTGTTTGGTTGTTTGTTGGTTTGATTTGTTTTTTTGGTTTTTTTGGTTGTAGTTATAAAATTTTGAACAGCCAAGACCTTTATTCTTGTATTATAATAATAATAATTATTATTATTCTCCAAGACCTTTGGTGAGACTTTCAGATAACTCATTTTAAGCTGGTATTTATATGCTTCTGAGCTTCCCTTCCTGTGCAGTTCTAATTTTTAACTTTCTTGTTTCATATCCAAGAGCAGTAGCACAAATGAGCTCTATAAAATAAACAACCTCTATTTCCTGGCACTCAAGGAAGCCAGAACTCCTTAGCTCTTTTTTTATAAACAGTTTTAAAAATACTCTATTTAAATACAGATATTTGACCATTCACTGCATCAGAGTAAAAAAAATTATTTTTCCTTATAGCATCAAAGGAAACCAGAGGGTTAACCAGGGACTTTTCTTGAGATCAAACTCCAACACTCACTTCAGACAGGGCTTTATAATTAAAAAATTACACATTTAATTTAAGAAAAGAAAGTCTGGTATTATTTTCAAGCAAATTTCATTTTCATTTTGACTATAGTAACGATTCTTTCATATTCATGTAAATTGAAGGGGAGTGGGATGATCTATTAATTAGAGGGTAAAAAAGAGAGCATTTGGCCTTCCTTTAAGTGTTACATCATCACATACTGTAAGGAAAATATTAATGTCTTTCAATATTTCTTTTTTCTCACAGGTACTTGGCTTGCTTCTCTATTATTGCATCAGGATGAGGGAGCAACTCAACTACAACCAGTGAAGTTGCACTGGTTTTGTTAAAAAGACATTGCTGCAAGCTTTGCTCTAAACAAACTTTCTTTAAAACAATTTTTTAAATTTTCTTTTATTTTGGTTCAGTTGGCATTTTCTTTGGTTATAGCTAATAAATGTATCAACATATTTAAGCAGCAATGCTGTTGATACATCTACATATTCTGCATAGTCAAGAGACATTTTGCTAAATCTTTGTTTAAGTTCTTTTTGTTTGTTTGCTGGTTGTGACATTTATTGTTTTGTTTTGGTTTTTTCTTTCTGGAGACACTGTCCAGAAAGAAAATCTAGGCACAGAACAATATTTTAAGTGTAATTTCTATATCTGTAATGGACTGTTCAGCATAACCCTTTTGATCTGACATCTTTTTTATACACAAAGGGAAATAAAATCTTATATACTTCTTGAAATTTTAAAATCCTGGTAAGGATGAAGAAACTGCCTCATATAAATGATCTTTGCACATAGATCAATAGCTGCTGACCATGTACTCTAATATCCCTGAATTCAGGTGCCAGCATTGGCAGCTTCTCAAATGGCGTTATTGATTTTGTTTTGCTTCCTTGGATTTTAGACTAACAGTTTGAATTGAATGAACGGACTTAAATCAATTTCCCCAAGCTATGGTGGATCTGGAAAACATTCTCATTGTATCAGCCTGTTTTGCTCTATAATACACCTGGAGGTGTTGGAATCAGAAGGAATCTAAACACTGCATCCAGAAGAGAGTTCATTTCATAGTAGTACAATTTTTAATTCCATGGCCCAGATTAATACTTCTATTGTAAAGCACTGGGAATGAAGCAAACATTGAGCCTAGACTATGAGTGTCACCTGTACATATCTGTCACTGAAACATCTTGGTGTGTGCCATCTATCTGTGGTGCACATTTCCTTCCCACAAAGTAGGAAGAGGCCCACAGAAGTCAGTGGACTGCAGTTCGGGCGTGCTGCTGAGCACCAGACTCCCCACCTCCATATTTGACATGAAAGCAGCCTGTTCTCCCTGGCAGACAAATTCCAGCTACTGACTGGTTGAGGGTAACTAGCTGTGTCTCTCAGCACAGCATATCACTGTACTATGTGATACCATTAGTTCATTACTATCACACAGGTGGCAGTGAACCATGTACTAAATCACTATTACCACCTTCTCTGTCATGCTCATGGGAATTTGCCAACCAACTAGGTGGTCTAGTGCAGCTTTATTTATCTTGTTAGTTATGCTGGGACAGAACTGAAAATATGTTGTCACAAGGCATTTTGATATGTTGAACTTTCACATCACTAGATTTCAAATTTTCACCCATCACCTTATTTTTTGAAAATGTGTAAAAAATTGATGAACCACACAGCTAGTGAGATGTTTTCATATTGTTTGACATGTTGCACCATGAGAATCCTTTAATACTAATAAAAATAAATGCTTCAGAAAGAAGGAAAATCTAGGTAGTTGTTTAATCATAGCCATAGAACCTCTAAAACTGTATGCTTTTTTTCCTCTGCCTATGTAATTATTTCAAACAATCCTGTATAAACGCATTTGGAGAATGAGGAAGAATGACAACCAAGAGAAATTTGTCCATGGCATCTATTTTTTTTTCTTTTACTTTTACTCTTTATGATTTTCTCTTTTTTTACATATTCGCATACATCTCTGTAGCAAAAAGATTTTTCTGGTGTGGGAAATACTACTTTTTCATTTTTTTTCCTGCTAGGAGCAGATTGCATGCTACAGTAAAATCAAAAGAGTTATTTTTTTAAAAGTACAGGATAAACAATTCTGATAAAAAACAGATGTGTATATGCTTAATACTCTGCATTGTTACATGCTACAGCAGAATCTGAGGCTGTCTAGTCTTACGGCACTGCCCTAGATTCCCTTGCCTTTGTTCTAGCTATGCATCATTTAGAGCTCTCCTGGGTGAAACTGTAATACTGAGGAAATGGGAGAGGGAAAAGGGTGGAGGAAAAAAGGAATGAATTCCCATGAAAAAGGAGCATAATAACTGGTGGCATGTTGTATTTATCACCTGTATGTGTTACATACAAAAGCACAAGGCTTATACAAAACAGCATACAGCATTTTGACACACTAACAGAGTCTTCTCAAGCAAAAGTGGAACATATGTTTTTATAAGAGAATTCAAAGCTCACAGTTTATGGAAAAGCAAAGTGCATAGGTATTTTTAGAATGTTGCCATTTTAAGGTATTTTCAGCACTGCCTTTTCTAACCTTTTACTTTCCATATATAGCCGGGGACCCTCTTCTCCACTGAAAACAGCTTTTGCCTCAAATAATTTATATATCCTGGTGCTCTCTGTTTTCAATAATATACTGCCAAGATATTACAGATGGGCTGTCCGAGACCAGAATTTCAAATTCTCAGAATATTGTTTATGATATGAACACATTGATAGGAATTTCTCTGAGGTATATTAAGCAACATAAAGCTCTCTGGATTTAACAGTAACAGTATTAATTATTAAGTAATAATTAGTGTAATAACACTTCCGGACATTGTTGTACTTATCAACTGAACCAATCAATTATATTAATAAATCATCTGATAGTTTCAATTTAACACTGTCAGTGAAATTTCTTTTCTAGTCTACACAACTTTTGTCAGTTGCTGAACTGGATACACTTAAGTTATGATAGTATGAACACTAGAATTTAACCAGTTGTCTTATGGAAAAAAATGGCTTAAACACTTTGTAAATTTATATAAGAAGATGGAAAATAAATCCTAGTTTATGGGAAGACTTAAAATTATTATTTATTTGATAAATAGTTTACCCTGAAGAACAAAAATATGAGCCAAAGTTGCCCTGATTCTGAAGAAACAAAACCACTGTACATCATGGGATAATTAGGTGTATATAGGTATGTTAAAAGACAGAGGGCACTGCAGCAGCAGAAAACTACAACAAAGAGTTGCTACTGTAATGCACAGAATTACACAAGCATCACATTTTCCCAAGCTTCCTATTTTAACAAAATGCTAACTTGTAGGTTTTTGGGTTTTATTTTCTGTTTTGTTTTTGTATCAAACTTTTTATGATGTCACTTTTTATTTTTGTTTGTTTTGAAATGTTGAAAAGAAAAATCAATTCACACTGTTTTGAACTTTTCAGATTATTATGTTCAGTTCTCTTTGCACAACTGATCAAAAATTTGGTCTAACAGTTGCCTTACTGAAAACAAATACTACTTATTAGAATGAGGGGTAGAAGACAGCTGTTACAGATGCATTAAGAGACTTGGAAGTTACTAACAAAATTACCCATTATGTCGCATTTTATTTTATTCTCAGCGTGTATTAGAATTAGTATTTTGTGTTAATGGATGAGTACTAAAATGGGAGGCAAATTTGCTGTATAACAATTATATTCATGTTCATCTTCCCAGCTCCACCCTGAACTAGTCTTTGGACAGTTCATTTTACTTCCGAGTGTAAGAATATTTTATCTTTAAAATAGATGAAAATACTGAGAAAATAGATGAAAATATGAGAAAACACATAAACACCTAACAATCTGTTCTTGAGGACTCCTGGGATTAACTTAAATTCTTCCAGAGCAGTAGTTTGTGGTACAGCATTCAAGAAAAAAACAAGAAAGAAAAAGAAATTCTCCCCTTTTGCTTCCTCATTTTTCCCCTTCTAAGTGGGAGTCTTGTATTGACCCTTGATGCATATGGAAAGATGAGACTTACAGAGCTGCTCTTACACAATGTATCTATCCTGGTAAGGAGGTAGGTATTCTTCTCCTAGAGTCTATAGTGCACATAGTTCTCCAAGAATAGGAAAACTGAAGGAAAATCATGCCAGTTTCATAGGTCTTAATAGTCACAGAAAGTTTGTTCATATTCATAATATTTGAGAAAATACTTCCTTAGAAATACTTTGTAACACTGTTATATTTTCATTACACAAAAAAGACAATAGGAGGTAAAGGGTTAGTTTTTTGCAGGTCCCGTGCCTTGAGCTTTTCAACTAGAACATTTATAAGGATAGGTGAAGGAAGGATATTGTATTTTTGTAGAGTACTGCTGCTAGCTTTTTTAATATCTACTTTGTAGACAACATTGAGGTACATTAGATGGAAAATGCAGAGAGTTAGGGAGGATTTAGGAAAGTTATGCTCAAACTTTGAAATTATTTCCTATTTGGGGGGTGGGGGGAATCTCTGTGCTCTGACTATATTGCATAAGAAAAAGGTAATATATTTTAAAATAGGAATAATATAGAATCTACAAGGACTGATTTCATCAAGATTAGCTGTATGAGAAAACCCACAAAACTGAATGTAAGAAACATTAATGGAAAACAGGAGCTTTCAGACCTTGGACTTGCCATTCAGATACTCTTCTACAAGCCTGAAAAACAATGGAAATCATTGTATAGACAGAGACTAAACTAGGAAATGCCTTAAAATATAATTCTGTAGTGAAGTTCTGGAGGGGGATGGAGTAGGGGGGGAGAAAAAGAGATTGAGAGAGAAAGACAGAGAGAGATATGAATATATATGAGGAGAAGAAATTAACTAGAAATATATTAGAAATTTTATTTTCCTCTATTCTTCTGCTCATGGAACAGGAAAAAAATATGAATAAAATTTACACCTAAGTTATAGCTATCTGAATATATTTACAGATATAAATTTTTACAAATACAAATATATTACAAAACTGCATGCAGTTTTTAGCTAGCTGAATAAATGCAATTTTGGAATATGTTGGTCCAATTATGTGACTTTTTCAGAAGATAGCATAGGAAATTTAGTCTAGTAGTTCTGATAAAGTATGTATAGACTGATAAGAGGTAAAAAATATTTTTTGAAATTTATTCAAAATGAAATTACGCACTTTTGTACAACTATATTAGAAAACATATCTACTAAAAATATTTCAGGTGTCTCAAGATTACACATTACAAATTATGTGACCGAAATTTTTGACATTGTGTACCAGGATGATTTGATCAGAGAAACCAAGAAAACCTACAAAGTGTCAAACTGCCTTAAATGACAACTACTACAGGTTGGAGCTTTTTCTCTGCTATCATAGTCTCTGACTAATATCCCTTAGAAAGGGTTGGTGCAGAATGAGGAATGTTTCTGTCTCTTCAAATCTGTGTGTGTGTGTGTGTGTGTGTGTGTGTGTGTGTGTGTGTGTGTTTGTGTGTCTCTGTGTGTGTCTGTGCCTAAAAGCTGAAATGGCAGTTTTCTTTATATTGAACTATAATTATATTCAAACTGATATTTCAGGCATGACTTTGCATGCGTGCTGGGCTCCATAGTGGTAATGGAAAGTAAAGGATTTCTTAGATGGGCAAAATATAATTGATATGAAGAAGAGTTTCCTCTAATGGTCACAGACCAGAAAGAAGCAGGATATCAATGGAAAATATTTATTGAAGTTCAAAGAAGTGTCTTGTCTCTCTTCTCTTTTCTTCATTGTAGGTGTGCTAGTCTGCATAATTTTGCAGTTTCTCTGGGGATGTGCCCAGAAGTCCTCCACCTCTATCAAGACTTAGGTATACTGGCTTTCCTTATTGAGTAGTCAGTGGTGTGCAGGACAGAGAAAGCACATTGGCAACAAGATGGTGTTGCTCAGAAACAGAAAACCTGTTTCACACAATGCTAATGGTGTAACTGGAGACAAACTAATTATTCTCTCTAATCTTGGTAACTATTTCTGACCAAGCTGACAAAAGTCTTCATTCAGTCTTTGCTTCTTCCTTACTGGCTGTTACTTTTTTCTTTTGCAAAGGCCCAAACTTCCCATTTGTTTTCAGCGTAATTTTTAGTGTGCAGAACAAGTAAAATTGCATTGATAAAGACAAGTAGTTAGTTTGAACTCTGTCTTGAATATAAATATATTTAGTTCAAGAAAAAATGAATGTAGCATTATCACAGACCGAAAGATGACATAATTAAATTTATTCACAAATACTACACATATCAGGTTTGTGGAATTTGAATAAAATTAAAAGATGCAATTTAACCAAGAATTTTTCCAGCAGGTATTTTTCTACAAAACACTAAAACGTTCCTGTAAATTTATTACCAGAGCTGACTTATCATAGACTATTGTAGAAGAATTCTCTATATTTGTTTACAATAGAGGTTTTTTTCTTCTCTATATGGCATCAGACTGCAGGTGAAAGAAAAAGAGTAAAGGAGGAAAATTAAAATACTGTACTGAAAGGTGTTTGATTGTGTTTTAGAGGTATCTAGCAGTATCAGGATTGGTATGAGACACTAGGGACCATTCGTAAAATTAAATTAGGTGAGCCCAAATCAGATTGTGTAGAACTTGGGAAATTACATCACTGTTCTGAATAAAATTGAGCAATTTCTTATTGTGCTGAAAATCTTGCCAAAGAAAAAGTAATTATTTAGCCTCATTAATTAAACTAATTGCCTCTTAACTGGACTTGGATAAATCTAAAAGAGACACTTGTGGTCTCTTAGTACTGAGTGCCCATCAAATAGAGTTGCTTTTAGGTCCCAAGGCTTTTGTGGTCTGGCAGTGAGCCATAACAGTCTTGTTTTCTTATTCCTCATCTCCCTCTTCCACTACAAAAAGTTGATCTACTCCTGAGTATCCATCCCAAATCCTCTTACTACCCCTTTTTTCCCCCCTCGCCCATATTCAAAGGCGCCTATGGCCCTGGGAGTTTGTGCTAGAGAGGAAATGATCAGGTCTGCACCTCGTATCTGTGCTTTCTACACTGAGAGAACATTCTTCCTTATAATTCTGCCTCCAAGTGTCATTCTCTTCCTTGGAATCTATTTATTTTTTCTACCTTTTCAGTTTTCTCTGCAGGTATATCAAGTTTGTTTTATTTACTGCTATTGCTTGTAGGAAGACTCATGTCTTCCTATAATTAGGAACTGCCCTTGAAGCATACAACTTGGATTTACAATTTTGGCTTAGTTTTACCATCTTAGATGGTCAGAATTGAGATTTTAATTTGGAAGATTAGCAGAGAAAGGTACCACAAAAGATCTCCAATTTGTCTTCAAAAAAAGATTTAAGAAAATAACAAGACCTTCAAGTGTTCATAACAATGCACAGTCATGCAAATTCCTCAGGTTCAATGATTATATTGTGTATACAACAATATTTCCTGGAGAACAGAGTGTGACAATATCATTAAAGCTCTTAAAATATCAAATTAGGATATACCTTGAGGATCTGGAGATTGAAAGAGATTGCTATCCAAATTTCCCTACCTTACAAACAGCTGTGTGTGGAAGATCATGAAAAAAATTTTGCTGAAAAGGATTTCCTCAAGAGGCAGTTTTGTATTCCTGTAAATCCTAGAAATACTTCTGTACCAAAAATTTGATCTTAATTTTTCCAAATCCATTTTTATTCAGACTGAAAATGTGTAGCTACCTCCTATGTATGCAAGAAATACTCTGTAGTAAATGGTGAGCATAGGGCAACTGTCAAATTCAAAGACAATGAAAGCTGCACAGTGCTATTGACATGTTTTATTCCATCTATCTATCTTTGTTAACTGCTACTCTGATAAAAACCCAATTTTTTTGTACTTGACTTTTATTTTAAGGCAAGTTGAAAGTGTAGTTTAATACTTTTCCCATTGGTTATGCAGCCTTAGTCACCATTTAAGGTGGTCACTTTTGAGCGACAAATGTGAGCAAGAATTTCAGTTTCTCCTTGTAGTAGTATCCTTTGGCAGTTAAAAGATTAGGGACATGCAGCTGCTTTATAAAATCAATCAGCTTCAAAGTACTGGAAGGAACTCTTAAGTGAACCTGCTTCTACTTCTGGAGAAGGTCTCCAACAAATTACTTTTGCAATGAGATAAATAAAGATTAGAACTCTTCAGAATATATATTACTGCAACTTCTGCCATCTCTTGCAGAAACTATCATTTACCAGAGAAGAAAGTTTGCTCCATTTAAATAGAGTCTAGTAAATGTATGGGATTAGAGTAATCAATTTCACATTTACATTGAACACCAAGATATAATCATTGAACTGTATAAACAAATCATAGAAACCAGATGCTCTATCTTGTTTCTCAGATGCTGCATATATGTGTTCAAAAGAGTCCTTAGTTGAAACAAGACATAGATTTATATCAAATTCCTTAAATGCAATCCACTGAGCAAACACAATATTTTTAGGGAGTTTGAAAAAATGTTTCTGTACTTGAGACTTGTTTCTAAAAAAAATTCTAACTAGATTGAATGAACTTTTCGTGTCCAAAAGGCCTGAAATGTTTTGACCTCTATCACTTGTCTCTAGTCATTAGAGCAGTATATGAATATAACTGAGCTGCACACAAAATATTCACCAAACTTCTCTGTAACTCCATCTAGTTTTCTTTAATTAGAAAATTTCTCCATAGAAAGGTCTGGTAAACAAGCTGAAACCACATGCCTAGACAAGCCAAAAATTTTACACTATGGTTTATAAGAACACTATTCCTATCTATGTCATTTCTCATAATGACATTGTTTAGAAGCATCAAATATATACATAGAAAAAAAAACTTTTTTAAGGAATTGATTGGGGATTTGAATTAGTCCAATTAATACAATGTTGCTGTGATATTGTCTAACACTGGACAAATTCAGGTTCTGCAGATTACAGACAGTAATTTACTAAAATTTTATATTGTATTATCTGATTTTAAAAATACCTGATTTAAAAATCTCTTTAAGCTGATAGGATCTGGGGACCAATCTATGAAATTAAAATAAATTACTTCTCATACTAAACTAAGTCAACAGCCATAAAGAACTGAGAAATACTACTTTATCCCTCTAGGTCTCTC